>NC_135618.1:28890882-29602382 GCF_053574225.1 Canis aureus
ACTGTGGCCTCTGCTGCTTTCTCGGGATGCGCGACTTGAGTTCCTACTGTTTCTATGGAAAAGTAGGTCAAAGGACATGGTTATTTATTTGATACAAGATTGCTTCAGCTTGCTCCCTAAGCTCTCCGTGTTTATACTTTTGAAAAGCTATTAGTATTAACATACTTCACATTAAAATAAATTGGCCCCAGTAATATTTATCTCAGAACCACTTCTATCTGGTTCCCATATCAGCACTAAATAAATGACTTTTCAATGATTCTGGAAAGAGGCAGTTAGAACACTCAAATTGTAGAGCTTCTGGTGAACTGAATTCCATAGCTGAATGAGCACCGTAGGACCAAGGCCTGTCGTTTTCTTCAAATGTACTGATAAGAAAAAGAGCAACTTTATAATGGGCCCATTATTTTGATAATTTTGGCTGTCTGGAGATGATAAGAAATTTTCAGCAGATGCTGTGATCAGTGATCTCCGATACCTCTCTTCTCCTAGAAACTTATTTTCTGATTACCTCTTGGCTATGCTTTTTTGGATGATGGAGGTTTGGTTTAGATGATTGCTTCTGGAAAAACTCTGTTAACCTCCCTGCAGGACAAACTGGTGGTATGCAGGCTCCCCAGGAGGAAGAGGTGGAGCAGGATTCTAGTCCAAGTCACCAAAGCTTATGGGAAACTGGGATTTAGAATCAAATAGATCAGTATCCCCCATGTGTGAGGAGGGCACTGAGGACAGGACTGGCCTCAGACCCTGGGCAAGGGTGAGAACAGCCTAGGTCAGCTGACAGCACCTTTCCTAAATTCCAGGGCCCATGGTTATTGGAGAGAGCACATGTGGGGATCCCAGGGCTGGTATGGGGTCTTGGGCTCTGGGAACAAATGTTGGCACTGTATTGCATTATACTAGAAACTGAATACAAGAGGCTTATGTTTTTATTGTTCTACTGCCAGGAGGAGAGGGGAAAAAATAACTTGTAAATCAAGTGGATAAAAATTGAGAAATGAGAAAGATTTGCTTGTTGAAGGCACAGTAACCCTTTTATCTCTCTCTTTCTCTCTTTGTTTTAGATGTCTGTGAAGAGTCAAGTCAGCTGAATCCTCTTCTGTTCTTTAGGAATTCTTTTCAAAGTATTTTATTCTTTGTCTCAGGTCAGGTCCGAAGATGTGACACCGTACATAGTTGTTATCAGATTCTGGAGTTGGCGTACAGATCCCAGAACTGGATGTGGCTTGGTATAATTGTTCTGTCTAATTAGCCTTAGAAGCTCTGAGTTAAGGGCTTACACTGCATGTCCTTTGGCATGACATCAGTCCGCCATTGACTCCGGTTGTCAGCAGGAGTTTAAATGTTTGAGCCAAAGCATTTCGCCTAGAGTTAATATTTGTGTTCAAAGAGAACTTCTGTGGAAGGAAAAGAAAGCCTTTTTGTTATTATTGTGCTCTCTTTGGAATTAGCACTATCCAAATGAACCCTAACTTCTCACACTTCCCCAATACATTCACCTCCTTAAACTGTTTAAATTACCAACGAAAAAGGGAATGATAGTCTTTGTAATTATATTTCAAGAGATAAATCAGTCATACCTATTAAACCTTACCAAGCTATGTTGAGTGTGGAGTTTCAACCTAATGAATGAGCCATATATACACTGCCTTTCTACACAGTGAGACTCGATGGAAACCCTGGTTTTGCAGGTGCTGGTTATTGATGAAACGACTGAACTGTCTCCACACTGATTATTTCTATTCCTGTACACTTATCATCTTAGGCTTGGAAGATTATTAAAATAGAGTTATTAAAGGTTACTGTCCCCTTACCCATTCAGTGCTGGTACCATCTTTACAACATCTCCCCCAAGTGGTAGTCTTAACCACAATAGAACACAGCTAGTGCTAGATCAAAACAGAGACTCCAGCAAACAGCAGACAGTTATAACTTGGAGTTATCTCTTGGTACACTTTATTTAAAATTATGGTAAGTTTCAGCTGAGGAGACACCTAAACACATAAATAGATAAAATGTGTACATGTTTTGATAGAGAGACAAATAAGTTGTTCAGAAACACCTGATTGCATGGGAGGGTCTAGGAAAGATATTCAGAGGGGACACTTGAGTTTGTCTTAAAGGATAAGTAGGGGTATGGGTGGGGGTACGGGGAACAGTATTTCCACAGACAGGATAACAGGTGCAAAAATATGCAATCTAGGAAGGGCCATGCTAAGACCTGCTGAGAGGGACACCTGGGTGGCTCAGCCGGTGGGTGGCTGCCTTCAGCTCAGGTCGTGATCCTGGGGTACAGGATCGAGTCCCACATCGGGCTCCTGCGAGGAGCCTGCTTCTCCCTCTGCCTATGTCTCTGTCTCTGTCTCTTTCTGTGTCTTTCATGAATAAATAAATAGATCTTTAAAAATAAAAAAAGAAAAGAAAGACCTGCTGAGAAGTGCAGAATGGCTGGTTGGGAGGGTTTATGAGATGGAATGATGAAAGAGATGGCTTGCCCCAGGCTATTTGGAGCTTTGCTTGCTCGACCAACAAGTTTAGATTTCATCCTACAGAGAAAGAGGAAGATGTCAAAAGGTTTAAAGCAGGGCTGTGACTTGATAAGATTTCAATTTTAGGAAGATAATCCCAGTGGCAGTTTTGAGGACTCATTTGATGGAAGCTGAGCCTGATTCAGGGGTATAGACTGGATGGAAAGCAATCTATTTCACTGGCATCCCATGTGTCCCAGTTTTGGTTCGGACAGTAAGGTCACTGGATGTAGAACCAGCTTTAACTGGTTGTGGTGGGTTATTGTAAATTGTCTGCTTACTTTGTGTGAATACCAGCAAAGTAAAACCGGGAATTGTGGCAATTACTTGGATTGTGCGAGGAAATAAGAATTGACCTGAAATACCAAACATAAAGAATTGGAAGATGGGAAATACCTAGGTCATCGGAGAGGGTTTTATTCCTATGAAATGCTCAACTTTAATTTGGCTAGACATAATCTGAGGCACATACTCTGTAATTTGACGATTCCAGCAGGATGTTATTCCGTGACATTCTGTCACAGTTGGATCAGAAAGTCATCATGGAACAGGACAAAATGAAATCACAGAAGTATTGTATTCTGAAAAGAAAGGGTTAAAATACTATTAGGAAAGGCATTAGCAATTGACATGTACTTGGCAACTTCTGTTCTCTCTGCTGGAATGTGGGGATCACTACCCTCGAACTGCCATAGATGAGGCAATTTTGATGGTCTTTCAGGAAATGCAGTAGCGGTCAGAGGAGAGGAGTGTGAACTCGGATTCTCTCCCACACTCACTTTTGCCTTATGGGGTTTACATCATCTGCCCCTTCTGGCTTGCTGGCCGACCAGTTCCCGTTTTCGTGCTGTAACAAATGCTCCCAAGACAGATAATGTCACAAAGAGAAATTTGGTCTGTTTCAGAAAAAGAGAAGGGAGGGGGATGCATGGATTAAAGCCATGAAATGAATCCTCATATATCCTTGCTAATTTAACATGAAAAATAAGCTTTCCAGATAATTTACTTTTATCCATGTTATATGTGTATTTAGTAGCATCCCCAGGTGGAGGAAAGTAGATTTGTTACCAATTGATGGAGGAGCACGCTCTGGACAGTGGTCCTCTTCCCTGAAGGGCCGAGTGGACCTGTGCTTTGTCATCTCCCACAGGTTGCCTGATAAAGAAATGTGTGCTGGTCAGAATTGATTTCTGGCATTTCCGTCAGTGGCACCCACGTTTCGGTCCCCCCCACCCCGCACATTCCCCTGCGACTGGTCTGTAGCCGCATCCCATCATTTCATATTTTCTGCATGCTCCATCAGGCTAAAAAGCAGCTGTTTATTATGCATGACGTGCTCTGTAGTGTGGCTGACGGGGAACTGCGGCAGGCTGAGTCTTATGTCAGATTCTCCCTTTTACTGCCAGCCTCTCTATTATATTCTATAAAAATGTGTATTTATTTATTTATTTTTTTGTAATGGACTATCAGAAGCCAAAGTAAGTTGTTTTAGGGTCAGAGCCAATCGGAACCCTGTGAAGGACTTCCAAATGAGAGGGCAGGGTAGAGGTGGAGAAGCTATTTAGAAGAAGATACAATTAAGGGCACCAAACATATGCACAAAACATGCCTTTTCTATATTTGAGCATATGTGGTTGTAGATAGGGTACCTTCTGTGGAAGCTGGGATTCACTATGAGCTGGAACAGTTTCTTTCTTTTCTTTCTTTCTTTCTTTCTTTCTTTCTTTCTTTCTTTCTTTCTTTCTTTCCTTTCTTTCTTCTCTTTCTTTTTTTCTTCTTTTAAATATTTCACTTATTTATTCATGAAAGACACACAGAGAGAGGCAGAGACATAGGCAGAGGGAGAAGCAGGCTCCCTGCAGGGAACCCAATGTGAATCTCCATCCCAGGACCCTGGGATCACCACTTGAGCTAAAGGTAGACGCTCAACCACTGAGCCACCCTGGTGCCCCTGGAACAGTCCTTTCTATGAGGTTTGGAGACTGGTTGAAAGAAAGACAAGGAAGGGTGACTGTCGTTCACTTAGTACTTAGCCCATGTCTGGCCCTCTGTTGTGTTCTACTGAGACAGTATGTCATTGATTCTCAAATAACCATGAGAGGCAGGGGGTGTTATTCCCTTTTCTTCTTCTTCTTCTTCTTATTTATTTATTTATTTTTAACATATGAGAAGTAAGTTCTGAGAAACTGTGTAACTTTCTTAGTTTCTCACAACAAGAACATGGTAGGGTTAGGATTGAAAACCAAGTATGTCTGGTGGCAATTCTTGTGCCCTTTCTGTGACCCTCTCCATGCTCCCAGCTGAATGGAGCCCCAGGGAGAAAACTCTTTCTTAAGGAAACTCTGGAGAGTCTCAGAGGACTTGACAGGTCTCCAACAATTTGCTTCTGGAGGTTTCAGTGATTTACTGGCTAGAGATTGTTCATCCCAACAAGCATAAAGGCAGACTTCAGTGTAGTTTGTTTCTATTAATAAATTATGTGTGTTACATTTATATTAGCAAATAATGTGGCAATTTAAGAATCATGTTTAGAAAATGTAATTATGTCTTAAGGTTCTAGTAGAACACAGTCTGATAGCTATAAGATTATCATATTCCAATGAATATTTTAGCTGTTTTGACATGTGCGTCTCCCTACCTCTTTGTATCTTGAACTCTTGACCTTCTTCCATGTAGTCAAGGTCATTAATTAGCTCAGGGTGGGTTTTGATTTTTATCTATTTATTATTATTTTTTAAATATTTTATTTTATTTTTTTTTGAAAGAGAGAGAGAGAGAGAGAACGAGAGAGCACAAGCAGGGGGAGGGTCAGAGGAAGAAGGAGAAGCAGGCTCCCAGCTAAGCAAGGAGACTGCTGTGACGCGCAATCCCAGGACTCTGGGATCAGGACCGGAGCCAAAGGCAGATGCTTAATTGACTGAGCCACCCAGGTGCCTCTTGGGAAGGGTTTTAGAGCCTATTTCTAAAGTAAGAGAGAAGCTTCTGGTTCATGAGTTGCAAGAATCTGGAATTTGAGCATCAGAGGCCTTAGCCCTGAGATCAGTAGGCAGAATTTATGCCCAAAGTGCAGATTTGGAGGAATATATTGTGGGTCAGAGTGAGCTTTTCTGATATCCAGGTAGATAAAAATTCTATGGTATGAGGGAGAGGAGACAAATCATCAGAGAAGCACAGGGCATTGCCGATGGTTCCCCTGGGAAGAGTCCAACATTCCCTCCAGACTTTGGGGGCTGAATATTTTTAAAAATACATTCTAAAATAGGGGCATCTGGGTGTCACAGTCAGTTGAGCGTCTGACTCTTAGTTTCCTCTCAAGTCGTGATCTCAGGGTCATGAGCTCCATGCTCAATGAAGACATTGTCCCTTCCTCATTGTGTGTCCTTGGCATCCTTTTTGAAGATCTATTGACCATAAATACATGGATCTATTTCTGAACTCTCTATTTGGCTTTATGGGTTTAGATGTCTGTTTTTATGCCAGTGTCATGCTGTTTGGATTACTATAGTTTTATAGTTTATTTTGAAATCAGGTAATGTTGCTGTAGAATTTTGTCAAGTGCTTTTTCTGTATCTATTCAGATTATCATATGATTTTTATTCTTTATTCTGTTTATGTAGTATATCACATTTTAAAACTATCCTTACATCCTAGGGATAAGTCCCTCTTGATCTGGGTATGATCTTTTTAATGTGTTGTTGAATTTGGTTTGCTGATATTTTGTTGAGGATTTTTGCATCTAGGTTAATCATGAATATTGACTCTTGTAGTATTTTCATCTGGCTTTTGTATTAGGGGGATGTGGGAATTGTAAAATGAGTTTGAAAGTCATTTCTCCTCTTCAATTTTTTGGGAGGGTTTGAAAAGAATTGGCTTTAGTTCTTCTTAAATGTTTGGTGGAATTCACCAATGAAATCATCAGGTCCTGGGCTTCTATTGGTGGGAGGTTTTGATTACTGATTCAATCTTTATTCATAAGTGTTCTGTTCAGATTTTCTATTTCTTCATCAGTCAGTCTTGATAGGTTATATGTTTCTAGAAATTTATCCATTTCTTTTAGATTAACTAATATATTGGCCTAAAGAAGCAAATTGTAACATGACATAGGCCAGCTCCTTTAATTGCCCCTTTGATTCCCATTTTTCCCTAGGTGGCTTGCTTTAGGGAACTAATTTATTAACTAATTAATTAATTAGACTAATTCACTCCCCAATTCGTTTATTCAACAAACTTAAATTGAAAACCTATCATGTGTCAGCTTTATAGGACATAGGGATCTGTGAGATATAGATCTAGCTCATATGACATTAGATTCTTTTTTTTTTTTTAAAGATTTTATTTATTTATTCATGAGAGACACAGAGAGAGAGACAGAGACACAGGCAGAGAGAGGAGCAGGCTCCATGCAGGGAGCCTGATGTGGGACTCGATCCCAGGGTCTGGGATCACACCCTGAGCCAAAGGCAGACGCTCAACCACTGAGCCACACAGGCATCCCTCTTTTTTTTTTTTTTTTTTTTTTAAGATTTTATTTATTTATTCATGAGAGACACAGAGAAAAAGAGAGGCAGAGACACAGGCAGAGGGAGAAGCAGGCTCCACGCAGGGAGCCTGATGTGGGACTTGATCCCAGGTCTCCAGGATCACACCCTGGGCTGAAGGTGGCACTAAACCGTTGAGCCACTAGGCTGCCCCTGACATTAGATTCTGAAAGGAGAATGGTTATCTGTATTATAAAATAAGAAGTGTTATGATAGAAATAATCTCAAAATAATAGTGACATTATAGAAAAGTATAATTAATTCAGTTTTCAATTATTTTTTAAACTAAAAACTTTAGCTTAACTTCTGCACCTTGATTGCATTGAAAATATTCTTGTATGGGACACCAAGGGCCTTTATGTGACTCACTTAAAAGGTTGTTTATCTGCCTTCAACTTACTTGATCTCTAGAATCCTTCCACACAGTGGACATTTTCTTTATGTGGAAATTCTCCTCTCTTGGTGGCTAAGACATCACAATCTCATGATTTTCCTCCTTGTCTACTTCTTAGTGTACTTCTCCTATACCTGACATCTAAATCTTAAAGCTTTTCAGGACTCAGTCTTGGAACTTCTTTTCTCCTCTAGTTATATTTTCTTCTAGGTATTATAATATATATCCATGACTTTAAATTCCATCTATTATACTGCGGAATGCTACATTTCTATCTCAAACTCAACTATTCTTTGAATTTCAGTCAATATCTATTTATCTATCTATTCACCCATTTGTCTATATCTATCTCTAGTTCATCTATCTATTATATCAACCTGACATCTCACTTGGATGTCTCAACGATACTTCCAAATCAAAAGTTTGAATTGTTTATATTCGTCATCTGTTCTACTTCTGTTCCTTCCCATCTTAGTAACTGGCTCCATCAAATCACTCAAGTCAGAGTAACAATAGTCATTCATGATATTCTCTTTCCCTAAATCTTGTAAGCAGCCTATCAGCTTCTTTTTTTTAACTTGTAAAATATATTTTGAGTATGTCCACTATTCTTCATCTTCATTGACAATGCCCTAGAACAGGCCACTTTATAGCTTGTCTGGACAACTGCAATAACTTCCACTGGGTCTCCTTGTTTCTATTCTTTGTTTCTCTAATATTTCTTACCTAAAAGAGAGGAACTATTTATTTGAGAAAGAGAAAGAGAGACAAAAAGCACAAGCAGGGGAGAGGGGCAGAGAGAGGGAGTAGGAGATTTTCCTTCTGAGCAGAGAACTCCACGTGGGGCTCAATCTCAGGACCCTAGATCATGACCTGAGCTTAAGACAGATGCTTAACCAACTGAGCCACCCAGGTGCCCCCAGAATAGCTTTTAAAATGCAATTTGCCGTATGACATCTTTGCTTAAGATATTTTGAAGGCATCTCATTGCATTTCAAATAAAAGTCATGAAGTTGTGATTTATCATAACTTCGTAGCTTTTTCACACTTGATACTTGTTGATTTTTTTTATCTTTATCTTGTGCCATTCTATTTTTCTCCAACTGATGAAATACACAGGTTCAGAAACCCTAACAAATCTTAAGGATGATAAATAAAAATAAATTCACAATTAGATACATTAGAGTGGAACTTCAGAAAATTGAAGACAAAGAAAAAAATATTTTTAAATCCTAAAAATAGTCAGAGAACAAAAAAAGACAAATTACCTTTAAAATAGGTACACAAGTAAGACTTCGAGCTGACTTCTGACCAGAATTAATGGAAAATGGAAGACTATAAAATGATAAATTTAATGTGCTGAAATGCCAGCCAACTTAAACTACTAACCACTTTTGTATCCACTAAAAATATCATTTAATAATGATTTGAAATGCAGATATTAACAGCTGATAAAAACTGAGGTGGTTTGCTACAAGCATACCTACAGTAAAGGAAATACTAAAGAGTGTTAATTAGGCAGAAGAAAAGAAACAGAAAGCTAGAGCTGAAGGGAAGAATAAAAACAACAAAAGGGCAAACATTTAGTAAGTCTGAATGAATATCGGCCAAATAAAATGATAATAAAATATCTTGTGAGGTTTAAAATGACATACATGGAGTATAATAATATATAACATACATATAATGTGCATATAACATATAATATAGCCACATAATATATGTAAATATAATTGATATATATGTCTATTAACATATTGTATTTAGCTATAATTATCTATGTAATTAAAGTATACAATGATAATATAATATGAATGGGGGAGGGATAAATGTACTAAGATATTTCTTAGTATTCCTTATATTGGGGAGTCAACAATGTATGATGTAATTTCCCAAAAATAATAGAAAAAGGGCATAAAATCTCCAAAGCAGTAGAGGAGAAAATAGAATAATAAAAAAATTCTCAATCCGAAAGAAAGTAGGAGAGGAGTTAAACAGGAACATTAAATAGATAGGACAAATAGTACATAATAAGATGGTCATTTACATTCAAATATGTGTTAAATTTAATCTAACCTAAATGGGCCGAGTCCTTTAGTTTAAAAATTGAAGTTTGACACACTGGATAAAAAATAAAATAACATAATGTCATTTAAAACATACCTAAACATCAAAACTACAGAAATGTTGAAAACCATTACTAGAAGTGGAGAATCTGCTTCTGATAAATGTTCATTCTGATAAATGTTCAATTTTTGTAAGAAGATAATTTTGTAAGAAGGTAAACAGTTCTTTTTATTCTTGAAGATAAACAAATCTACATTTATTCACATAGTAACAGTACTGAAACTTGCAAAATAAAACTAACATAACTGTAAGGAGAAATGGACAAATTTACAGTCATAACAAGACATTTTAATATGTCTTTCTCAGTAATTGATAGAACATGAAGACTCTTGAAAACATCTTGCAAGATTATATAAGATTTGAATAACAATTTAGCAAACTTGACCTATTTTATATATATAAGAAATAATACAATACATAATGCATAATATAACAATGAATATAATAGAATGTATAACATAATACATAATATATTATATAACTATATTATTACATATATCATATTTATTATATATTATTATATACTATAAAATTACACATAATATGCCTTATATTATATAACACATGATATGTAATATTTATTATAGGTAACAGTTCAAATTTCCTAAATTTATTTAAATTTTGACTCAAATATATAGTCAAGTTTGCAAATTTTATTTAATAAGTTTGTAAATATATATATACATATATATACACACACAAAATAGGTGAAGTTTACTAATATAGGTACACACATACTAAAATCTCAGTGTGTTTATTATATTTGTAAGACCATTTTTTACCATGATGCCTTACAACACCAAATTTTGTGTATTACCACCATAAAACTAATATTTTAATGATCATTAATTTTAAACAATTTTCAATACCAGGCTCAACAATGCCAGGTCATTCTCCAGTGACATAATGACCTTCCAAAAGCTTTACTCTTAATTTCTTGAACTGGATGAGAAAATAAAAACATTAGTGGAATTAACTTATTTTTTCTCTCTCTCTTTTTAAAAGATTTTATTTATTTATTTATGAGAGACAGAGAGAAAGAGGCAGAAACATAAGCAGAGGCTCTTACAGGGAGCCTGCTACGGAACTCAATCCCAGGACCCTGGGATCACAACCTGAGCCAAAGACCAATGCTCAACCACTGAACCACCCAGGTACCGCTAACTTATTTCTCTTTAAAGTAACTGAAAATACTGTAAAATACCATGAAACTGGCATCACTTGATGGATTGGAAGGGTCTGTTGTTGCTAATGGAGCTCACACATTTACAGATATTGCCTTGCATTTTGAAGATACCCAAGAAAAGCCTGAAATCAAAATGAGTTGAAATTAATTTAGAAGAACAGGCCTTTGCTCTAAATGAAAAGATAAGCTTCACAGTCTTGTTTAAATGCACTTTCTGCAGCTTCACGTATTGGATTATTATTTCATAACTCAGTCTTCTTACCCACTTTTGAAATAGATTCTGAGCGTTCTTCAGAGGATCTATGTCTACGTGTTCAGTGATGTCACTACTACCTTCATAGAGGATGGTAAATCTTGGCAATTTTTCATTCACTTTTTCAGGGATAGTTACGTAGTACTTACTTTTTCACTAAACATACAGTTCCATTCTTCTGAACTCATTGCCGACAGGGTTTGCTATAAATTGGAAAATAATGAAAAACAATAAAATAGTTATGTATTTAAGATGTGCACTGAAAAATAATGACAAAACCACTTTTTGCAAGAGTGTTCACACTACTCTTGCTCTGCAGCAGATTAGCTGATCATCCATCTTCCACACGTACTTCATGGAGATCTCACATGTCATTTCCCATCTTCTGCTGACTCTGCTGGTTGGCAACCTGTGGCTTCATGCATCTCACAGGCCCAGGACATGGCCCAGTGAGCTGGGGGACCAGAGAGTTGTCAAGGGCAGTGGCCTTCTTGTTGAGTGAATGCAATTATCTTATCAGTAAGTCCCTGGCTTTCCTTGAAAGGAAAAGTTTGTTCTGTTGTGTATGAGGAAGAATTGAAAATAAGAGAAAGGTAACTGGCAACCTCTCAGTTGTAACCATTTGTAGAAGCTTCTGGCACATGCCTCACATACCCAAGATGAAACTATGGCAGCATCAGGGAGTACACAATGGGGATCAACCAAACCCATTAAAAAACATGTGGTATAGGGGTTTGTTTATTAGATACTTTTTATTATATTAAGGGAACTCCATTCTATTCTTTGTGCAGCTTTCTTTTCTCCTCGAAGACTGGTTAGGGAAAACAATGAAAGCATGAAAAATAATGACCAAGAATCAAAAATGGGATATTATTGCATATCCTGCAGTATCAGAAAAAATGATGATAGGATATTATGAGCAATTTTATGACAAAACACTGAAAATTCAAATAGAATAGAGACAGTCTTAGAAAATTACCATTTACCAAAATGGACATAAAAAGAAATAGAAAATATGAATGATTGCATAACTGTATAAAACATTGAAAAGATAATTTAAAAACTTTCCATAGAGAAAATATCATGCCTAGGTGACTTAATTATTGACTTCTGTCAAGCTTTGACACAAGTAACTGCTATCTTTTACAAACTTCCCAGAGATTAAAGACTTGTCTTACAATTCATAGTATCATGAAGTGATCATGACTTTAATAATGAATCTGAAGAACTTGACAAGAAAATAAATAGGCAAAAATCACCTATAAACATAGATGAAAATATTCTAAGTCTTTTTTTAAAAATTTTATTTATTTATTCATGAGAGACAGAGAGAGAGAGAGAGAGGCAGAGACACAGGTAGAGGGAGAAGCAGGTTCCATGCAGGGAGCCCAACATGGGACTCGATCCCAGGACTCCAGGATCACACCCTGTGCTGAAGGCAGACGCTCAACCACTGAGCCACCCAAGCATCCCAGATGAAAATATTCTAAACAAAATATTAGTAAATCTAATACTGTGATAAATAAAAGGGATGGTGTATTGTGACCAAGTTGAGTTTATTTCAGGAGTATGTGGTTGATATACAAAATGAATGAAATTTATTACATTTGCAGAGTAAAAGTTGGAAAATATGGTAATTTTAATAAATGAACAGAGATACTTGTCAAAATTCAATATTTTCATCAAGTTCAGAAAAAGTAGCAAAGTAGGAATGGAACGGAACTTCTTTTATTTGATAAAAAGTATTTAATAAACACCTACAACAATATCACGTTTAATGTTTAATGGTTTGATACTAAAGCTTCATAGAATTTTCCTGTTAGTTTAAAAGCAAGACAAGGTTGCTCACTATCACTAGCTGTATATGATTTTTTTTTTATCCTGGAGGTATTATCTGGTGTGATACATCAAAAACAAAAACACTAAATCACCAAAACAATAGCAAAACTGAATAAAACTTTTATTCATTTGAAAGAAAAAACAAAATTTGTATTATTCTTGGATGAAATAGTAACATTATATGCAGAAAATTTAACTCTAATCAGGTAAGTGATTAGAACTAATGATCATTTAGCAGAGTAACTCTAAAAGACCAATATGCAAAAGTAATTATATATACTAGCAGCAAGTAGAAACTGAAGTTTAAATAAGGTGCTTAATTAAAGTATCAAAGTACCTAGAAGTAAATATACAGATAGAACTATGAAACTTTATTAAGATAAACTAAAAATGCTGAAATAAATGGAGAAATAGACATTGATCATGGATTAGAAAATTCAAATTTGCCAAAATGTCTCTCTTCTCTAAATCAATCTATGGATTTAATCAAATCCAATACAAATTTCACTAGTTTTGTTTTCGTTCTTGTGGAATGTAAAAAGTTACTTCTAAAGTTTATATGAAACTACAAAGATTAAAGAAGAGCCAAGTTAATATAAATCTACATTAAGTTATACCATGTAGTGTTAGCACAAGAATAGACAGGGGAATGAACAGAATAGAGTATCCAGAAAAACAAAGACCAGGCATATATAGACAGTTGATTTATGACAAAGTGACACTGCAGAGCAGTGGGGGAAAGTCTGGTATTCTTAATAAATGGTGCTGGGACAGTTGGACATCTTTATTATAGAAAATGAAATTGGACTTCCTGTCATACCTAACACAAAAATCAATTCCAGGTGGATTATAGACTTACATATAAAAAAAACAAAACAATGAAGCTTGTACTAGATAATAAAGGGAATATCTTCATGACCTTACATAGGAAATTATTTCTTAAGCATGACACAAAGGGCATTAACTAAAAGAAGATCGATCAATTTCCATTAAAATTAAGAAGTTCTGTTCATTGACATACACCACTAAGCTAATGCAAAGGCAACCACAGAAAGGGAGAACACATTTGCAACAATTTTAACCAAAATATTCAGAATACTGAATTATTATAAAGAGAGAATTATTATAGAATTATTAGAGAATTATTATAAATCAGTTTTAAAAGAAAAGACTAAAGAGAAAAATAGAAAAATGGGCAAGAGACTTCGAAGATGAGGAAATCTAAATAACCAATGAACATTTAGAATGGTATTCAACTCCACTGGGAATCAAATAAAGCCTATCAAAACTTCAATGATAAACAATTGTAAATCCACTAGGTCGGAGAAAATTTAAAAGTGGGACAATTCCAAGGCAAGAACGTGGAAAAATAAAGGCTTTCAAAAACTGGTGGCAAGCTTTGCGCAGTGGCAGTATCGTACCAATGAGGTTTATCCGAGGTGTGATTATTGCTAATCAAACACCGGTGGCAGTGAACATTGGCCCGCACGCTTTGGAAAATGCTTTGGCATGATGTAGTAATGTGCAGACACGCATGACCAGAAAATTCTCTCTTTCTCTTTTCAAAAAAAGCATTCATTCATTCATTCATTCATTCATTCATTTGAGAGAGAGGGAGAGAGGGAGAGCAGGAGCCGGAGCAGGTGGAGGGGCAGAGGGGGAGGGAGAAGCAGACTCCCCCCTGAGCAAGGAGCCTGACTTAGGGCTCCCTCCCAGGACTCTGAGATCATGATCCAGCCAAAGGCAGACACTTAACCGACTGAGCCGCCCAGACGTTCCCAGAAAATCATTTCTTAGAGAGATATTTGCTATCAGTTGGAATGCATACTTATGTGCACTGTGGTACACTTGACAAGAATGTGCAATGCTGCTTAAAATAGCCCCAAATAGGATCCTGTCTCAATGTCCTAATGTCCTAGTGTCCTAATGGACAGTAAAATGAACAAATTGTTTATCCATGTAATAGAGTGACATTTAGCCTTGAAAATTAATAAATAAATAAATAAATAAATAAATAAATAAATAAATAAATAAATAAATAAATTAATGATTCTATTTATACAGATAGAACTATGAAACTTCATGAGAGAAGTTTCCCTGCTTCCATGCAGGGAGCCCTACGTGGGACTCGATCTGGGGTCTCCAGGATCAGGCCCTGGGCTGAAGGTGGGGCTAAACTGCTGAGCCCCCAGGGCTGCCCCTAGCCCTGAAAATTTAAAAACTACAGCTACATGCAACATATATAAATTCTGATAATATAATGTCAACAAAAGGAACCAGACAAAAACAGACAAAAGTGAACTAAAAAACATTTTTTTTTGTAAACCAAATTGTTAAAGATTTCTGCTTTGTGGCATAACTACAGAGCAAAGTGAGGACAAATGGTCATAATAGTCAGGATAGTGGTTACCCAAGGAGAGGAAAGAGCTTGAGATCAGGAAAGGAGATGGTGGAAGCATTCTCTAACACTGATGTTATTCAGTATTTTGACTTTGGTGGATGTTACACAAGAATCTTTTATTTTTTTAAAAAAGATTTTATTTATTTATTTATTTGAGAGCGAGTGAGCGAGTGAGAGAGAGCACAAGCAGGGGATGGTGGGCAGAGGGAGAGGGAGAAGCAGACTCAGCTGAGAGGGAGCCCCACACAGGGCTTGATCCCAGGACCCTGGGATCACAGCCCGAGCTGAAGGCAGACACTTAACTGACTAAGCCACCCACATGCCCCCGCAAGGATTTATTTTGTTATAATTGTTAAATGGCACAGTTAAAATTTGTTCAAGTGTGCAGTTTATAACTTTATTATTATATAGTATTTATTATTACAGTTAAACTGCATAACAATATTTTATACATTTTTATGCATGTCGTATATCACAATTAAAAGATGTTTAAGCATATACAGGGTATAGAGGGAATCCAAAGAAGGGACGGATCAATTCTATGGGAGGAAGGGAGTAGGAAAGTTTTCTTAGGAGGTTACCCCTGAGTTGAGATTTGGAAGTGACTTTAGAAAAAAGAGAGTTACCTCAATGTTTAGTCCCAGTCATAAACGGTTACTTGTTTGTGAAAATGTCCAGATTGGAAGGACTGGTTCAACTTGGCTGTATTTGGAGTGGAGGTTGGGGTGGTAAGATGCTGATGATGAATACACTGATTAAAAAATTCAACCTATTTAAGGTCAATAGGCAATAGATACAGTTAAGCGCTGTCTTCCTGGGCAATGTGTTTTAGTTGTATGACATCCCTGATTCATTAATTAAATGAATTATTATTATTATTTTTAAGTAGGCACCATGCCCAAGCATGGAGCCCAGTACAGGGGGCTGACCCTGAAATCAAGACCTGAGCTGAGATTGAGAGCTGGATGCTTAACTGACTGAGCCACCCGGGAGCCCCCATTCGTTTAATTATTAATGCATTTATTCAACAAGTATCTTCTGAGCATCCACCTTGTGTATGCACTCGTCAAGGTTCTGGGGACATAAAAATGTATGAGACTGACGTGGTTTCACTGACCATGATTAGCATGGGGTTATTGTAGGCCTCTGCCTATTTTCCATAGTAGATTGAGTGATTTGTGATCCTAGAGTCACTGTAGCTATATATATGCTTCTTGATCTCCTCCAAAATTACTCAAATCAAATGAGTTCTTTGATGTAAGGTCTATTAGATCAGATAGGTTCTCCTTGGCCCAGCACATGCTATCTGAGGCTTTACCTTGCCTGAGATTTGCACCCACAGAGCTCAGATGAGATTGGCCAATTCTTTTAGTTTGGGAGTTTGGGAAAATAAGATAGTATTCACCTATGTAAGTACCTAAATGTCTCCACCACCTCAGATTCCTTTGGATTTTAACTTTACCTTCAGCAGAGGTCACTGGGATAGTAGAGGGATATTTTTTGTTGTTGTTGTTGTTGTTGTTGTTTGTAATGGCTTTCTTTATAGAGAACAGTTTCAAAAAATAATGAAAAGTAGAATGAAACTAATCCTGAGGCTAATTCTGAAATTACTGCTTTTAACTATTGGCCTGAAAGTGTTAGAAGTTATTCTAGAAGTTAGAAAGTGTTTGAATTTTTGGAATATTTTACCCTCCAATAGTGTAAAATTTGTTATATGTTGGATTTTACTGGATAGACCTGAGCAAGATCCTGAGATACTATTCTCTCTCTCTCTCTCTCTCTATTTTTTTTTCTCTCTCTATTTTAAAGATTATTTATTTATTTATTCATGAGAGACACAGAGGCAGGGACAGACAGAGGGAGAAGAAGGCTCTTTGTAGGAATCCTGATGTGGGACTCGATCTCAGGACTGGGATCATACCCTGAGCCAAAGGCAGACGCTCAACTGCTGAGCCACCCAGGCGTCCCCTGAGATAGTATTCTTAAACAGAAATTATTTTTGCATGCTTAGGTTAAAATACAGACAGTCCCTAACTTGTGATGGTTTGACTTACGATTTTTTGACTTTATGATGGTATGAAGGCAATATGCATTCGGTAGAAGCCATACTTTGAATTTTGATGTTTTTCCAGGCCAGTGATATGTGGTACGATACTCTCTTGTGATGCTTGGCAGCAACAGTGAGCCATAGCTCCGAGTCAGCCATGCAATCACAAGGGTAAACAACCAATACACTTAGAATCATTCTGTACGTATGCAGCCATTCCATTTCTCACTTTCAGTCCAGTGTTCAATAAGTTACATGAAAGCTTCAACACTTAAATTTAAAATAGAGTTAGTGTCAGATGATTTTGCCCAACTGTAAGCTAATGTAAGTGTTCTGAGCACATTTAAGGTAGACTGGGCTAAGCTGTGATGTTCAGTAGGTTAGGTATATAATTTTCAACTTTCAATATTTTCAGCTTATGATGGGTTTATCAAGACATAATTCCATCATAAATTGAGGAAGATCTGCATATGTATATAATGCATGTTTCTTTACCTCATAGTTCAATGATGTGTACTAATTCTTTGTTTTTAGTTTTGATAACTTTGGCTTTTATCTGAACAAAAGCATGGCCTCTGAACTTCTTATCCTGCTGACCTTCCCAGCATTTGATTGACAAAACAACGGATTCCTTCAGGTATCATGGGATATTTATTTCTCACAGTTTACAAATATTCATATCTTATTGAACTATATAAATGAACTCTAAATGGCAATTTCAGAATTATTTGTCCTGCTATAGTTATTTTTCTCAGCATTCTCTTAAAAGAAAGATCTTTTTTTCAATAACTCCTTCTAAAAGATTATAAACATTCTAGCTAATTCAACAGGTATTTACTGATTGCCTATTCTCTTCCAGACACTATGCTAGTTTTGCAAAAAAAAAGATAAACAGCAAAGTAAGAGGCAACATTGACTCCAGGACTTCACAATTAGTTGGAGATTGACAGGTATAAATTGTCAACAGTGAGACAGTGCAGTAAATGTGATGGTTAGAATAGAACGCTAGGTACGGAAATAAGAAAAACATGTACCTTAGTTAGGAAGCAAAAATGAAGGAGTTTCTACATGGATGTGATCTGAGATGAGAACTGAAGATGGTTTAGGTCTGAGTCACTAAAGAAAAGTTGATAGAATGGTTAGTGATGTAGATGGAAGGAACAGAGGTTGGAAGACCCAGTGTGTGGAGAATGCAGTGAAGTCGGGACTGCAGGTGGTTTAGTGTGGCTGACATGGTATGAAGGACAAAGTGAACAGTGAAACTAGAAGGGCTGGTGGAGTCCAGGAAATCCAGGTAATTAAGGGCTTTATGTATTATTTTAATGAATATATTAACCTCATCCCAAATATATTGGACAATGCAATAAAAATTGAACTTTTAAGTAGAGAAGTGAGAAAATGCTTGTGTTTTAGAATTTGGAAATTTGGAAAACATCTAATAGAATGAAAACCTGGTGTTTGAGGATAAGGCCATCTGCCCAGAGGCAAAGTTAAAGCACTAAGCTGAAGAAGTTAAATAACTTATAAACAAAGAGTTAATTTTATCCCAAATAACTATGTAATTCAGATTTTTCTTCAAAAAATTTCCAGATTACTGCCAGCTCAATTGGCCTAGTTTCATAGACCTATAAAAGATCTTTCAGAATTTATGTAAATGAGGCAAGATTTATTCCTTCTCTGAATAGGGTACAAAATTTCAAGGAAAAAAATCTATAATACTTTACCAATGGTGTGAGATATAATAAGAAAAGTACAATGTCAAGAAAGCCCCGACTTACATTATTATTAATAAGCAAGTTGAGGTGTTAATGGCAGCCTGAACATTGTTTCAAAAGTTGCTAATATTTGATAGTTAGTGATTTGTTCAGTCTGTCCGAGAGATGTGTCAATGGTGATTTTGTAGATTATGGCAGGCATCCAATTCAGTTTTCCAGCAGAACAATACCATCATTTGATAATGTCACTGGTTCAGTTAGGATTAACAAAGAAGAGTGAGAAGTTAAGTGAGTTTTCAGAACATTCTATCCATTAAAAGAGAGGACTTAAAGATTCAAGGAGAAGAATTTATGTGTATTTTCAGCTTTAGATATATTGTATATTGAAAGAGGAAAAGCAAAAAAAGAGAATATGAAACAGACCTGTAAGGATAAGTGCTGATCTTTCCTCCTACTTGAGAACTGTTAACTGAACAAAATTTCATGGTGGTAGCTTAGGTTGAGGTACCTAAGAGCAAGTATGTTTTAAAGGAATGTCTTAATATGGTATTTCCCACTAGGAAATACCGGCATTGTTTGTGAAGGCCTAGATACCACGAATCTAAGTTTAAGCTCTGTATTGTCCAGCTCATCTAGTCAAATCTGGAAAGAACTGAATGTGAGATGTCTTATTTTGAACGAACACTTGACATTGCTATCAGATAAAATTACAAGCTAGAATTCTATACAAAGTCACATTGTAATTAAGCTGTTCTAATTGAATACTTTATCTTTTTTAATAGTTACCCTTGCCTTCAGTTTATTAGTAAACATTATCTAATAAAGTACTCTATTATATAGGAAAGTTTGAGCAAAAGGGAAATTGTTTGGGGAAATGAGTAAGCAATGAATAGAATTTGAAATGAAATGTTGTCTTGTGGCAGCCAGGCAATTATGTTCCTTCACAGCATAAGTGCTTAGTATCCATTTTGTTCATGTAGAAGGCATCTCTAGTGATTCAGAGGAGACAGAGAAGCAGTTTTTGTGGCTCTCCAGTTTCCTATAAAACACTGCATTGAAAAGATGAATAAACATATAGATAGGCATTTAAAGAATAAAATGATTTTATTTCCACTACTGGTCATAAGGTGATGAGTGAATGAATGTGTTGTCCTTTGGCTTTATGGTTTCTGGCCTTAGGAAGACTACCTTAAGGTCAGCTTTGCCACATTCTGCTCAGTTGGACTTTCTTGTATATACAAGTCCAAGCTTCTAAGAGAATGGTCTCTATTTCCATCTCAGGGATCAGGTGACCTTCTCACACAAACAAAAATCGGAATGTGTGTTTTGAAAAGTAAGGATACATTTAATACTATGTATTTAAAAAAATATTTTATTTATTTATTCATGAGAGACACACAGAGAGAGAGAGGGAGAGGCAGAGATACAGGCAGAGGGAGAAGCAGGCTCCATGCAGGGAGCCCGATGTGGGACTCGATCCCAGGACCCCAGGATCACATCCTGAGCCGAAGGCAGACGCCCAACTGCTGAGCCACTCAGGCATCCCTACATTTAATACTATAAATAGAAGTTGCATATAATAATTACCTATTGCTGTGTAACAAATTACCCCCAAACTTTGTGGCTCACAACAAACATTTATTCCCTTAAAGCTTCTGTGAGTCATGAATATGGATGTGGCCTGGCTAAAATGTCTCTGGCTCAAGGTCTGTGACAAGGCTGAAGGGAAGGTGGCCAGGGTTGCAGTTATCTCAAGGCTCCATCAGGGGTGGGCCTTCCAAGCTCATGCAAGTGGCTTTGGCCAAGCTCAGTTCCTACTAGGTTGTTGGACAGCAGGCTTAAGTTCCTGGGTATATGAGATTCTCCACAGGGCAACTCACAACATGGCTTTCTTCAGAGTGAGGAAAAAAGTGAGGGAGGGCCGCCGAAGATGGAAGGCACGATCTCTTTGTAACCTAATTCCAGAAGTGACATCCCATTACTTGTGCTATATCCTAGCTGTTAGAAACCAGTCACTAGGTTCGGCCCACACTCAAGAGGAGAGACACACAAGAACATGAATACTAGGAGGCAGGGATCATTGGGGCCATCTTAGAGCCTATCTTCTACAAACTGGAAACCTGGCAAGTGTGAATTCTTCTGCAAGCCCCCTCTCTTACTCAAATGCCTGAAAACAAGATTCTCAATAGTCTTTCTTCATTGGGATCCCTATCCTGAATCTCCAAATTTCTTCACTTTTCATCAGAGATGTTTTTCTTAGAACTGTTTTTGAGTATCCGCTCCTTAAAACCATTGGCAGTGCCTAAAATTAGACTGGAGTTATAATCTCAGAGATGAGTATACTAGCTATGACCTACATTCGATTGACCTAGCAATTTTGAGGATTTAGAAAAACTTTAAAACCACCTTAGAATGTTTACACATTCTTTATCAATTTTAAATTCTGGGGATATGGAATGTGGTTAAGACTCCAGGACAGAGGGTTCAGAAGATTTAAGCCTGGCTCTCTTTGACTTCTAGGCAAAACTCATTGTCCTTCAGCCACACATTACTGTTGTTCTTGGAACTTTCTTTATGGCAGCAGTTCACATGAAAAGGAAAAATGTCTTGAACCTGCTACCACCCAGGCTATTACATCTTTCTGATAAATACTAGGCTGCAGTAACTTGTGAACATTTCTCTCATTAGGCTTGGGTAATTAATTGCTGAGTCTTGCTGCCTTCTTTTGAGAAAGGGGCAGTATATAAAACACATTTTGTAAATAAAAATATGTCTGCTGCATCTGCTTTGAGAATAAATGCTCAATTTCAGGACTGCAATTTGGCAATGTGTTCTAAATTTGTCTATTCTGTTATGAATAGAGCAAGGTCAGTGGTTTAATTAGTTCAGCATTTATCAAGCACCAGCGCTGCCAAACATGATGCCGGGGCCGGGGAGTATGAGGATGAGTTATATACAGTCCTGCCCTTGTAGAGTTCTCAGTCTGTTGGGAGGAACAGTCAGGTAAACCAATAATAACAACATAATGTGATAAAATAGAGCTGCATATGGAGGGCAAAGAGGGCATTGAGAGGGTGTGTCTCATTCTGCTGGGGGATTCGTGTTCTACAGCATCCCTTAGACTATGAACCTCAGAATGTATGACATGTTCAGGAGGAGAAGCAGGTATGCTTGTAGGCTGTACAATGTGTTTTTTCAGGCCCCCTATCTCCAGTGGGAGAGAAGAACTATATCTTCACTGGATGTTCAAGTTTTTTGTAACCACTCAAGTATTATCTCTAGAAGGTGGAAAATAGTTTAATTTTACCATGGTAATTCTGTCTTTGAAACCAACTTCTAAATGCCAAATGTCAATTTGAACTTTTCCAATAAACTTTAGCCAAGAAGACCTTTTACCAGGAGATACTTTATTTACATCTCTGAAAGTCGTCCTAAAAGAGAGTAGAGGGTATGTATTAGGAATACCTTGTGTTTAGCAGCATGTACAGCGATGCCCACTTCCTCGCAATTTAATTCATTCACTATGCCTATAAATTTTGTATTGGCTTTCATGAAAAATGTGTTATCCTAAGATTAGTATAGTACTATTACTATCAGTATGGTACTGGTGTTAGTTCCCTAGGGCTACTGTACAAAGTACCATAAACTGAGTGACTTAGAACAAGGTGTTAGCAGAGCCATGCTTCTTCTGAAGTTTCTAGGGGAGAATCTTTCTTTGCCTCTTCCAGCTTCTGCTGGCCCCCAGTGTTTCCTGATTTGCAGAGAATCACTCTGATCTTCGCCTCCAGATTTCCATGGCCTTCTCTCTATCCTGTGTCTCTGTATTTTCTCCTCTTGTTATAAACACACCAGTCATTGGATATAGGGCCCACTCTAAGTCCAGAATGATTTTGTCTTGAGGTATTAATTAGTTTTACATCTGTGAAGACTCTACTTTGAAATAAAGTCACATTTTAGGTTCTGAGTAGATATGAATTTTGCGGAATACTATTTAACTCACTATAGCTAGATGTATAGAAAAGTAAAAGATATGTTTGTAGCTCAAGGATAAACACTTTATCCTTCTTCACATTTAAAGAATATGTGTATTTCTTCATATTGCTTTATACTTGGCGATGGAAAGAAAAGAGTAGGGAAAGGGCAGATTTTAAGGATAGTTAGGCAAGATTGGATAGAAATTTATCATGTGGAAGAGATTACCATGCGTAGGACCGAAATGTAAAGTGGGGAGTGTTGTGATGGCCTAACTGACCTACCCAAAGTTGTGCAACAAAAAATGTCTACAGATATTTAGAATGGAAGTCAGCAACTTGATTCAACACAGGAGGTGCCTGGATGGCTCCGTAGGTTGAGCACCCAACTCTTGATTTCAGCTCAGGTCATAATCTCAGGATAGTGAGGCCAAGCCCTGCATCAAGCTTCATCCTGGGTATGGAATCTGCTTAAAATTCTCTCTCCCTCTGCCTTCTCCCCCTTCTCTCCCTAAAAAAACAAAACAAAACAAAACAAAAAACAAAACAAAAAACAAAACAAAAAAACCCCAACAAACCCAAATTAATAAAAACCAGGTAAGTTAGTTTACTGAGAGATGAAAGGAAGAGGGCCACTGAAAAGTTCTAACCATTGAAACTCTCAGTAAGGATTTGGCGGTTTGCATGTCTATTCAATTTTTTTCCAACATGTCAGTCTACTATGCCATCTGCACAGTCGTAATTTATGCCTATATTTAATCAAATTAAGTCAATAATTATTTATTGAATAATTGCTTGCAAATAAAGATACTATATTGTATATAAAGAAATATAAAACACAGTCCTTTCTTTAAGAAGCTTGGTTGTGGAAATAATCTAAATGGAAATGGAAAGGTAACTGACAGTATAAATAGTAAATGTATGTTAAGGCCTTATCACAATTTGAAGGAGTGAAAGCTACTGTAGGTTTTGAGAAGAAAGGAGTTTAATGCAGGGAGTTGGAGACTCGTATTAACAGTGGAAGGGCTGTAGAGTGTGGGCTTGTAGGCAACCTGGGAATTGCAGGGGCTGCAGGGAAGCTGCCACTGAGGAGCTCTGCTGTCTGCAACCTTGTAGTGGCTGATTCTTGTGGAGGTCTCTGCTGGGGGAAGTAATCAGGTGAACTAATAATTGGAATGCAACGTGGTAAGTGAAATGATAGAGTATGTACAGAGTGTAAAAAGGGGTAGGGAACTGGGAATGCTGCTGGCCAAGCCCCACATTTGCTAACTGAGAGTACCCACTCATCTAGCTGCAGATGCTTCGAGGGAATGATGACTTGTTCAATTCTGCGTTCCAGTCTGCCCCTTATAGGTAGAATCCAACAGGCCCTGTTGAAAGGAGCCTGGACATGTAAAAGGATTTCATCCTTTTCTGTACAGGAGAGGGCTTACAAGGGTAGTGATGCTTCTGGATGCCACAGAAACATCTGCTACAGTGGCCAAGAAAAGCAACCTGAAAGAAGGATATAATGTGAGCCTTGAGGAAAGGTAGTACTTGGATCGAAAAGGAAGAACAAACGTATATATTCCAAGTGGAACTAGGGCTATAGGTATCCCAGAATGTGTTCAGGGGTACAGTGATTGTGGGGAATTGACTGGAAGGAGATGGGAAGTGTCAGCGAAGGACAATGTTGTAAAGATAGGTTGGATCGGATTAGGGAAAACTCAATGCTGACTTTGAGGTATTGGATTGATTTCAAGTAGGTGGAACCCAGTTCGTGGGCCTGAGATATCTGGGGACTCCTGGGTTATTACTGTAAAAGGCTCTCTGATCCACATCCACAGTAGGCATATCCCAGACACTGGGTAGATGTGTTTGTCACACGTATCTAAGCGAGTGCCTTACCAGACTGCAGGATAGGACTTAGTAAAATACAAATTACCTGTATGAGTCTAACTGGTAGCATTTTATCATCTGTATTTTCACTTAAAGTGGTCTAATAATAAAAGTACCATCACGTGGTAATCTGTACATAATTGTTGATATTGTCAAGGGGTTCTCATACTTAACAAGTTTAGGATCACTACTGTAGGCAATTCAAGTCCACTGAAAGCTTTTGAGCAGCATAAAGACGAAGTGAAATGATGGCCTAGGGAAATCAGTCTGATCGCGCACCATAGATTTAAAAGTGGAGACTAAAGGCAACTAAGCCAATGAGAAACCTCTTGTGGACGTCAAGTTTGGGAAAACCAGTGAGTTGAGAATAAGCAATTCCTAAAGCATGATTTGATGTGTGACAGTGGGTTACAAATGAGTTTGGTGCACCTACCATGAATTTATTGCCTCTCAGCTGCAAATCCACACTGCAGTGTCTGCTCTGTGAGAGTGGGGCTGGGCTCTGCTTGTCAGCTGACACGTTGTTAAGATTTGTCAGTCAAGGGTGCTGTAGGGACACTGGAGGCAGGACTATCGTTTACTGGCCCCAGGGTGTGCCTCTGTCTGCACTCCTGCAGCACACATGGCGTCTCCAAGATCTGGCTTTTGTCAAAAGTACAACTTCTCTAGCACCTGGTTTCTGTAGCATGAGTCCCTATAGTACGGTTCTTTAAGCATCCTTTCAGGTGGCTTTGCAACAGAGCCACCAGTGAAGAAGCACTGTGGATGGCTTCTCCCAAAACCTTAGAGGGCAACTTTCCAGCAAATTCTATTGATGCAGCACCTCAGCAACTTCTCTACCATCCCATAAGCCATGACTGCACCCTCTCCAGTGAGGTCTGGATCCTAAGGGTAGTGACTACTCCTTTTTTTTTTTTTTTTTAAGATTTCATTTATTTATTTGAGATGAAAGTAAGCATGAGCAGAGGGAGAAGCAGAAGGAGAGAGAAAGGGAGAAGCAGACTCCACACCAGGCAGGGAACCCAAAGTGGGGCTTGATCCCAGGACCCTAGGATCATGACTTGGGCTGAAGGCAGAGGCTTAATCGACTGAGCCACCCAGGTGCCCCAGTGACTGCTCATTTATCTGTTCTTTCTGTGTTCCTTAGTGGGTTGTTGTTTTGTTTGTTTGTCTGTTTTTTTGCTCCTTACTAGCCAATGTCCTTTTGGATTTAATAAACATTTATATTAAGCATCCCCATTCAAATTCCTGTATTTCTGTCTCCTGATCCGCCCCTGACTGATGTAAATGGTATCTAATTTTGCTGGACATCCATACTTAAGCAACATCTTTCACACCTCTCTTTCGTTGAAAATATAAAAAGCTATGGGTTGTAGTCCAATAAGGTCATGTTATTACGCATATCGTTCTTGCTGATAGGAGCCGTAAAAGCAGCATCATATGAGCTTTTTGAAGGCTGCAAACATAATGAGTTTCTTGAAGAAGTTCCTTATAAATATAAAGTAACAAATTAACATTGTTTTTGAAATTTTTTCTATGGTTGATAGCAGGGTGATAGAAATTTTATTTATTAATTCTTCTAGTCGTTCATTCATGTATTCTCAGTTATATAGTGACACTTTTTATTGTTATTGCTGAAATCCATCTGGGATTATGATGCTCAGGATTTCATCATTAAAACATATGTTTAAAAAAAAAACATATGTTTATACCCTCCTACTTTGGGAATTTTAGCAGCGACCTAACAGGTATTGTACTTTCATATGTTTGATGGCATTTATTTAGACCTTATGGTCTCAGAAGGCCAAGAGACTTTTGAGTTTAACTCGTTTGTTCACAGAAGTATGCATTTAAGCATACATACATACATACTTAAATGCATACTTCTGCTTGAAAATCACCGTGTCGCTGAGGTTTGGATAGATTTACAAAAACTACTTATGAATATATATTGAAAATACCATTAAGTTAAATAGTGTGTGTGTGTGTGTGTGTGTGTGTGTGTGTGTGTTGGGTGGCAGTTGACAAAGGAAAATGTGTGTCCTTTTCTTACTACTTTAATGGCTAGAAATAGCCCAGAACACAAATGAGCAGAATTAGGAACATCATGCTTTTATTATGAAACAAAGTGATATCAATTCTCTTATGATGATGAAGGCATCTGTATATTATCAAATTTATACAGATTATCTCCTGCTTTCTGAAAGTTCATTTGTACCACTTTACTTTTGTGAAAGACCTTCTTTAGTATGGCAACGGCTTTTTTCATAGAAGCAAAAATCCTCCTCAGATTTCTTTCTGTTAGAAAAAACAGGTACTCATGTAGATCTCTCATAAAGGGAAAGTGGCTTCACCTGAGGTGGGGAGGAGCACCTGTGGTTAACTGGTGTTGATTCTTTTCCAAGACACCTTCCTCTACTAGGCCTGATAAAATTGAAACGTGTTTTTTGCCCCTGTCTTTGAAAGGGCTATATACCAAGCTCAGAAATCTAGAAAGCCTAAAGAAATTCTTAAGGGAGATTTTCAAGGTTAACAATCAATACAGAATTCAAGGACACTTAACCTCGCTTTGTTAGAGGTTAGGACCTGAGCGGTGTTACTCAGCATGTTTGCTAGATGGCGCTAGAGTTCACACCTCTTAGCCAGCTTCACGTGTCCTCTGGCTAAGAGTGGAGCAGTCCTTTATTTTTAGTCTTTATTGTAGGATTCAAAACTTACTACCTTAAAATTCTTATTTATTATCCACCGAGTGTTACTTTGTCTAACATCATTTCACATATCATTCTCCTCTAGCCTTTACTTGAGAAGGTCTGACAATACAATATAAAAATGCTTCCTTTGAATATTCATGGGAAGGGAGTAGAAGACTAAACATGTCCAGAAGGATCTTTTTCAGAAAAGAAATTCTCAGCGAAAATTGAACTTTCGATATGTGTTTATACTTGAAAATTGAATAGGGAAATTAAATAGTTTCATGCTTATTTTAAGTTTAAAAAACATCTTTGCCTCAATTATTTCAATGTTTTAGTTGAAAGGCCCCTGTGACCCATATACACATATAAACAGTCTCTCTTGACCAGGAGGGGGATTTGAAATGAAGAAAAAACATCAATTCTAAGATGTTGTTTTTACTTAGTTATAAAGAAATGCCACATTTTTGAAGAGGAAATGTCTTACGTTCATTATTTTCTTCAGTTTCAACTAAAATTTATATTACAAAGATGCATAAATGTGTATATAAAACAAGTCCGCTGCCGGTATCTTTTACTTTCTCTCATCTAGTCTGACTTTATAGAGGTGACTGCTGTTAACAGTTTGATGTCTGCTCTTTAATACATTTTTCAAAACATACAACATAAATAGACATTTTCCGTATTTGTGGATTACCTCTCTATATCCCTGTATGTTATCTTCTGATCTTTCTAGAAGACATTTTTAACCTTCATATACCCAGCTGTCCTCTGATCTAATTACATGGGAAAAAAACAGCCCAGAGTCCAAGAAAATAAAAAAAAGTAAGTAATGTGACTCTTACTGTAGTCTTGCACAGAAATAGTCAAAGGAGAGAACATTCCCAACACATCACAACCAAAAACTTTTTTCCCGGGACGCCTGGGTGGCTCAGTGGTTGAGTGTCTACCTTCAGCTCAGGGTGTGATCTTGGGATCTGGGATCGAGTCTCACATTGGGCTCCCTCCAGGCAGCCTGCTTCTCCTTCTGCCTATGTCTTTGTCTCTCTTTCTGTGTTTATCATGAACAAATAAATAAATCATTTTTAAAAAAGAAAACTTTTTTCTCTAAGTCCGCATTGTCAATATTTTTCTCACCCACAGCAGTGCTTTAAGTCTCACTCCTTTCTTACTCCAAGCTTTCTAAGTTTTTCACCCAGTTCAGTCCAGACCAACCCTCTTGTCTTTTCTCCTCTCTCTGGTGTAGTTCTGTATTATGTCAATTTTTTCCTTTCTTTAACATCCAGATTTTACAAAACAAATTAGAGTGGTCAAGCTGACTGAGGAAACAAGTCAGTCATCTTCATCTCCCTTGTGTTGGAGATGGAGAGGATAGAAGATGGTTAACATTATAGCATCTTTTCTTTTTATCCCACTCAACATGCACACAAAGGTGCTTATGCATGTGCATACTCGCACATCCAGATTGCTTTCTC
The DNA here is from genome assembly GCF_053574225.1 of Canis aureus. Taxonomy (NCBI): domain Eukaryota; kingdom Metazoa; phylum Chordata; class Mammalia; order Carnivora; family Canidae; genus Canis; species Canis aureus. The sequence goes on from NC_135618.1 coordinate 28,919,925, forward strand.
TTCTTTAGTTACATAAATGGAAAAGTCATACCATTTATGTTGTTTTATATCTTGCTTTTTCTGCTCAACAATTTATTTATTTTATTTATTTATTCATAAGAGAGGGAGAGAGAGGGGCAGAGACATAGGCAGAGGGAGTAGCAGGCTCCCTGCAGGAACCCGATGTGGGACTCGATCCCTGGACCCGGGATCATGCCCTGAGCCTAAGGCAGACGCTCAACTGCTGAGCCACCAGGTGTCTCTGCTCAACAATTTATGATGGACATTTTTCATATCCATATACATACATCTACTTAAAAACAAATCACTTCTTAAAAAACAAATCCATAGTATTCCATGCATTGGTAGGTATGGATGTACTTTATATAACTGTTTCCTTACATTTGAGCAATTTCTAATTTTATGGCAATATTCTAAGAATATTCTGATAGATACATTTGTGTATTTCCAAAGACACTTAGAATTGGAATAACTAGTGTATAAATTTAAAATTTAATTGACAATGCCATATTCCTTTCCTAAAAGGTCCTACTGATTTATGTTCCTATCAGTAATGCATGAGCATGTTCTTTTTTTTTTTTTTTTGGATGAGCATGTTCATTTTCTTTTGTCTTGCAAATACTGCTTGATATCAATTCTTAACCTTTTCCAATCTAAAATTAAAGTTATCTTATTAAATATTTTCTATCTTTTAATCAAATTAATGAATGTTTATTGTTTATAAAGTAAAATAGAACCATAAATTTATATTTAAAAAAAACCAGCATTTTGTGTGTGTGTGTGTGTGTGTGTGTTCTTGCTCTGAAATTCCTATTTAGTCAAATGTTAAATCTCCTAGATTGGCTCTTTTTGGTATAGGCCAGATTTTTGCTGTGATAAGTTTCAGCTGTGAAGTCTCAGTGCTTAACCCAACAACTGCTGTTTCATATTCATGTTCAAAATGAGTTGAGTGAGATTACATCTGTTCCATATGGTCACATAGGTACTCAGCTGATGGAAGTGTCACCATTTGCTGCAGAGCTGGTTATTATGACAGGAAAGAGGGTAGAGAACTTTCTCTCAGCCTAGAAGTAACACAAATCACTTCTGCTCATATTTCATTGACCTTAACTAGTTGCATGACCCTGCCTAGTCCCAAGGATTCTGGGAAATGTAGTGGAATATTTAATGAGTGTAACTATCTTTGCCACAAACTTATAAGGCTCTCATCTTTTCTCTCTAATATGTCCACTCTGGTGTTTGTTTCTTATGATATAGCCATAATTTAAACTTTTAGTCTTAAAAATTAATTCTTTCAAAATTTTTGGTCACATTTTGAATTCCTAAGAGGTCTTTCTTTTCATGGTCTTTATTTTTTAAGACATATTTTCCTTCTGAGCTTGTGAATTCAGTATATTTTCTTATTTTTCAGAAGATACTAATTTTAGTTTTAACTTCTTTTCTTTTTGCCACCTACTAAAGCATTCCCATTTTTTTTTAAAGCATTGCCATTGTTTCTTTAAATTCCCCCTTTCTTTTTTTTTTTTCCAGGGGGAAGTGGTGGTTTTTTTTTTTTTTTTTTTCCTTTTCTTTCCTATTGGATGCTTTCCTAAACTGTCTGGTAATTTTTGACTCTCTCTCTCTTTTTTTAAAAATTTATTTTTTATTGGTATTCAATTTGCCAACTTATAGAATAACACCCAGTGCTCATCCCATCAAGTGCCCCCCTCAGTGCCCATCACCCAGTTACCCCCACCCCTGCCCACCTTTGACTCTCTTTTTTTATTTACAATACTACTAGAGTTTCTTCTAATCCCTGAATATTTGAGATGAATAAGCCTGCTGCCAGTGTTCTGGTAGTTAATTGAGAAAAGAGTATGCAAACTCACCAACTAGTACAAACAGTTTCACTTGACTGCCCTGTTTTTGGTTTAGGGTTGTGGCAGAATGACTTTCTTGCCACCAACATTCATGCTTTTGCATTCATGGTATGTGAAGTTATTATTGGAAGCAGCTTCCAGTCAGACCTGTTTTCTAGCACCTGTTATATCTAGGTATATCTAGGGACCCAGTCCATACATCTCTGCATGGGAGATGCTTTTTACTTCATTTTTTTTTTCAGCTGCATACAATGGAGATAAACTTCAGGCAAACTTTCGAATTTACATTTTGAAGATGGCAGTGTTTCCATTTGGATGCCTAGTTGATTCTGCAGATGTATTTATTAGCTTCACATTGCTGCTTTAACAAATTACTTCTAACTTAGTGGCTTCAATCATTACAGATTTATTATAATTCTAAAGGTCTGAAGTCTAAAATGAGTCAGCAGAGGTCAGCTCCTTTTAAAAGCTCTAGGAGAGGGACACCTGAGTGGCTCAGTTGGTTGAGCATCTGACTCTTGATTTGGCTCATGTCATGATCTCAGGGTCAAGAGATCAAGCCCCCTGCATTAGGCTCCACACTCAGTGGGGAGTCTGCTTGAGGTTCTCTCTCTTTCCCTCTCTTCTGCCCCTTCCCAACCCCCCTCCTCTGCTTGAGCTCATGCACTCTCTCTTTCTTTCTCTGAAATAAAAAAAATAAATACATCTTTTTAAAATAGGTTCTAGGGGACAATGTTTCTTTGCTTTTTCAGCTTCTAGAGATGACTTGAATTCCTTGGCTCAGATCCCTTTGCTTGCATCTTTCTGACCTCTGTCTCTGTTGTCACATCTCTTTTTCTTAATCTGACCTTCCTGCATCCTTCTTATAAAGATCCTTGTGATAATGCTGGGCCCGCCTGGATGTCCAGGATACCCTCTCTATTTCAAGATTTTTAAATTGGCATTATCTACCAAAGTCTCTTTTGCCATGTAGAGTAACATATTCATAGATTTTTGGGGATTAGAATGTGGACATGTTTGGGAGGCCATCATTCTGCCTCCCATAGTATAGGAATGTCCTCTTCACCTGTTTATGCGCCAACTGCCATTACATGAGTACAAAAAAACCCCACAAAAAAACACAAAAAAACTCCAACATCCTCCCCCAAAACCACCCCCTCACACACACAAAAACAAAAAGCCCCAAGTATCTATCATGTACAAGTAACAAAACTGGGGTAATTATTTGCTATAGCTTTTACCAATATATTAATGAATATAGAATTGAAATGGGGCTACACCATAATCAAAAGCTTAAATTTTTTTTTATTTATGATAGTCACAGAGAGAGAGAGGCAGAGACACAGGCAGAGGGAGAATCAGGCTCCATGCACCGGGAACCCAATGTGGGATTCGATCCCGGGTCTCCAGGATCGTGCCCTGGGCCAAAGGCAGGTGCCAAACCGCTGCGCCACCCAGGGATCCCTAATCAAAAGCTTAAAATAGCAATATTGAATTGGGGGTTAGATAGTGAATGGTAAGGAAATAGATTTTGTAAAACTCTCGTTCATGGTTAAATGGAAGGCAGACAGACCTGGTTCCTACTGAGTCCATAACTCTAGTGGAAATAGCTGGGAAGAGCTGAGAGTGTGTGTTGATTGTTAATTGTTGATTGTTATCTTGCATTTAGCAAGATATTTGAAAGAAAGAAATGAGTTGTGTGCAGAATTAAAGACATTAGACAAGGTTCAGAAACTTGCAGCCTCTCAGAAGAATCAACTGTTTCTAGATACTAAACTTTAGGAAATGAAGACTACAAAAAGGCTCTGAATGGCAAAAACCCATTAAGAGTTCCCAGTTAAACAAATGATTCATCCCGGCAGCAAAGATCACATTAAGTATATTACCTTCCCTTTAAAGGTATTGTTTCAGATGGCCTCAAGGTAGATTCCATTAAATTGCTAGAGTAAGAGAAATAGCCCTGAGAAGCAACAAATTATAGGAGGCTTGGATTTATGACTTTGGGGGTGGTTATGGGCACTAGGAATTGATCAGAAACAAATAGATCATCAGCCTAAGATTTTTGGAGACTTATATAACTTAAGAAACTATGATCTTGGCCTACAAAAAGCCTGTGATAGAAAATAACCATGGAAACCCCAAGATTTCACCCCAGACTTTGAAACTGATGCCCAGAGTACATAATCCCCGGAGCCTTTATTTGTATTCATTTTCCTTTGCATTCTACCCATCTTCCTTAGATAGCAGTTCCAGTTAGTTTCCTGAGTTAAGGGAAGTCAATGCACTAAGCAACTTTTTATTTGGCAAAAATATTTACAACAATCCAGACAACAAGAAATCGAAAACCCTACATCCCATTATATCTAAAAAGGCAGGTTCCTTTCTCCAGAGAAACTACACTTGGGTACCTTTCATAGAAGCCAGACTTTGCTGTAGACTTTTCATAGAATTAGAGCTTGGAAAGAGCTAGAGAACAGATGGTATATAATTCCAGAGGCTGTTTCACCTTTTCAGACTTTATAAGAAAGGTGTGCCACTTAGGACAACTCTACGCCTTTTTGTTTTAGAGTTACCTGATGATCTCTGTACAACAGGTTTCATCACCTGGCACAGGATCATTCTTGATGAGTGAATGATACTAAAACATTGCCATACTATATGACAACATCAGAAGGCATTGTAGCAAAAAAATAGACTAGTGGTTGATTCCTAACGACTGGGATTGGACTTGTATTATAAAAGTTTATTGATTATAACTACAAATTTTGTAGAAATCTCTCATCTTGGGCATTTGATGACAACCTTTGGAATATTTCCTGACATTACCCAGGATCCATTATTCTGGTCCATCAGTCTCTCTTCCTAGAAAAATGAGAGTTATTTAGATAGTTAAACTTAAGGATAAGAAAAACAGGATCCTAATTTGTATTCAAACTGTTAATAATTGAAAGAGAATTTTGGACGGTTTTCTTCTGTCTCCAAGCTTCTTCAATTTATATTTTACCAAAGCCCCCAAAGATGTACATAATTCTACATGCAATGGCTCAAAGTGTAGCAGGAGACCTAGACAATGTTACTGAGTCTATGGAACCTGTCCAATTAGACAGGTGATGGTACAAAATGTTTAGGATACTGGCCTCTTTGTTTTAGAGGCCTACTGGCCTCTGGAAGTAGAATGTGTGCTGTCTTAGGAGAAAAATGTTGTACTTACATCTCTACAGACCTCTCCAGGATCTTTTATATTACTGAAAATATCCAGGAAACAAAAAAATGATGAAATTCAGTAATTTGGCTTTTACCCCCATACCTAGTTTTGCAGACTCTTTGGTTTGGGGATGGGATCTTTCTCTTGGTTTTTGGGGCAATCTTGACTCTTGTATTATGAATGAACTACAACTTTTGGTTATTGTCCTTCAGCTAATATTTGTCTGTTTTCAATACATGAATATATGGTTTTCAGAGCCTTGAATTCTGTGGAGAAGTCGACATCCCAGCAAATGACCTAAGTAATAAATTTTCCAGGAAAGTAACAAGAAAATCTGACACTTATTAATGTTGGAATGACTACCATTGGAAGTTCTACACAACCCAAACACATCATCCAACAGTGCAGAGCTAGACTAATCCTGTGTTTAGATGATAATGGTCTACCCTTCACTTTAGGAGGAAGAATGATCTAAAGTTCTCTATTGCTGTGTGACAATATTATCACCAACATTATTACCTTAGAGGCTTAAACCAACACATTTATTATCTCAATTTCTGTGGGTAAGGAATGTAGGAATGCCTTAGTTGGGCCCTTAGTACTTCAGGATCTCACAACATTGTAACGTTTCGGCCAAGGCTGCAGTCTCATTTGAGACTTGACTGTAGAAGGATCCATATCTAAGCACACATGGTTGTTGACAGAATTCAATTCCTGGTGGGACTGAGATTCTCAATTTTTGCTGCCTGTCATCTGGAGGCCATTGTCTCAGGTTCTTGCCAGGTGAGCTTCTTAACATGGTGGCCTGCTTCCTAAAAAGCCAGTAAGGAAGAAAATCTAGCAATAGGGATGTTATAATCTTATGTAACATAATCACATATGTCCCATTGCCTTTGCATATTCATTTGATTAGGGGAAAGGCATAGATCATACCCACACTCAGGGAGAAGGGATCGTAAAGGCACGAATGTCAGGAGTTAGGGATCATTGAGATCACTTCATAAGATCTGGGGCATGAGAATTGAAACCAATTAATGTCCTGTTTCTGTGTTAACTCAGACTATGACTGAGGATACTTCCTGACTAAACCATAATAGGACTGGGAATATTTTTCTGTTCCTATCATACATAAAACTGAGAACAAGTAAAAGTAATTTAACTATTTGATTCAGGAAATACTTGCTTCTGAAAATTAACACTGAGTCAACTGCAATAGCTTACTTATTAAAACCAGCAGTTTAGGGTGCCTGGGTGGTTCAGTTAGTTAAGCGTCTGCCTTTGGTTCAGGTCATGATCCTGGGGACCTGGGATGGAGCCCCGTGTCAGGCTCCCTGCTCAGTGGGGAGCCTGCTTTTCTCTCTCTCTCTCTCTCTCTCTCTCTCTGCTTGTGCTCACTCATTTCTCTCTTGCTCTCAAATAAATAAAATCTTAAAAAACAAACAAACAAACAAACAAACCCTGCCAGTTTATCATGACTTTTGTTAAGACCTGCACCTCTGTGTGTCCATCCATCTGAAACTGTTATATAATAAATGTCATTATGTCTCTCTACTACCAACAAGTTTCTTCCCTTACCTTAAAATCACCAGTTCAGGCTCTAAATCCCTATAAATATCTTCCTGTGACTTCCCCCTTACAATACATTGCTAAGAGTCTATAAAGGTGTGATTTGCCTTAGAGAAGAAAGCCTAATAAACTTAGCTTTGATCATCTTTGTTTTCTGGTAGTCTTTTTGAGGGGTTAATAATCAACATTATAACTATGATTGTTTTGGTGTCAGATATAGTATGTACCTTCCTGTTCTAAAACAGAGGCTAGTAGCAAACCGTTTTTGTTTAGTCATACCTCAATCAAAGTTAAGGCCTTCTCTTCATGTTATCTTAGGCCTTCAAGGTGACTAAGTCCCCTATTTTCTGTTTTGAGAAGAAAATTATGGATATTATGAGGTGAGGCATTGCCCTCATGGGAGAGGAATTGGCTAGTATGCCAATTGGAAAATTGGCATTCTTCCACATTGGTTGTCTGATAGAAGAAAGATCTCCTTGTGATTGAAGTCCTTTGTGGTGGCAATGAGGAGAACTGACTCAGCTTCCACACAGCCACCATTGCTAAGTGTGAACAGAGGTCCTTGCTCCAGCAATTGCTTGATTTTTCACTTTCCTTTTCTTAGAGTAACTGGTGTTTCCCTCCTGTGGCCAACTATCTTTCTTTCCTCACACAAGGAAAGATTTAATCTGGAAGGGGGCATCTGAATCTTTTTGTCTCAGAGTAGCAATGGTGTTTAATAGTTGGATGTTTCTGATTATGCTGTGAGTCACTCAAGACTAGCTGTCCAAGCTGGGAAGCAGAATGGGGGAGAAGGGAAGAGGCTCCAGGAGGAATGTGCAAGTTAACACTTCAAAATACTGAACTACTATATTTCCTTTTTTTACCGCACTCTTCTCTCTTTATCTTTGCTGAACATGTACATTTGAAGTCATGTAAGTTAAATAAATGTTCCATTTGTGTGTTTTCTTTTTAAAATTTATTTAATTTATTAAATATTATTATAATATTTAATAATTATATTATTATATTATATTATTATATTATAATAATAATATTAATTATTATTGTTATTATTATTATTATTTTAGTCTTTAAGAGAGAGAGAGATGAGGGAGGTGGCAGGGGAAAATGAGAGAGAAAGAATCCCAAGCAGGCTCCACACCCAGCACAAAACCTGATGACACAGAGCTCCATTTCACAACCCTGAGATCATGACCTGAACTGAAACCAAGAGTCAGACACTTAACCATCTAAGCTACCCAGGCGCCCCTATTTTAGATAAACTTCTTATTTGAGAACAGTTTTATGTTTATAGAGAAAGGGTAACACTAGTACAGATAGTTCCATTTTCTCCACACCCAGTTTCCCATATTATACATTATTATTAAACTGAAGTCCATGCTTTATTCAGATTTCCTCAGTTTTTAACCTATTGTACCTTTTCTGTTTCAGCACTCTATCCAGGGTACCACATTGCACTTTGTCATCATGCCCCCAGAATCTCCTCTTGACTGTGACAGTTTCTTAGACTTTTCTTGTTTTAATGATCTTGACAAGTTTTGAGGAATACTTGCCAGGTATTTTCTGGAATGTCCCTCAATACCTTGTCAGGTATCTTCTGGAATGTCCCAGATCTGTCTGGTGTTTTTCTCATGATTAGATTGGACTTTTGAATGTTTTGGATGAAGATCATAAAAGTAAAGCACCGTTTTATCACTAACTGAGATTCCTATGTTTGTCAGGTTTCTCTGTTAAAAAATAACTCTCCCTCATCGTCCTATACTGTACTTTTTGGAAGGAAGTCAGTATACTTAGTTCATTCCAAAAGAATAAGGATTTATGTTCCATCTCCTTAAGGAATTTCTGCATAAATTATTTGGAATTCTGTTCTCTCTCATTCATTTATTTTTTTGAATTAATCATTTATTTATGTCAGTGTGACTCATGGATATTTATTTTATACTTTGGATTATCATCCATTACTACTTAATTTATCTTTTTGCTCAAATTGCTTCAACTTTGGCCATTGGGAATTTTTCAGTTGGCTTTTATGTCCCTTTGACATACCCCATTATCTTTTTAAAGCACTACCTTATTTTCTGGCACTAAAAACTACAAAATACTCCAGGCTTGTCTTGTATACTCCCTGTATTCTTTTTAATAAAAAAAAAATGCTTGAAAGAGATACTAAATGAGAGAATTCAGAAATGCTCAATTTCACACCCAGCTAAATGATTTAGCTTAATACATAAACTTTTCTTATAGATATTTGCCTATTCTCTCCATTTTAAACCATTGTAATGTGAAATCATTGGTAACAGCATAAAAATAATATGACAAATCAAGTTCGATTAACTTCAGAATTTAGGAAACTTGGTGGATCTGATATACTTTCCTGTGGCTATAGATGAAATCACTAAGTGGCTAGCTTTGAATGTTTAAAGTAGTCTGTTCCTGACTATTTATACCCTGATTCCCTGTAACTTTTGGAGTAAGTCTACTACTTTCATATAGACCTAAATTTTCTTGCCAGGCAAACAGGGAGCCAAGGACTCTGAGTTGGCTGCAGAATTGGGAGAAGTGGTTTCTTCTGCTTGGAGGCATGAAACCATGGGAAATTAGTCTTCATTCTGGGAAGAGACTGGCTTAAGATGCTATCTATGACAAGATATCAAGTCTAAAAAGCAAGAATTCATTCTAAATCAAAAGATTTGCAGCAAACAGAAAATAACGCAGCTCCAGAAGTGAGTCCTGGAGATACTCTTAGACCAATGGTGTGAAGGGGCAAAACCTTTTATCAGGTATCTGATAGCAGGAGATAATTCTTAAAGGAATAACCTGGGGTGCCTAGGTGGCTCGGTTGTTTTAGCATCTGACTCTTGATTTTGGGCTCAGGTCGTGATCTCAAGGTCGTGAGATTGAGCCCCACATTGGGCTCTGTGCTGTGCATGGAGTCTGCTTGGGATTCTCTCTCTCTGCTTCTCCATACCCTACTTGCAAGCATGCTCTCTCTCTCTCTAGAAGGAAGGAAGGAAGGAAGAAAGGAAGGAAGGAAGGAAGGAAGGAAGGAAGGAAGGAAGGAAGGAGAAAGAAAGAGAAAGAAAGAAAGAAAGAAAGAAAGAAAGAAAGAAAGAAAAGAAAAGAAAAGAAAAGAAAAAAGAAAAGAAAAAAGAAAAGAAATAAGAAAAGAAAAGAAAGAAAAGAACAAACCTTTCTAGGTGGGAGAAAGTGAATTGACATTAGACTTTGGTTTCATATCTGGCTATTTCTTACTAATTATGCATTGTTGGAATTTCTATACACCCTCTCTGAGCCTCAGTTTTCTCAAATGTAAAAATAAAGCACGTACTGATACCTACCTCATTACATTGTTGAGAGAATTAAACAAAATAATACAAAGAATGCTTAACAAGAAATTGAGCACCAAAGATCTCAGTACATTAGCCATTGTTTTATTGCATATTATCTAGAGTCCTATTTCAACTAGCACTTAGTATGATGTAGCTCATTAAAAGAAATTGAAAGTAGGTGAGAATCTAAAATACAACTTCATTTTTAAATATTTTGATACTTGTGGTAAAAGGTATTTTAAATGTGATGGGAAACTTATTAAACCTGAAACATTTTATCCAAACTAGGAGCAAAATTATACAAATGTTCCAGTTATCTATTGCCACATGTAAATTACTTTCAAACTTAGTAGCTTAAAACAAAAAACATTTATGATGTCGCATAATTTTGGAAGGCCAGGGATCAGAGAGTGGTAGAGCTAGAAAATTTTAATTCTGCATCTCTCTTGAGGTTTCAGTCAAGATGTTAGTGGGGTTCAGTCTTCTGAAGGGGCTGATGAATCCACTCCCAAGCTCATTCACTGGGTTGTTGTCAGAAGACTTCAGTCCTTCACTATTTTGGCCTCTTTCTCTTCGTTTTGCTTCAACAACATGGCAGCTGAGTGATGAGAGAGAGAGAGAAAGAGACCCAGGATGGAAGCTGCAGGCTTTTAATAACTGATCTCAGAAGTGATACACCATTACTTCTACTATGTTTGCTAGAAGCAAGTTCCTAAGTCTAGCTCCCATTCAAGGAGAGGGAAATTGGGCTACCCTTCTTAAAGGGAAGAGTATAAAAAAATAAAATAAAATAAAATAAGGGAAGAGTATCAAAGAATTGTAAACATATCTCTAAGAGTATCGGAAGTATCATTGGTATCCTGAGATTTCATGGTGTTTGTTCATGATTTTCTTGGCCATGAATGAACCAAACTTGGCACCCAAAATTTTATCATTTCCTGGGAAGATGCAACGGAACAGTGAGCTGGGAACACTATGTATTTTAGCTTTTGGCATCTTTTCCATTTCCTACAACAAAGTCTTGTTTATATGTCTGACATAAAGTGGAGATTACATCATTCTTTAGGTAATTGGTCAGTACAGATAGTCACACTAATTTTAGTAGCTTTTTCTTTTTAAAGATCTTATTTATTTATTCATGAGAGATACACACACACACACACACACACACACACAGAAAGAGAGAGGCAGAGACACAGGCAGAGGGAGAAGCAGGCTCCACGCAGGGAGCCTGATGCGGGACTCAATCCCAGGACTCCAGGATCACACCCTGGGCCGAAGGCAGACGGTAAACCTCTGAGCCACCCAAGGATCCCCTTGTAGTAGGTTTTTATGTAGCTGATTTATCATTATATATATTAGAAAAGCTACCTACTTTTAATTTTTAGTTGCTGTTTTCTTCTTTTGAAAGATTTCTTTATTAGAATGGTAATTTTTAAAGAAAGAAATCCCTATTAAGGTGACAGGAAAAATAATGGTGTATACAAAGGACATTTAGTTTATTAAGCATTTTCATATAAATTATGTCAAAACAGCATCCTGATATATGAAATCCATGAGTGGAAGAGCAAAACTTCCTTTTTATAATTTCTGATATCAGCTTAGCTGTAAAATCCAGAATTTAATTGTAAATAACCTTAGTGTATTTAGTCAGGGTTCTATATATATGTGTATGAATATATGGATAAATGGAGATAGAGATTTATTACAAGGAATTGGCTTACATGATTATGCAGGCTGAGAAGTCTAGACTCAGGAGAATTATCTTTTATTCTATTTAGGCCTTCAACAGATTGGATGAGGCCTGCCCACATTGGGGAGGGTGATCTGCTTTACTCAGTGTACAGATTCAAATGTTAATTTCATCCAGAAACAACCTCATAGACACACTCAGAAATAATATTTAACCAAATATCTAGGCACCTTGTGGCCCAATCAAATTAACACATGAAATTAACCATCAAACTCAACCATCCGCTCTTTCATGCTATAGCTTTTGCTTACAATTTAGCCTCAAATCTCAAGGTTAAGGAAATAATCTGGGACAAGATGGTAAATCACTATCATTTGTAAAGGGACGAACAAACTCACAAGTAGTCAACAATTGAAATATTCAGTATAGGTCTATGAAGAAATGTGACCCTTCAAAGTCCTGCTTTGGTTTACCCCAATCCTTGTTCATCGTGGGTACAGAATACATCAACCAAGCCAGCTGATAGTTTGGTTGACAAGGTATAGGGTTTTGAATAGTATCCCCCAATTATCTCCCAGTGAGTTACAGCTGTAAAGTGGGGTCCAAAGAATATTATAAAATATTATTTTGGAGTACAATCAATTAATATTATCTAGGTCTCACATTTCTTCTAGTTCACCACCTCCCAGGATCTTTTGGTCCTCTAATTGGGAAAATGTAACTCCAGTATGGCTTAAGGACCCTTAGATGTCACACTTCTCTTTTTTCTCAGTTACTCCTAAATCCATATCTCCATCTTGGACAATAATTCTCAGATCAAGACTTTATATCCAATATCTGACTCTTTCTTATCACACTATGTATCATGTAGGCAAGAGAGTGATCCTCAATGAAACTGAATTCTTGATTATGAAGCTGATAAGGCTATCATATAAAGTTCTAGGCAGTTCCAAAATACAGATGACATAAACTGCTCAAAACTTTGCCTGTGCTTTGGAGACTTGAGGTTCCTTTCAAGACAACTATACTTTTGTTCTGGGTAAAAGTAAGCATAAGTAGTAAGTAAGCACTTTTGGATATTGGGTTGGACATACCCTGATGCAAGCCCCCAGAGAGCCCCCCCTCTTGGGTGTAGGTGGCACCTGTGACCTGCTTCAAACCAATAGAATATGGACAGAAGTGATAGAGTTGATACTTCCCATGATCATATTTCATTATATATAAGTCTATTTCAGCAGAGTCTGTTGGCTTTGAGGAAACAACTGCCATGTTGTGGATTGCCTATGGAGAAGGTCACATGGCAGGGAACTGCAAGTGGCTTCTGGAACTAGAGGGGGACTCTCAGCCAATAACCAATAAGAAATGGACCTTCAGTCCTACAAGCACCAGAAAATGAATTTTGCCAACAACTTGAGAGAGCCTCAAAGTAAATTCTTCCTCACTCAAGCCTCCAGATGAAGATGTGGCCCAGCCCATACCTTGATTGCAACCTTGTGAGACCCTGATGAAAGGACCCCGTGATGCTGGACTCCTGGCACATGAAAACTGTGTGGTAGTAAATGTGTGTTGTTTTAAGCTGCTAAATTTATAGTAATTTTGTTACTCATCAATAGAAAACCAACACACATATTAGCTCTAAATAAATTGCCTGTCTTATGATCCTGGGGAGTTTTTTTTTTTTTTTTTAAACTTTGTTGAAGTATAAGTACATAGAGAGAAGTGTGCATATCATAAAAATACAGCTCAGTAAAGTCATGCAAACTGAACACACCAGCACCCAAATCCAGAAATGGAACATTACCAGCCCTCCAAAGTCCCTTAAGGAAGATTTGAATGCCAGTAACTAACTGAATACAGGTTCTTCAGATGGAAAAGTTAAGTGCTGTACATATTGATGCTAATTAGGTAAAACTTTTAGTCATCTGTGTCTACGAAGTTTATATTTAGAGAAATTATTTTTTTAATTTATTTTTTAAAAGATTTTATTTATTTATTTGAGAGAGAGAGAGAGAGAGAGCATGAGCAGGGGAAGGGGCAGAGGGAGAAGAGGAGACAGACTCCCTGCTGAGCAGGGAGCCCAATGCAGGACTCAATCCCAGGACACTGCGATCATGACCTGAGCCAAAGACAGATGTCTAACTCACTGAGCCACTCTGGAGCCCTGTTTTTTTTTGTTTGCTTGTTTGTTTCATTTTGTTTTTAAATATTTTTTTTTAATTTTTATTTATTTATGATAGTCACAGAGAGAGAGACAGAGAGAGAGAGAGGCAGAGACACAGGCAGAGGAAGAAGCAGGCTCCATGCACCGGGAGCCCGACGTGGGATTTGATCCTGGGTCTCCAGGATCGCGCCCTGGGCCAAAGGCAGGCGCTAAACCGCTGCGCCACCCAGGGATCCCTCATTTTGTTTTTAAAATAAAGACTTAGACTGTGTTGGATCTGAAAGTTAATATTTGATTTTGGGAGATGTACGTGTTTCAGGAGCACTGATTGGTGCATAGAGTCTATATGCTCTTCCTTCATCTGTGTTATAGCCTACCATGCACTTTCATAGTTATTATTTCATTGTGTTCTCCCAATGGCCCCTCTAAGTAGTATTGCTGGATATTCACCCTGTAAGTGAACTTCAGTTATTCATTAGTGATTAAATATGCTTAGTATGAATCTCAAAGTCTTCACCTGATCTTCACCTGATAGGCAGAGATAGAGGTTACTGGTTGGTTTCAGCCAGGGTTTATTCCGACTGGTCAATACCCATACTGCATATGTTAAACATTTTGACTACCACTCTTGTTCTAGGTATACTTAGAATGAAATAATTTCAGTCTGAATGAGTCCATAGAGATGATGTGTTTCACCAGTTTTCAATAATGTTCCTCAGTTTCATGGAAGAAGTACTGCAGGAAGTGGTGGTGACAAGGAAGGTGAAATGGGAGGTGAGAGAGAAGGTTGTAGAGAAGGAGCACCATACTCCATCCAGCTTCCACTTGAGTCCTTACAATCTTGGTTCTTTTAAATATTGGTACTAGGTAAGTTTTTACATGAGATGAAGGATCTTACTACAAAAAAAAAAAATTTGAAAACCACTTATGTATTGCAACTATATCATCTTAACAAATTAAAAATCTTAGAAAGGTTAAATGACTATGAAGAAATTATACAATTATATCATTAGGTAGTTGCAAAATTTGGATATGAATTCAGGTTTTTGAATCTCAGACTTGTATTTTCAAGTGCTGCATCTTTGATGCCTACAGAGCATTGGATAGAGAACTACTTCAGCCCAATATAAACATAACTTTAACATTCTCTCAATATGTTTCTTCATGAATATGGATGCATATTTGAATAATTTGTTTACAGTCACTCTTAGTCCTATGAAGAATTTGGTATGGCTTAGAGCAACAAATTAGGAATTTGTGGGAGGGAAAGAAAGAAGGATGTAAAAGGACAAAATAGAGGTAGTACGATCTGGATGGTTGTAGAGGTGGGCTATAAATGGACTGTGAGCTTGGTGGAAGTCAGTGCAGAAGAAACCAACTATGCGAAACATAGATTGTGTTTCTGGCATCTTGAAAATGCACTAAATAAAAAACTGGGGGGGAAACACTTTCAAAATCTGGACAAACAACAGTAACTGCTCCAGACTGTCAGCTCTTACTGTTCTTGATGTGCATAAGGTTTACTTAGTTCCCTTTGCTCTAATATACTCAGACTCCAAGTGCCTGAACATAATGTGGAGAGTTAAAATAGAGGAGTGCCTCAATTCCCAAAGTGCTTTACATCTGTCAGATTCAGAGGAAACCATGGTATTGCTTTAATGCGTGTGCGCGCGAGCGCCCGCACACACTTTTATTAAACATATGCTCCCAGCCACATTCCACTTGGCAAGATCACAAATGCATAATAGCTACAAGCTGTAAAGAAAAAAAAAAAAGAGAAGTTAACCAATTTTTTTTAAATAAGATAAATAAGACCTCCTCAGCTTCTTTAAGCATTCATTTACACATTCTTTGAGTGTGCACACTAGCTTTTCTTCTCTGAGTCTCTATTTATTCATTCCTGCCCAAAGATGAATATTGCAATTGTACATGATGCAAACATTGGAAATCTGTGTTTACATTTGTGTTTCCAACTGAATATGCTAATAGTGTTTAATCAGCAGTGATATTGCTTTATATCAATGTTTTGTGCCGTGTACAGCCTCAGTGATAATGTTGTGATAACCAAAATTTTCCCCACATCAAAACTTGGAGATCATCCCAGTTTTTTTGAGCAGCCATTTGATTCCAAAATATGATGAAATCCTTTAATCTTCCTCAGGATTATTTCTGTGTTTTCAGGAAGCATTAAATATCCCCTTGGTTTCATTAAGGGGGATGGGGGGTGGGGAGGGGGAGGCTTGAGACTGCTTGCAGCAGTTCAGAGGTTCTGGGGTTCCAAGCAAGCTCCCAAGCTGTCCAGGAGAACCTGCGGGAGGAAGCTCCACGGTTGGTCCTGCGGAAGGAAGTGGCTGCAGGCTGCTCGGTGTGTGGTTCGGGGATATTCTGTGGAATCTAGCAACACACAGGCCAGAAAAAACAAGAATCCAGCAGCAGCAGAGTGAGAGGGAGGTGGGAAATGACAGCTCTTAGTCACGAATTTACAAAACATATTTCTATGCTGTATCTAAAGGAGGAGAGGGCCTGTGCAAGACTTGATGAGCTTCTGACCCTAGGCAAAGGGGTACTCTGCAGATAAAGCATGTCCTCTTCTTTTTTTTTTTTTTTTTTTTTCTGACAAATATATTCCCCTACTCAGTCTGGGCCACCACGAAAACAGAGATTTTTTTTTTCCTTTTGCATCCTACAGCAAACCAAAAGAACCATAGCAAATTGTTTAAGGTCTATCAGTGAATGCAGTAAAAGTATTATACTCTTAAGGCACACACATATCCGACACCTCTTAAAAAAAAAAAAAAAAAAAGAAAGAAAGAAAGGTAAGAAGAGCAACCCCAAACTCTAAACTTCCTTTTTTAAAAAATAGTAGTATTCCTCAGTCTTTGTGTATGTTCAAAGTTGGAAATGCTTTCTTTTCTATTTTTTCTTCTTTTTTCCCCCAGTGAGTATGTGGGAACCCTGCTAGGCTTTTTTGACAGAAACATGACATACTTTTTTTTTTTTTTTTAAGATTTTATTTATTTATTCAGGAGAGACACACAGAGAGAGGCAGAGACGTAGGCAGAGAGAGGGAGAAGCAGGCTTCCTTGCAGGAGCCTGATGCGGGGCTCCATTCGATCCGAAGACCCCAGAAACACACCCTGAGCCAAAGGCAGACGCCCAACCACTGAACCACCCAGGTGCGCGACGTGACCCACATGACAGACTTTTTAAAGAATACTGTCATCTAGAAAACAATCCACCCTTTGCATTTTAACCTTGTTAAATTGTATCCAGATTCTCTTTAATGCTGCTTCTCTCACAGGACATAAAACATTTTGGATCTTAAACACTTATGAGAGGTACACTGCTTGAGATGTACAGATAGCTTTCATTAGCACTAATGGGAGTTATGCTTCTGTACCAGGAGAGAATAGAGCCTGAAAAATTTAAATTATGCTTGATGCAGATCTTCCAGATGGAATAAATTACGAGGGATGCTTAGGGGGAAAGGCCTAAATATCCCCTAAGGCCATAGTTTAATAGCAAAGCAATAGTTCTGAGTAACAGAAGTGGAGTCAACATTACTGGCTTTGTGCCTATCACCATGCTAAGTAGCTGATATTGACTCTTGAAAATTCTTTATTGGATTAGTACTGCACTTGAATTCTATTTTCCAAAGGACTTGAGAGAGGGTTCTCTGTCTTGAATAGTCTGCTAAAATGGACTCAGTTTGTTGCAGCTTTCAAGGCCCTTTATCTTAAATTCAGTAAATTTCCAGTTGGCAAGCCTAATAGCCTAATACCAAGGTCTTTATTTTTGTTTCTTAATTACCGTTTCTGAATATAATGCTCCCTGTATCTTTCTTTGGGGGGCATATCTTTTACTTTCTTATTTAAAAAATGTCTACATTTTATTTTGCTTTGAGAATTATTGCCCACGTCTCCGAGATCACTGGAATTGTTTCCTATATTGTTCACTGTGTGACATATCTCTTATCTTCTTATTTTAAAGTTGGTTACATTTTATTTGAGACTTTTTGCTTTGAGAATTAATTGTTCCCTTCCCACCACCAAAATAACTGAAAGCTTGGAGGAGTTTTTTTTTATTTTTTTTTGCTATGACCTAAAGGGTCATTTCCTTTATTTCATTTTCTGTAATAGCACTATCTTTCTTCAGTTGGAAATTTTCTTCCATCTTCCAGTGGAAATCAAACATTATTTTTAATCAATACTGATTCCTATTATGGGTAGGAAAAGGGTAGGGCATAGGAGTAGTGAGAGGAAGACAAGATGTCAATAGGAGGAGACAGATCACTGCCGAAAGACCAAATCAGCTGGTGAATTCACTGTGGTTCATATACATATTTTTTTTAATTTTAATTTTATTATTTATGATAGTCACACACAGAGAGAGAGGCAGAGACACAGGCAGAGGGAGAAGCAGGCTCCATGCACCAGGAGCCTGACGTGGAATTCGATCCCGGGTCTCCAGGATCGCGCCCTGGGCCAAAGGCAGGCGCCAAAGCGCTGCGCCACCCAGGGATCCCCTTCACTGTGGTTCAAACCACCTCTGAGTCACAGTGTCCCAGCATTCACTGGGCTCAGAAGTGAAGTAACGCCAATCAACCTAAAAGAGACTGTAATAGATTAACCCAGAGAGACAATTCATGAATATACAATGGGAGATACTGTTTTCTAAAGTGGGATGGTGGTGTTTGCTATTCCGGACACTTTTTTCAATACAACCAGAAGCCAGATGAATAATCAGAAAGTTGTTCAGCTTAGAGGAAGGTGAAATAAAAGATAATAAAGGATATTTCATCCAAGTCAGGTGATGCCCGATGAACCACACCTGCTCTACAATACGGTAACCTGAGGAGTTTATATGTTCCATATTCCTGGTCACTCTCCCCAGGGTAGGCTGGAACCTACAAATCTCTGGGATGTTGGCATCTTTTTTTTCTTTTTTCCATCTGACCGTCCTCCTCTGGTTTATTTCTTCTTCTTCTTCTTCTTCTTCTTCTTCTTCTTCTTCTTCTTCTTCTTCTTCTTCTTCTTCTTCTTCTGTTTAATATTCAGTCCTTCTTTAGACATGATACAATTCAATCACAATGGTTCTTACTAAATTACAATTATTTTGATTTCACTTTTGAAATCAAAATTATTTAGATTGTACAGTTGGTACAACCATCATGTATGCATTTTTCTAGTTCAGAAGGCACGTTTACTTTTTTTTAAAATTTATTTATTTATTTATTTATTCATGAGAGACAGAGAGAGAGAGAGAGAGACAGAGACAGAGACAGAGACCCAGCCAGAAGGAGAAGCAGGCTCCATGCAGGGAGCCTGATGTGGGACTCCATCCCAAGACTCCAGGACCACGTCCTGGGAGGAAGGCAGGCACTAAACTGCTGAGCCACCCAGGGATCCCCCACATTCACTTTCTTCAGTTTCAAGTTCAGGGAAAGAGAATGCCTCTTTGTTAATCGTCGTATACGGCCACACATCTGCATTATGAATTTTTTTGAGTCCTTATGATGTACTGGACACAGTTCTGATGTTATATGAAGTTCTAAAAACAGTTTTTTTTTTATTTTATTTATTTATTTATTTATTTTTTTTACACAGAGGCTAAGAAACTTCCACCAAACTTTATAGGTATACAAGAGTGAGAATTGGGATTCACAGCCAGATCTTTCTGGCTCTTTTCACTGTGTCCCTCAGCCTCCCATACTTTGTTTTTGATGTTTTGTTTGAAATCACTAAAATGGAAAAATGGGGCTAAAGGCAGAAGAAGACACTACTTTACTGTTTTCTTTCTAGTTCTTTCTTGAGAAACTAATGTCATCTATTCTCTGAAACTTATGTTCATTTTAACTGTGTCCTAGGATTTGTTTAGTATACATGTCTGTACTCAATTAAAATGAAGTGGAAAAATGATGAAAAGTTAAGGATAAAAGTTGCATATTTCTAAGTGAAATAGGCCAATCTGGAAAAGCTACAAACCATATGATTCCAGCTATATGATATTCTGGAAAAAACAAAATTATGGAGACTGTAAAAAGATCAGTGGTTGCCAGGGGCAAGTAGGGAGGAAGGGGTGGACAGGCAAAGCACAGAGGAATCTTAGGCCAGTGAAACTGTTCTGTATGATACTATAATGGTGGATGCATGTCATTATGCATCTGTTAAAATCTATGGAACGTACAATACCAAGAGTAAACCCTAATGTAAACTATAGACTTTGGGTGATATTGATGTAACAATATAAGTTCATCAATTGTGACAAATGTATCCTTCCAGTGGGGATGTTAGTAATGAGAGTGAGGTTCTGCATATGGAGGGAGAGGCGGTATATGGGAACTTTCTGTACCTTCTGCTCAATTTTGCTATGAACCTCAAACTGCTCTAAAAATAAAAGTTATTTTTAAAAAGTGCAGTGGAAAGTAGCAAGAGGAAGTGGGCGTTCTTTGGACATGATGGTTGCTCCCTCTTTGAAGTAGATGTAGCACATCCAGTTACACAATCATTTCTCTACCCTCGTAGTCTTTCCTTCTCTTCTTCCATTTACCCGTCCTCATCCATTTTCCTCACAAAGCTTGAAGCAGAGAGTAAAGCATCTTTGTGTGCGTTTGTGTGTTGATCTGCAATTGTGGGAAAGACGGGACATATGACTAGCATTTGGTCTGAATAAAGGAAGGAATCACTTTGGCTTCTCACTTCTTTCCATGTCAAGGTTTTATTTTCTTGGTAGAGTAGGAGATGGTGAGGAGGGGTTGGAGGGGATAGTGGGATAAAAATAAAATTCTTGAAATAACTATGAAGAGCTGCATTCTTGTCACCTGGCATTTTTCTAAATTATAGTATCTGTTATATTTCATAAGCATTAATCATCAAGAAATACAACTCCTGGGAAAGTACTTTTTTTAACCCCCCCCCCCAATAACCCAGTCCTAGAATTTAAAGGCCTTATACAACATTTTATATGTCAAAGATCGCAGCTTCAAAAATCCATCAAATCGGACAGCTCACACTGTTACTGGAAGGAACATTGGAATATGTGAACAAGCTTAATGGCCTCTCTTGCCTTTAAGAATATAAATGGACAATTCTTCACATGCACAGTGCAAAAATTAAATTCACAGCATGGGGTGGCAAATGGGAAAATAATGACATGAGACACCCAGGATGTCTGCTCCTTGCACAGTGGGGAGGTGAAGACTCCACGGGAGGCAGAAAGAAAGAAAAAATAGGCTAGGCCATCTAGAGAGTGTTCTCCGGTTGGCATGGGAGAGGCAGTTGGGCAGTCCTGACAGCTGGGCTGCAAGTTGAAGAGGATGGGAGAGTGGGAGGAACAGGCAGGCTTGACTTCAAGCTGTTTTGTTTGCATATGGTCACAAGCTGGCTCCCTGTCAATCCACCGCCCACACTCTCCCTTCCTCATCCTGGGTAAGTGTCCATTTTGGAATGTACCTGCCAGCCAAAGCCACTGGACATTGGATTGTTGATCCGTTCAGACAGAATTTGTTCCAAGTATAGCAAAAAAAAAAAAAAAAAAAAAGCAAAGGAAAGATTGTAGTGCTCTGGTAATTTTTTCCTTTATTGAGATATTATATTTCAGTCTTGTTGGAATAAAACTGACATATTAGGTCAAGGCAGGTGAAGGACATTCCAGGATAGACAAGGATGGATTTAAGGAGAGACCTGGAATTTAAATTCATTTTAAATTCGAATTTGAATCTACTCACTTCATTTTAACCCAGTCGTTTGCTGGTATCTTGTTCAAGATTGTTTCTGAGCACTACTGTGGAGCACTGTGAATTATGAGAAATACCTCAACCTTCATGATACTGTTTTAACTATGTGTAGCATAATTTCCTCACAGTTTAAAAAGAATAGCTGAGGAAGTAAAAAAAAAAAAAAAAAGAATTCTTCAAACAGGATTTATTTTTTGTTTTTCTTCAAACAGGATTTAATTAAGCAGTCACTAACATCTGCATTCCCTGAGAAATATTAGAAAATTCTCTGTGTGTACTGAATGAATGTGTAAGTGTGTGTGTATTTGCTTTCTGTGAAATGATTAAAGAGGAAGCATGCCAAATAAGTGTGATATTCATGTTGGTGAAATGTTTTTCTTTCATTTTAAATTCCAATATAGATAATAACATACAGTGTTATACTAGTTTCTGGTGGCCTGTTTGTTGAAAAGATAATGGCTGTGCACATGTTTGGTAGAAAGCTGTCAACATTTTCACTTGTGGAAATAAGACCACAGATTTGGACATTTTAAAAACATGGCTTTCATCATTTTTTCAGGATCTATATGCAGGAAAAAAACTGGATCATCCACAAGCCAGAAGCCAAGTGACTGGCTATTCATCTCAGTTCTGAATATGTCAATTTTACAAATTCTTTTTTACACAGGAATACAACCCAAGAGCAACCCAACCCCCCCTTCCAGGAATTGTTTTGAGATTTGTAGAAGAGGGAGGTTCTGTATTCACAAATAGACAAATTTACAATATACATTAGAGAAACAATCCAAACAAGTGTTTTGAGAAGGGGAATAACAGTAAGCATAGGTTAATTACAAACCTAACCAGAAATACAGATATTTATTTTAAAATATATATAGTATGAGAGGACTCATACTAAACAGATGAGGTGTTCTGATTTAGACATGTGTTTGACAAGAGAGAGAGTCACAGTATTCATTCAGAAGCACAAAAAGAGAATGGTATGAAAGTTGTAAATCATTAAGAATAACTTATTGGTTGAACTTTTAAATTTCAGAATACGTAGCATAAGGGTGAATAGGTGTGTATGTGGATTTCCCTTAAACCTCTGCCCTGAACATTTTTTAGGCTCACATAATTTAACTTTATAATTTAAAAAAAATTTGATTTCTTTTTCTTCCTGTTTTAGATCAGGGGATCAATATTACTGCTTTATTTTAAAAGGTGGCACGGAAAGCTCAGGTGATCTATTCCAAGGTCACACAGTTAGCTGTTTCCAGAAAGAGTATTATTAGACACCGAGAAAAGCTATGAATAGAAACTCCATCCTTTTGCCTCAATTATTAGCTAAGCCGTATTGGAATCTCATGGTTTGCTACATGTGGTGCTAAGTGCTCATTGGTTAAATAAATGAAAGTGACTACAAAGTGAACATGACTATGTTGGAGGAAAGCTTTTCCTAAATGTCTTTAGACAAGAGCTGGTACCTTCAAACACTGTGATCTAATATTAACAAAGGGTTGGGTATCCAGGAGGTGGCAGTCGTGAGTAATGAGTAAGAGTTCAGACACATCCCAGGCTGAGAAGATTGATCACCTTTTGCAAAACAAGAGGGAACTAAGTGGCTCAGACGTGGCAGATACATGAAGACATCTAAACAAATGAGAGACATTTTTCACAGACTGATAATGTTTAAGTCAGCTGGAGGAGGCTACATCTCCTCAAACCCTAGATCCTCTCCTTGATTCATTGGAACAATATGACTATTTTAAAATATGACATCACAGAGACATTTTCTGAGATCTGTAAGAGGGGGACAAGGCATGATAATAGTATTAGTCAGGCCAGATTAGTCTCATACTATCTTTACCGGAGTGACCAGTGCACTTTAATTCAATATTGTCAAATGGTCAATCTGATTATACTTGATTGTGTGTGTGTGTGTTTTTTTGCAGGAGCATTTGAAAGGAGATGCTGGTCAGTGTATTTCTCTATGAGAATTAGCCAGCAGTAAAAAGCACAAAAGAAGAGGGTTGTATGTGAGTGCGTGTGTTTTATACATTGCCACCAAACTTAGAAGCTTAAACAACCTAACCATTTATTATCTAACACCATTTCTGTGGGTTAGGAGTATGGGAAGAGCTTGGCCAGACTGTTCTAACTTGAATGTTTTCATGAGATAGTGGTTAGATGTCAGATGGGACCACAGTGATCTGAAGGCTTGACTGAGGCTGGAGGATCCTCCACAAAGGTAACTAACTCATATGACTAGCAAATTGGAACTATTGGGGGGAAGGTCTCAGTTCCTCTCCCTGAGGGTCTCTCCCCATGGCTGGTTGACTGTCCTTATGGTGTGGTGGTTGGTTTCCACCAAAGGGAGCCATCCAAACAAACCAAAACTTCAATACCACTGATAGCCTATCCTTGGAAGTCATGCTGTGAGGTCTACCTATATTTTAGTTATCAGATAGACCAGCTCTGTTTCAGACAGGAGACTAACACATGGCATGAATACAAGAAATGAGGATGGGGGGTGCATTTTGGAGGCTGGCTACCACAATTTATTAACAGAAGCTTCCTTTCCTCCTGCAAGTAATAGGGGTAAAACATGTTTTCACTGGAAGGTCCTTGTGAATACTTGTCATCGAATTGAGATGCTGAATCAGGATGTTTATTATATGCAGGAACACTGACTGAAGGTAGAAGCACATTAGGATTACCCCGTGGAGTAATTATGGTAGAATTACTACCAAAAAGTGGTAGAAGAGAAAACAAATCTGCCCCCTAGTTATCTTATCATTAAAAGAGCAAAACCAAACACAAGTAAACAAAGCAAAAAAACAGAATGACCCTGGAATGTCTAAAAAAAATCTTGGCTAACTTTTTGTATTAGGGACTAAGGTGGAAAACCTCTCCCTTTTTGAAAAATCTATATCTCCTACCTCGAAAGAGAAAGGAAGAAGTTTGAAATCTGTGAACATTGAAAAACATGACATAAGTGGATTGCCAAGAGGCTTTCTTCTGTTTTCTGCCAAGTACCTCAGTGATTGAACTGTACTCCTCATTGGAGTTTACTGTATTATCGAAACTGTCACATTGTGTTAAATGGAGCCATTTGTTTCTCCACACTGGTTGATTCATGTTTCAGTTTGGTATTGTACTTGGCTGGTGATATTCTAGTGTACGATGACTAATTGGACTGAACTTGGGTGATAAGAGTTGGGAGGGGAGTAGTGAGTGGTTAGTGAGGTGTCAATCCACTATTGCCAGCTCCTACCTCACAATTTCTTCCAACCAAGTCTCCATCCATCACCCATCTCAAGTTTTCTTCTCATTGGCTCCTACTTGATGTCTAAATCACAATTTAGGTGACCAAGGCATTATGATACATAAACATTTTTTTGACCAAGTATAATAAAAATAAGTCCCATGAGGGATTCTGGCCACTGTGGTTAATTGGAAACTATTCTAGGGCTGTATAATTTGTGGTATTGGGAATAATTTCTAATGTGTGAGGACTTCAGAGAAGTCTAAGAGAACTCTGCAAATTCAAGTTATATTGATTCATGGGTGAGAAGCAAAGCCAAGCACTTAGCATTTCCTTTCTCTCTAGATCTGTGCTATAATAATATCCAAGATCCAAAATATTTTTTGTCTTGTAATCTACTCGGATTCTTGGCATTTTAGCTACTGTGGCATAGATTTGCATTGCCCATTCTAATACCCATCTCCTTTTCTTAGAACTCAAAGGCACATGATTGCCTGGAATAAGGACAACATTTGCAACTAGTAAGGTCATATGCCTAAAGGTCTAGCCAGAGGGATATGAGTAGAACTGCATGGCAGTTTCTGGGAAACTTCCTTGAGATAGATTGTAAGTGTGCTTTAAACGTGCTCCCCTCTACTTGCTTCCTGTTTAGAACACAGTTATGATGGTTGGAGCCCTATGTTGGACCAAGTACAAGGAATCATGAAGTGGAATTGAAAGCAGTCCAAGTTCCAGGTGATGATGAAGCCACCATATAGGCTCTTGTTGGCTGATCTTGGACTTTGCGTGAGAAGGAAACTTCTATTTGTTGGAGGTAAGTTACTTTGGTAGAGCTTCATTGCTGGATCTTTACGAAGTCTTGTGTAGAAAAGTGGTCTTCGAATATTCTGGTAAACACATGGCATTGCCAGTCCCTTTGTAAGCTATGGAGAAATAACAATGGCACTTCTCATGTGATAGTCAGAGATATGTTGCTTTAGTAGAACCGCAGGGGAGAATCACAGTACCTCGCTGCAGTCTGCCTACACAGAAGCTCCAGATGCTGTCACTTCTGTTGCCAAGAAAGCAGCTGCTTTTCCTGATTCCCTGTTGGTTCCGGGACACATTCCTGGGTGATTCATCTTGGACATGTATGTTTTTTCTGTGCCAAATGAGAAACACCAGTGTCGACTTTTGCAATTCATTCATGTCTTCACATATGTGAGGTCATGGAAAGTTTTTGTGACAGCTGTTTTATGGCATGATGACTTCAGTGATAAAATATGATTTTTTTTCATATTAGAGGATAACAGATATGGGAAGTTAAGGGGTCTGTATGTGACCAAATGAGTCCAATTTTTTTTTTTTTTTTGCAAAGAAAAGATGGGAAACAGACTTAGAAATAAATATGCAAAACATGAAACCTGTAATTATTTGACTCACAAGCTATAATCCTTTCTGAATTAAAGCTCATGCTTAATATGGATGTTTCAATAGTATCATACCCTTTAAAGTGAATCCATCCACTGTTTGATTAAAGAATTACGTTTGTGTTCACTGTGCCTATTTTTGTAAAGTAATTATGGAATACTTATGAATAAAACACTGGGTTATACACTATGATGGGGGAACGTAAATGTCTAAAGTAGAGGAAACAGCATGAATATGTCTTAGCATGCTATTAACAGTATAGACATGTCAGAGTTCACTGAAGACTTGATGGAAATGTGCTGAACTTTTAGCATTAGTATTTTGTGATATGCAGGATATTTAGTGACTCTTTTGGATCACTTTGTAGCTTCAATAGGTGCCTGTTAAAAGGCTATGTTTTTCAAAATCATGGCTATTATTTGATTATTCATGTTTTCATCACTAGAAACTGCATATATGATGTATCTTATAATCTCTTCTAATTAAAAAAAGCTGCTACTATAAACATGGCTGGCAACTCCCTTTATGTGCACATTTTGCAAGTGAGAAGAATGGCTTTTCATTTGCAGCTGTAATCAGTTCACTGAAAACATTTGTTTTTCTACAGCTGACAGTTCTGAAGCCTTTGCTAAAATAGAGTCAAACTCATTCCTTAATAGAAGTACATGAGACCATTTTCTATTGTTTCCTATTATCTTTCAAATGTGTTTTCTCCTCAGCTTACATGCTCTTTACAGGTTTGCAATAGAGCAGCTGCTTGAGAATCCTGATGCTGGGAGTGATAATAATGCCTACTACATGCCAGGTATTTCACATATATTTTTAAAATAAACTTCATAATAATTTAAAGGGCAGTTATCGTAGCTCCCATTTTGTTACCGATAAAACTAAGACCCAGAGATTTAAGTTAACCTCTTAAGATCAAAATACAGATTAATGGAAAACGCTGGTTTGAACTTAAGTCTGTTGGCAGCAAAATTGTGGCTTCCACTACAAGGTATTACTTTCCAGGTGATACTAGACTTTCACTACTTATAGTCCGTTTTAAGCCATTGGTCTATTGTAATGACTGCTTCATTTCTAGTGGGTTGAAATATTTCAAGACTTTTTGTGGAGCCCAGTTGATTTACTGCATAGTATCAGGTAGTGTGCACTGACAACGCAGGTGAAATTACCTAAGAAGGCAAACACATGCCCTGTCGTTATGATCATTTATGATCTCTTTCTCCCAAAGGTGCTTTTATTGTTAGATGCTGAGATGTGACATCTAAAATTATACTCATTGGGGATATATAATTTTTTTTGGAAATTTATTTCTAGGAATTTCTGGTGATAATATTTTAGGGAATCTCAATAAAAAGAAGAGGATGACTATTCCAGTCAGTTGATGCCGATATCACTGTAGGGATGGGTTAAAACGACCACATACTACTAGACTGTCATCGGGAAGGTTTTAATGCATGAACTGGTTTTTGGAGCAGGATGTTCAGCTGGTAATGAGGCAGCAGATATTGCCTTTGGCTTGCACATGTAAAGCTTTCTGTCTAATTTGTAGAATATTAAAGGGAAAACCTGGTACAACTTTAGAATAGTATATCTTTTGAAGTCATACTCCGAAGGAGTCAGATCTGTTTGTTCTTCAAGGGATGATTCAGGCCTGTTTAGAGACACAGCCTTCCCTGGTTCTCATTCATTGTATTTGTTGCGAATATCAGGCAAACAATGCATTTTTTTTACTACTACAAGAGAGAAAATATTGGACACCTGGGTGGCTCAGTCGGTTAAATGTCTGCCTTCAGCTCAGGTCATGATCCCAGGGTCTTGGGATGGAGCTCCACATTGGGTTTCCTGCCCAGAGGGCAGTCTGCTTCTCCCTCTCCTTCTGCCACACCTCTGCTTCTGCTGTCTCTGTCTCAAATAAGTAAATAAAATCTTTAAAAACGGAAAGAGAGAGAGAGAGAGCAAATATCACTCAAAGGCTCCATTTCTCTCTCTTGTATAAAGAATAAGCCTTTTGGTACCTTCCTGATGCTTTGAACACAATGGAGCATGGCAAGGTTGGGAATGGGTTGGCCAATAAGGTACTTAGAGACGACAAAATCTTGGGATCCTGGAATTCCTTGAGCTCAGATAAAGCATCTGAAGGGCTGACAGTTTTATATACACAGATTTTAAAATCTCCCATTTTGTAAGAGACAAGCCATTTAGCTCTTGTTTTATCGCCAGCAATTTGAAGCTATCATTGAGAGAGAAAATATGACCTGGGAAGTTTCATGGCATATGTAAAACCTTACCCATTTCTCAAGTTAGTCTCATTTGCTTAGTCATTTACTGAAATAAGATTTCTTATGAGATAAAACACCACAACCATCACACACACAAACAAATAAATCAATAACTAAGTTTTCCCTCAAATACCTTATCACAAGGTATCACATTTGTTTCTTTCCAAAATTAATTATTTGTATATTTGGAACTTGATGTCTTTGCAATTTAATAATTGGTTCTCTAAATCAGGACTAACCTGCATTTGAACAAAATTATTCCCATATTGGATCCATTTGTTTTTGAAGTTGGAACTTTAAGCAGTACAGAGTTGATTATTCTTTGTTTGTATTTTGCTATTGTTATATTATTTAAACAAGGAGGCCACTAGTCTGAGATGGCTTTATTTTTTTATTTTTTTAAAGGTTTTATTTTATTTTTTATTTTTATGGTTTTATTTTATTTTTTATTTTTATTTACTTATGATAGTCACAGAGAGAGAGAGAGAGAGAGAGAGAGGCAGAGACATAGAGGGAGAAGCAGGCTCCATGCACCGGGAGCCCGACGTGGGATTCGATCCCGGGTCTCCAGGATCGCGCCCTGGGCCAAAGGCAGGCGCCAAAGCGCTGCGCCACCCAGGGATCCCTGAGATGGCTTTAATATCCTGGTGGCTTATGTAGGCAAAGCAAAATCTAAGCCTGTAAATGCCTCAAGATTATGGATTTGAAATCTAAGGGCAACCAGTCACAACCAACCAAGTTAAGCTACCACCAATAAAAAATTTCCTTACTTTGCTTCCACCTTTGCTCTTTAAAGTCTGTCCCCCAGCTCCTGTCAGGGGAGCCCTCCTAACCACTTCTGGCTTATTACTGCCCTGATTCAAATAGATTTTTGCTTAAATAAACTCTTAAAATTTTTGATATGCCTCAGCTTACCTTTTAACAGTGTTAACTGATTTCCCATTCCTCATTTCCCAGTCAGATTGATAAGGCATTTGCAAAATCATATATTCTTAGAATTTCCCTATGACTTTGGACAGTGATTCTGAGTGGAAGGTGAATTGTTTTGCTGTATAAGGTAACAATAATACCTACCTTATAACGTTAAGACAAGGATAAAACGAGTTAGTATGAGTAAAGTGGTTTTTAAGAGAGTTCTGGACCTAACCAATAGGCGCTCAGTGTAAGTTGGTCCTAATTACTACTTCATTGCTTTAGTCCCGATCATCATCATATTCCACCCAAATAACAGCAATAATCTATTAACTTTTTTTTTGCCATCAGTCTTATCTCCCTCTAGTGTTTTCTCCACAGAACAAGCCAGCATTATTCTTCATAAGGTGCAAATATGCTACTCCCATTGCTATACCTTATTAGCTTCCTGTTACTCACAAGATACAATCTAATCTCCTTATTATATGATCTGTTTTCTCCTTAGCTCTCCTGCCTTATTTTGTCATCCCTCTACCTCAAAATCCACATCTTAATTTTATTTGTAAATATAATATTAAAAACATGAATTATTAACTCTAACTTGTTTTTTTACTAGTAATCAATTCATAAATTAGTAGATTAAAATTTCCCCTACAATTAGCTCCATTTACAAATTTAGTTATTTTATATTCCACTAAGTGTTTTGAAGTATGTTTAAAATTTTTAAATGTCTTGATCTTAGACATCTTAAAAAGCTAGTAAATGTGCTGTTTTATTAATGGTAAAAATACATAATATGAAGCTTGGCATTTTATTATTATTATTATTATTCATGAGGGACACAGAGAAGCAGAGATGTAGGCAGAGGGAGAAGCAGCCTCCCGGCAGGGAGCCTCATGCATATCAAGTGATCCTGGGACCCCGGATCATGACCTAAGCCAAGGCAAATGCTCAACTACTGAGCCCCCAGGTGCCCCAAGCTTAGTGTTTTTATCATTTGTATGTGTGTAGTTAGTTCATATTGTTGTACATTCACATTGTTGTGCAAATATATTTTTACCTAGAGCTGTAAAAAGTCTTTCTAAGCCCTTATCCAATTTTGTAAATCTGATAAATCAAACTTAATGAATGTTAAAATGGGTTCTCCAAAAATTCAGAATCTGTCCACAATTTAATTATTTTATATCCTTTATGAAAAAAATATCAATTGGATATTTCAGTGTAAAATCACAAGGCTATGATGCCAGAATCTCATAAACATTTGGAACCTAAAAAATATATTAAAAGAAAACATTTCCAAAATTTACTAATGAGAACGAGTGAGATTTTCTTACCATCTTGGTGCAAAGGAACAGCATCCTACTAGGCAATTAAAATACTCATTTTTTGTAAGGACATTCTATAGGGAACAGTCACATAATCAATGTTAGTTTTGTCAGTAAAAAAAAAAAAAAAAAAAAAAGCAAAGATTTGGAAATGGCCAAAAGAGATTATTGTCCTTTTAAAGGAATGTTATGGATTTCTTGCAGGGATTATCTGATACAATAGGGCTGTGGATCTTTGTTTTTCTGTGACAGTTTTGTAACTATAGGGGTAGAAATTAAGTTGTAGAAAACTCGTATCTCAAATGATTCTCATTCACAGCAATATAAGTGAATTATGTCATGTAGAGATATAATTTGTTTCTACTTTGTGGAAAATATAATTTCAAATATTATACTTTAAATTATTAATCAGCTTTTATCTATTAGCAAATTCATTTCAGCAGTCTTGATTGTCTCTATATATATATCTCCATGCTTTAAATCCTCCCTTCAACTACTTTTAACACCTTATTGATTTCCTCATTAATTAATGAGTTAATATAAAATATTTGATAGTATTCCTTTCATACTTTTAGGAGTCATGTTATTAATTTTTTAAAAATTCATATTTTCAAAGATTATTACATTTTTGAAAATGACTGATTAAAAATATCTTGACTGACAGTTGACAGCATGATGAAAATGAACTATTTACTAGTAGAACAAGCTATAATCCCTATAAAGTTCTTTGAAAAATTGATTATGCATTTTATAAAGAATGGGGATTTATTCCCAGAAGTCATGAATTACAACATGGAAAGCATTTCTTTTCCAGACCAGTGCTGAAAAAAGTTACGAACTTATATAATGCTTCCAAAAATTATTCCCAACATTCTAGAGGTTGCAAAACCACTTACCCTTTTTCTGGTTGTTCTCGGAGCAGAGAGCCAGGATGATTCAGCCCAAGCCACAGGTAAACATGCAGAGTGTGCCCATCTCTTTTCAAGGAATTTTTTAAGTTATGCCTTTTTTTGGTGTGTATATGATACACATCGTTGCCTTTTCTTTTCTCTCTTTTTTTCCTTTCTACTTTTCATCTCCTGATTTTGATAGACAGAATCCCTTATTATTTAACTAGTTACACCTAATCTTTGCTGTACATTAAATTCAACAAATCTTTTTATTGCCTGATTGGGTTCTTTATCCTTCCCTTACTCATTAGACACCATTCTTTCACTGACACCCATCTTTGCTACAGACATTCCCCCTAGTACACCAGGTTGTCTCTTGCCTTCAGATCTTTGTACCTAAACCTGCAACCATCCTGTACCTACTTATGATATGAATTTCTTTGGCGGGTTTTTTTGCTTTGAAACTCAGGGTTAGGTTTCCCATCACGATTGTATATATCTCTCCTGTAGTGCTTATCACACTGCTTTGTAAATACCTATTGCTTTGCCTGTTTTCTCTACTAGACTTTAATCTTATTAAGGATAGTGACAATGCCTTATTCACTGTTGGGGCTTTCACACTAAAGAGAGGCCCTATAGAAGGTGCTCAATATATTCTTATGAGAAAAAAAATAGATTTCAAGGAACAGCTCTAAGACTTCACTATATTCTGATTTTAGAACAAAGATTGAACACTGTAAGGATGAATCCATGTTGTTGAAGCTACTAAGGAATTGAAGACAACTTTAGTAGAGTATTTTGCTGGTCTTGTCAATTTATTGACTTTATTTAATCATTCTTCATCATTAGTAGGGTTGGATCACTACCTCCTTGATATAACTATCTTGAGAGTACCAATGGCAAGAGGCGCTTGTGACCTTATTAAAAGTGCTTAGAGTTGCTGGATGAGTAACCTCACAACAGAAATCAAATTTTCTATTGTCATAGAAACTATACTAACTCTTCTCTGCCCGTATAGACAAAAGATTTATGTCACAATAAATAATGAAACAACTTTAAGGCATCATATTTCAGCAGCTGCTAGTTTGGTGTTTTCTACTGCAGGCAGACATGCTTCCATGGAGTCTTCACTGGTGCAAAAGGGAGACTCTGATTCCAGGCCTTTTCCACTGGTGAGGACTCATTCCTGTTTTACATTTTGTTTTGCTTCTTAAAAAATTTCTTTTTAAATTTTGCTTTGGACTGTCCAAGATTTCCAGTGTTTCTGTCGCAATCCAGTTGGCTATGACCTGGAGACTTATGCAGAAAACAATTAGTATTTTATGTTTAGCTGCAATTTTCAATGTATCAACCACATGTGATTGTACCATATTTCTGCTGAGTGACTCCCTAATTAGTGACAGTCACAGATGTTGTTGCTGCATTCTTGGAATCACTATCTGAACAAAAATCAAGTTAACGTGCTCTTTTTTTAGTTATAATAAATTTTCAGGTACCACACAAATCATGAAAATAGTCAATGACAACAGATGTTACCAATTACTTTGTAATTCTGTATTGGGAAAGAAAATTGGGGGTTGAAAATGCATATCAAATTTCTTTCTTTCTTTTATATTTAAATTTTGTGAGAAAATGATAACTGAAAGAAATGAAAATGACACAGAATTATAACAGTATGTCTGAGGTTGTACAGAATACTTTTATAATTCTAATGTTAGGGAAAGAGTTGATACATACTAATATATTACCTTGGGTAATTATGACTTATGTTTATTGTGTGTTGAGGGATATGATTTGACTTTAAGAGTCAGACTGATGTTACAAAGCTTTCTTCCAAAGAAAAAAACATCTCTGAGAGTCCTCTCAATGATCGTAAATTATTTGCTTTGAACATTGTGGATGTCTGGCATTCATTTTGTGTCATCCCGACCTTTCTCTAACCAGGCACCAAAGTCTATTTTTCTAGTGCTGTGGTTAGTCTGTCTGACTTGGATTTTATTTTATTTTTTTTAAAGATTTATTTATTTATTTGAGAGAGAGAGAGGGAGCATGAGTGGGAGAGGGAGAGAGAATCTTAAGCAGACTGCTGGCGCTGAGGGCAGAGCCCATTGCAGGGTTCAATCTCATGACCCTGAGATCATGACCTGAGCAGAAACCAAGAGACAGACGCTTAACCATCTTTGTCACCCAGGTGGCCTGACAAGGATTTTAAAATGTATTTTAGTTTGGTGCCATACCTAATGTAATTGATTGAAGCATTTTCTTACTATCTGTTTTGATAATAAGAAAATATGTGTGGAATGAAACTAGCTGGCTACTGAAGAATACCTTCTCATACCCCATTGATATATTATGAAATTAAGTGAGGTTTTCTTCTTTCTCCTAATTATTGTCTATCTTATTCCATATAAAATTTTAGACACTAGAAGCATAATAAATATTTTAATTTAACTTTTGTTCATTCTCAAGAATTAAAAAAGTGTATGACCCAACCCTTTGAGGGTAGAAATGAAAATAATGTTTAAATGAAGTATTCCAACTACTGGAAAAAGCTAATCTGAAAGTTAACAACTACTTTTAGAAAGAATTACTCCATTACTCCATTATTTTACTTTATATACTATAGATGTATATTATACATATAATTTATGTTAACTTTCAAAGTACCCTACTTCACCTATGAGTGATTGCCAGCTAGGGGATTACATATAGCACGGTCTCAGGTTCCAAGAGTAGCGAGTGTTTTTGTTTTTAAAATATCTTTTGGTCAATTTCACCCTTACTTTAGTTTTTTTCAAGACACTAATCAATTCTGGGCCAATTGTGAGCCATTGTGGCATTGATATAAGCTTCTTACAGAGGAGATTTATTGGCTACATTGGGAATCTAGATGCACCTTTTTAGTAGATTAATTCCATGAATGGTTCCAATTCTTTACCCCACCTCAAATCCATGACCTTTGCTTTGTTACTTTGAAGTCCTCTTACTAAAGAGGCAAAGTTTCTGTCCCTAGTTTCTGAGTCTGGCCATGTGATTTTCAGATTTGATAGATGTAGATGGTTGATAAAGTGCTTGTATACTTCTGCTTCTGCTCTTGAACCTCTGCCTTTTCCATAGGAACATGCACAGCCTAGCCTACTGGAGGGATGCAAGGGGCTTATAGGCAGACATGCAAGTGAGTCCAGCTGTTACCAGAAAGTGGACCTTGTCTAAATTGCTCACATATGGACTTCTGAATTAAAGGTTGATTTTTGGCATAGTTTGTTTATGGTATTATTGTGGCAACAGGTAACTGATATAAATTCCATTCAAGATGGAATTCTTTTGGGGCAAAATAAGGATTCCCAACTGATAGCTTCAAGGGTACTTGTTTCTTTTTCTTAGATTCAGACAGTTCAACTAATGGATTACAGAGGCCTTAAAATTTGGCTAGACAGGATTATAATTGCCAGTTTAGTGATGAAGATCAATAGGGCATGTGTTTTAGGGCCACTGGTGTATGCCTTAGGTGCAAATAGAAGTATTAGGCCAAATGTGGAGTATTAATTATCAGAGAACACATACATAAGCATATATTTTTTTGGTAGTGGTATAGTAAAACCCAATTACAATAAATCCTAGTGGTCTTGGGAAAAAGCTATAAGTGACATTTTATAATGTTTCACTTGCACTGCGTCCTAAGTTAGGTCAGGGAGGATTTAAAAGCTTAACACCATCCAAAGGCTATCTTGGTACATCAAATGTTTATAGGGGATTTTCAACATATTGTCTTTTCACTATATAATCATGTTTTTTTGCCCTTTCTAGGAAGTTTTAGAGGGTAAAAATTATTTTATATTTTCTTTCTTTTTGGTTTCTTAATACTACCACTTTTGGCTTTGGCATTTCCTTCCATTAAAAAAAATTACTAAGCTGCTACAGTCTGCAATTTTAACCTCTACTTTTAAAATTAAAAATAGTATAAAAATCTTTGGTAAGCATAATATTTAATGGCTATATAATATTTAGTTGCATGAATTTAGCCATGATTTAACCTTTTCTTCTTGTCTTCCCTGCTCTATCACTATTCAAAGTACTACTGCAGCAATATTTTTTGTTTGCATTTCTGATTACATTCTATGGTGAACTTCCAGAAGTGAGATTACTGGTTCAAATGTTGTAAGTATAATAAAGATTTAAATTTCTAAGTACATATAGCCTAACTTTTTAAGAAAGGTTATGTTGCTTCCTGAAGTGTCTAAGAATGCTTTCTCACAGCAGACTTGCCAGCGTTGAATATATTCTTGAAAAGTTACTTTTCAATAGTCTACATATATTATGCAATTTACAAAACTCAATAATGCCAAAAAATAAGAATGTAATTGTGTTCAATTGCAAAAAATAGTGACTTTTCCAGATTAAGGATTACAAAGTGGCTGTGAAACTGTGATAGAGCTAGAAAGCCAACACTCTCTCCCCACTGCCCACCCCCTCTCCATGTCTCTCAAGGGATCTAGACCATGACTCTTGATAGGATTCTAATTTTCAGCTAATTGAGGGCATGTCTTGGGGCTTTTAGTTTTGGAACTCTAGGTACATAAAGGAAAGGGAATGAGGTAACAGATGCCACAGGGAATGTAGCAACTGGCTCCAAGACTATGTCCCTGAAACTTCACAGTACAGGTGGAGATACACTTACAGATATTAAGACAATATTATAATACTTGAATGCTTGGATATTATAATTCTTGAAAAGAGGAGACAGTGAAATAGAGTGGAAATAGAAGATTCAGAATATGACAGACCTCATTAGATTCCTGTTTCTGTCACTTACGAACAATGTTGTCTTGGGCAATCAATCTGAGCCTTACTTTTCTCATTTTTGTAAGAAGATAATAATTGCCACCTAATAAGATTATTATGAGAAGTGAATATTCTAATGTAAGTAAATAACACAGTTTAAATGCACCTAATAATGACAGTTGTTTAAAGAAAATGATGAATGGATTGGGTGTCATACCATAGATTTAATAATGGAGATCTGTAAATTTTGAAGCATCAGGAAGCCAAAGAATCACAGAAATTTGGGGGGAGGGAGTTGCAAAATGTTGTAGACTAAGTGAAAATGTTTTAGGGCTTTGGTGGGTGCTTGGGCATTTTTGGTTTACCCGCAGTGTAACTCACTCCCAGAGGTAATGCTTAAAGGGGTAGGAGCCAGCTCTGAATGCTGGGGCTGCCTTACCTTGCTGTGTCTTTAACTTCAGCCTCTCCTGAAATTACTATTATCAGAAACTGTGTGTCTGGAACTACAGAATTAGAGGATTTCAGGCATTTATTGGTATTGCCCTAACTGAGGGCATGTAGTGTGTCGAGCTAATATTGAAATTGGGGCTGAGGTGTAGCTATAGCCAACACGTGGTTTCAGAGAAATTCTGCCTCTGTACTTAGGAGACTAGAAAACAACACAGATGGTCTTTACCTCAAACTCATGGTGGTTAAGAGATTTTAAAGAAAAGCTTGTGGTAAACAGTTACCTAAAAATTGTTGGAGAGGTATGTTGTAATGACACACAAATGGTTTGAGTTTTCCAAAGTCAATATGCCAGGTGTAGACCCATCATTTTATATCCACAAGAAAAGAAATGTAAAACATGTGCTGACATGTAATGCCACATTTGATTAATTTTGACTATTATTAGGATTGTCAGTAATTCCTGTAGCTAAATTTATTGTGTAGACATATGCATCGATTATTGAGATGGAAACATTGATGTGTCAGCTATGCCCACCACTGGAAAGTCATTTCAGCTCAATATAGAAAGGCAGAGTTTGATATCCTGTAAAATTCTTTCAATAAAACCCCCTATTAGAGCTAGCCTTATTTAAATGGACCATTATGATTAGGAAAGGGACTTTGGTTTCCCCAAAGAGGAGTCTTCTACTAATGAGGATTAATTTGAGAATTAGGGAAATTACTTAGAATCAGAAACAGCTGAAAGGAAAAGGTTTTAAAAATTTGAATTGGGTTGAATGACTGTAGCTCAAAAACTGGAATTGTTCTTTGTAAGAAATGTCATTAACCCAAACTAAAGGATTAGCAGAGGATTATAAAAAAGTAAATGAAGCAATTCTCATTAAGATAGTTTCTTTGGACTGAGTAAAGATGAATCAAGTGCCCTGTTCTTGTATGATTCACTGGCAAAATATTAGTTGGACAGAAGGAGCCACATACTTAATTTGTTTTTCTTATTTTTTTTTCTATGTTATGTGGGATTTTCATTGCACAAGGGGATGTTCTTAGGGCATCACTAAAAATGACACAGGAACTCATAGGACCATATACTTCTAGAGTTGGATGGGATTTTCATTTGACTTTCTACCGTGCAGCGGTCTCCCAAATAGTAAGTTGGTGTCTGTGCTGCAATAAATCCAGGTAGGGGAAATGCAGGATCTCAGGAATCAACTCATTTCCTTTGCTGTTAGCACCAAATGTTAGAAAGCTCTTCCTTATGGAGCAAGAAAAATGATTGCTGTGCGCCATCTGGGGTTTGCTCTGGGTAGGAGGAGAATCCATCTTCTATTACCTATCTAGTCTTCTGCTTTTGGAGCAATAGTGATGTAAACAGCCTGGCGACCTTAGAGTCCCTTCTAAGAATTTGATTGGGAATTTGTGAAGTCCTAAATAAAGACTTAAAAGTTAGGTTCATAAGTTCTTTGAATAGTTAAGATGAAAGTCTTGCTAGAAGGCTTTTTTCTTTAGGAAAACAAATTTTCAAAAATTATGACAGCAAGACCCAGTCTAGTATAGGGGACGAAATGCATAAAAGAGACTAAAACTTAATAAAGGAATAGGGATTTGGCTTTCATCTGTGGTGATCTAAAGGCTGGAGTTTGAGGTTCTGGGACTTAGGGAAGAAATGAGAATTCTATGTGGGGTCCAAAAACATGGTGTGGGCAAATTAACTCTAAGAATCTTAGTTTTTGATATTTAATTACAAGCTTTTTGTTTGGTGGGTTGGCTGGTTTCAAATTGTAAGGCTTCTTAGCAAATCGAGAAAGCCTGTTTGTGCTGTAACAATATTGTGCGATGGTGCTTTGTGAAATGAAAAGGGGGATGGAGTGGAGTAAAAAATCCAGGACAGTTGTAGGAAGAGGGTGAGACAACCAGAGCAGTTCAGGAGAAAATAGCAGAGAAGGGGCCACAGGTGAGAGCAGAGAAATAGCTTGTAGAATGTAAGCAACTTCCTTCTCCTTCCAGGAGATCAGGAGCGTGTGGGGAAGGGAGGAATATTTTCTTTGGCTATTAAAGGAAAAAAAGAGCACAGAGGATCACGGAGAACTTGGAGTCATTTGGGTTACAGTAGCCAGTGATTACGTAGCTCTAATTGCTTTTAATTTTTAGAAGCCTCCTCGAATAAAACTTAATACTATGGGTACAAGGACTTTTCCTAAATATTTAGAAGCAGCTCTGACTTTCTCTGTCTTTGGACAGATGTGGCTCTATCAAGCATTCCACAAATATTCTAATTCCAGATATTCTCTCATCATCTTGCACTTGGTTCTCTAGACACACAAACTTTTCTCGGTATCTCTCTTAAAATGTAATACTGAAAATGGAGCTTAGTATTCCAAGACTAGTTTATTCAGTGAGAGAAGAAGACATGTGACCTCCCTTTTTCTGAGCTTTGTACTTCTAGCTTTGCAGAGTGAAACGGAATCAATTATTATCGTGAACACTACTGACTCATGTTCAACTTCGGTTTAACCAAACGCCTGATTTTTTGACACAGGGATATTTTCTAGTCATACTTCCCTTATTCTTTAGTTGTAGAGTTCATATTTTTTAAGACTAAGTTTTATTTTGCACGTGTGATCCATCTTAATTTGCTTCTTGAATTCACTATGGATATTGATTTATGCTCTGTAAATATTTTATAAGATTGCAAGATGTACTTTCTTTATTCACCTTTATTGAGGTATAATTAACAAATTGTAAGCTATTTCAAGTGTACATTGTGGTGATTTGTTGTACATATACATTTTGAAATGATTTCCACCATCTAATTAACACATCCATTACCTACTTCATTTATTTATTGGTAAGAACAAAGAACATTAAAGTTCTATTCTCTTAGCAAAGTTTAATGATACTACAGTATTATCAACTAGATTCACCATGTTATACATTAGATCCTTAGACTTTATTCAGCTTACAGCTATAAGTTTGTCCCTTTTACCAACCTCACCCTATTTCCCTGCACCTGCCACATCTTGGCAACCACTTTTTTGTTTTCTGTTTCCCACTTTTTTTTACTTCTGTTTCTATAGGTTTGACTTTTTTTTTCTTTTTTCCTTTTTTTCTTTTTTTTCCCCTTACAGTATTTGTCTTTCTTGGTCTGGCTTATTTCACTTGGCATAATACCCTCAAATCCCATTCATGGTGTTGCAAATGGCAGGTTTTCTTCTTTCTTATGGCTAAATAAATAATATCCCATTATATATATTATAATATCCCATTATATATATTATATATACTACATATATATGTGTATATATATACTACATATATATACACACACATATATATACTATATATATACTACATATATATATACTACATCTTTATACTATATATATATATATATATATATATATATATATAAAACATCTTTTTTATTTATTCATTTATTCACTGACACTTAAGTTGTTTCCATGTCTTGGCTATTGTCAATAATACTGGCATGAATGTGAAGGTGTAGTTATCTTTTTTGAGTTTGTGTTTTCAGTTTCTAAATACCCAGGAGTGGAATTACTGGATCATATGGTAATTTTATTTTTAATTTTTTGAGGAACCTCTTTCCAATTTTCCCAGTGGCTATACCAGTTTACAATCCCATCAACAGTGCTCAGGGTTCACTATTCTCCATATCTTTACTGACATTGTGAAGTTGTTATCTCATCTTTTTGATTGATAGCCATTCTAACAGGTATGAAGTATTACCTCATTTTGGTTTTAATTTGCATTTCTTTGATGATTAGTAACATAGAGCACCTTTTCATGTATCTTTTATCCATTTATGTGTCTTCTGTGGAAAAATGTCCATTTGGTTCCTTTTTCCTTTTAAAATGGATTTTTTGTTATTTTCTTCTTGAGTTATATGACTTTTTATAAAGTCTGGGTATTAGCTCTTTTTTTGATTTGCAAATGTTTTCTCCCATTCTGTAACTTGCTTTTCCATTTTGTTGATGGCTTCCGTTGCTGTGTAGAAGCTTTTTAGTATGATGTAGACCTACTTGTTTATTTTAATCTACTTTCTTGTCAACGTTGACAATACTGACAAGAACAAGGCAGAGGATAAAACATGGTGGTATGTCATTGTTTAGACACAGTTACTCAATCAACTACACATCTGTGTAAACATACAACTTTTGGCTCTCACGTCTGTCTTATTGATCCAGAGATTCTGAAGAAGAAAGCAGCCTTCGTAATCAACAGAACCTCATGCCATATATCCTACAATATTAAATTTCAATCTAACAAAGAAATACAATGTTTTACTTAAATGAGAAGATACTATAAACTGTTAAGGGATATTCAGTATTTTACAAATACTGTGACTTCTTTTAAATTGATGTTATTAGTATTGTTTTTAAATAGCTTCTTTGACATTTGCCAACTTAGGACTTGGAAGTTCATTTTCTCTCCTGCTCTGAGCAACAGGACATTTTACCTTCCCAATCTGTGTGTCGTGAGATCCTTCTCCCTTCTGTCCTCAAGACAGTTCTTGGAAGATGTCTCAGATTGGGGTCTTATACACATAGGGATAGCTGGGTGGCTCAGCGGTTGAGTGTCTGCCTTTGGCCCAGGGCGTGATCCCAGGGTCCTAGGATCAAGTTCTACATTGGGTTCCCTGCATGGAGCCTGCTTCTCCCTCTGCCTGTGTCTCTGCCTCTCTCTCTCTGTCTCTCATGAATAAATAAATAAAATCTTTAAAAAAAATAATGTTCATAATTTTAATCTGTAAAGAATTGAGATGTGGTATTTGCCCAGCTTTTGTCTGGTGGTTGCTTTCCTCATCTTGCTTGTAAGCCTTTAGTAAATGATACAGTCTTATTTAGAGAATTAAAAAAAAAAAAAAACTTTAACACCCTCCCCCCATTATTCTAGGCCAAAAGGACATTCTGACTTGCTTAATGTACATTTAATATAAAAGTAATTTATATATGTTATATAAATAATACATAAACACGGCCTTTTTTAGCAAGTTAATATAGTGCTATATAAACAGTTTTATTCATTAGAGTCTCAGCTATATTTACATCACTATCTTCTTGCATTAGTATTCTTAGAGTCAAATTCACTGGAATTGTTTACATGAAAAAGGATTTATCACAGAGTGCTAGTTGGCTCAGAGAATCTGTGGGTGTGCATTGAATCAAGGCTGTATTACATAGACAGAAGTGACACAAGTAGAAGAAATGCCCAAACGCATCATGGCACTAGTCCCAAAGAAATCAAGAGCTCTTACTACAGCCTTCTATTATTCTATACCTATTCACCAAAACCTTCTCTAGAGCTGCTGTTAAAAATCTTCTTGACCACGAATGTCAGATCCATAGAGCCCCTACTCACAATCTTGTCTCCTCTATCAAAGTCTTGTTAGTGAGTCTGTTAGTGGAATGTAGTCAAAGGAAGACCCTAGCTACAGGCAACTTGGGAAATATAGTCTTAATTTTCTAACCTCCAGTGAACAGGGGGATATATTGTAAGGCTGCTGGAGTGCTGTGAAGTGAATCAGTTGGCAGTGTCTGTAGCAGTGACCCCTTGGGCCATCTAACATGCCCTCTTTTTCCTGGACTTGGACTTCCCCATAACAATGGGAGCCAGCAGCATGCTACATATGTAAAGGAACCTAATATAAAGGAACCATTCTTTTTGGAATTGAGGAAAGGCTTACCTTCTCCCAAAAGGGGTGGCTCAGCACGTCATCAATCAGTATGTGATGTTCATAATTTCCCTTGTACAGTCACTATTCTGGCTTAATATACTTAATTATGCACCAGATTTATAAAGTTTATCATTGCAGCTTATCTTCTATAAACTAGTAGAAAAAATGGAAAGGGTGGGGGGAAGTACTCAGTTGGTCAGGGAAGGGAAATCCCTAATTCCTAATTCCTTCTCTTTCTATATCTATTACCTAATTTCTTTGCCCCCAGACAGCCCTGTTAGGGCTCAAAGTGCCTCCCTATGTGGAATAGCTGTAGCTTCTCTAAAATCTATGGCCAATTAAAGTGGTGCTAGGAGGCAACCTGGAGCAGCCCATTGGTTTCAGACTTACTCCTCCTGCCTTCACTGCACAGCAGCATCTTTATTTCCCCTTGAAAATAAGCATCAATTTTCCTGGTCGATGTGGTAATTTCCAGCCTGTCAGTCTGAGGACATCAGAACCGAAGATTGGCAAAACTGCAGGTTCAACGTAGAGTTTAGCAGAACAAATACCTCCCTTGTGCCTGGACAGCTAAAATTCCCAGTAAGTCAAAATATTTGTTTTACTCTCTGAATTTACCTGAATCAATTTCCAGTATATGAGCAAGAAGGACCTTGAATCAGCTTTTTAATTGCATAGAATCTCTGCTAATGGTGTTATGACTCCTTCTAGCTGGAAGGTTTATGATGATGTTGTTTTGGTTTTCCTTTCTATCTCCACGTGTTCTCCACTATTCTCTCCTCAAGTTGGTGAATCTGCTTATATATTTCACTCTAGCAAGGTACAGTGCTAGATGAATAAGTGACCCATACATACAGAACATTGTTTTTTGGGCACCTGGGTGGCTCAGTGGTTGAGTGTATGCCTTCAACCCAGGTCATGATCTTGGGTCCTAAGCTCGAGGACCTTAGGCTCCCTGCATGGAGCCTGCTTCTACTCTCTGCCTGTGTCTCTGCCTCTCTCTGTGTGTCTCTCTTGAATAAATAAATAAAATCTTTTTTTTTTTTTTTTTTTTAAAGAACATTGTTTTTTCATCCTGACTTCAAATTAGATTCACTTGGAGAGAAGAAAAAAAAGAAGAAAAACCCCCACCC
Source organism: Canis aureus (assembly GCF_053574225.1). Classification (NCBI taxonomy): domain Eukaryota; kingdom Metazoa; phylum Chordata; class Mammalia; order Carnivora; family Canidae; genus Canis; species Canis aureus. The sequence goes on from NC_135618.1 coordinate 28,963,605, forward strand.
TGGACAAAAACCTCAAAACAAAAACAAATAAAACTCATACTTGGGCTCTACTTAAGGCCAACTATATCAGGAGTTCTTTGAATGGGGCCCATGCAACAGTATTTTTTAAAAACAGCTTATGTCATTCTCATGTGTAGCTAGACTTGAGACATATTATAAAATTATAGGCCTGGAAAGAGTCCCCAAAACTCTTATTGTCTACGTTTACCTTTGGGTAGAATTACCTAAAGCAGCTCAACCAATGAACACTAAAACTTTTTAAATACACATACACACTTTAACTGTTATATGTATTTAATATCCCCTGTTTATTGAAGACAATATTTAAAAATAGAGGTAAAAAGATGAAAATAATCATCACTTATAATCCCCTCACATGGAGGCCACCAATGTAGATATTTATACATTTAGATTCACTTCATGATTCATGCACTCTGCCTTTTCCTCTTATCATTTTGCTTTGAGCTATTCTTCAGGTTATTAAATGCTCTTTGAAAAGAGGAGCTTTAGAGGCCACATAATACTCTACTATGTGACTGAACCAAAGTATATTTATCTTTAAATACTTGTTATGGAAAATTTCAAAGTATAGAGATAATGGAATCAACTACCATGTACCCATTATGGGACTCAAGCTTTACCATCTTGATTTAATAGCTTAATTATGGTTTATGTCCTCCATGTAGATACCGGGAAGTAGTTACAAGGCTGTCAGACTTAAACGATCATTTTGGTTTGTCATTAGGACCCCTTCCTGCCAGTGGCCACCAGGGATGTTCATACATAATTTAGCTTCCAAACTCAGCTTGCCATCTGTGGTGCAGTCCTGGGCCAGTTCAAAGCATCTTTGGCTGCCTCCCTGGCCCCCACCTCCCAAATGTTGGACTCAGCATATCTTAATGCCTTTGGTAGTTTTCTTTTTCTATTATTGTTATGGATTTACGATTTTTGAGCCATTTATCTTTACCTGGAATTTTTGCAAATTGAACAATTTTTTTTATGTAGGCCCCACACCCAGTGTGAAGCCCAATGGGAGTATGAACTCATGACTCTGAGATCAAGACCTGAGCTGAAATCAAGAATTGGATGCTTAACCAGCCTCCCAGGCACCAATTTTAAAATATTAAAAATTGATAGATTTTTAAAATAGCTCTATCGAGATAAATAATATACAACAAAATGTACATATTTAAAGTGCAAAATATGGTAGGGATTTAAGAAACAAAATAAGTGAACAAAGAAAAAAAGAGCAAAAAAAGACTTTAAATAATTTTTATTTAAATTCTAGTTAGTTAACATACAGTACAATGTTGGTTTCAGGAGTAGAATTCAGTAATTCATCCCTTACATGCAACACCCAGTGCTCATCACAACTCGTGCCCTCCTTAATTCGCATCACCCATGTAACCCATCTTCACCCACCTCCCTCCTCTAACCTCAGTTTTTTTTTTTAAGATTTTATTTATTTATTCATGAGAGACACAGAGAGAGAGGCAGAGGCATAGGCAGAGGAAGAAGCAGGCTCCATACAGGTAGCCCGATGTGGGACTCGATCCTGGGGTTCCAGGATCACGCCCTGGGCCAAAGGCAGATGCTCAACCCCTAACCCGCCCAGGGGTCCCAACTAACCTCAGTTTGTTCTCTATAGTTAAGAGTCGCTTATCATTTGTTTCCCTCTTTCCTTTATCCCCTCTTCCCATATGTTCATCTGTTTTGTTTCTTAAATTCCACATATGAGTGAAATCATATGGTATTTGTCTTTCTGACTGACTTATTTAGCTTAGTATCATACACTCTAGCTCCATCCACATCATTGCAAATGGCAAGATTTTATTCCTAAGAAAAGCCAGACTTAAATATAGAGAACAAACTGGTGGTTGCCAGAGGGGGAGTGGGTGGGTGGATGACTGAAATAAGTGAAAGGAATTAAGGGTAAACGTATTATAATGAGCACTGAGTAATGTAAAAATGAAAATAATAAGAAAATAAAGTGCATAATGTGATAAAGTGTGAAATTTGTATACTGTTGTGGTCTGAATGTTTGTGTGTGCCAAAATTCATATGTTGAAATCTTAACCCTACAGGTGATGGTGTTGGCGGGGGGGGGGGGGGGGCGGGTTTGGGAGGTGATTAGTGCCTTTATAAAGGGGTTCCAGACAGATCCCTTGCTCCTCCTAAGATGTGAGGATACAGGAAGAAAGCACTTGCTATGAACCAGGAAGATGGCCCTCATATGAATCTGACCATGCTGATGCCTTGATCATGAACGTCCTAGCCTGCAGAACTGTGAGAAATAACTTTTTCTGTTTTATAAGCTATCCTGTCTATGGTGTTTTGTTATAGCAGTCCAAATGGACTAAAATATGTGCACTTGTGAAACTATCAGAAAAATCAAGATAATGAACAAATTCCTCCCTCCAAAAACAATTTTCTCATACTGTTTGTAATCTCTCACCTGACTCATTTATGTCCCTCCCATATCTCCAGACAACAGTGATCTGCTTCCTGTCCCCATCTATTAGTTTGATATAAAATTCTAGGAAATGCACTGGACTAATACAGTATGTACTCTTATTTGTCTTTTACTCAGCATAATTATCTTGAGATTCATCGATGTTATAGTATCACTAGTTTATTCCTTTTTAATTGCTGTGTAATATTCAATTACATGGTATACCACTTTTCGTTTATCCATTAACTTGTTGATGGCATTTGAGTGGCTTCTATTTTTTAGCTATTTTAATAAAACTGCTACAAATATTCATGTAGGAGTCTTTGTAGGAACATACACTTTCATTTCTTTTGGGCAGGAAAATGAAAATGAAATGAAATGAAAAAGTGCCTGGATCATATGAAAGTGCATGTTTAGAGAAATTGCCAAATTGTTTCCCAAAATGATTGTACCCTTTTATATTGCCACTAGTTGTGGCAGTGCCCTCCTTGTCCTCACCAACACTTACTGGGGCCATTCTTTTTAATTTTAGCCATCTTAGTTGGTGTGAAGTATGTGTAGTTTATCTCACTGGAGCTTCAACTTGTATTTCCCTGATGACTAATGATGTTGAGCACACTTTTTTATCTGCTTATTTTTCACTTATATGTCTTTAGTAGGTGCTTGTTCAAATATTTTGACTAGTTTTCAATTAATTTTTTTCATATCATTGACTCTTGAAAGATGCATATGTATACACACATACAAATATTCTAAATTCAAGTCCTTTATCATAGATATGTTCGCAACTATTATCTCATGATCTGTGGCTTGTCTTTTATTATTTCAATCATGTCTTTTGAAAAACAGCTTTACATTTTGATGAAGTCCTGATGGATTTTATACAACACTGAATAACCTCTGTAAGATTTGCTTTAGAATTTGTTATGAACCAGCTATAAAAGTTATTACTAGTAACTAAGAATAAAAGTTATTACTAGTAACTAAGAATGCTATGTGTTGTAAGGAAAACCAGAATTTTTAAAATTTGTTTTTATTTGTACATTTTTTTGGGGGCGTGGACAGAGGGAAAGAGAGAATGTTAAGAAGATTCTATGCTCACTGTGGAGCAAACATGGGCTTGATCTCGCCGCCCTGAGATTGTGACCTGAGCTGAAATCAAGAATCAGATGTTTAACCGACTGAGCCACCCGGGCTCCTGGAGATAAACCAGCATTTAAGTGAAATGTTCAATTTTTTTCTCCAGAAAAATGTCTTGACCAAGAAAATAAATATTGTGTATAATAAACATTTTCTTATTTAATTAGATAGCAAAAGGAAGCCATACTTTATCTAGAGACAATTCTGAGCTTTTTTTCTACTCTAAGATGAGAAAACACAATGAGAAGTTTGCCACTACTTGGATTATGCACTTCTTTGTATGTATGAACCAGCAGTGTGTCTTTCTTGCCTTTGTTTCTTGTGGGAGACTTGCCCCCTGATCGTGATGGCCTATGAATTCATGAGTAAGAATGTTTTGGATCTATTCTCCGGAAGTGGATGTAAGTGGGGACACTGATACTTGTGTGTGGTTTCCTGTTCTGCTCCATAGTGTAGCTTGGCCAATGCCTCCCATTTATAGTCAGGATTATATTCAGGCCAACACTCTGCATTTTGGGTCAGTTTGTACACATATAGCACTGGTCATGGTGATGACCATAGTGTAGAGAGATGAAGAGTTGTGGCCTAGAGTTTATTTCCCTTAATTTGAACATTTTCTGAGGTGTGTTTTTATGGAAAATTCCAAAGGAAAAATTTTTTTGAGGGGAAGAAGGGGCTTTCCTTACTTCTAATCCCTCAGCCAGGTTAATCCATTTCTATGTTTGTAATAAATATCTGATATTTTTGCCTTCAAAGCATTTCTTTTTCTCATAACAGCAATATGGTTTTCCTTTTGGGAACTAACTGCCTCTTCTTTATTCTTAGTTTATGTATTTTAGATGGCTATGGCTCCTTCTGTTTCTAGGTGAAGATAACATCACCCAAAGCCTGGCCTGTAATACCTCTGCATCTGTTGGCCACAATGACATGTTCATGGGTTGGGCCTCTGATTCTTATAACCATTGGACATCTCTTTTTTTTAATTGAAGTATAGTTGACATACAAACTTATATTAGTTTCAGGTTCACAACGTAGTGATTTGACAATTCTACACATTACTCAGTGCTCACCACAGTAAGTGTAGTCACCATACAACATTATTATGGTATTATTGACTGTATTCCCTTTGCAGTACTTTTCAACTTCATGCCTTATTTATTCTGTAACTGGGAGCTTTCTTAATGGTTTTATTCAAAGTATCTGGAAGAGGTCTCAGGATAAAAAGCCAGAAGTCTGGAGCTGCTGATGGCCATTTTGCCACCACATGGGAAGGATATTCCTGAGAACAAAACCAACACAGAGAACGGGAGAGCTAAGAGGTGGGTGAGATACAAATAGTGTTCCAAAGACATTTTTGAGACTTTGAACTCTGCCATTGCACTAAACTGGTTTTAATTTTTGAACTCAATAAATTCTCTTTCACTTAAAATGGTTTGAGTGGACTTTTCTCACTCTAGCTAAAAGAATTCTGACAGAAACAATTTTGAATAAAATTAAGCCCTTGACATAGAAGATTCTTATTATAGATAGTTCTGTTGTATTTTTGTTCTCTGTGACCCACTTTCACTGAAAATATCTGTAGGTTCTATTAATAGAATTTGGTTCTTATTTAGAATCCAAATAGCCTAGAACTCTAAATGAATTTAGCTATTTATGTTTCTTCCTGTGACTATTTTCTTTTTCACTTTTAGGGTAAGTAGGAAAATATGGATGGAGAGAAATTAATGCTTGGGTGAGGACAAGTTGTTGGACATGTTCAAATATAATCTGGATTCTCCCTTGGCAGATCTGTGGAATGCAGCTGTGAACTACATGTGGTTCTCTGCCCTGATTATCCTGTTCTTTGTGTCTGTGCTCACATTCATGCTTTCTCTTCTTTCCAGTTTACTTTACTTCTAACCTTATTTCAGTACACATCTCAAACATCATATCTTTCGAGCTTTTTCTGACCTCTGTAGACATAAGTGCCCTTCTTCAGTATTCTGTTGACACCCTCTACTCTTTGTGAATTGTACATCTTATGACTGTATCCTTTAAATGGGGAGCTCTTCGAATGCAACTATTGTGTCTTATTTGTCTGTATCCCCAGTATCTGGAACTATGCCTAGTGCAGAGCAGATGCTCCATAATTGTCCTCTCTAAAGACAAAATGGAACAAAACAAAATAAAACAAGATGAAACAAAGCAAAAATGAAAGAATAAATAACTGAATTTAACTTTTGGAAGGTGAGGTTGATTTAGATCTGACCAAACATGAAAATCACCTAGGGATATTTTTTTAAGCTTCCTTGAGATATAATTGACATACAAAATTGTATAAGTTTAATGTGTACGATATGCAAAATGACATCACCATAGCTTTAGCTAACACCTCCATCTTGCCATATAGTTGCCATTTATTTTTTGTGGCGAGAACACTTAAGATCTACTTTCTGAACAACTTTCAAGTATATAATGCATTATTAACTGTAATCACGATACTGGTCATTAAATCCCTCTGAACTTATCTTCTAATAGGAGGTTTATACGCTTTGACCAATATCTTTCCATTTCCTGCACCTGCACAGCTCCTGGCGTCTACCATTTTACTCTGTTTCTTTTCTTTTTTTTTTAATTTTATTTTAAGATTTTATTTATTTATTCATGAGAGATGCAGAGAGAGAGAGAGGCAGAGACACAGGCAGAGGGAGAAGCAGGCTCCCTGCAGGGAGCCCCATGTGGGACTCGATCCCAGGACTCCAGGATCATGTCCTGAGCCAAAGGCAACGCTTAATTGCTGAGCCACCCAGGTGCCCCTTACTCTCTGTTTCTAACAATTCAACATTTTTAGATTCCACATATAGGTGATATCCTACAGTGTTTGTCTTTCTCTGACTTACTTCATCTACCATAATGCTTTCAAATTCCACTTACGTTGTTGCAGATGGCAGGATTTCCTTTCTTTTTCATGGATGAACAATATTCCAGGTCTTCTTTATCCATTCATTTTTGGTGGACACTTAAGTTTGTTTTCATATCTTGGCTATTGTGAATAATATTGCAATAAATATGGAAATACTGCTATCTCTTTGATGTCCTATTTTCATGTCTTTTGCATCTATAAACCTGGGGATATATATATTTTTAACATCTCTTGCTTTTTTATTTGACAGAGAGAGAGCGAGAGCAAGCAGGGGGAGTGGCAGGCAGAGGGAGAAACAGGCTCCCTGCTGAGCAGGGAGCACAATGTGGGGATCAGATCTAGCTGAGCCAAAGGCAGACTCTTAACCAATTGAGCCACCAGGTGCCCACAACTGGGGATACTTTTAAAGAGAAAAATTATTCAACCAATACCTAGAGATTGTGATTTAGTGGGCATATTGGTCTGCTAGGACTGCCCTAAAAAGTACTATAGGCTGGGTTACTTAAGCAACAGAAGTTAATTTTCTCATGATTCTGGAAGCTAGAGTCTGAGATCAAGGTGTTGATGGGCTTGATTCCCTCAGAGGACTTTCCCTTTGGCTTTTAGGTGGCTGTCTTCTTTCTCTGTTTTCACATGAACTTTCCTCCCTGCCTATGTCCTAATCTCTCATAAGGACACCAACCATATTGCTTTAAGTCTCACCTTAATGACCTTATTTCTCCTTAATTACTAAAGGCCCTATCTCCAAATACAGTCACATTATGAGGTACTGCAGATTAGGATATATGAATTTTGGGGAGACATAATTCAGCCTGTAACAGTGTGTCTGACCTGGGAAGTGGAATGGTGAAAAAGCTCCATAAATAATTCTGAAGATTAGTCTGGTTTTGGAAATCATGGATCTAAATTGCCTTTAACATTTATGTATCTATTAAAAAGTGACATGTTCTACTCTTCTTGCAGTTATGAAAGCCAACATTCATGTCCCGCTTGTTATCTTGAGACTTTGGTTATGGAAACATATCCACATATAAAATTTGGCTAATTAAAAAAAATAAATAAAATTTGCCTAATTATTTGACCTACAGTAATAATAATTATTTAATGTATAATACTTATTATTTTTGACAAAGCTTGGCCGGAAGACCAAGAATGATTATATTAAGGGAATTATTTTGTTCGAAATACTGTGACTCTGGTTTCCAGAGGAAAATTATTTGTAAAATCAAAGTTTTTTTTTTAAGTCACAAACCATGAGAGTCTGTACATTTATCTCCCATATATGCTTTTTGAGTTTATCAAATGCCCATGCAATGATATGTTTCTGAAGAGCTTGTTTTCTCAATTGTCATGTATTTGCTTTGTCACTCCAGAGTGATGTATGGGGTTGAGGAGTTCCCAGCACCACACATCAAGCCCAGCTATTCATAGGAAAGGGAACTCTGTTCTTCATTAGGGTAGCTGGACTCATTATCCCCCCACATAAGCTTTATTAGAGAGTTTTTTAATTCATGGAGTCTAGTAAATGTTTGCTTCCTCCATTGCTTATTCAAAGTCATTGAATATTGTAATTTCTTTCCATTAATCAGCATTATACCTATATGCATGTTGCATGAACAGTGGAAAGGAGTAATGAGGCGTGATGTTTACTCTGACGCTTTTGGTGGGAATGTTCATCTTATGAAGAAATGAACTGAAACCTAAAGCATTCTCCCAAGGAGCACCTATTATGCATTCCACTGAATTTGCTTTTTAGTTTTCTTCTTCTTAGGAGAGAGGGTTTCCCCCACCCCTTTGGTCAATCGAGTATGGCAAAGGGTAATGACAAGTCTAATAGATGCTGTAAACCACTACTTCTAATGCACAGTGTAATTGAGTCAGAATATAGTGTCTATACTGATGGAGTCCCTGGTGCTTTAATGGTTGAAATTATGATTAGAAAGATCCAGATAATGCTGACTTCTATTACACTAAACCACAGTATTATACAATTTTCCTTGCTGAAGCATATCTATTCTTTTCTTTTGAATTATGCAGTGTTGTCTTAAATGGTTTAATATTACTTTGGAATAGAATTCAAAAAACTGCTGAGAGAATTTAACATTTTTGGTAAAACAGATGCAAGCTCAATTTCTAGTGGTGTTTTTCAACAATTTCTTTCTGTAGTTTTCACAGGAGAGAGCCTTTTTAAATAGCACCCTATGGCAAAACTTCCTAGCCAACTGAAAGGGGAAAGTGTGGGGAGCAGTCCAGTGCCCTGTACATGGAAAGATCATTATCCTAATTGCTGTGTTGTATTCAGGAGCTGTATTTGCACTTTTCACGTTGTCAAGGGTGCAAGGTGAGGAAACACTTTATGGATGGTAGTGAGAGGTGGGAGGTACTATTAAAATAATGAATGCCGCCATAACTCAGACCTAGTGAGGTGTGAGTGAAATATGTTGTTTTCTCCCTTTGTGAATAAAGAACATCAATTACTGCTGTGGACTAAGACACTTTTATTTGTGATGTAAAGCTACCCAATGTAGTACTCTAAAACTGTTAGTTTCACCTTCCCTTTACTCAATTGTTTATAATTTGTTTTAAAGGGCATTCACTATACCTGTATATGTAATAAATAACAAAAATGATTTTGTGTTTTTAATATCATTAAGAGTTACCATTGTTTGGATAGTTCTTTGCTGAGCATTTACATATAATAAAATTTAACCATCATATGATAAGGTTGAAAGAGTTTAAGAAACTTGCTGAATGAACAATTGGTTAAGTGGCAGAACTAGGATTTGAACTCTGGTCTCTGCAAAGCCACTGTGCTTTATGACATCTCTTGTGAATCTCTTAGAACCACTTATCTTAGTGAATAATAAAAATGATTACCAATGAATTCTGGAAGAATTGCGTTGTTTTACTCTGACCCTACATATAAATATCAAGTAAATTGGAAACACAAGGACTCTCTGGTGGTCCAGGACCTCTACCATGCACACAGAATAGTGTTAATGTGGACAAAGAAAAAACATTTTTATTTCATAAGAAAAAACTTACGTTGAAGTAAACAAGATGGATAGAATCTCTGTAGTCAGTTTACGTAGGGTGCTGTACACAATCCTATTTAAACCATTTTGTAAGAAAAGAAAAAGAAAAGGAAAAAAAATTAACAACAACAATAACTGACATTGAACACTTTTTGCCAGTTACTGTTTTAAATACTTAGCCTGTTTTAACTCACTTTCCTTATGATAAATGTAAGGTATTATGGAAATGGTAAGCAAGAAGTTGCAACTTCATACTGCATACCAGTAATTTTAACAGAGAGATTAAATAACTTGCCTGGGTGGTAGGGGCAGAATGGAAATGGGTTCTATGGTTTCAATGGGATGATGGATCGAGTGGCAGAGGTGTTCTGGTTTCCATTACAAGCAGCAAAGTAGAGTCATAATCAGAATTATACAATCTGTGAGCATATTTGGGGTGCCTAATTGGTTTTAAGATGACTGGGATTGAAATAGATAGGTAGCCTACTAAAGTCTTACTTGAACTAGAAAACCAAAAACAAACAAACAAAGAAACAAGTAAATACAGATCCTAGGTCTATTAAAGAGGAGCTTATCTTGGGTCACCATGATGGAGAATCATGGAAAATTCTTCAATTCCAAGGGCGAAGTCATTTTACTAAAACAGACACTGAAAAAAAAAAAAGGGTTGGGGGTGGGGGATGCATGGTATAGTTGAGGAAAGGTTCTGTGGTAATATCATAAGACTTTTCTGAAATCTCCACCTAACTTTGCCTAAACTTGCTTTCATTCATAGGATAACTGTGTCCAGTGCCTCGGACCCTGACTTTAAGCCAATACTAATCAATGCAAACTTCATTTCACTTACCTGTTTGGCCATTCAGAAGACATATTGGTCTTGGAAAAATGTGACATGATTTCATCAGCTTATTCAGCTGCTAATTTTCAGTTACTGTGTCCAATGTTAACTCTTTATCAGAACAAATTAAGACAGTCTGTGGCATCTACTTTATAGTTCTTGATTTTTATCTTTCCAATATGCAGAGAACAACAGAAGCAGTTTTCTTTTACCTTCCAGGGAGAGCAATACATTTTCCTAGTCTTGCCTCAGGGGCATGTTAACTCCTTAGATTAATGAAGAAAATGTGGTCTTCTGGCACTCCGATTTTCTTACCATTTCACAGAACCTTGTCTATTGATACCAACATGCTGCAGAGACAAGCAGTTCAGGGAGGAGCTATTCAACTGCCTTGGGACGATTGGGATAAGCTGGTACTTTTCCTGGCAAACCAGATATATGCCTAAACACGGCAAAAGTAAATTCCATTAGCAGGAGGTTTACATTCTTAGCATTCCTTCATCATTCTATGCCAGTGACTTTTGACTGAGGAAGGCAAAAATTCAAAGTAGATTCCTCAACCCTATGTTGGCCATAGCTGAACGCATTGCAGTATGGGAGCCCCCACCCCCTTGAGGAGATTCTGAAGACTTGGGGGAAGGGAAATCTTTCCAGTGTCTAGCTGGCTGAACAGTATGCCTCATGTTCATTTTGTTTAGAAGAACAGATACTTGAGGTGTGCATTTGCAGTGATTCACAGGGAGAGGCTAATGCTTTGGCTGGATAACCCAGGAGCTTTGAGTGAACAGACAGGAGGGTTAGTGAAAAGAAAATCTGGGAAAAAATATGTGGGTGATTCTTTCAGATTAGGTAGTGTGAGAATATTTGAATATCCAGCAAATACCCCGAAGAGGCTCTTAATAATCAGATACACTTGAATGACTAGTTCGTCCATAGTCTTTTCCCAGCTAAACCAGTGCTTCCTCAATGAGATATTAAATAAAGTGTTGTTGGTGGCAGATCACGGTGGCATCCCCTATTTGACTAACATCACTGTGGAATGTTCAATTTTCTAGTAGCAAAGGAAAATCTTTGCTCATAGGAGCTAATTGTTAAATGTTTAGGATTTTGTGTTAATGAATTTACCTCTGTTTTTATGAGTCTTTTGCTATTTTACCTATTTAATTTTACTATCTGTAATGGTGATGGTTGACCTCTTAATCTCATCTATTTTGTTGCAGACTGTTAGGATGACTGGCTTTGGACTTGCTTGGAGTGGATGCAACCACCAGGGATTGAGTAGTCCCCCTTTCAGAGAGAGCAAGTGTATTTTCAGTTTTTTTTTAAATAGGTTCATTATGTTAATATAAATATTTGTTGTGGTGGTTGTTAATGTTTGGAAGTTTAGGCATAGGAAAATGGGATATACCAATGCTAGGCTGAGACTATAGTGGGTGTTTGTCTTGTTTATGGTCTTTCAGAACCTTCTGAATACCTCTCCTAAAATCTCTCATTTTATGATATATCACTTGAAGGCAGAAGACAGAAACACTTCCTATTTTCCATTAGAGCTATAATGCAGGCTGGGGAGAACCCACCATGGAACCCATTTCAGGAGAGAATGACACAGAGAGGTCATACACACAGAATTAATTCTATCAATTTTTGTGAGAATAATGGAGAGACAATGAGCTTTCAGAAGTAATACACATATGCACACATGCGCACACATACAGAATGTTCTGGAGGTACAGTTCCATGCTCTAGGTGGGCAGTACAAATTCCAGGGCTGTGGTGATGACAGTAGAACCTTTACCAGAACATTCTATAAGTGATTGGGCTATTCTTCTTGGCTATGTAGTTTGCAAAGCAGATATCTCCAGGGTTCTCTGATATTTTACGAGGGACCTCATAACCTTCAATATACTCTTACTGTATATCTTAGATGGAATGGGTTCTGTTGTTTATAGCTAGAAATGATTCCTAGGGCACCTTGGTGGCTCAGTTGGTTAAGCGTATTCCTTCAGCTCGGGTCATGATCCCAGAGCCCCAGGACTGAGCCCCACATAGAGGGGGGGTCCCTGCTTAGCAGGGAGTCTGCTTCTCCCTCTCCCTGTGCCCCTCCCCCATTTCTGCTCTCTCTCACTCTCAAATAAATTTAAAAAAATCTTTAAAAAAAGAAATAAAAATAATTGCTAATTCATGGATATTTGAGATAACTAAAGGGAGAAATGTAGACAATAATTTGGTCAGCTATCATAGAAATTATTATTTTTTAAAGCCACCTACTCAGTGTTAAAAAGATTGAGCAATCTCACCAAAGTCCCAACTCACGTAATTAGAATTGTTTCTTCTTCCTCAATAAGATATATAAATCTCCCTCAGTTTGAAAACTGAATTGTGATTTACACTAAATTGTGATTTACAAAAACATATATATTACAGGATCTTTCTTTCGATTTACCAAAGGATTTACCATATTAAAGGATTTATTATATATTTTATTTAACTGGTCACGTCCCTATTTATTTACTACAATGTAATTTATTAAGAAATACTGTCTTCAAAGACTTCTTTAAGATCATGTTTGCTACATAAATACAGATTTGCTTTTATTTAAGTATGAGAATTTAAATGTCTGCTTGCGAAGTTGTGAAATTGCTAGTCCCCAAAGCTTAACAAAGGATGCCAACCAGCACTTTCAAAATTGGAATGCTTTTTAAAAATATCAATATTATGAAGGATGCACACTATTGAGGAATAAGTTTATTATGTAGAGTTCTTAAATGAAGGCAATAAAATACACATCTAACTAAAAAATTCACAGTATAAAACAGTACGCCATTTAGTTCCTAAACCTTTTTGTGTTAATGTGACTAGCTATTGATTTTGTGGAGTCACTATAATTTGTTCTGTAGTTGTTTCTCTTTTTTAGTTATAAATTTTAAAAACATTTATTTATTTAGGACCTATGATATTGTACAGGTGGTTTTTATAGCAATAGCATTGCAATGACTATGCCTGCATTAGATGTATGTGTGTGTGTGTGTGTCTGTGTTGCACTATATGGCAATGCACTTATAAATACCCCTAAATCCCTTTTGGGTTCACAAGTTCACAGCTATGTTGAACACCTATTAGACATTTAAGAGTATCATAAAAAGACTATCTCTGGAGGGTTGTGTTTATGCTTGGAATAGATCTCCTCCCGGCAAGTTGATAGCACATTAAAGGGATTTGATCTCAGCCTTTGTGAGATGTTTCCTTTCCTATTAGAGAGCAGATCTTACACCTGTAACATGGGTAGTTGTCTATTTAATTCTAGGAAGTGGCTTTATAAGAACTACGGGAGCAGGCCACTGATATATAACATGATGATATAGATGCAGAGATTTCACAATTAAAAATTTAAAAATCAGCTTATCTTGCTACCCAGGAGAGCTGAAAAATATGCTAGAGGTCCATCTTTTAAAGCTTTCTGGAGACGTACTAGATTTCAGATTATGTAATAAGATGTTATTTAAGTTCTGTCTTCCAGGTAAAATATTCGATCTTTCTACAGCCCTGGAGATTCTTTTTTCACAAACGAGATCTTATATAAAATATTGACACAAATATTTGTGGGCTGCATTTATAGAGTTTTATCATATTTGAACAGCAACAGTAAATGGTTTGATACATTTCAACTATTTGTATTCCCAATATCACTCAAACCATCATAATCTTGAATCTAAAAACTACTTTTCTCAGTTAGTAATTTCCTAAATGGCTTTAGCTAATTAGCAATGTCAAAGTAACCAAAGGTTAGCAGAAAAGTTTTACCGAAGAGTTGAAGCATAAATGTCGAGTATCATTGGTAAGGAGAAATTGGAATTGAAGTTGACAAATGTGCTTAGTCTGATTCTGATGATGGCAAAAACTGAATGTGGAGATTAGTGCTTTTGCTTTCATGCTATTTGGTTTGGCCAAAGAACTGAAAGGTTTCATATCTGCAGATATGGATGAGGCTATGGTAACTACTCACTCAAATTATCCTAGTAGGTTTATGTCATTTTATTTTTTAGAAACTCTCAAGATGGGCTATTCTCTGATATTTCCATGAATAAAATGTCCTAGGTTTTCTTTGATGGTACAAATTGCCTTTATATCTACTTGCAACTCTGTTTCAGGATTTTGGGATCATCCCCATGTGGACATCTGCTTGCAGGGGAAGGATGTCAAAATTTCCAGGGCTGAAAGCTACTCTATCTGTCAGGCCTATTGATCATGGCATTGCTCCATCGGTGTCACATCTTACAGTGACCACCCTTCGGGCCCCACCCCTCTTTCCATAGAATTATCTGTATTTCCGTATATTTGCTAAATCCTGTACATTTTACTTTACAATATAGTTTTACTTATATGGTCCTTCCTCCTCATATATTCATACAATACTCTTTACTTGATTTCTCAGTCTTCCATCTTGATCCCTTCCACTCACATCAGGCTTATGCCTAAAAATCTGAAAGGAATTACCACTACCTACCGGATGAAGTTCTGATTTAGCAAACCAGGTTCTCCATTACCTGGTCTGTTAACCACTCTACTCTTACTGCTTGTACTTTCCTTGTATATATTGTAATATCATATCCTTGGGACCTATGCATTGCTTCATCTTAAAATCTTGTGTTGTACTTCTCAAGTTCTATCCATCTCTTTAAGATACAGATACAAGCAATATACCTTCCAGGATGTATCAAATAAAATAACCTTGTTTTATTTCTTATCTGCCTCTAGTTTATTCAGCTGGCTCTCTATTTTGTTCTGTGTGCTCCTGGTTGATTGGTCTCTCTGTGATGACCCTGTCTATCTATCTATCTATCTATCTATCTATCTATCTATCTATCTATCTAATCTATATTTATGTCTGTATCTCCTACTATGTATATCTCCTACTTGTTCATTCCTGTTAATGGCTTCAGTACAATTAGGCATTCCTAGAACCAGATGATGAATACTGGGACAGTATTGATTTAGAAATGCTTCTTTCTTTAATGGGAGATAGAAGTCAAGAATTCCTTAAAGTAGCCTCTCGTGTTTAATTGCTCATGATCCTGTCCTGTCAGGATCCTCACAGGCAGCCCGAGGCAATCTACCTAGGATGAAATCATTTATAGGGAGGATTTGCAGAAAAGCTTTTGAAATTAGGAAGTTTCTGTCCTTGACCTAGGAGCTATGTTGTATTAGCTTCAACTACTGTGAAAATAAAGACCTAATAATTGATATGAAAAGTTCAGTTTTTAAATATTTAGTCAGCCTGAGTTCCTAGTGAAATCAGAACCTGGTTTGAATGGAAGAGGGCTTTTGATTTTGAAACAGTCACTATACATATCGTGTTCATTGTCACACATAGCTTCCTCTCAGTCTGTAATTTCATGCCTAAAAATTTTGCAAAAACTGCATAATAAACTCAGATTTTAAAAGCTTAATTATGTGACTTTTCCTTCCCCAGTCACTTCCCTTGCACTAATTTGCCTAAATGGTATTAGACACTCAAAGACATTTGACCCAAGTCATGGGTAATTAGTTCAACAGCTATCGATAGTGAGCTGATGAATTTTTCATGCATGCAGTGGTTTGTAAATTTAAGCAATCTTTAACTGAATGGCTATTTCAATTCCTCAAGTGATTAGTGAAATAAAGGATGTTGCAATATTGCACATTCAAAATACAGCATTTTAGAAAAGGATAGTAATAATGCACATTTATACAATGAATTCAAATCAGTGTTTTTGCATTGGAGAATGACTTTTCTAAGGATACAGTTTACATCATCATGCAGAATATTTTGGTTTCTGGAATCAAGACACTAATCCCAAATGATTCTTTTGAATTTGTATTGTCTTTGTCTTGCAACAGTTTTATTTCATAAAAGTAAACTCTCCTAGTATGAAGAGTTCTGTGTGTAATTTTGATTTGTAAGCAAATCTTTTTTTTTCTTTCTAAATAAATATCCAATTTAACATAAGAGAGACCAGGTATCCATCACTCTGATTTTAGCCTATCTACTAATGGATTTTGTTACAAGTATCCTTTTTCTCCCTTCTCTTGTTTGAATTATTTCAATCAGCTAATGAGTACACTCTTTCATGTCTCATCTTAAAAAAAACAAAAATTTATTAGGCAAATAAAATAGTGCCCTTGACTCCATATCATCTTTGGTTTGGCACCCATCTATCTGCTCCTTTCTACAGCAAAATTCTTCAAAACTGTTATGCCTATCTCTATGCACACTCCTAGTTTCTTCTCAACCCTCTTGCCAGGCATGGTAACTTAGTTGCATTGTGGGCTCTAATTAATAGCTTCCCTGTGTCCATGCCCTTTGGTCTCTAATTTCCTAGTCTTTACCTAATCTTATTCTGGGATGGATTTGGACTTACCTTTGCTAAGAAGGTAGTGGAAGAGGTAATGGAGTGCCAATTTTCAGTCAAGTTTTCAGGATACCTCGTGCCTTTTTTTGCCCCTTTTCCTGGAACCCTGCCATCATCCTAAAAACAAGCCAGGACTATCCTTTGGGAGGTTGAGAGACTGCAAAGGAGTGATGAGTCATTATTCCAGTTGATGCTATTCTAGAGCAACTAACATCAGATACCTACTGGTTAATTATAGATACATAAGCTAACCCAGCTGAGACTGGTTCAGGTTAAAAGAAACATCCAGTTGATCCATAAACTTGTGAGAAATAACAGTTGTTATGTTAAGCCATTGAGTTTTGTTATGGTTGTTATGTAGCAACAGCTAGGTAACATATTCTACTAATTGAGTTTTCAATGCCACCAAACTTCTGAATTGTTCTTATCAAGGTCACCAGGACCCTGTAATTCACCACATCATAGAGTTAATTATCTGCCCTCAACTTTCTTGACCTCACAGCAATCATTAACAAAATGCTCCTTTTTGAAATAATTATCTAGGCCTTCATGATACCATATTTACTTGGTTTCTTGCTCCCTCACTGATGTTCTTTCTCAATTTCCCCTGCTTCTCTTTTACCTTTGCAGATCTTTAAATGTTAGGGACAACAGGAATCTCTGTGTGTCCTCTTTTCCTTTCTGTTGTCCATGGATTCAAATGCTGCCTAAATGATGATAACTCCCAAATATAAATCCCCCTTTCTATATCTTTCCTCTGAATTCTAGAATCATGTATCAAGAAGCTTATTTAGTATCTTCACTCAGATATGCAAGAGGCTTTACAAACTTAACATGGTGAAAGATAACTGTATTTTTCTATTTTTCCCTCTTCCAATTCTTTTTTAGTTTCTTTCTGCATCTTATCTTTATCATCTCCCAAGCCAAAATCCAATTTACAAGGATGTTGCTAGCTCTATTTCTAAAATGCATTATGAATGTGATCAGATGTTACTAGCTCCTACAACTCTAGTCTGACTCAACATCCTGTCTATTTGCCCAATTGTACTTGCCTCAAACGATTTTCCTGCTTTCATTCTTTCCTCTTATAGTCCATTTTCTTCACAGTAACTTTTTTTTTTTTAATTTAAATCTAATCATGTCATTACCTTGCTTATACCTCCCTAAGGTTTTCTCTGCCACATCAATGAAAATTAAAACTTCTTTATTTTCTTGCTTTATTTTCCAAGACCTTTTGTCTTCCCTAGCCTCATCTCTGACCGCTCTCATTCTTTTTCACTATTGTCCCGCTGCACTGGTTTCCCTTTTGTTCCTCAGGTACTCCAAGATCACCTCTGGCTTGGAGGCTTTGTACTTGCTGTTCCCACTGCCTGAAATGTTTTTTGCTAGATCTTTCATAGTTGGTATTTTTTCATCATCCTAGTCCTAGGAAAAAAAAAAAAGCTATGTTTTCAGAGGGGGCTTTTGGGGGCCAGCCTGGCTAAAGTAGCTTTCTTTTACAGCCCCCAAATCATTCACTAACCTACCACCCTGTTTTATTTATCTTCTTTATGGCACTTAGCTAACTTCTAATTCTTATCTTAATTGAGTTTGTTTATTCATGTCTTATAAAGCTGTTGTTGGTCTTTCTCCATTGGAGAATAGCCTTTCTGAGACTAAACTATTGCCTGCCTTGTGAATTTCTGTTATACTTATGACCAGAACAGTATTTGGCTCTAAGTGGTTGTTCAGTAAGGATATAGTGAAAGATGAATGCATCTGAAGTGGAGCACTACTGATGTATAAGTCAAAATATTGTATCTTGATCTTATTTAAAAAACATAATAACAAAAACCAATTTATATTTCTAAATCCTTACCTTCTTTAAATGTGTGAAAATAAGGGATTGCAATGGATTAAACTTGAAAAATCTCTTTATTAATGGCATTGATCTAGTCATTGACATAGCTTTTGTATTAGCCAACAGAAGGCTACTGATGTGAAGACACATGTGTCCATTGCCCTGGCAGCTGGCCTTTCACTAAATTGATTTTTCAAATGCCACGCTCTGAGTTAGACTGATTTGCAACATAGAACGTTTAATTGTGTCTATGAATGGGCAACATTCTCAGGTTTGCATATCTATGCTGTACCAGGGAAATGCCAAATACAATCAATGGTTTTATTTAGGAATGAAAATATGTTTTTAAATGAGAAATGTTCTGTTCATAGAATATTAAAGATGTATCGTTTAAGATTTAGCTTAAGCATTATCTTCCTGGCAAGAATTCCTTGGTCTCCTAGAAAATGCGAGTCACATTGTCTTAGACACCTAGCACCTGAGTGCACACACTGAAACATAAATGGATGATTTACAAGCTAGCTTTTTCCTCCACTAAATCTTGAGATCCTTCAAACAGATCCCATGCCTGCTTCATCTTTCTTCTTTTTGAATGCAGATCCTGATTTGGGCATCCTCAGTCAGTTTGGAAAACTAAGCAAGCTCAAGCAACTGTCTATTGAATTCAGTGGAATAAATATGTATTGGGTCAAATTACTATTTAATGTTTCATGTGAATATCTAAGCTTACCTTTAGAATATAAAACGTGGGATGGTAGAAACCATGTATTATATTTCTCTTGTACTCCTCTTAGAGTATATTATACCATTCTGCATATGTTCTCTTCACTGGATGTGGGCTCTATCCAGACTCTTAACTACCACTGCCAGGATTAGGAAAATTGGTTGTCAACTTCCACTTAGGGTTCTACACTAAATCTCTGTCTAGTCTCCTTTCCTGGTGAGCTAACTGGGTAATATGAAAACTTCAAGGACTATCAAGAGCCAAAATAGTTCATGGTTGTGTGATTTTGAGCTTTTTATTTAATCTCTGTGTGCTTCCAGTTTTTTATTGGTTCCCAACTCAGAGAATTGCCATGAGGATCACATGAATAAGGATATAAAAAGTATATGAAATGTTCCAAATATCTGGTTCATATTAGATTATAAGTAGTTGTTAATTATTATTATTGTTGTTAGTATTATGATTTTCTAAGGCCTACATCGGAGCTCAGTCTAAGCAGTTACATCTTTACCTCCTATTTTTCATTTTGCCTAGATCATCAGATCTAGACCTCAAAAGTGAGATCGAGCCAATAGGTCACCTGGGGAGAGTGTTTTTCCTTAATCTGTTTCAGGTTCATGAGAAGATTTCTTTACTCTTCCCACTGGTGATGCTACAGTCAATCCTGAGAAAGGAGTACATACATTTCAAGGTGAAAATTTTGTAAGTCCTTTATTCTATTTTGATTTTATGTGTCACAGTACAAGTTGGTGTGGAAGAGAGCTAGCTGCAGTGAAGTTAAAGCAGCATGTGGTCAATCCATAAAAATACTTGCTGAGGGAAATACATTTTCTTTGTGTTGATGCTTTCCTTTATAGAAAGAAATCCAGTATAATGAGCTGGCTCTTCAGGAATAAGTCAGTAGAAAAAAGGTACAACCTACCAGAAAAGCAAGTACTGGATTGGGGTATGGGTATGTATCTCCAAAATATGAATGGGCTAAATTAACTGCTATAAAAACCAAAGAAGTCAATTCTTATCATACAAAACTAGACTAGGAAAGGCAATAGACATGACAAGAAATCTGAAAGGGCTTAATAAAATCTACCCAGATTTTAGGGAACAGAAGATAATCTTTTTAGGATACTCCACTTTAGAGTCCAAATTTATAATTTTGTGATTATTTTAGTCCCTGCTGAGGAAGTAGGAACTACAACTCCTTTGTAAATTTTATTGTTTTATCAGAAAACTTCTATAGATCAGAGTTTACAATCCATTATTTATTCAGTGAATAGATAGAGTGAACCAATAGATTCAATGTATTTATTTCAATCATGGAAAAAAATAATATCTAATAGTTTTCCTCAGGAAGATGATATTTGCTGTGTTAGAAGACATAAAAAACAGAAAGGTGAACCATAGCATTTTCCTATACGTTTCTGTTAAATATTTAAAATTAAAGCTCTGTATTCGATGAATAAGTTATCAGACTTACATACTGAAATTATTACACTATAAACCATATGATAAAGGCTCATTTCAACAGAAATTCTCCAAATTTCATTGAACGATGTATCAGTTATAGTTGACTCCCACTTCTTAACAATACCATATTGCTATTAATAGTTATGGCTACGGGGTTCCTGGGTGGCTCAGCCAGTTAAGTAACTGACTCTTGGTTTCAGCTCAAGTTGTAATCTTAGGGTCATGAGATTGAACCCCACCTTGGGCTCCATGCTTAGCATGAGGTCTCCTTGGAGCTCTCTCCTTCTCCTTCTGCCCCTCCCCCATTCTCTCTCATAGTTCTCTCTCCCAAATAAATAGATGAATCTTAAAAAAAAAATAAATGATTATGGCTATTTATACAACTATAAAGATATTTGGCTGATGGACAAGCCAGTCTCTAACTTGTAAATTAAGTTCTCCAAAGTGACAGTGTTTTCAGAATTCGCACTGTGCTCACGACTTATTTCAGGTAACTGGTACATTTATTTTCTTTTCTTCTTAGAATATTACGCTCTTTTGTTATTTTTAATCTTCTTATTATAACAATTTTGATACTTCAGACCTTTTCAGAGATATAGAAGATATCAATTGATCATAAATAAATACATAAAGAATATACATAAATCAGAGCATTATTATAGCCATGAAAACTAAACAGGTATCATTAAAAACAGTGTGGCCAAAATATTTGAATAACATGTTCCAGCTTTAATTAAAGCCTTTACAAAGAACTTGGATACTTTTTTGGAAATTTCTTATGGTTGATAAACCTGAAAATGTTGAGAGTACTACAAGCTTTTCTTTCTATGATATTTAAGAGTCTATAAGGGAAGCATGTAGTCAGGAAAAAATATTTTGTTAGAATTTTTAGACAAAATGTTAAGGCAAGAGGTAAAAAAGGTTGGAAAGTATATTAGTTTTCTGTGGCTACTTTAACAAATTATCACAAATTTAGTAGCATAAAACAATAATTTATTATCTTATAGTTCTGGAGGTTAGAAGTACAAAACCAGTCTTACTAGGTTAAAGTGAAGGTGTTGGCAGATTGGCTCCTTCTGGAGGCTCTGAGGGGGCAATCTGTTTCCTTGTCTTTCTCAGCTTCTAGAGATCTTCATTTCTTTGCTCATGATCTCTCCCTGACATCCTACAATCTCTTGCTTTCTTTGTTACATCGCCTATAGTATAGTACAATCTCTCTTTGCCTCTTATAAGGACATTGATGATTATTTGAGCCCCCCAGAATAATCTCCCCATCTCAAGATCTTTTACTTAATTATAACTGCAAAGCCCTTCTTACAGGTAACATATTTACAGGTTCGGGGGATTTGGATATTGACATCATTGGGGGCACTTTATTCAGCCTATAATAGAAAAACATGCACAGATAATTATATAGATGATTTGATTGTCAACATGGAAGTCAAGTAATTCACAGATCACTTATTAGGGTTAATAAGAACATATAGCTAGGTGTCTGGATATAACCCATTTTAAAAATGCAACTGCATTTTTATATATCAGGATGAAAGAGAAAATGTAATGAAAAGATATGAGAGAAGGATAATGTAGATCATTAAAAACAAGCGATGCTGGGACAAATGGTTAATACAGGAGAAAAAAATCCATCTGACCTTATTCCCTTCCCCAATATCAATTCTAGATTGATGAAATACTTGAATATAAAAGATAAAACTAGAAAAACTTTAGAAAAAAAACCCATATTATTTTAATTATAAAATCAGACTATTAAAAAAATAAAAATAAAAACCAGACTATTTTAATTAATGACTATAAAAAAGATAGTAGTATGACTACATTAATAGTTCCCCTGACATCAAAAGACTTATGAAGAGAGTGAGGGGCACCTAGATGGTTCAGTTGATTAAATGATCAACTTGATTTCAGTTCAGGTCATGATCTCATGAGATCCATGCTTAAGATTTTCTCTCTCTCCCTCTGCCCCTACCTACCTTTCTCTATCTAAAAAAAAACAAAACCAAAAAACCACACATCTCTTAAAAAAAGAAAGAAAGAAAGAAAGAAAGAAAGAAAGAAAGAAAGAAAGAAAGGAGGAAAGAAAGAAAGAAAAGAGAAAGAAGAAAGAAAGAAGAAAGAAAGAAAGAAAGAAAGAAAGAAAGAAAGAAGAAAGAAAGAAAGAAAGAAAGAAAGAAAGAAAGAAAGAAAAGAAAAGAAAGAAAGAAAGAAAGACTAAGCCAGAATCTGGGAGTATTTATTTTCAACACATTGACAGATAAAAGATTAAAGAATATTAAAAAAAGACTTCTGCAAATCATTAAAGAAATAATAAACAAACAACTCAACAGAAAACTGGACAGAAAATGTGAACAGGCATTTCCAGAAAGGAGAAATAAAAAATGGTCAATAAGCATTTGAAAAGAAGTTCATCCTCATTAGGCAAATTATGACTTCATCAAGAAACTATTTAGAAACATTAAACTGGCAAAATTAAGTAGCCTGACAATGCCAACCTGGATGGGAATGTGGAGTAATGAGAACTCTCACACATTGTTACTGGAAGTTAAAGTGGAATCACAAATTTAGATACAATTTGATATTTTCTTGAAAGTTGAAGATGCTTACAACCTATGATCCAGAAGTTGTCTTCCTAGGTGTATGCCCTCGAGAAACCCTTGCCTCATGTCCCAAGACGCTTAAGCAAGAATATTAATAGCAGTATTGTTAACTGATTATAAGAGCAAAAAATGGAAATAGCCCAAATGTCCACTAAGGAGATAGCAATTAAATAGTGTGGCATACTGTACCATGGAATATTTTTCAGCAGTGAGAATGAATGACCCTTACATGGAAAAAATGGGTGAATCACTGAAACATATTGTTGAAAGTAAAAAGAAATCACAAAAGCAACAGACAGTATGATACAATTTTAATAAAACCCCAGAATAAGAAATCTAAAATATATAAAGTGTATATATATATATGTGTGTGATGAAAACTAGTTTTTATTTTTATTTTTTTAAAGATTTCATTTATTCATGAGAGACAGAGAGAGAGAGGCAGAGACATAGGCAGAGAGAGGAGAAGCAGGCTCCATGCAAGGAGCCCCGATGTGGGACTCCATCCTGGGACTCTGGGATCATGGCCTGAGCCAAAGGCAGACACTCAACCATGGAGCCACCCAGGCGTCCCTGGAAACTAGTGTTTAAAAAACAGTACAATGATCGTGCAATATTCACAGTAATGAATCAGTATGAATGGAAAGAGGCAATTTGGTTTGTGATGAAGCCAACAGTTTAAAGATATGTTCTAGTTGGTGCTGAGTTTATTTTTTCTATTAATATGCTTTAGGATTTACATATATGTTATTTACTTTTGCATTATGAAATAGTATATAGTAGACACACGAATATACTCACACACACTTAGAGAAAAAGAAAAGCATGCGTTATAGCATTCTATATCACTGTCTGGACCTATCAGCTGGGACAAAAACAAAGGCATATTTAAGCACTTTGGCCTATGTCTGAACTCAGGGGAATACACAATTACAGGATATCAAGTTTAAAAATATGTGCATTACCCGAAGACATAGTACTTGCTCTATTTCAATGCATTGATTAGCAAATGAGTATTAAGGGTAGTTATGTTCAGCATATCTGAATTCTAATTCTTGAATTTGTGTTCTGTATTATTTTTCTCTCTCCAGGGAATTAATTAGAACTACTATCCTGTCCTTATATATTCCAGGGGGATAATCTGATGACTGGGGTTTTCTGTGGCTCTGTAAAATCAAAATAATTCCAGCCCTTCTAAAAAGTACAGACTTTGAAACCAGTCGTTTTCCTTTATAGAGCAGGGCAGTGCTGGCTCCCCTAGTGGCCAGGAGGTACTAATGGCAGGGCTGGGTCCCTAATTCTCTGTTACTACACAATTAACATCTTAAATGCTACCAGCTTGGAGGAACAATTTTAGGCTCTGTATCTTTCTCAGATTGATTTTTAATATTTTCTTTCACCCACAAGTGGTAGGTCCAGTTAGTTCATTCTATACCTGAGCTCTCTGCCAGGGTAGCGGCTACACTGGATATACTGTGGGGTGTGGGGGGAAATGGGATACATACACCGTGTTATTCATTAGTCAATGGCTTATGTTTCCTGGAATTTAAAGTTTCTGTTTTCAATAGTAGCAGTTTTAATCAGCTGGACTTAAATATTACATATATTCATACCTTTGTCTGGTACTGGGAAAATAACCTAAAGCCAGAGGGCCGTAGTTACTGTACGTTTATCGGGGTTTTTTTTAAAAAAGATTTTATTTACTTATTCATGAGAGATACAAAGAGAGAGAGAGAGAGAGAGAGAGAGGCAGAGACGCAGGCAGAGGGAGAAGCAGGCTCCACGCAGGGAGCCCCATGTGGGACGGGATCCCGGGTCTCCAGGATCAGACCTTGAGCTGAAGGCAGAGCTGCACCACTGGGCTACCCAGGGATCCCGTTGATCAGGTTGTTAAGCTCCATACACACCTGAGGAGCAAAACCAAAACCCAAACCAACAATATTATGTGTTTATGTATGGTGAAGCGGGGGTCTGAGAAAGGAGGGCCAGGGAAGCCCTCGGATAGGCCGGGCCCCGGCGCGGGAGGGCGGGCTGGTGACTGCGCGAGTGGGGGAGGCCGGGTTCCCTCCGCTGCCCCAGGCCCCGCAGGTGCAGCCCCGCAGGCCGGGCGTCCTGGGGAGCCTCCCCACCCCCCAGGGCAGCTCAGCGCACCGCGGCCCGCCAGCTCCGCCCCTGCAGGCGCCCCTCCCACTGCAGGGAGGTGGGCGAGGTCCCGCCGGTCACCCCACCTGCCCCTCCCCCCGCCCGGGGCCCAGGCGGCCGGGGGAGCTCGCACCCTTGGAGCTGAGGTCTGGGCCGCGCATCCCCCCGGGCCCCAGGTTTGCGAGCCCTGGGCCCCGGGGCAGCTGGGCCGCCGGCCTCGCCCGGGTGCCCTGCCCAGGGCCCGGGGCTCCGCGGCTCGCGTCCCCGGGGCTCTCCTGGCCGCCCCCGCCGCTGCAGCACCCCAGCCTCTGCGGGGCTTCCTGGAATTTAGAGTTCACAACTTTACATATAAGGGGTTTTTTTTGGGGGGGGAGGGGTTTAGACTACGTAACATCGACATTTGCGTAGGCGTCGGGGGGCCCGGGGGCGGGGGGTGCAGGGGCCCAGGGCCCGCAGTGTGGGCTGCAGCTGACCGGGCGATGCTCGGGTGAGGGCGGCAGGCGAGGGCGGCAGGCGAGGGCGGCCGGCGCAGGAGACTGACGATCGGTGGGAGTTTAACTCTAGGCAAGTAAAATAAGGCCCGGAGAAGGCAACGGTTTGACCAAAGTCAACCGGCCCATGAGTTGCAGCCTGGGCGTGAGGTTGCAGGTCGGCCCCGACGCCAACCCCAGGGTCCTTGTCCCCTCCGGTCCGTACGACAAGCCCTAGAACTGGGGGTGGCTCTCCCGGGCCTGACCTCAGGGCGCGTGCGGAGGGCCTGGGGCCCGCGGTTCCCGCGGAAGGACAGGCTGGCTCTTTTCTCAGGATTTAGTTCTTTGCTTCAATACAAAACACTTCACGATTTATTGGAAAACTGTCATTTGGATTCGGGCCTTTGGAACCTTTTTTCTTCCATTCCCAGCCAGGCTTGCTCTTGCGCTGTGATGTGAGCCTACCGGCCTTTAACGTTTCTTGTTTGGTGGGGTTAGGTGCAGCCTTTCCAGACCCTAGGGATCCTGGACTGCTTTAGTTGTTTTAGAAAATTATAGTGTGGTTGTGGAATTGCTAAAAAATAACTTTTAATGTATTTCTCCGTTAGGTTAGATATGGGTACAAGTATGTTTTAGGAAGAAAATCTAATGGGAAAAATAGCATTATCTTCTAAGGCCTTGTTCACCATTTCAGGGATTTTCCGCCCTTTTAATCTTACCAATATGCTCCACTCACTCTGCTGTTCCTAGTTAGCTTTGCCACCACATGCCTCTGTCTGGTGTCTAGGAGGGAGCTTTAAATTCCTGAATGTATTCATACTTCAGGGGGAAAAAAATGCTTTTTATCTGGGATAAACTACAAGCTTATTTCCCTTGGCTTATCTTATTAATATTTGATGGCATTTACTTTCAAAGTGACTTTGCACAGTTGCCCTGGAGTGTTTGCACAAAGGAGACTTTCTAATGCAAATCTGACTGGATTGAAAGCTTAAAAAAATTGGCCCAAATGAGACCACCCTGGAAGTCCAATCTCAGCCATCAAAGCAGCTAGCTATTCATTTATTCATTCATTGATTTGTTTGTTAATTAAGTGTATGCAGTAATTTATTAAACAAATATTTTTCTAATACTTTGTGGTGGTTTTTAGCACTGATCTAAGAGCTTATCGTCTAGTAGGGAAGATGAGATATTGCGAGAAAAACCACAGCCTCAAAAAGATTTTGCTATTGATAAAAACTTACTGAAAGAAGGAAGGAGAATATCCACCAGCCAAGCGTTGGGGAACTCCATAGGCTGTTTCTTAAATGCATCAAAATTAGTCTTCCTTTTACACTTGAGTATAAAAGGGCTTCTTTTGTATTTGTCTCATGGTCTACAGGAAAGGAGGTTTTTCAGGCTCTTCGGTAGGGGAGATGAGATGTGATGGATGATCAGTAGCAGAAGGAAAGTGGCTTTGGTCATTACTCAGTGAGCTTCAGGCTATTTGAAAGGAATATCATTGAAACTCTGAATTTGAAATACAGTATTTTTTTAAATTTATTTATTCATGAGAGACACACAGAGAGAGGCAGAGACACAGGCAGAAGGAGAAGCAGGCTCCCTGCAGGGAGCCTGATGTGGGACTCGATCCCAGGACCCCAGGATCATGATCTGCACAGAAGGCAGATGCTCAACCACTGAGCCACCCAGGTGCCCGAAATACAGTATTTGAAATACATACTGGCCACAATTGTGACAGTCTCTTTGTCAGTTGAGACGTTCACTGTTACAATATGGGACATGAAGGCCTATTAATGAGGGAGGGACTGGGTTCCTTGCCAATCTGACCCAGCAACTACAGCGCTAGGGGAAGAGTGAAGAACAGATGTGCAAGTTGTGAGAATGGAAGGCTCTGTAAGGGCTCAAAGAGGCAGCCGAGGAGGCTTATGGAGGAGACCCGGCTTAATTGCACTGGAAGAATGATGAACTGCGAATAAAGGAAGATGGGGGAGACATTTCTCTTAAAGAAAGTGATTTACATACTGAAAAATGTTTATTGAGCCACTATTGTGAGGGGGCAAATGTGTTAAATGGTGGAGGCTATAAAACATGAGGTTATAATTTGAGAAAGTATAAATCCTGTACTAAAAAATGAGAGGTAAGAATTAAAGATCACACTAAGTGATACAGAGAGAAGGTCTAAAGGAGTTCATAAGGGGATTTTTGTATAGGGTCGGATAAGGTTGTCAATTTAAAGACCTGAAAATTTCAAACTCTCATTGTTATCTTCACCATAATAATGTACCTCTTTTAAAGATGATTACTTTTCTTGCAAAGGAAATTTGATCATATCATAAATCACATTCTTAATTATATTGGTTGGCTTAGTCATTTTTACTTATGAATTAAAGTATCCTGAAAATGAGAGTAAATTTTACAATTTAGTTTAACTTGGAGATTTGATAAGTTCACTATGCTATCTAGAGTCACATTCTTCAAGTTTCATTATCAGATGTAGTGACGAAATTCCTTGATTCTTCTTTTTTCTTTCACCTACTTCTATTAATGCTAGTGTCTACCTGCAAAAGGATCCTGTGCTATCATTCCATTTCTCTTCATTTCTACTGCTTAGCCCACCCCTCAGCGTGTCTCCCCTAGACTATCATAATAGCTTTCTACTGATGGCCCTAATTTTCTAATCTTGAGACGTACAGGGCACCCTGCTACCAGAGCCAGTGACCTTTCTGAAAGGGAAGTTAGACCTATGTCATCCCCCAGTCTGAAACTTCTTAATGGCTTCCCAAACTAATCAGTGCCCACAGAGCTCTCTCACCTCATCATTTGCCACACTCCCTCTTGCTCCCCACACTCTAGCCATGTAGGTATCCATCTACTTTTGCTGAATTTTGAACATACTGCCTCTTCAGACCATTTGCACATCAGTTCCTTCTGCTTCGAATGCTGGTCGCGCAGGTTTTCACATGTCTAGTAACTTTTATTTAGATCTCAATTAAAACATCATCTCCCCAGAGTGGATTTCCCTAACCTGGCCATTTTCTAATGCAGAACCTTTTTAATTTTATGCCTATTTTGTTATCTCTGTCTGCAATTGTCTCATTCATTTATTTGCCTGATTATCTCTGTCTCTAATTATAATGCCAGGGTTATAATATCACAGTTCCTTCTGCCTTCTTCATGGTTTTACCTCTAGCACCTAGAATAATACCTCTACCTGGTGAATACTCCATAAATATTTATCAGGTGAATATTAAATTACAGTTGAGGTGTTTTGTTTTGTTTTTCTTATTCATCTTCTGTACTTTGAGGAATAATTTACAGTTGTGGCTTGATTCTCAAAGGCTGATGAAGGGAATTAATTTCACCAGAAATACAGTTTAAAACACTCTTTTTTTTTTTTTTTTAAGATTTTCTTTTTAAGTAATCTCTACACCTAATATGGGACTTGAATTTATAACCCTGAGATCAAGAGCCATGTGCTTTACCAACTGAACTAGCCAGGTGCCCCTTAAGACACTCTTAAGCTCACTAAAGAGTAGTTTTTGTGGCCTTCTGGGAATCTGAGCTTATGTTTCTGAAACTTAATGTCCATAGATGAAACTCATCAGTTGATGGTTAGTTTAAAATAGCCTTCCAAATCAATCCAAAAAAGGAAATGATAGAGGGAGTTGCTAATCAATTGTAAATGTTTCTAATATTGTATGAAAGTCTCAAAATATGAAAGCAGAGTAGTAAACATCTGGTCTTTTAGAATCTTCTATATTCTGCAGGATATGCAGTATATATTAACTTAATATTATCTATTTTTTTCCTAAAATAATGTTATTAGGCTTAATGTGAGAACAACTGTGAATTGAAAGTGCACTGTGAGCAAAATGTTCTGCTTATTCCAAGACAATTTTGAATTTTATTTACATCTATAATGAAATACGTTTTCTTTAATTCTATAATGATTACTTGTTTGATCACCCCCATTTCTGCTTGGTACTCTGGGGGTCTTTTGAAGTGTTGCCTAAAATTATTGTATTTGCCATGAGCTTCCTTAGGCAACTGGTAGAAGCTTGGATCGACTTTAGCAAAAAGAAAACTTACTAGTCACAAAATTAGAAGTTTCAGAGGGCTTCATGAAGATTCATTCTGTCTTTCCTTAACTCTTAGTTGTGTTTGTCTCTGCTTTCTTTTAATCTCAGTATTATTATCATCTACTGATTGATGAGCTTCCTGTCCTAAATTAACAATGGCTGGAGAAGGGCAGGGTTCTATTCTCCCAGCATCATGACTCTAAAGGAGAGAATGGGTCTAAATTCCCACTAACTTATTCATTCAGTTGCCTGACATTCATTTAACACGTGTTGATTGTGCACCCTTCGTGTCAGGTTAATTCTAAAAAATTCCTGATTCTTACGGACTTTATTTAGGCTATGTGCTTCTTCCTGGCCTGGACAATAGGGTATGTTGATAGACAGTCCTATGCCAAATACCTCTACTTTGGCTGGGTGAGTAGTGGGTGCCATTATTTATTTATATGGACTTGAAATGGCTCCTGAAAAAAGAAAGACACATTGTTCCCAGTTATAGGAAGATGAGAAATATGCCAGGCAGACAAGAATTCATAGCTACGATATCTCACCCAAATAATGAGGGTCCTACATAATTAATGAGCTGGGCGTAAGGTTCAAGTTTAAGTGGACACAACAGTAGAATATAGGAATTATTTTTTCCATTTCTTTATTCTTTTTAAATTCCAATTTGGAAAATAATCTTAACGTGATCGAAGATGCCCACCTACTTGTTTTCACTTCTTTCTGGGTTCCTTATGCAATTCCCTATGCTGTTTAAGTGAGATGTAACTAAAGCTTTGTGAGACTGTTGGAACTTTACAGTTTACTTTTTTTTTTTTTTTGTATAATTAAAAAAGGAAATTCCCAGGCAAAGGTCATAAAGTAATTTCCCTGTTGTGCTCTACAAAAGAAAAGCTTAATTTTGTTCATCCTGATGTTTACATAATTCTTAATTTGGGTGGATGCTGTCATTTCCAGTCCTTCCCTAAGCAAATTTGTCTTCTAAATATTCATGATCCTGATATGGAGTTTTATGTATTAGTGGGTCACTTCTTCCTTATTCCTAAATTCATTACAATCTTCTCTTGACTATCTCATTAGTTTAGATTCTATGTCTGGAAAGCACATTTTTTCCATTCTTTTTCATTTTCTGCAGCAAGTATGTATTTACTACTAGCTATAAACCAAGTACTTGGCTAAATTAATGGAATACAAATTCTTCTCAATAAGGTACTTTGTTACTTATTACTAATTAGATGTCCTCAACATCCTCTACCTTTATTCCCAGCAGCCCCCAACTCCACTGGGATTCTGCAGTTGGGAAGACTTTATGTGGCACAAATTTCAAATACATTTGGGGTTTGTTAGTACCTAGTGGTTCACTTTACAGGACTTATATTATCTTTTAACATTTCCACAGCAATTCCTGAAAAGATTTACCCTTTAGGAAAGCATGCTTAATAGTTTTTATCACCTCATATTTTTACTACCTCATATTTTTTCTGGATGTTTTGTGATTTCATTCTCTATTCATTTCTCCAACATCTGCCTGCCACCACTATCCTTGTTGATAATGTATGAGCTTTGAACACTTCTTAATGAAAAAAGATCTATTTGGTTCTTTTTTTCTTTGGAGGAGATAAATATCTATCATTCTTATGTGTCAGTAATTTGTGTGCGTGTGCATGTGCATGTGTCTTTCTTAAGGTGTTCAAAGGGTAACTTTGGTGATCCTGAGCTGGTGTATATATTTGGGGATTTTAATTGTGACAAAATCAACAGTATTGCGACAGTGAGTGCAATTTTCATTTAGTTACCTGAGAAATTACTTTGTATTTGTTTTCCCAGTTTACCTTCTGGGTGCTCAGAAAAATGACTATATTTTGATGATATTCTTACAACATGGCTTCACTGTTCTCTTTATCTTTCTAAGAATTGGCTATTTCCTTCTATGGTATCTACTTTAAGTAAGAATGTAATACTCATAAGCAAGATTGCCCATTTCAAAGCTGAATAAAATAATTATTTAATTTTTTATCTTTATATGTGAATTTCCCCAATTCATTTAATAAATGAAGAATAAATAGCATAGACAGATTGTTTCAGAACTTTGTTACATGCTAACTGGATGTTCTGATCAGTAAAGTGGGTCATGGCATGTTCAAAACTTATGATTTCCTGCTACTGGTCCTTATGAAACCTGACAGCAGCAAAACAAGGGGCTTTGACTCTATTGAAAGTTGTTTTCACAGGATGAACACAGATCCACCTACTGCAATTGATTTTGGATATTATCACATAAAATAGTGAATGTATTGAAGAGAAACAGTGACTTCTTTTCCTGTCTTGGCTTTATATTGACCAAGTTACTTTCTTTAATTAATTTCAGCATTTATTGTCAATATCAGGAGTTTGGGTGCCAGTTTTAAGTCATGCAACATTGGATAACACACTTAACCTCTCTGTGACTCAATAATGGGGCTAGACTGAAGAGTATCCAAGGCTCATTGTTTCTAAAATGTCTGTGAATTAATAATACCCAGGCTACCTAGTACATTTATCTCCTGCTGCTATTTGCACATTTATTCTTTTGTAATTATTTTTAACCTTTATCTTACTAGTAAGTTTCTGGAAGGCCTATACTATTTCTATATTCTTTTACGTTCTTCTACCCAATGATTTGCACAGAGAACTCAGTAAATGTTTTTGAATGAAGATGATGGTTCAATGGGATAATAATGCTGATGCGTTAGAGTAACTGTGACTCCTTCCTACTTGGGAAGACTTGGATGTGGGAAAAGATAATGGTGAGATTGTTCTTGATCCCTGCCGCTATTCCTTTACATACAGAGCAGGTGTTGTTTCTACAGTCTCACATGACCACATCCTACACTCTACCACTAACGGCTAATCATTGTTAACACCTATTCTTGAGCTTTTTTCTGGTTGTAGGAGCATACTTGGCCTCCGAAGGGAGTATGTGGTTCCAGAACCACCTTCATGCAGTCACAGAGTGTGAAACATACCCATATTGTGGGATTTCATTGTCCTGGAGAACAGCATCAACTTAAATTCCTAATGTCCTGAATATTTCACTATCATTTTGTTGGTAAGCCCACCGAATTACAGTGTTTGAATGATTTTCATTAGCTTTTAAGTAGAAGGTATGAAGGAAATGACTGGGGTCCAACAGTTTATTGATTGTTGTTTTAGTACATATTAGCCTAAGAGTTTGCCTGAATTTCCTCAGCTGGAATCATTAAGATCAACATGGCCCTTCAATAGTGAGGTGAGACAAAAGGAAGAAAATACCAGTTTGGAAACAAGGAATGCTTCAGTTGTTGAGACCTTAAAGTAAAGATATTTGGGCAATTTCTATATGCCATGATGCACAAAAACATGATAACCATTATAGGCATAAAAAATAAATAAGATGAGGAATATCAGGGTCTCAATAAATGAAATAATGAATGAGTATATAAAGTATAAAAGGAAGTTGGTAATAGGAGAAGTAAGTTTGTTTTGAGAAAAGACATGAACTTTTTGAGAAAACAATATTGTGTTAATTTTTAAAAAGATTTATTTATTTATTTATTTGAGAGGGGGGAGGGGCAGAAGGCGAGAGAGAATCCTCAAGCAGACTCCATTATGCTGAGCATGCAGGCTGTTGCTGGGCTTGATCCCACAACCCAGAGATTACGACCTGAGCTGAGATCAAGAGTTGGATGTTTAACTGACCGAGCCACTCAGGTGCCCCAATATTGTGTTGATTTTGTAAAAATGAGTTTTCTTATCTTGAGCAATTGCTGGCCTAAAACTAAAATTGATTCAATAATGAAAGATCAAATTGAGTTGTATATATTTATTACTTTCCATTAATAGCCTTAGAAGTTCAATAATTTGGAACAAGAAAAAAAAAACAAGATCAATATTTCTTCCCATGCAGTTTATATAGAACCTTCTTCATCCTTACTTCTTCCTAATGATACTTATTTTTATGTAATTAATCAATAAGTTTATTTGAATTTAATTAGCATATTAGCAAGAAAATGAATCTTTTATGTTTTCTTGATTTTAAATATAAGATTATATTAAATAAACATGTCCTTGAAATATATATAAGCAACTAGATTATAAATAAATGCATAATTTTTCTGTGCCATATCTAAGTATGCTTTATGATTTCCTGAAAAGAAATGTGAATGTCAGATTTGAGGTGGTCTATTCTTCTGATTATAGGGGGTATTTATACTTAGCTAATATGTTGATGTTATACTCACTACATATCTACTTACACCATCTCTATTCTCCCAGATGGTGAAATGTTTGACCAACTACCATTAAAAATGCAATTAGAAGACAGATGCTGCCCCAAAGTACTAATAACCAAATTGGATTAAACCTTGTTATTACAGGATGTATGCATGTTAAATATTGTCTTTTATTACATTGGATTTACCATTCTTTTAGGAGTTGAGAACTCAAGACAAAAAAACATTTCAACTGAATGTTTCAAACGGTCATTAAATCTATAGAGACAGTGAAGAAGATAAAACATTTACACGGAGTACAGATAATGAAAAACATAAAGAAAGACTACCAATGTGGGCATATGAGTTGCTTATATGAGGTAGACAAATCCCTGAGTCAAATGACCTAAGACAGATGGAAACATGGAATAAAAAGAAATCTGAATTAAATGTTCATTGGCAACATTTGTAGTATCATTTCTATTTGTGCCTGTTATAGTGGCAACTGATTAAAGCTGCCCCTTTCAGTAGATCAGTTCATCTACCAAAGCTATAATCTTAACAGTAGGTATGAGCTAAATAGTAGTCTTACCCTAATGGCTATGAAAATCAATTAAACAACTTTTTTTTGATGTATTGCAGGCTCCTTGAAAGTCTGATTATGCAGCTGATTTCATTGTGCCCTGTTTACATAAATTAGTTTTTTTTTTAAGATGTCTATGAAACTTTACATGAGTCATCTATCAGAAGGAATGAATTCTATTGACATAAAAAGCACTCAGGAAGCTTGAGTGGTATCTTTACCTCTAACCTAGGACTACCTTGATGCAAGACTGGAATTTATTATCTTACGGGGAAAACTCCTGCCATCCAGAAGTATCGATATTGATATTTGTTTCCATCTTTCTCATAATGTACTTGTAAGATATTACACCTGTATCAAGTGGGTATTACCTCATCCATGTCTCCGGGTGTCAAGATACTGAACATGGATTACTAAGTCCTTTCTTTTCAGTAGCCCAAATGTGTAGCCTGTCTGTGGTATGTGATTTTCCCTGGTCTGTGTCTGTACCAATTCGGGTTTAGTTTTTTTGTGATCCTTCTTTTTACTGTGATTCTGGTATCTTTATTCATTTAACAAATAATTAAAGAGTGGCTACTACATGTAAGGCACTGTTCTAGATTTCATGGAAACATCAATAAAAAAAAAACCCAAAAAGCAAAAAGCAAAGCCTCTGCTCATGGTGTTTACACTCTAATAGAGAAGGACAGATATTAGACAAATAAATGTATTATATACTAGATATTGATAACTGCATGGTGAAAAATAAGGTAGGTTAAAGACAACACATCTTTATATAATTGGGTAAGTCCTTTCTGATGAACAGCCCTCTGTTCATTTGAACAAAGCCTGAGCAAGGGTGAGAATGTGAGGCATCTCAAGATCTGGAAGAAGAATTTTCCAGGCATAAGGGCATAAGACAAAATACCTTGAAGTAGAAGGGTAGTTGGAAAGTTCAAGGAAACCAGAGTAGTGAGTGAGAAGAACTACAGATGAAGACAGATAGTAGGGAGGGGAAGTTAGGAGACAGATTGTGCAAGGGTCTTGTAGTTCAGTGAGTTCTGAACGAGATGGGAAGTTATTGAAAGTTTTTGAGCAAAACCCCAGAAGCCCCTTTGTGTCCCCTTCTGATCACTATTCCAGGGGAAACATATTCTGGCTTTTAATACCATAGATTACTCTGGCTTGCATTTTATAAAAATGGAATTGCACAGTATTCTTCCTTGAGTATCTAACTTAACATCCTTCAAGTTACATTTGAGAGATTGATCCATATTGTCAGATGTAATGTGACTTACTCATTCTCATTGTTGTGCTGACTTTCATTGTACAAGTATGACACAATTTATTTATACATTCTCCTAATAGTTGAGATTTAAATTGCCTTGGCTGTCATGGAAGGTGTTGCTATAAACTTTTTTTTTTCTACTTTCTTTGACTTAACACGTGTATACATAGAATTGATGGGTCAGAGCTTATGAGTCTATTTAACTTAAATAAATACTACCAAACCATTTTCCAAGATGATTATTATTACAGTTTATACTCCCATCAGCAGTGCTCGAGGGTGCTAGTTGTCCTGATAGTCATGCTTTTGTGTAATCTACCACCTTCCCTGTGTATGTCCTGGAGTTAGTGACTTGGCTTCTGATCATTAGCCTATGGCAAAAGTGCTAGGATGTTACTGTGATAAGATTAGGTTGTAAAGACTGTGACTTCTGTTTTGCTGGCATTCTTACCATCTTGATGGTAAGATGGCTTACTTTGATGAAGCCAGCTGCTATATTATGACCAGTCACATGGAGAAGACTTATGACTAAGAACTGAGGAACTCAAGCTTCAGTCCAATAGCCAGGTAGGAAGTGAATGTTGTCAGCAACAACTGGAATGAGCTTGGAACAAATCCATCTTTAACATTAGTTTAAGATGACTGAAGCCTTGTGAGAGACCCTGAGTCAAAAGACCCAACTGACTACACAGATTCTTGACCCAA
This sequence comes from Canis aureus, assembly GCF_053574225.1. NCBI lineage: Eukaryota > Metazoa > Chordata > Mammalia > Carnivora > Canidae > Canis > Canis aureus. The sequence continues at coordinate 29,000,479 of NC_135618.1, forward strand.
AGGCAAAATAAATGTGTGTGAGATAAATAAATGTGATATAATAAATATATGTCATTTAATGGCATGAAGTTTGGGGGTAATTTGTTACATAGCAATGACAGTGGCCATTCATATATACTCCTTTGTGATGTGTTCTCGTTTATGATACATCTTTTGTCTGTTTTTCTGTTGGGTTATGTGCTTATTTATTTGTTTGCTTATTTATTTATTTGTAGCAGTCCTTTAAATATTCTGAAAATGAGTTCCTAACATGTATATCACATATATCTCTTCCCATTGTTTAGCTTGCTTTCCTACTCTTTTAATGGTATTTTTTTTGGATAAATAGTGAATATAAATTTTAATGTAGTCAGTTTTATAAAATTTTTTATCTTACCCCTTATAGTTAATGCTTTTTGTGTCCTGTTTAAGAAATGTCTGCCTACCTCAAGGCTATGAAGACCAATATTGGTCTGTGTTTCCTTTTAAAATTGTGTTTTGGGATCCCTGGGTGGCTCAGCGGGTTAGCGCCTGCCTTTGGCCCAGGATGTGATCCTGGAGTCCTGGGATCGAGTCCCACATCAGGTTCCCTGCTTGGAGCCTGCTTCTCCCTCTGCCTGTGTCTCTGCCTCTCTCTCTCTCTCTCTCTCTCTCTGTGTGTCTCTCATGAATAAATAAATAAATAAACCTTTAAAAAAATAAAAAATAAAAAAAATAAAATTGTGTTTTACCTTTAACATTATAATCCATCTAAAGTTGATTATATTTGTTGTGTGAGTGAGGTATCAAGATTTATTTTCCCATATGAATATCTCATTAATTCAAGCACATTTATTGAAAAGATCATCCTTTTTGTATTACACTGTTAAATTTGTTATAAATCAGTTAAGTCTTTATATCACACTCTTCTGTGTTAACTTGGATAAGCTGAGAACTGTTTTCCAGAATCTCCTCCTCTGAATGGCTTTCCCATTAGTGTTGGCAAACAGAGGAACTTGCACAAAATTTGGAAAGAGAAGAGAAGGAAGTGGCTATTACTCTAGAAGTTTTCTTAACCATGTCTGTGGAAAGAGACGGAGGTACTGATGAATTCTAGCTTTTTCTCATTCTTTTTGTGTCCATATCTAACTTTTCTTCTGATCTCTACCCCAGCAGGCCAACAGCAGCCTTAGGTTACCACCAACTGCTTGGCAGTGCATCCACAGAAAAGGTAATACAGGGAGGCAAGAGTTTGCTGTAGACCTTCCTTTAGGTTCTTCTTGATGTTTACAGCTAGGGAAGCTAGACAAACAAAACAAGTTTTGCTTCATTTTTTGAGTATCTCTGCAAGCTTTGACTTTCCCATCCATGCCAATGAATCAAAAGGATTGGTTAGCGTCTCCTTCCCTGACTCTCCCAACTTCCCTGAGGACAGAAGGCATAGGAATTGGATGCAGGCAATGTGAGAAATCCTGTCCTGAATGCACGCTGATACAATGTGTATGTGTGGGTCTGGCTCTGGCCTCTCCTGTCTGTACTTTTTGTCAGTTTTTCTATTCTTGAATCATTAATATACTATCTTAGTTATTATAGTTTTATAATGAGTCCTGGTATCTGACAATATAAGCCCTCAGATTTGTTCCTGGAGATTGTTTTGGATATTCTTGGTCCTTCTTCTTTCCAGGTAAGTTTTAGAGTCAGCTTGTCAATTTACACATACACACGCACACACACACACACAGACACACACTACTGGGATTTTTATTGTGAGCCCATTGAATCTTTCGATCAATTGAAAATTGGCATTTTCACAATGATGTATCTGCAGACCCATGTATAATTTAAAAACAAATAATGGAAAATTTCTATAAACTCCTCTAGAGAATAGAGAAAAGGAAGCACTTCCCAATTTGTTTTGTGAGGCTAGTTTAACATTGATATCAAAATGAGTTAAAGGTGAGAATTCTAATGTTGGATAAAAATGATATTCACCTGAGCTCCTGAGTGGCTCAGTTGGTTAAGTGTCTGCTTTTGGCTCAGGTCATGGTCTCAGGGTTGTGGGATGGAGCTTCGAGTCGGGCTCCCTGCCCAGTGGGGAGTCTGCTTCTCCCTATACCTGTGCCTCCTCTCCCTTGCTCATGCTGTGTCTGTCTCTTTCTCTCAAATAAACAAATAAAATATTTTTAAAGTAAAAAAGTTGTATCTAGCAATATACTATTTGGGTGTGAGCATCTTTTTAACAATCTGATAGCCAAATGAGGACTCCTTCCCTTGCTCCAAGAATGAGATGACATATGACTTAAAAATGGAGGGTCCTCCTACTGATCTAGGTTCTAATTTCTCAGAATCACAAATTTCTATACATCTCTTTGAGCAAGGTCTAAGCATTTCCATTTCCTCTGGGATAAAGCTTTGGACAGAAAAGTAGACATCACAGACCTTAGAGCCACAATGTCTAGATCTGTAAGAGATGAGCAGACCTTATTTGGGCTTTTCTTTTGGAAAAGAGAAAAGTTTTGAGAAAATGGAGCCAAGATTTCCATCTTAACCATAGGAATTAACTGATGCTGAGTGAAGCTGTCAGGAACCCTGGGACCTGCCCCAAGGATCCTGAGCTATAATCTCCTATCCTGTACTCTATGGACCCTTAGCAGACTCTCATATGTGTAGACTCAACTCTTTTTTTCCCCCTTTACATCTCTGAACCAACAAATATTATCTTTAATCCTCTGGAATGTTTTAAATATTAAGCCCTGTTTCCCCTTGAGAAAGAACTGGTTATTTAATTGTTAATGATTTGGGCTTAAGGCTTAATATGCCATAAATGAATAATGTGAAAAAAGTGAGTAAGTTTTGAGGAGAGAGAGGAGGCTTCCCTTTGAAGGACACTGGGAAAAGCTGCAGAGGAAAGGATTGCCCCAAGATAAGAGTAACTGAGACAAGAGGGAGAAGGAGAGAGTATTACCTCAATGATGCCAAAAAGCCAACAGGTGATGATCTTGGTGAAGTTCCCCAGAAGGAGAGAGGACCCAGGTGAATGTCCTGGCTGAGATACTATGGGTGCCAAGGAACCTGCCATCCTGCCTGCACTCAGTGCCTACACCTTCTGCTCTGTCCTTGTCAGGTAGGTAACTCTACTAGCAGATCCTCTGTACCCTGTGCTCACTGTTCATCACTCTCTCCCCGTCCCATATGTCCAGGTCTTTGTGACCTGCAAAGAAGTAGCCAGTCTGCCTGTCTCCTAACTGGGTTGTTAGGAGGAAACATCCTTGGACCTGTTCTTAGGGAGTGATGAATAAACTGGCTTGTTAGGAGGAAGCATCCTTGGACTTGTTCTTAGGGAGTGATGAATAAACCAGTTCCCTCTGATCTGGGAAAGTAGAAAATGACAATAGTATTATCCTATAATTCTTTTTGTCCACTTGTTAAGCAGTTTTAATCACTACATTAGTAATGACATTACCCACTAGAGAATTCCTATTTAGTTTTGAGGACTGAGCTCAAATGTGATCTCTTCTGAGAAGCCTTCCCCAGTTCTCTTAGGCAGAATCTTTGACCTCTTCCTTAGTGTTCCTATGGTCCTTCCCACTCATCTACATTACAAACTTCATCACATTATTTTGTCATTATTTGTAAATATTTATTTGGATATCTGTATCATCCTTAGGCCATGATTTTATTAATATTTTATATCCCTATAAATGATGGTTGACATATAACAGAATTTTAAAAATTATCATGGAATGAATCCATCCCACTGGCTACATAATTTGCAGATTCTAGTGCAAAATAAAAAATGGGGCCCTTGTTGAATAATAATAAATGTTTCAAGATAGTTGCCATAGAGCATTAAACTAGGTATGAGGCCGTTTTGAGTATGGGGCCCTACGCCACTTCTCAGGTTGCACACCTATGAAGTTGGTTTTAATGGGAAGATAGTCGTGGATTCAGCAAGACCTGTAGTGTGATATAAATTCCACTTTATTTTATTGGCCCAACTGATAGAACTGGTAGTACTCAATGGTGTTTTATTTGACATTTTAGCCTTTATAGTGGAACATTATAAAGAAGGGCTCTATGAAATTCATTTGTGCACATGTGTGTGTAGGAACACACTCCTGTAAATGTTGACTATGTTTTGAATGCAAATATAAATGTTCCATATGTTGTATTAATGTTCTTGATTCATATATACCATATTTTCTTTATTCTCATTATTGGGAAAATTTGCCTTTCAGAATTAGAATAAAGAATGGTTGTACTTCTGGGGCACGTGGGTGGCTCAGTGATTGAACATCTGCCTTTGGCTCAGGTCATGATCCCAGGGTCCAGGGATTGAGTCCCGCATCTGGCTCCTGGCGGGAAGCCTGCTTGTCCCTCTGCCTATGTCTCTGCCTCTTTCTCTCTGTCTCTTGTAAATAAATAAATAAAATCTAAAAAAAAAAGGAATGGTTGTACTTTCTTCTGAGTTTCAGGAATCACCAACAGGACTTCATATTTGTTCATAACTTCAATATCTATAGAATATATACTATGTGTCAGATAGCTGGCCCAAAGCTAGAGATAACAGTTATAAACAAGACATGAACCATTCTTGAACAAGAATTGTGTCTAATGTTAAGATAGACTTACTATAAAAGTATGCAGTAAATTATAACTGCTACAAAACCTGATATGATTGTATAAAATGAGGTTCTGACCTTGTCTGGTAGAAAAGAAAGACTTATAATGAAATACATTTAAGCTGAGTCCAGAGTTGAATAAGAGGTGATAGTAGATCAGAATGGGAGAAACAGCAGAGAAGTGGATAGAAGTAGTTAAAGCATGGAAAGAATCAATAAAATAGAAATTGGAGGCAGGAAGGCCTGAGGTTTACATTAAGGAAGTAGAAGCAGAAATAAAATGGGAATAACCCTTGAGAAGAAGAAAATAGGAGGTGAATTGTATGAGTAATAATATGAAATAGGATGCTGGAGATGAGATAGAAGTTGGGAAAGCTCAGTGGACATGGACATTGGAAGGCTCTGTGGGGGGCCTGGGAGCAAAGGGTAATGTTCCTGAATGTCAGATTCTCCCAGGAATAAGTTGCAGATGAGGGTAGAAAATAAAAGCAAAGTTTGAAATAAGCATTGATGTTTACCATTGATGGATTTGTTTCCTGTAGCTGCTATAATGAATTACCACACATTTATGGCTTAAAAACAATATGAATTTATAATCTTACAGCTCGAGAGGTAAAAAATCTGAACTGGAAAAAAAATCTGAGGGTGCCTGGGCAGCACAGTTGGTTGAGCAGCCAACTCTTGGTTTGAGCTCCAGTCATGATCTCAGGGTTGTGGGATCAAGCCCACAACAGGCTCCCCACTCAGCAACTCAGTGTGGAATCTGCTTCAGATTCTCTGTCCCTCTTCTTCTACCCCTCCTGCTCATGTTCTCTCTCTCTCTCTCTAAAATAAATCTTAAAAAAAAAAAAATCTAAACTAAATCTCACAGGGCTGGTTCTTTCTTGAGGCTCTAGAAGAAGAATATGTTGCTTTGCCTTTCCAATGTTCTAGAGGGTGCCTACATTCTTTAGCTCATGGCCCTGAGTCAGAAGCAGCATGAGTTTGACCTCTGCTTCTATCATCTCATTTCTTCTCTAACTCTCCTGTCTTCCTCTTTGCTTTATAAGGATCCTTATGTGATCATGTTGGGCCCCCCTGGATAATCCAGGATTATCTCCCCCATATGAAGATCCTTAATTTAATCACATCTGCAAAATCCCTTTGTCATGAAAGGTAACGTATTCTTAGGCTCCAGGGATTAGGACATAGACATCTTTAGGGGGCCATAATTTTGCCTACCACAATTTCTAAGCAGAATTTAGATGTTTATCTCTTTTCAAGTCAAGGTGATTAGATTTTTAAAGAGTATTCTATTATATCTCAAAAAGTAGAGTAAGCTTGAAAATACAACACAAAGCTTTCATTGAAGACAAGAAATAAGTACTTCCTTACCTCTGGAGACCAAGAAATCTAGGCCCACATCTTGGCTGTGTCAAGATGTCATCTATTGTCATCTGTGTCACCCCAGAACATCATTAGAGCTCTCTAAATTTCAGATTCTGACATCTGGTAATGAGAAGAAAATATTATAGTGTAAGGCCTAAAATTAAGGTTGAAAGTTAAGTGCTGCCTTGACATCTGGTGAAATTGGAAGCCACCTCAAGTATCCTATCACGAGTTCCTCTCCCAGTTCTGCTCCCACAGACAAGGTCCCTTACCTAGCCAAGTATGCTTCCTTATCAAATGGACTAAATGCCAGCCACTTCCTGCTTATCGCTGCGGATTTAGTTCCCTGCCATGTGCAGGAGTATCCAAGTGAGCCAATCTTGAGACTACAAGACTATCCAAGGGAACCACCCTCTTGAGACTACAAAGCCTCCACCCTGTAAACCCTGGTTCACTGTGTTTCTGATTATAGCCCTCATGTGTCCCTCTATGGCATGTGATGTCATCCTGCCCTAGGCTGTGAGTATAGGTGACTAATCAAATGCTGTCACTTCATCTATCAAATGTTGAGTGTTGTGTATTTAGCCATCCCCATTACCCCAGGCACCAACAGGGTGAAAAAGAGGCAATTAGAACAAACATCTTTCTCAGCATTTTTATGGAGTTAAGACTTCTTAGAAGTGTGTTAGCCTCTTAACAACTTGGCAAACTTCTGCTGTAAGGGACATCCTCAGGAAGTGATGCTATTATTATTATTATTATTATTATTATTAATTATTATTGCTATTATTATTATGGCTAAAGTGTCCTTATAATTATATTATTTTAAAATTCCCTTTCTCAATACTTGGCATGAGTTGAAATTATGTATTTTTCTAGTGATCTGTATTATTGTGTTCTAAAGGAAAGGAGGAGATGAAGTTCTTATAAAGACGCCCCAGGTGAGCAATTGTCTACATTCCCTACCATGAGAAAATTGTCTAGCAAAAATACTTTTTAATATAGAGAAGGTAGAGAAAAGATAAAGTTGTATTTGTCGGAAAAATGATAATCTTCACTTATTGTATATAAATAGACTTCAGATGTGACTGATGAGCTGTGTACTCTTGATTTGTACAAAGAAAAAAAAAATGATTCCCAAGGTGGATGTTGGAATCTTCATAAAGAATGCAACAAAATCTAGATTCAGATGTAAATGAGCAGAGAAATTAAATGCTTTTGGATTTGGGGTATTTTTTTTTTTTTTTTTGTCCTTCATTAATGAGCATCTGAAACATAGCATCATTTTCTCAGAAGGGAACCATAGGCTGGTTTTAAATTTAAGTGCTGCTCATGGACCGAAACTCAGAAAATGAATTTCAAAGGCGAAGCATTGATTAAACCCAAAAGGACATGGCAAACATCAGGGGAAAATCTGTTACTCGGATGTTTATGAAAAACATTTTCCTAAGCGCCTGATGCAATTGGCAAAGAAATTGTTCATGGTTATAGAGTGCCCAGCCGAGCTTTCCAGAGTAGAAAAGGAATGAGGAAAGCTGCAGTTTGTTTGCAATTGTGTGCTGATCAACACAGTCTTTTATGTTCTGTTTCATTTGTGCAAGAGCTCTTTGCAGAACATTCCCTGAAGCTTGCTGTGCCGCAAACCTGCCCCCTTGCAGAGCACAGAGAACCGGGCTTGGTCCCTTAGATCCGCAGCACGGGGAGCCTCCTTCCCCATTTCATTTTCCCCCCTTCAGACCACATTTGATGCAAGCCTGCACATGTCAGCCAAGGTCTTCTGGGGCAGCCAGTTTTGAGTTAACTTAGATGGAGAAATGTTTTGAGAAAATGGAAGATGTATAGCACATGCATTGAGCAAAATCAGTTTTTTCTCCTACATAAGTAGTTTGCTGTCTTTGCATACTGAGATAAGGAAGAAATTCTTCAGAAAAAATTATAGGTGTCCTGAGAACACAGCTGGCAGACACTTGAAGAGGCTTTCTTCATTGCCCTTACAGCAGCATTTTGCTATTTTTTTGAACCCCAGTGACCTGAGAAAGTATGAACTAAACTGTTGGGTTTAAGAGATCACAAGAACCCAGTGTGAGTTAATGAATAAAGCACATTAAAAAAAATGTTGACACAGCCCAAAATCCTCTCCTAAACTCTATACCTATATATCCAACTGCCAACCGACTGCCAATTAGTTACTATAACCTCACAGCAAACTTACCTACCTCCCAGGTGGCATCCTAAAAATTGTAGGATTCCTAAGAATATCTAAAACCTAACTTCTCTTCCTTCTCTTCTGTCAGTTGCTTCCCTGGTTTCCCAGGGAAAGGCCCTATCATTCATGAGGTTGTTAAAGCCTGAGTTCATGACCTCATTTTCATCAACTGCTTTCTGCCCTCCCCCCAATTAGTCCCCCCCCCACGCATATCCAAATAAATCACCAACTTCACCTATCTTTTTATTCTCTTCTAATTTTCATCTATCTCCAGTTGTCCCTATCCCAGGCCACGTCTCCACCCATTCCATTCTGGAGTGACCTCACTCTCTTCTAGTAGGCATCTTTGCCTTCTGTCTTGCTTCATTGGTATCCATTTTTCAAACTAAAGCAAAATGATGGTTTTAGAATTCAATTCCGATCATGCCCCTCTTTGATGTAAAAGCCTTTTATTTGTTTTTCATTGATCTACAACATAGTCCAAACTCCTTAAGAGATTTTTATTTCCTATTTGGGCCCTTTCTTCTTGCGCACATTGTATTGAAGCTGCCAATCCCTTATAAATGCAACTTTTTCACTTCCTGAAATAAGTACTGCCTTTTCTCAGCTGTTTTCTCTGCCTGGAACAATCTTTCCCCTTAGCTAGCCTGGCTAATGCTTATACATCTTTTGGTAGTTCTTCCTGCCTCCTATTAAACCAGTATGAATGCCTCTAAAATCTCTCTGAAATTTCATTACTAGGGCACTAAAATGATTCATTATGACTATTTAATTGTCCCACTACTAGACCATAGGCTCTAAAAAAGATAGGCACAAAGTCTGTTTGGTTCACTATTCCATCTTCAGTTCACCTGTAAAACCAACCCAGTTCAAGTGACAGAGAATGGTCTTTTAGTAAATACTTGTTGGATGAGTTTCCATCTATATGCCAGGCATAAAGTTAGGTATTCACATACATTATCCTTAGTGTTTATGCTATCTTTAATGCTTATGTTAACTCTATGAAGGAAGTATTATGTTCATTGTCCAGATCAGAAAGGTGAGACTTACAGAAGGACTGGGCTTGCCTAAGGTCACAGAATGGGGTGAGTGGTGGGGCTGGAATAAAAATTCAATCTCCAGTTTGTTGCCTAGAGTTGCACATCAAGAGTACACATTGCTTTTGTGAATGCAGAATGCCAGTTGAGGATGGTAGAGAGGCTGATAAAGAGAAGGGAAAGTTCATTACAAGGGTCCTGAATGCTGAGTCTGGCCCTAATCTGGAAGGTAGGGGTCCTCATGTGTTAGAGCAACTCCTCTCCAACCTCCCCACTACATGCTACATCTCAGTAAAGTCAGCTACTTTAAGAAAGAAGCTCGATGAGACCAAGCTCCTCAACTTTGTCTACCAGATCTGATTCATGTGAACATCCCCTACTTTTTATTTCCTTGATACCATAATTCCATCTCTTTGTTGGACCAGCTGAGTGAAAAACATTTGGCTTAATTTCTTACTACCTTTGCCCCAAAGGTCCTCAAGTTGACTTATGAAAATTATATTAGAAGAGTTTATTTACTGCCATACTATGTAGGCCTACACAAAGATTTACCCATAAAATGCTCCTTTTGTGTTAAAATGCTGATAATTACCAGTGTAGTACTTTGTGTTGGGCAAAAATGGCCCAGAATTTATTGCTTCAATTTTGTGCCACATGTAAGACTCCAGGGAAGGCTTTAAACAGCAAATTTCCTTACTTTTCATTTTGTTATACTGGGTTCTATTTTATGATGTTTCTAAATTTCTGCACATTTAGTAGGTAGAGAAGGATTAAAAAGAGAATATTCTCAAAATTGAGGCTGCTTTTTTTAGTGATCTGATTCATCAAAAATGGAGAACAAAGCAATCTGAATGAAGAATTTTAGAATAAATCATCATTAACAATACATGACATGTTGTACACCAACTAAGTTCTGATGCACAATTAGTCACCTAATTAGGTTTAAAATTCATTTAAATAGATGGCTTCAATCCCTGGCCCACCCACTTATTTTTATTACTCCCACTTAAACACTGAATACAATTTAGGGCTCTGTGTATTGTAGAGCTCTGTGGCCTAAACAAATGCCAGCTAGAAGGAGAGGTGAGTGACCTATTTGGATGATCAATGAATCAAGGTCTTTTGAGACCCACATTTTCCAGTGACTTGCATATGCTTTGGATAGCATTTAATGGGAAAAGTGTCTTTCGATAGCGTTTTTCAGACTATAGTTTCTAAAGTGCTACTTGCTTTGCATGGTTAATATGATGAATCAGGAATAAATGGATGATACAGTCAAGAAAACCACCTTCTATGGAGGTGTGTTTATCTTTCTGGCTACTAGGGTATTGTATAATAATTTCCCTATTTCATGGATGCTGAGATTCACACTTTTTCACATTTTTATCATCCTTGAAATTGGGATATATCTTACAATCAATGGTGGTGTCATATTTATTTTCTAGAGTTTTTCATTCTTGGTAGTACATAAAATAATGGTGTGCCTTATAATCAGTGGCATCTTAGATGCAATGAAATATGATATATTGCTCTTCTGGCAACTTTAAGCAGAGTTTATTTAAGTAGCTTATATATCTGAATAAGCTGACTTACCAGATGCAAAATTTATTCTTTTATTCCTTCATTTCAGAACATATTATAGTTAACACTGTTTGGGGCATTAGGAACATAAAGTAAGACATTGATGCTGCTCTGTACTAGTATATAGGGGGATAGATACCCCAAATATATTATGATGCAGAACATTGTGGGGAGTGCTATATTCGAGGTTAAATACAAACAGTGTGGGGTAGTAAGAACTCTGTATGTTTTGTCCAATTAACCTCCTTCATACATTTCTATTTCATGAAACATCCTGGTTATTAATTTCCTCATTGTGGGGACAGTTCTAGAAAAGGTGTTTTTTTGTTTTTGTTTTTTTTTTTCTGTAAGGATCATGGATGGTATTTATTAACAATGCAGATTCCTATGGCCTTTCCAAGACATTCTGATTCAGCGGAGTCTGCGTGTTTGTGTGTGTGTGTGTGTGTGTGTGTGTGCATACATGCAGAAATTTGTGTTTCTAATAATCTGCTCCTTACTCCCAGGTGATCCTAATGTTTAAGATAGTCTCTAGCATAATTTGGGAGGCACTAGATTGGACAGAGAATTCTAACACCAGAGCCAGTTACGGTAATAAAAATTCATATAATATGTCACTTGCTTGTTATTTGCTTGTTACATATCCCAAATCTGATACATTTAAATGGGATATTCAAGTGGAAGTACGAATTGCTCAATAATAAGCATCCATACCAAACAAATAGAAGATTTATCTAACTTGCTTACAACAGTTTTATTTGGCAACCAGGAAAATAATTAATTTCTTAACAGTGTCTGAAAGTACTTAAGTGCTTAAACCAGTGTTTAGATGGCTGCTTTTCTGAAGTGATGGTGATATTGAAGGGAGACACCAGCAGATGGATCAAATCAGTATGGATAAGGAGGGAAAGAAACAAAGGGGAGATGTTATAGGCAGGAATGGAGCCATAGAGCTGTATGCTTTTCTTATCTGTCACATGCCAGCACAATGTTGTGGCCCTTATAGAAAACGCCAGTGCAATGGGAGCCAGATTGCAACGGGAGGCACCTTGGGTAACAAGGGAGAAATCCACTAACCAGTTCAGGTCCTTGAGATGAACAGATGACTCTTAATTTCAATGGCTGGGCTAGCCAGTGAATTTCACTTACTTTCGTTGGGAATATTTTGTTTTCCTTAACTGTCCAGATTCAATAGTTGTATCTCATGTAGATATAGAAGAAGAAAGGTATACTTTTGACCTCTGTAAGTTTATTATTTTTCACTTGGGTAGTTGTGAAAACCTTTTATACTACCTTCAAGGTTATGGACAGGATGTGAAGAGTTTGATTCAATTAATGTGTTTGCTGAATATTTTACTTGAATATATAAAATGACCGTCACTGATCATTTGCTTTTATGCCCTGGTTTAGGCACCATAAAAACAAACAACAAAAAAAATACCATAGACAACAGCCAACTGTAGTTAACTGCTTGTACTCATTGACTGGTTAAATGAACAAGATTCAAGAATGCCTCTTTGATTAGCCTTCAAATATTAAACACCTACTTAATTGAATACTTGCTTTTTTTATTAATGACTTTTTGCTGTTTTGTAATATATAAGAACCAGGGAAGGCTATTCTGTTCTCAGAAAGACCCTAGAAATGTGTGTCTCAGGGACAGCTTGGGCTCTGCATTGCTATGTTCAGTCAATGTATAGATGGGTAAATGCTCTTCAATCTTCTGTATGTGTCAACACAAGGCAACTGTTGTGAAATGTGGAAGGAAATGCAAGGGATTCTTCTCATTATCATCCATTGACTGCTTTCCTCCTACATCTAATGCTAATCCCCCAATAATCTTAAGATTATTCAGACTTTTCTAACAGTAGATGTATTTTAAAAATGATAGTTTTGAGTTCTTTTGTCATTTGCTTATTATTAAGCTATTTATATTTAAACAGGCATTTGGTCTTTTCCAGCTAGAATCCTTCCAGGTTGGTTAATTTCAGTCACTGAGGTGATTTAAATGGATTTTAATCTCTTAGGAAATCCTCTAATATTTTTATCAGGATCATTTAAGAAGTCTCATTGATGACCCATTATTACTGAAGCAACTTGTGAGAAAGTTTGCAGGTTTCCTGTGATAGTTAAGTGCTTTGGGACAACCTAGGGTATTATCAAAAATGAATAAAGGGATTTGGGGATTTCCTTAAATTCAAGCTACTTCTATTTTCTCTGCATATCTAAGCATTCTTTCTAAATCTCTAAACTTCATTCTGTGTTTTATCTAGATATAGTATAATCATGTACTTAGATCTAATGTAACAGCAGAGAAGTACCCTGCAGGATCGGGGAGCTTCTAGCTAAGGCTTTTGGTAATAGAGGACATTTTTTTCATAATCTGATAACTTGTTTTTGTGAAGTTTTCATTAATTTGTTGACAAGTCCACAGGCTCATTCATTGAACTGATGAACAAAGTTCACTTATAGAAATAATCATTTTCTTTGAATTAAACCCAGAGTTTGCAACTCCTATTTTCTGCTAAGAGATTTACATCACTTACATTCTACTACACTGATAAATATAATCAATCAACAGAGAACATGCTCTGAGGAATTAATTGTTGTCAGTTGATGTATTTAATGGGACATCACACTTCATTAACTTAGCTAACTCATTAAGCCTAATCAGACATGTAAGAGAAAAAGTTAATGATCAAAGTTAAAAAATAAAGTCTGGACTCTAGGTAGTCTTCATTTGCAATAAAGAACTTTGAGTTCCACAGAACTCCAGAAGATTCTTTTTGCATGGTATTATTCTGTGCTGAGGAATCATACAGAGTATTTTTTTATATTTGGGTTTGTAATGCATACCCTATAAAAGAGGGAAAAAAAAAGCCACTGTGTTTTATACTAATGGTTCATGTCTTATATAATTCTTATTGTGGAGCTGGTTAGGATTTAGCAAGACAATTTGAAATGTTGAAAGCTATGAAAGGCTATAAATTTCTGTGGATGCAGAGATGTTGAATTAATGTGTACCTCCAAGTCACAAGGGTTACATAGTTCTTTTGGCTTTTCCAAATTCATTTCACTTAACACCCTTTTGGTCTCATTGTCGCATTTTCCTTGATCTTTTTGGCTTTTTTGAACTTGAGAGAAACTGACTACAGCACACATTTTAAGGGCAGAGAATGGCTACCCCACTGTAGCAGAGGCACTTGTTTAAAACCGTAGGTCTCCACTGAGGCTGAGTTTCCACAGGATGGAGCCGGGGGAGGGGTTGCACCCCAGCAAAGGCTGATGGCTCATTTCCATTGCCCTGCTTCCACAGCCAGGCCTGCATGTCCGTTTGTGGGAGAATAGCCACAATGTGGTGCTACTGTTTTGCCAGCTCTCCCTTGATGTTGTCCCACATACCTGAACCCCATTATTTCCTAATGGCTCTTGTCATGTACCCTAATTTAGGAGACAGCGATTTTGCCTTCACTGAATTCATAAGACTCTGGCATTTGCAGTGTAGCACCACCTGCTTAGGAAAACTCTGCTGAGCTGTTCTGGGAAATTGTATTTCCTGTTTTGTTGTTTGCTAAACCACATCTGGGAAGGAAAAGTATTTTAAACAAAGTGGAGCTTTTTTCTGTGGATTTACATCAGAGGCTATATGAAAATACTGGAAGGGGTCTCAGGGAGTCTCGAGTTTACCAGCCTCATCATCTAGATGGGGAAGATGAGGGTCAGGGAGGTAAAGTGGTTGGTCAAACATCACACAACTAAAGTCTAAGAGGTGAAGTAGGATATGTGATTCTCTTAGTGTGGAACTTCTTTTATTTTTCCATATTGACTCTCCGATGCTAAAGCTTTTGTTTACTGAGCTCAGTAGATATTTGCAATATCACATCAGAGAAAGCCATGTCCAGAAAGCTCTTAAAGTGTAATGGTATGATTAACCTGGTGTTTCCTATTATTTTACCAAAAAATGCTTTAATTTAAAAAATATTTAATTTATTTTAGAGCACATTTAATTGTTAAGATGATGGAAAAGCCCTATTTTCTCTAGGAAGACTGGTATTATTTTTTATCATAAATTTATTGAGCACCTATTATGAACAAAGTACTGTAATAAGTGCTGGGGACATAAAAATGATGGACTGGACACCAACCCTGCCATCCGAGGACTTATAGCTCATGTTAATCTTTGAGACCCACTGTGCTTCAGGGCTATTGGAATAGTCTCTAAATCTCAATTAGCTAGGCTCTAAATATGCAGGCATAGAAGAAGGGATGACAATATATTTAAATGGCATTCTATAAACTGCATGTATATTTACAAATCCTCAATTTTCTGGTGATATTGAGCAGTCTTTTCTCCTCAGAGAAACAGCATGTACTTTCCTATGGCCATCTTGAAGTATTTGACATTTTCAATGAATCCACAGTTTTCACATTGAATTTTCTTATCTTCTCATGCATTCTTCCTTCTATTGGTTTTGATAGCTTCCATATTTCACTCTCCAAGTTCTTTGACATATCAATTTCATTCTCTTCCTGGGTTACACAAGGCTCATGTTTAGTTGGAGATTTTATCTCTTCATTGCACAAATTTCCTTTCTTAGCTTTCAAAAGTACATTTTCTGACTGCTATGCCTTTGAGAATTTGGGTGATATCTTTTAAAGTTTTGCAGATTTCAATTGTATTCAACTTATTTTGTCTGTGTACATTGTAGATATAGCTGTTAAATGTTTTTACCGTCATTGAATGCTTATATTTGGTACAGTGTCACCGATTTCTAGTAAATATCTGAGTCCTGTTTCTTACCCTTAAATAAAACGTATTTCGCTGCTCACCTTTTCTTAATTTTGTTGTCTGGAAGAGACCCCATGGTGATGTAGGTGGTGTTAAAATGATACACAATATAAAGATATGATATAAACTGAAAGTGTCTCTCTTTCTGTCATCTCCCTCAGCCAAGGGCTAAGTGCTGTTTTGTGATGCATCATATCTTTGCTCTTGGTGTATCTCAGAGGTTGAAGCCAAATATCTATGTTGTTATTCTTCTGATTCTTATTTTATTATATGTCTGCCCAGAAAACTATCTAGCTATCTATCTAGGCATACAAGAGTTTATTTTGAAAATAATTCAGAAAAGGAAAATTGTAAAGAATAATATAACAAAAATCTGTATAGCCGACACCTACCCTCAGAACTGATATCTGTGAATATTTTATTTTGTTATATTTTCTTCCCCTTGTGTTAAGGAATACATTATTAGGACTAATGTTAAATTATTACCTCTGGTGTAGTTCCCTCCTGAGCTGAGAAACGGCCACTACCATGAGTTTGGTATGCCCATTCCTTTTTTTTTTTTAAGTTATGGAATTTTTGTCATAAGCAAAATGAAGTATTTACATTATAAATAATAATAAAATAGACATTTATTTCTCCCCACCCATCTTAAGCAAGAGAACATTACCAATATTCTCTCTCTCTTTTTTAAAAGATTTTTATTTATTTATTTGACACAGAGGGACAGAGAGATAAAGCACAAGCCAGGAGGAGAAGCAGAGGGAGAAGCAGATTCCCCTCGGAGCAGGGAGCCCAATGCAGAGTTTGATCCAGGACCCTGAGATCATGACCTGAGCAGATACTTAACCAGCTGAGCCACCCAGGCGCCCCCATTACCAATATTCTTGATGCTGCCTGTGTACCTCTCTACTCCTATCTCTTCCTACCCCTCAGTCAAGATAATCAATACTCAGAATGTTGTGCATGCATATTGGAACAATATATTATTTAGTTTTGCTTTAATTGGTCTTTCTAAAGTTGTATTTTCAAATATGTTTTCTGTTATGGTTACCTTATATTTCAAAACTTACAATAGTTTCAAAAGTTTTGCCACTGTTTCATATAGCTCTAGGTCATCCTTTGTTAGTATGTATAATATTCCATTGTACAATTATACACAATTTATTTAACATTAACAGTGCTCCCCCAGATAAATATCATTTCCAGTATGTTGCTAAGATAAGCAAAGCTGCTATGACTTATATGTTGTATGTCTTCAGTACCACAGGTGTGTTTTTCTAGCATATATACCTAGAAGTGGAATTGCTGGGTTGCAAGAAATGAACATGTTCAATCAATTTTGAAATCTGATGTAACATATCTTCACAACTTGTTCCTGTATTTTAGGAGTGCCTGACTATTCTTAATCTTATTGCTCTTACACATAAATATTACAATAAATTTCATGAAATCATTGTTACTCAACATAATACAGAAATTTCTAGCCATTGCAATATGGCAGTAAGAGAAAAAAAAGATGTGCAGATTGGAAAGGAAGAAATACAATTGTGCTTATTTACAAATGATGATGATGTGATTTTCTATGTAGAAAGTGTTAAACTAGAATTTGTAAGTACATTGCAGGGCAATCCACTTGGTTTCAGCACTTATGTAGTAATCAAGTAATCAAGGCAGAGTGGTATTGGGGGAAGATTAGACACATAGGTCAATGGAATATTACAGAGAACACAAAAATAGACCCACATCACTATACCCAATTGATGTTTGACAAAAGGGCAAAAGCAATTTAACAGAGGAAAGAACTTTTTCAACAAATGGTTCTGGAGCAATTGGACATCCATAGGCAAAAAAATGAACCTTGGCTTTTATATAAAATTTATACAAAAGTAACTCAAGATGGATCATGGACTCAAATGCAAGATATAAAACTATAAATCTTTTAGAAAAAAATAGGATAAAGTCTTTGGGGTCTAGGACTAAGCAATGAGTTCTTAGAATTGGTGGCAAAAGCATAATCCATGGATGGAAAAATAGGTAAACGATCTCATCAAAACTTCAAAAATTTGCTCTGCAAAAGATACTGTTATGAAGATGGGAAGACAAGCTATTGACCAGGAAAAAAAATGTTTGTATATCATGTATCTGAAATAGGACTAGCATCTTGAATATATAAAGAATTGTTAAAAGTCTGAAGTAAAGTAACAAACAATGCAATTAGAAAAGTGGGTAAAAGACATGAACAAGTATTTCAGTGAAGAGGACAAATAGGTAACAAGTAAACATGTGAAGAGGTTTAATATCAGTCATGAGGGAACTATAAATTAAAGTTGCAATAAGTCCCTACATATCATTAGAATGGCTAAGGTAAAAAATAGAAACAACATTAAATGGTATAAAGAATTCAGAAAAACTTGATCCCATTGCTGATGGGAATGTAAAAAATGGTATAGCCTCTCTGGATAACAGTTTGGCAGTTTCTTAAAAATTAAACATGCAACGATCATATGACCTAGCAGTTGTACCATTGAGTGCTTACCCCAGAGACATGAAAACTTTTATTCATACAAAAATCTGACAGATTTTTCATAAAACTTTATTCATAGTAGCCTCAAAATAGAAAAAGCAAATACCCTTTAGCAGATGAATGGTTAAAAGAACTGTGGTACATCCATACCATGGACAGCAATGAAGAAAATGACTATTGACACGTGCTATAATTTGGGTGGATCTTGAGGGAATTCTGTTAGATAAAAAAGGCAATCTCAAAAGGTTACATACCCTATGGTTCTCTAAATATAGCATTCTCAAATGACAAACTGATAGAAATGGAGAACAAATTAGTGGTTGCCAAGCGGTAAGAATGAAGGCGTGAGGGTGTGTGATGATAAAGGAATAACATGAAGGATCCATGTGGTGATGAAATTGCTCTGTATCTTTGCTCTGTATATTTGCTTTGTCAATATTAATATCCTTGTTCTGACTTACTAGAGTTTTATAAGATGTTACCCTTGGAGGAAACTGAGAAAAAGGTATATGGAGTCTCTGTATTGTTTCTTACAATTGTACAAGATCTTTAACTATCTCAAATTAATTAAGAAATGAGCCTGTTGAGTGTCTTGAAAAAAAAAATCCGTTAGGATATTGGTTGGAATTGTATTGAATCTATACACAATTTAAGGAAAATTGACATCAGTAATTTTCATAACGGTATGCCTATTTAATTTATATCTTCATTAATACTTCTTTAATATGCTTTAAATTTTTTCTATAAAAAAACTAGGACTCCTTTGATTAGATTTATTTATTGTCACTCCATTCTTATTATTACTTTATAATTATAAATGCTAATATAAATAGAAATTTTACAAAACATTTTGCATTCATAGTAGAAATCAGACTACTATAAAAAGTCAATTGTATTTTTATATCTAGTAAACTTTCTAAACTCTTAATTCTAAAAACTTATCTGTATATCCTTTTATTTATTTATTTATTTATTTTAAAGATTTGTTTATTTATTTATTCAGAGAGAGCGAAAGAGAGGCAGAGACATAGGCAGAGAGAGAAGCAGGCTCCATGCAGGGAGCCTGACATGGGACTCGATCCCAGGTCTCCAGGATCACACCCCATTGCAGGTAGCGCTAAACCACTGCGCCACCGGGCTGCCCTCCTTTTATTTTTCTCAGTACGTATTTATATTATGAGCAATAAAGCACCTCTCTTAGGCTTTTCTGATACTTTAGAACTCATCTTGCTAACCGATGCACAAAATAAATGGAGATGAAGCACAGATGCTCCCAGACAGTTCCAAGCTGCCAGCTTGATGCTGAGATCCTCAGTACAGTTCCCTGGGAAGGAGCTTGGGGAAGAGGCATGGTGCTGCCACTCGGTGCTGAGCATGCAGGCTGCCTCCGTAAGATCTAGCTGCAAAACAAACGCTGAACCCTATTTTCACTTTTTGCTTTGTTTCATAAAAGAGAAATTCTTCTTCGGATTTCTTAAAGTTAGCGAAAACGGTACTATAATGTAGGTCATTCATAAAAGCAAAGTGGTGCACACAAACTTTTGAAAGGTGGAGACTACCCGTTACAACAGTTTTGCTTATTCTACTTTTTTCTTACATGTTTTCTTTCTTGTTTTCCCCCTGAATACACTGACTAGAACCTCTATTAAAATATTGAATAAAAGTGGTGAAAGCAAGCTTTTTTGTCCCGATTATTTTAAGAGGAACCATGCTATTATTTCTATTGTATCTTTTCCCCTTTATTTCTGATGCATCTGTATTATTTTAGCCTTCAAATTTTTCTTAGTTTTCTTATTCTTTGTCTTCTAACTCTTCTAAATTTGTTATAATGCCCATTGTAACTTTGAATTACTTAGCAGTAGGTTTTAATTTATGAGTTATTTAGTAGTATATTTAAAATCTGTACAAAATTTTAAAACCTTATTTTGATTTCTAACTTCTAAACTATTGTAAAATTATTATCTAAATAATCCAGCTCTTTAAAAACCATTTTATAGGAGTATGTGGGTGGCTCAGTTGGTAGAGCAGGTGACTCTTGATCTCAGGGTTGTGTGTTTGAGCCCCATGTTGGGTGTAGAGATAATTTAAAAATAAAATCTTTAAAGAAATATAGAATAAAATAAAAATTATTTTATGACTTAATACATGGTCAACTTTTATAAATAATCCACAGGTGATTGAACAGAATTTGTATTTGTATTATCTGGTTGTTGGGGATGGAGCGGTGACTCTCAAGGCTTACTACTCATTTTCCTCTTTTATACCTTGAATTATCTTTGCCTCTCCCAAGTTGGATCTTTTGTTTCCTGGATCCCGTTTCTTCCCTTTTTTGCTTGATTGCCTTATTTTGATCGTGTACATCTTCCAAGAGCTTTCAGAGAAATAATGTGAATCTGAATATACTATTAGTCTGTGCCGACATTTGTCTGCCCACAGAATTATAGGTAGTAAATAGTTGACCCTAATAATTCCAAAGGCCCTGCTGTAATGTCATCTAGCTTCCGGTGCTGTAGTTAAGGAGTTTGAATAAATTTTGATTACTGTTTTTTGTTGTATGACATACTTTTTTTTCCCTTTCTGAAAACTTTTAGGATTTTTCTCTTTATTTCCATGGTCCTGAAATTTCATGATTGGGTGCCTGAGAGAATTCTTTTGTTTCCTTTTATTTGTTGTGTGGACTCCTTAATGGCCCTTTTATTTTAGAAACACATTTCTTAGCTCTGTGGAATTTTCTTGTAATATTTATTTTATATTTTTTTACCCCTCCATTTCCCCTTTTCTCATCTTCTGTGACATTATTTGGGTTAGAGACCTTTGGCCTCATCCTTTTCTTTCTTTTTTTGAGGTCTATTTTCCGTTTCTTCTTATTTTTTTTCCCCTGCATTCTGTTAAATTATCTCAAACTTACCTTGCAAGTTTGTGATTAAATTTTTTATTTGGACTAAAATATTTTTATATTATATATGAGCATATATGTATTTATATGTGAGTATATGTATGTTATGTACATTTTAATTTCCAAGAACCCTTTCTATTTGTTTTTTCCAAATACTTTTTGTCTAGAATATTATTGTACCAGAGTATTCTGTTCTTTTTCTTTATTTAACAGCTTTTTCTTTGCTGTTTTCATTTATAGTTGAACATTTAAAAAAGTTTTCTGCTACTGTATACATTGCTCTTATTTGCTTTAAATTCCTTCAGAAAATGTTTATTTTAATCTCTCTCTCTCTCTCTCTCTCTTTTTTTTTTTTTTTCATAAACGAGGATTTCCTCAACTACTTGGTGATCTTCTGATACAAATGAGACAGATCCTGCAACTTGATCACAGCTCTGTGTGCACAGCATGATTAGATAGGCTTTGTTGTTGGGTCATACAGTGAGGACCTTGACATTTTATGGCAGATCGCCCCACTCCCACCTGCTTAATCTGCTTAATTCCCTCCAGAGAATCTTTTAATCCCTCACCAGGAATGTGGAAGTGGATGGCCATAAACCTGACTGGTGTGACTCTGAGGGCTAAGAATGCAAAGGGGTTGAGCATTTCATTATTTGGTTTGCAGAGTTTCATTTTTTTTTTTGAAGATATTATTTACTTATTTAAGAGCAATAGAGAGAGACCAAGCACAAGCAGAAGAGGGAGAACCAGGCTCCCCACTCAGCAGGGAGCCCAGTGCGAGGCTCTGGGTCCTGGGATCATGATCTGAGCCAAAGGCAGATGCTTAACTGACTGAGTCATCAGGCACCCCCAGAGTTTCATATTTATCCTTTGGTCTTCAGTACAGTGATTCATTTATTCCATGAACTGTGCCTAGTGTCCCTTTTATCCAGGTTCTGTCTGGTGAAATATTTCCAGAAAGTGTACCATCTGTCTTCTGCTTGATAGAAGGGTTGGAGTGAGATCAAGGCTATTCCTTCATTCTTCACAATAAAAGGAGAATATTGAGGCTGTTGCTCTTCATATAGACTTTCAATCAACTCTACTTTTTTCAATCTCAAGTCAAAACATGCATTCTGAGGCATGAAGCATTTCCATTTCCTGGGACTGGCCAAGATTCTGTGAGGTGAATTGACTTACCTCATGCTGGTATCTCTGCCTCTCTCCATCTAAACTGTGGTTTTAAATTTAGGTGAAGTCAAATGTATATATCTCTTCCTTTAAAGTATATAATTTAAGTGTCTCATTTAAGACAGGTTTCCTATTCTGAGATAGCAGAGATAATTTCCTTTACTTTCTTCTAATAGTTTTGCATTTTTAATTCAATTTTATTTTTAATTTAGGTCCTTAATCCATAAGAAAATTTTTTGTTTGTGGTATAAAGTGGAAATCTTATTTTATTTTTTTCAATAGGGAGATAATATTGTCCTAAGACAATTTGCTTAATAGTCTTTTTTTCACTATTGATTTGCAATGCAATCTGGCCAGCTATCATTACCAGATTCTATATGTACATGGGCCTATTTTGTGCTCTTTATCTCAGTTCCTTTGAGATACTTGTTTCTTCCATGCTAATACCATACTCTTTTAAATTAATGTAGGTTTGAAATATATTGTTAATTTATGAGGGCAAGTTCTTTACCCTAAGTTATTCTTTATTAAATTTTCTTAATTTTTCATGTAACTTTAGTATTCCATATGAACTTTAGAATTGTTTTTTTTTTTAATTTAACACCAACTCTTTCCTATCTTCTACACAAAAAACTGTGATTTTGATGGAATTTCATTGAATTAACACATTATTTTGGAAAGAATTTGTATTGTTCCAAGCTTGAATTCATTAATTGACATGGTATCTCTCAATTTATTCAGGTCTTTAATAAAATTTTATTCTTTTATAATTACAAAGAATAATTAAAATTACAATGACTATACTTTTTGAATAACATTTTGCCATGTTCTGATTTAATCCTAAAATCTTAAGTACTTTGTTATATTTATTTTGAAGTACTTCATTATTTTTGATGCAGGATGAGTGGCATTTTTCTTCTATTATATATTCTATTTGCTTCTGTTTTCTTCAGTGATATGTCTCCTAGCCTACAACAGTGCCTAACATATTGTAAGTTACCAAAAAGTATTTGTTTATTTAATGAAATATTTGGTTATTCTTATTTTAAAACAGTGATAATGGTCACTCCTCCCTTTTAGTTCTTGTTTTTCTCTAAATTCCACTTTTTCTCATATTAGTATTTCCAATAAACTTTTTAAATTGATATTTGATTACTGTATCCTTTTTCTGTCTTTAATTTTACCTTATTATATCATTTAGCTTAAATATATTTTGATAAGAGCAAAATTTACATTCGGTTGTGTGTGTATGTTGCAGGCATAGATAATAAACAACAATAATAAATAAGTAAATTACATAATATGTGAAAAGATGATTTTACAAGCTTTGGAAACAATAATATATGAAGAAGGGTTAGGAAGACTGGGAATAGGGACGCCTGGGTGGCTCCGCGGTTGAGCGTGTCTGCCTTTGGGTTAGGGCATGCTCTGGGGTCCAGGGATCGAGTTCCACATCGGGCTCCCTGTGAGGAGCTTGCTTCTCTCTCTGCCTGTTTCTCTGCCTCTCTCTCTCACTCTCATGAATAAATAAATCTTTTTTTTTTTTTTTTTTTTTTAAAAAGGGAGGACTGGGAATAGAAGGGGAATGCATTAGAATTTATATATGGTGGTCAAGGTCAGATCTCATTGAGAAGGTGACATTTGAAGGAAATGAAACTTAGAAATGCTCTTCTACATTTCATGTGGAAGCAGTAGCTGGAGCAAAGGCTCTGAATCATTAGGATTGGATATTTGAGGACAAAGAAATCTGTGTGCTTAGAACTAAGGTAGTGGAGGAGAATAGTAAGAGATAATGTCACAGACTTATGATGGATGAGGACAAATGCTATAATGCTTTGTTGACATTGTAGGGGCTTTTTCTTTCATTCTGATTGGAATGGAAAGCCAGTACAGGATTTAAAGCATGACTTATGATGTGGATGTGGGAGGGATGGTTGGGGAGAATAGGCTGGACAACAGTGGAAACAAGGGGATCTTGTGGAATCATTGTAATCCAGACAAGAAATATTGGTGACTTGGACCTAAGTGGAAGCAGTAAAGTTGGTGAAAAGTGATTTAGATATAGTTCAGGTGTAGATTCTAGATACAGTTGAAAATATAGCTAATGGGATTGGCTGTGGGCTTTCAGAGAAAGGAGTCAAGGACAGCTCCAAAGTTTTGGCCTGAGCAACAGGAACAATAGAGTTGTCAATGATTGAGTTGAGACCAAAGACTGGCAGGGGAAGCAGTTTAGTTTTAAAAAGGAGTATGATTCTAGATATGCTGAGTATAGGATGTGTATTAGACATCCATTAGGGTCTAGAATTTAAGAGAGGAGTTTGGCTGTACACAGAAGTCTACGTCTTTAGTACTGAGATGAAATTAGAGCCATGAGACTGGATGAGATCCCCAAGCAAATGAATGTAGACATGGAAGAGTGTCCAGGTTTCCAGGGTCTGACTCACATACAAGATGGGAAACCCTTTAAAGAAGCAGAGTATGGATTTAGCTATGATAGTAAACAGTTTGGTAGCATAAAAAACACATTTTTCAAACAGTTGTATTTTTTAAATTAATTTACAAGCTAACAAATTACTCAAACTATTTTTCTAACATTTTTTGACTGCTTAGTCTGATAACAGTTTCTTATGGCCACAATTGGAAAACATTTCCATCAAAAATAGTAATGGTTTATCAAAATTTGCTTTTGATTGCCAAAGGCACATGACTTTACTCACAGACATACTCACTGATATACTGACATAGGTTATATGCTATAAACACAAGGAGTTGAATGTATGTGATTGCATATTATTCCCATAAAAAATTTTAAAATGGCATATTTATAATAGTCATACTGCATTACAGAGTATATTCCTGCAGAGAACAGGAAACAACTTTTATTTTGATTAGGTATTAATTTTAAATGACCCAAGAATTTTCCATGGACTAGTTTCTGGATCCACATGTTTTATTTATTTATTTATTTAGATTTATTTATTTATCTGAGAGGGGGACAGGGCAGGGGCAGAGGGAAGGGGAGAGAGAGTCCTAAGCAGACTCCATGCTGAGTGTAGAGTCTGACATAAGGTTCAATATCATAACCATGAGATCACGACCTGAGCCAAAACTGGATGCTTAACTGATGATGCCATCTAGGCACCTCTGGAATCTACATATTTCAAACTTTGTTTCTCTTCCAGGAACTACATAGTCTCAGCTGCCTTGGAATGCAGTCTTATGGCAGCATGACCTCTGGTACATGGGAGGTTGTAGAGTGCTCTTTGAAGCCCACTCCTTTATGAGGTAGCTAGCATTAGCTTACCTACAAATGGACATGACCATTAGTCACATATAAGTACCTTACTAAACCCTACTTGCTTTGTCCACATCTCCATAATGATGGCCACCATTTAATAGCTCCTGATACATGGACGTGATAGAGAGGAAGTGTAAGTGGGGAAAAAATACTTTTAACCAATTGCAGTTAAAATATATGAAAAGGTTTGGGGAGCCCTCCTATATCTGTGAAATGGGCCTATGGAAAGGAAAGTCCTTGAAATAAGAATAAAACTTCATTAGCTTCATTATAGACCCTTCTTAGGGAGAGGATTAAGGACAGAGTCCAATCCTGAAGCACTCCAAAGTATGAAGAGTCTGGAGATCACTAAGCAGGAGGAGAAAATGTGGATTAGTACAGTGGGAAGGCACTTGTGAGAAATATCGTCTTTGTAAACTGTATCAAGGAGTATAGTGATCAAGCATATGCAATAAGATGAGGACTGAAAATGGACCATTGGATTTAGCAACATGCAGGTCATTTGTAACATTAACCAGAGAATTCTTAGTGGATTGATGGAGCAAAAGCCTAATGTGATGGATTTTTAAAAAACTAGGGTAAAAGGAAGAGAATATAGGTCCCCTGCAAAGGGGGTCAAAGATGTGAACAAAGATGTGGCGAGGATAGTAGGGTCAAGAAGACTGAATAAAATGACTCAGTAGAGGATAAAACTTTGATAGTCTAGGAGAGAGACAAGGAAATCTAGTGCAAAAATTGAAGGTTTGTCTTTAGATAGTTACATCAATAATTCATCAGTGGCAACAGAAGAAGAGCTGAGCATGTGAGTGCAAGTGTTAGCAGATGGTGGAGTCTATGGAAATCCTCTCCTGATTGTCCCAATTTTCTCAGCGTGACAGAAAGCAAGGTCACCAGCTTCCTACTGGGAGCAAGGATAGGACGGAAGTTATTTGAGGTATGAGAAGGAAAGCGTGCATTATCATCTAGGGGAGAGGGAAAATAAATGAATTAGGGAAGTTTATTAGTATTTCTGGATGACATTAAAGGCTCATCTTGAACCGTGGTTATTAATTCAGAGTGTCTGCATACATAGTTGTGCGGTTTGCTGTAGCCGTGTTTACCTGTACAGGTGTCAGGGTGAAGCAACTTAGAGTTGTCTGTGTAATAAGGCACAAAAATAAGCTGTGTAGACAATAAGTGCTTTGGGAATTTGAGGTGACTGATGGAATGGCCTTTACCTTGTGTGTGAGTTTTGAATGAACATTTGAAAGAGAAGAATGACTGAATCCAGAGGAGACAGATTATGTATCTTTAAAATGAATTACATAAATAATTTAAGCAATGTGCTAGGCAATGACAAGCTTAGAGTTTTGATGAAACTGAAACATTTATAAATGCCATCGTTATGAAATTATCTATCCCCAAGAGACCTGGTGAGTTTGTCTATTGTTACTTACTTAATGGGGAATATTTTAGTTCCTCCTTTCTTTTCAAATTCATATTACCTGTCCTTTCTGAAGCAAAAACAGTGCTTTCAGCAACCTCTGTACCACCATTTTTTGTGTACATTTTGTTTCTTGGCTTTTATCCTATCTTTACTATTTTATGCCCTCAGAATTGAGATGATAACAGTCCAAAGTAATGAAAATAATGAGCTCTTTCCTTATTTCCAAACATGGAGTATTTAGCCTCCTTCATAATGGTCCTCTGAAGAGTACTCTGGTAATCCTGATGAAGGGTTGCTTAGGCTCTTTGGTCCTTGTTACCAGCTGGCTTTCTCTTGGATGGGAACTCTTTACACAGTGAAAATAAATTTTTTGAGGTGAATCTGCAGGCTGAGAACATTGTTTTAAAGTGTCATTGTCTTAGTTTAGGCCATATAACAAAAATACTATAGATTGAGGGGCTAAACAATTTCTTTCTTAACAGTTCTGGAGGCCAGGAAGTTCAAGATCAAGGCAATGTTATCTGGTGAGGGCCTGCGTTTTGCTTCATAGGCAGCTGTCTTGTCATTGGGTCCTCACATGGCAGAGGGGGCAGGAGACCTTTCTGGGGTCTTTTTCATAAGGCACTGATTGCATTCATGAGGACTCCATCCTTATGACTCAATCATCTCTCAGAGGCCCCACTCCTAATAGTATCTTAGGATTTAGGATTTCAACATATGGATTTTAGGGGGACATAAACATTCAGTCCATGACAGTCTTGGCTACCAATCTTGTCAAGAGGAAATTTGGTGGATTTAGGTGAAGGAATTCGAACCTTCGGTAAGTATCCCAGGCCCTTCCTTAAAGTCTTATGATAATTTAATGAAGTAACATATATTTTTATATCACAGAGATAGAAAAAATGCATAGTAGTGAAATTTTTATAAGAAACCCCACATTCTTAATCCAGCGTGATTTTTAATTTCAGAAAGTAACATTCTAGAGAAAAGCTGTAGTTTTTCTTGTCAACATATAAATACCTCCTCTTCTAAACCTTAAGTATCACTTAACACTCCTTTGACAAATAATGTATGTCCCACAGTCAATACTACCTCTTTCAGACAGAGGAAACAAGCTCTACCAGTGTCATTTGCTTTAGGATAGACTCTTACACAAAGCCTA
Source organism: Canis aureus (assembly GCF_053574225.1). NCBI lineage: Eukaryota > Metazoa > Chordata > Mammalia > Carnivora > Canidae > Canis > Canis aureus. Next base: position 29,028,516 of record NC_135618.1, read on the forward strand.
CCGGTATTTGATCAATTGATCCCTTGGACCCGAGGGACAGGAAATCCATGTGCTCCCACACTATGCTGATGGTCATTAGGATTGTGAAAAGAGCCAGGTTCTAAGAGAGTGTTCTATCCCTGGTGTATATTTTTGAGATTTATATTCTCTGTGCATGTGTGTGTGTATAAGAAGCAAGGAGAATGTGGGCTTATTGAAAAATAGTGAGCCAGTTATCATGTATTACATTATTCTTCAAATTGAAATATAGCTTATTAGGTTTAATAAAAAATGAAATAGCATAAAAAACTAAATCAGATGTAATGAACATAGGAAAAGTAAGCAGTGTTACAGGAAGCTTTTATTTCAGCACTTATGCACTGGTTTGTACATTATTTGTTTTTCTTACTGTAGGTTGCAGTTAAAAATGTTTGAGTCATTAGTCTAAAGCAACTTAAATGTCTTAAACAATTTACCTCAGAGTTTTGACAAGGTTCATATGTAAATGCACACTATATGAAACTAACCTCCGATATAAAAAAAATACTTGGTAACAAATTTAGTGCTTTATTTTCTATTTTTCTATAATAGAATCATGTTACTTTGTAATAAAAGTTTTGAAAAATGAAGACTTTCAAAGTATTAAATGCCTTCAAAACAAAAATGTGAACTACATTTTATTACACACACACAAAGTTATGTCTTAGAATTTGAGATCCCTACATTCAAGGGATATAGAATATACCGTATTTCCTTAGAGTTCTTCCTGTCACCAATCCCTCCTTGAGGAAGGTCAGAACAAGCTCAGCAGGAACGGGGGTCAGGAGGCCTCATATGATGCAAGGCATTGGAACTTGGTCAAGAAGACAGCTCCAAGAGCCCAAAGAGGAAAAGTCGGAGGTTTCTATGGGTAGAAGCCAGAAAAACCTAATTTTTCCTAAGGTTCAAGAGACAAGGAAGACCACGAAGATAAAAGAACAGAGCTGGGAGAAAGAGGAAATACTGGGACAAGGTGAAAGGATATGAGCCAGGGGAAGGTCTAAACTTCAAAATGTAGATCTGGGACCAGCCAGTCCTGGTTCGAATAGTGGGAGCTTGCAGGAAAAAGGCCAAGGGAACCAGTGTAATACTCTGTGCCTTCAATACAGACTGATTGTGCCTTCTAGAAAGAGCAGGTAACAGTAGGCAAAAGCAGAGTCTCAGGAGCCCAGCAGCCTGGCTTTGCATATAGACTTATTTGCTGTGTGAACTGGGACATGTTAACCTGTGTGGCTGAGCTTCTTCAAGGTAAAATGAAGATAATATTGGGTCGTTAAGAGGATTGAATAACATTTGTAAAGTGCTTAGAACAGTGGCTGCACTAAGGAAGGGCTTGATAAATTAATATCTGAATTGTCACCACGGCTTTTTGCTTAACGCGGAATAATTTCTTGGTATATGAATTAATGATTTTCTCCATGAATTGCCTGCCTCTTTCTGCCTTTATTCTAGCAGGAAGCTAGGCTCAGAGGTTCTTAGATTTCAGATAATTTATTCTCTTTCTGTTTTTTTTTTTTTTTTAATTTATTCATGATAGGCACACAGTGAGAGAGAGAGAGGCAGAGACACAGGCAGAGGGAGAAGCAGGCTCCATGCACCGGGAGCCCGACGTGGGATTTGATCACGGATCTCCAGGATCGCGCCCTGGGCCAAAGGCAGGCTCCAAACGGCTGCGCCACCCAGGGATCCCTCTCTTTCTGTTTTTTATGTAGATGTATTTTAGGCTTTATTTGTAAAACTGCTAAGGGCAACCAGAGGAGGGAGAAATGTTTTTTCCTCCATAGGATGTAGTAGAAGGACTTCTGTGCTTCAAGTATGGGGACACTTGTCCTACTCTGACTCTGCACTGTGGTGCTATCAACTGGCAAAGGACAGGCTGAGTGGGGTCCCTGGGGAGGCTGGGGGCTCCGACCCTCTTTAAAGACTTCCTGACACAGGACTAGCATCGCAGTGGCAAAGCTCTAGGCTCTAAGGGACCACGTGTCTCTGATGTAGACAGTGGGGACCGATGAGTCTTGGCCAGAAGGGCCTCCCCAATGCCTGGATTCCTTTGTAAGATGCTTAACCTTTGCTCAGTCCAGGAGAGGAGACAATGTGAAGAGCAGGAAAAATGGGAAACTTCAAGAAGGACTGGTCTGGTGGGGCGGCAGGGTTGGGGGGGTTGCTCAGAATCTGTTTTCTTTTAATTTAAGAAAAAATAAAAAAATGTTTCCTGCACATCCAAGTTTGTAAACTGTATACATGCCATAGTCATGACTTTCTACCTTCCCTTCTTCACCTGCTTTTCAAGTTATTTGTTTAACTATATTTCACTTGAGGAAAAATGTTAGAAATGGGAAAAGAGGGGTGCCTGGGTGGCTCAGTGGTTGAGCATCTGCCTTCGCTGAGGTCATGGTCCCAGGCCCTGGGATTGAGTCCCTCACCATCCTCCCTGCAGGGAACCTGCTTCTCCCTCTGCCCATGTCTCTGCCTCTCTCTGTCTCTGATGAATAAATGAATAAAATCTTAAAAAAAAAAAAAAAAAAAAGAAACCCACTAAGCATGCATCTTGTTCCCTTCCCTCTGCCCAATCTCTCTCTCTCCCCAACAGGGATGCAGAAACTTGCTTTCAGATCACCTGTCACAGCTGAACCTACGGCAGCACCATGACCTGGCTTCTGGGATTCATCTGAGTTTTGTATTTCAGTTATCACCAGAAAAATCTGTGCACCAACCTGTCAAGCCAAACTCTTTGCTCTGAATTCAGACAGCTGCTACAAAACCGAACACAGGCGTTCCCGAGAAAGGCAACCGACACGCCAGGAAGGAAGGCCAAGTGTCCCAAGGCCCACCAGCCAAAGGACACGAATGAAGGCCTGCGGGCGTTCCTACTCCCATCACGGCAGAGCCCACCCTCCGAGGGGCTTCGGGCCCGCTCAGGTGTTGCACCTGCAGGCAGCACCCCCACTGCTGGCCGCCCGTTCCTCACCGCATTCCTCCTGGGCCCCACCTGTCGGGGCCCCGGCTCTGTGGACCAGGCACCTGTCGGTGCCTCTCAGCCTTCCTCGGGTCAGGAGCCTCCCGTAGAGCTGTGGCCTGGGCTGGGAATCACCACAGAGGTCAATCATGTAGCCCCCACCCCTGCCCCATTTTTAACTACCCTGGAACATCTGAGCTGGGCTAGTGTCCAGTAGTGACCACCATGCGTACCTCGAATTATTGTTTCCTCTAATTTTTGCCCTGCTCCTGGCTCCTTGGCCCAGGCCCTTCTTTCTTCTGGAGATTTCCACCTCAGGGCCCCTTGGGCCCCTACGTGAATTGGGCAGAAGCCTCCTCCTGTGGCCACTGCAGCATCCCCACACCTCCGGCCTCACACATCCCCGGGTACGTCTGAATCCTAACTGGGATGTAGCTCAGGTTTGTGTTGCAGGGGGCTCTTCAGCCTCCAGGAAAACCCAGAGGTGCACACGAAAGGTTAGTCAGTAGGGGCCTAGCTATGTCTCAGCCTTGGCTCCGTCCGGACCCCTTGTGCGAAATGGTCTCTTGCATGTATGCTGTGCCCACTTACGGCCCCGGGAATAATGACAGAAGAGCCTTCTCGAGCTCTTTGCATGTGCCAGCATTTACTGGCTCCCTATATGCTCTGTCTTGTTTGATCCTCACACCCCTAGGGAGTAGTTCTGATTACATCCATGTGCACACCAGAGAGGGACCCTGAGGCACAAAGAGGTTGGGTAACCAGGGTTAGTAAATGGCTGCAGAGGATTCAGTTTCAGAAAGCCTGGTTTCCAAATCCATCACGGTATTCTTGCACAGACGTCATCCTTTGTGGCCGTGCTCTGTGCCCTGGGATGCAGAGGAGGTGTCTCTCCCGGGTTTGCACACCACAGATGGCCACAGTGGTCCCAAACCTGGCCCTGACTCTCATAAAGGGGAAATGAGCTAATTAACCTTAGCAAATAATATTTCATGAACTCTTCCCCTTGTTCTAAAAACTGGAGACAAAGAGCTGCTGGGTTCCCATGTCGGTCCCTCCCTGAAACAGATCCTTTGAGGAACAGTCACTGTTTTTGTTTTTTTCAGTAATACTCTTTTTTTCTTTAGATTTTTTTTTTTTTATATTTATTCATGAGAGACACACAGAGAGAGAGAGAGAGAGAGGCAGAGACACAGGCAGAGGGAGAAGCAGGCTCCCTGTGGGGACCCCGAGATTACAGCCTGAGCCAGAGGCAGACACTCAACCACTCAGCCACCCAGGTGCCCGTTTTTCAGTAATATTCAATCAACAGAAAGATATTCGGTAGGCACATTGCCAAAGATGGAGGCCTTGTTTGCTTGTCTTTTAATTTTTCTTAGGTGCAGAGCACATACAGCTAGCAGTCTATTAATCAGATGGCTGCATTATTGATGTACAGTAAAATGCTATGCAGTATGATGACTGTGTTATTATTTATTAGGCGGGTTAATGGGCAGTTTGGAAAATTGCTTTTCTTTTATATTTATTCCTTTCCTTTCGCATGTGTGTATACCTTTGTCATTGAAGCCAGGGGTGGTCATGGCATTTCAGAATTATATCTAAGGAAAATATCCTGTCTATATGAAAATATACACTCTGACAGCTTTTGTCAATCAGCAAAACTATAGGGCATTGTGGCTAATAACACAGGAGGCTGGCTCCCAAAGATCTTACAATTGAATGGACAACCATCACTCATAAATAGGTACTTGGGGGTTGTGCTACTAATTATTGGTGAGAAGGAAGGACTAGCTTGGGAAATCTTTCTGTGGTGATTTTTTCCATGTGGCTAATTGCAATTTTTTGTTTTTGTTTTTGTTTTCCTAATGAACTACATTTTTGACCTTTAGAAACACTGCCTATGCTTACTCTGGCAAAAGATTGGAATTCACCATTCTCCCCAGGTGATTTTAGGGTGATAGCTTGACTTCAAATACAGAAAGGCAGCTTTTAATTCATTAATGAGAATAACAAGGGAGGCAAGAACAGAGGCCACTGTTGTTTGTGTTCAATATGCTATGAAATTTACGGTGTGTCCTTTCTTCACTCCCTTAATTATTGTATGTCATACTCTGGATTTTTGATAACTTTTTGAAACTTTCACTTTTTGGTAAAAAAAAAAAATAGTCCTCATTCCAATACTCTTCTGTTCTGTTTGTTTACTTGTGAGAAGCTTATATAATAAATTACAAAATAAATGCACTCAAATACATATTTTTTTCCAAATGGCACTTATATAATACAACATTCGGTTAATAAGTCTGAAAACAATGAGGTGCAAGTATTGCCAGTAATGTATTCCTGGGAGCAGCTTCTGAAGTTGACAGGCCTCTCAAAATGGAAGGTATTGAAGTATTTGAAAACTTTCCTTCATCTGTATATAGTAAGGTCAAGACGGTGGCTTCCCAAATGTTATTCAGTATTGCTAGTGTTTTTGTGACCAAATGTTTATGTGGAGCTGACTCTCAATGTGATCTTCTCTTTCCAAATGTACTCAACTTTTTTGGAATGAAATTTTTTAAAGGACATATTTCTCATGTCTTCCTGAGTGTTCTTCTTTTCAAAATTTTCATCTAAGAAGAATACTGTCATTTTTACTAGATCTACAGGTTAAGTCTTTGTGCAGTGGGTCGACCTGGAATAGGATAAGAGCCTCGCACACATCAAAGGCATTTTTCTACTGGATCTGGTTTTAATTAATTTAATTAATTAAATTAATTAGTTATCCCCAGCATGAGAGTATTGAAGTTACTCCAAAATTACAAAGTCAATGATACCATGCTCTCTTCTTCCCTATTTCTGGCCCAGGGGTTATTGGTCAATGCTCATTTGGAAGTGCAAGTATCTGTCTTTAGCTTCTTTCAGGTTCCACTTGCTCTTTCATGACTTGTATCATGATTATTTGAGCTCCAAGTGGCTGACCTGGTGGCTTTACTGACATACATTTATTAAAAGAAACATGATTGGTACCATACACAATGGTAATGGGAGCTAGAGAAACAGAGAAACAACTTTAATTAATATTTTAGAAACAGCTGTGATTCAAACACAGGATAGGCTACCAGAGGCATGAGGAATGAACCCAGTAAACATGTATTTAGAGCATTCACAGTGCCAGAAATTATGCTAATGATTAAGATGGTGTAGACACAACATAGTCTCTATCCTAGAAAAATTTAGTCTTGTCTAGGAATGTACAAACATATATTTAGTATGTGACATGCAAAAAAAAAAAATCACTGCATCTGGAAAATAGTAGGCATTCAGTTGGAAAACTTATGGGGAATGAAAGAATGAAACTTTATAACAATGTAATGAGAGAATCCGGAGGGTTGGTCTCTTTTCTTATAAGAAACAACTTTACTTCTCACTTCTCACTTCACTTAGTTTCCTTTGGAGAATTAGTTTAAACTCATATTGTCAGTCATTATCCATGTATTAGCCTTATATAGACTCTTTTTTAAAAAGATTTATTTAGCATTTATTTATTTTATTTATTTATTTATTTATGTATTTATTTATTTATTTATTTTAGAGAGAGACAGAGGATAGAGCACAGGTGAGTGGGGGGAGGGGCCGAGGGCAAGAATCTCAAGCAGACTTCCCTGTTAAGTGAGGAGGCCCACCCAGGCCTCAGTCTCACCACCCATGAGATCATGACCTGAGCCAAAACCAAGAATTGGACGCTTAACCAACTGAGCCACCCAGGTGCCCCACGGCCCTATGCAGGCTCTTATGAGTTCCTGCTGGACTCCAGATCCACTAGGATAACTACCTACTGGACATTTGCACTTGATGCTCTACAGACTGCCCAGAGTCAGTATGTCCCAACCTGCTTTCCTTTGTCACCATTTCATATCTCAGTTAATATGCTACTGTTCACCCAGTTTCCAAAGCCATCCCAAATTCTTCCTTCTCATTCACTTTTTATACTTAGTCCATATCTCTATTATCTACCTTTTTAATTTCTCATTCTGACCTTCCCTTTCCATTCTAATCGACTTAATTCAGGTCTTTGTCACTTTCCTCCCAGATTAGTATGATACCATTCTAGCAAGGACCCTCTTCTTAATCACTTAAAACTTCTCTCTTTTCAAGTCTTTTTCCAGTTTATCCTTATCATCAGAAGAATTGTCTTTCTAATATCAATTATAGTAATTGCCCTGTTTAAAATTCTTCCGTGGCTTTCTACAGAGTTGGACAAGTTCAAACTCCTCATCTAGGACATTGAGCATGTCATCTTATTTTATATCAATGCTGTTTACCCTTTGCTATCCCTCTCTTTGCAATTTCCTTTCTTCAACTCAGATTATTTGTCACAGTTCAGTTCAAGTGTCAATGACTCAGTGAAGCCTCCCTTGGCAGTCCTACATTCAGAGCATCCCACTGTACTGTAAACTCCTTGTGGGCAGTATTAGGAGAATTTTGGATGCATAATTGGTCCCAGCAAATGTTTATTAAATGAAGGAATAGTAATAGTGTGGAACAATAGTAATTATTTCCATTTATTTAGCAGTTATTTTATGTTGAGCACCACCTAAGAATTTCAAATATATTATTTCCAATTATTACAAAACTTCTGACAGTGAGTATAATTTTTTTTACTTTATTAGATAAGGAAATAAAGGTGTGAAGAGGTTAAGGTAATTTTCATATGTCACATAGCTAGGTTATGGTAGGAAAGGGATTTGAAACCTAATCTGTCTGATTCTCAATTTACAAGAGCATGACCTAGATTTTAACAACCTTATATATTAAAGACCAATGGGAATAAAATTGCCTTATACAGATGGTTATAATTTAATTTCCCAGTCAATATAAATATGAACATGATATAGAAATATATAAAATATATAAAATATGGATATTATATAGTAAAATGCATAATATGTAAAAGTATGTAGAATACTATTTACTGTAAAATATATACTATTAGTAAATATAGCATAAATTAGATATAAACATACTTTAATACGGCTGTATATATATATTTTAATACAGCTGTATATTAATATAATATAGTATCATAAAATTTTATGTGAATACATATATAATCAAAATACTTATATATCCAGGGATGCTGAATGTCTCAGTCAGAAGAGCATGTGACTCTTGAGCTTGATGTCATGAGTTTGAGCCCTGCATTGGGTGGAGAGATTACTAAAAAGAATAAATAAACTGAAAAAATATCTTATATGTTCAGAGTATAAAATAATCAAGCAAGAACTGAAAATAACAAACAGCAGTCCCCTGCCTCATCCTTCACCATCCTCAGGTCCCACTTGTAAGAGAATATTACCAAACTATTTTTTATTTTTGTTATTTTGGTAATTACTCTGAAATCAAAATGAGATCCTTATATTACTGTTTCCTAATGTATCAACTTGACTTCTTATGATGGAAAGTTATATTTGCCTCATTTATAATACTTCCTATCACCTTTCCATGTCTCCCAATTTTGAAAGCTATAATATTTCTCTCAATTCTGTTTGGTTAATTTTGTTTCTTTACCATCCTTAAACCTCCATTTCCCTCATCAGGTTTCTATTATATCTCTTGACTCCTTTAATGTAAAAATAATATTAGCACCTCACCCTACCTTATATGTCTCTTTCCTATTCAAAGAATCATCTCTGAATATCTTTTCTTTCCCATTATCCAGGTGATAACTTCTACCTTCTATTCTCTAGTCAGAATGGTCCAGTGTGTGTGTGTGTGTGTGTGTGTGTGTGTGTGTTTACCCAAAAAATTACAATGAGCACGTATGACTTTCCCTGGACATCTGAAGGTCAGTAGAATATCTTAATGCACATTGATTTATATGTTATTGTTTTCTTATATTTTCTTACCTACGCACTACATATATAAAAATGAGTCAATCTAAATAATCAGTGACAGTGTAAAACAACGAATGATAATATGGAAGATGTATATTTATAGAATGTATGTTTTAAAACAGCATTGTTATTATTGTCATATCCACTCACTGCTCATTTAGAGCCTGTCACATATTTATATACTTTCACTGTTTTTTGCGTCTTCTTACATCATTTCCTCTTCATACTTTATTCTGTTTTTAATTGTATGAATCCTGTTCTTAAATTCTGTTATTATATCCTAACATTTTACTTGGCTGTTTTTAAAGTTCTCTGTATCTCTTGGGCACCTGGGTGGCTCAGTCAGTTGAGCATCAGACTCAGGCCCTGAGTTCAGTGGGGAGTCTGCTTGAGATTCTCTTTCCCTCTCCCTCGGCCCCTCCCCACCTGACTCTCCCTCAAATAAATAAATAAATCTTAAAAAAAAAATTTCCTGTATCATTTTTTCACAGGTTGTAGCTCTCTGCCAACATTTTCAAACTTGATTCTAGAACTGGCTATTATTTTTGTTGGTTCGTTTTCAGGGTTTTTGTCCCAGCATGTTTTTAATTAGCTTAGCTTGTGTGCTAGGCATTGTATTTTGAAAAATTAATTATTAAAATAATTCAAGACTGAGCATTATGTTACCTTCCTGTAAAGAGGACTTTTATTTGCTTTGTGAGATACGTAGGGACATTAGCAATCATAGTTGACCTTAATTAAGTTCAGGTTCAGATGACTCCAATCCAGTCTGCAGTCTGAACAGTATCTGACAGAGACCTTTCTCCATTCTGACAGTTTGACAGATACCCCAGGTTTCCATATTGTTAGAGTCCAGACAAGTTCAGTCAGGGTGATTTAAATAGTTGAAAACATTTCTCACTGAGTAAGAATAAAAACATTGGAGTTGTTATTAGCTATTTTCTTAAAGAAGAGAAATCTAGGTGTTGATTTTATTATAATTAATATATGAAGAACCAGTATTCTATTCTTCATACCTACACAACAAGGAATAAAAGAAAATAAGTTTGAAATCTCCCAAGGCAGGAAATTGTAGATTTAATGAATGAATGACTAAAACAATTAGTGGAGACATAGGAAAATGTTCATTTATTTCTTCCTTCAGGTATCACTCCCAGTGGATCTTTTTGGTTCATTTTGTTATACTCTTTACATTTATAAGTAAATGAGACAGAGATCCCACTAGTTCATTTTATGGTTTTTTTATGTTGTCCCTTGCCCCTCATGAAGGATTAGACAATCCAGCCATTAGTTTGGAGTTGATTGAATTCAAGCACAAAATGATAATAATACCTTTTATCATTATTTAGAGATTTATATTATTTCAAAGCCCTTTCATGTCCATTATCTTGTCCTATGCAAATCTAAAAAAAAGTGTGATGTAGGCAGCATGGTTTTATTAATTTCTATTATATAGTTGATGAAACTGAATCCCAGGAAGGTTATTACTTAACTTCCAACAATTGCTGATAAAGAAGTTTGATTGAAAAATGAATTTTTAGTCTCCTTTTAAGATACTTTAATGTGGATGAAGCATTGCCGGGTAAAGGTATTCTAGAATTTAAATATCAAGATCGTTAATGAATACAAATCCATAGTTAATCTATTTAGGTCCCAAACTGCCTGCCTAGTTTGCTACAATTGTCTTCATGTTTGACATGAATGTAGTAGGCACCCTTTCTTGTCTAGCCATTAATATAATCTCTTTGGTCCTGTTCTTTCAACCTAGACACTATATTATCTCTATCTTACTTGGGTCTTTGATATTCTTATCCTTCTTAAAGACTTATTATTAACATATTTTCCTTTTTTTTTTTCATCTTGTTTCCCTTGGACTTCCATTCAGTTCTCTTTGACTAATTGGAAGTAAGCAGAACTTAATTCCTCAGATACACTTATCTATCTTCCCTCTTCCTGAAGGCTGAAGATTATGTAATTGGGCAAGTTCTTCCCTGATATCTTAAGAGAAATCTACAGAAAAATCAGATCTCCTTGGGAATATTCAGATGTAGGAGATTCCCAATATTAAAATTAACATGTTCCTAAATATTCAGTTATTAAGTGCATGGACAATGTGTAGAGGATTTAACATGTGTCTGGATTAAGGTATGTACTGAATAAGTGAAAACTATTACCACTATTACCATTCTTCCTGCTACTACTTCTTCTTCTTCTACTACTACTACTACAATGATATTAAGCTTTTGTTTGGAAGCATATCCTTATCCAAGGTCTGGATATTTCTCTCCTACTGTCTTGGGCTGGGGTGATATCATGGTGCCAATTTAGAGGCACTCCTCTCACTCTGGTTTGGCTCTCCACTCAAGGTCAGAGAAGCCCTGTTTTAAAATACTTTGTTTACAACTAAGTGTGTATCAGCACTAATGTATCATCAGTACCTAAAAGATATTTTGGCCACAGCTGTGATAATATAAGAAGCCTTACTTTCTGGTGGGATTAAATTCCAAAATTACATCCTAAACTGGGGATTTCAATCTATCCATCCCTCAATTATTTTGGGAATTCCCAAAGAGTGCAGTGTGGAATGAGGGATTTCTAAATGTAGCTTTTTGAAAAGTGAGATTGAGTTTCAAGATTATTTTAAAATAGATTGTGGAGGAGGTTCCAAAAGAGTGAAGTTGGAACTATAAAGAGAACTTCCAGTAGAACTTTTCAAAAACATAATCATGATTTAATTTTTATCTGGGTAAGTTAGCTTTATTTGGTTGGCTGGCTTTGGAGGGGGATGGTTAAATATAAGAATCCCTATGTTTTGTCTAAATTACTTGATTAATAGTTTTATAAAGGTGAATTAACTGATGCCAATTGTGGAAGAAGTGTTAAAGGTACTGAACTCTATTCAGGAACTCCAGCTATCATGCTACCTTTTAATTTGATGTTGCTACATCAGCAACAGGCCATCTACAAATTAGACAGAATAAATGCTGCCATAGAGACTATAATGTGAACTTTGATATTGTTGACAGTAGAAGGAATTAAGTGATGTGTTAACTCACACAGGATGGAAATTTGAACAAAGCTCAAATTTATCATGAGACAATCCATAAATAAAAATGCAGGACCCAGATGCTAGCCAACAGGAGACAAGTTGGCCCAGTGTTACTGATTTTTTTCTGTAAATATTTCTAACTCTTCTTGAGTCTATGACACACTGAAAGTGAAAAACAATGCATTTTTATTGACTGAGATATGAGAACATGAGCATCATAATGTTAAAGGAGGCTTTTACTGTGATTGTGATACAAATGGGTAGAGATTTTGGAAGATGAGCTAATTCTGGCTGGTTCTGGATAACACGGAGCAGATGAGCTCTTTCTTGAAAGATGAAATCTCAGAGCTATTGGCCAAAAGTGGGAGAGGCTTCAGATGTACAGTCCATCAAATAGAGCCTAGCTTCAGACTGGATGTTCTTCCTCAGAAAAGTGAGCCACATGCAGTATTGTCTATAGTTGGGTAAGGTTTCCTCAGCTGACCAGACTGAGCAAAAGCCATCTTGGGAGATCTGACAAAAATCACAAATGAAGGTAATTTAGCTGCAGGAGGTACTTTGGAACATCCTTAGCTTTTTGAGTCTTACAAGATCTGAATCATCTTTTGTTTAGAAGAGTCAGAGTTTTACTTTCTGAGCTTCAACAACAAAACTCAATGTATTTGAAGTGTAATTGAGGATTATAGCTACCTAACTTGGCAGACTATTACTCTTTCTTTGGCTCAGTCCTTTAATCAAGGGCATTTTAGGGGCCAAATTTGACAGCTGCAGTGCTGGAGACAGATTGGGAACAAGGTTCTAGAATAAGTTACATTTTCTCTAGCTTTTGTGTCAAAGCAATTGGCAATCTATTAGAAAGTTTCATTGTGTGCATCAAAGCCAGGAGGATGTAATGCACTCTCTCTCTGGCAGATGTAACAGTAGGATAAAGTGGTTTTGATAAAATCTCGTTATAGTCACATCTGTGGGATCAAAGGAGGAGAAAAAAGAGCCTATTTTTCTAAGGAAGAAGTGTTGGTGTTCATGGTCTTATTCCTCTGGATGTTGGAAGACCCTGGACAACTCAGCTACATTGTCATGTTGGGTTCCAAAGACGGCCATCTTTCAAATATTCTTCAAATGTATCACAACTTCTGGGAGAACAGCAGCATGAGGGGTAGCACCAGCAACAACAGCAATCACACAATGAAAACAGCAGCAGCATTTTGGGGCCTCAGCTATTGGGCTAATCTGGTTCAGTGCACTTGCTGTACTGAATTATTTTGATTCACAGCTAACTTTTAGGACCTTATAAGACCATAAACTATCTTTATTTCTCCTCAACCCTCTTTCACTCTCTGTATTTCCCTTCCTTCCTTTCTCCCCTTCAGCTACCAAAACTAGACACAATGACAACTTCTTTGTTTTTCATACTTCTTAGGATCTATGTGATGTAATTATTACTTAGCTTGGTTTTCTGCTTGCCAATTGGGACTTCAAGGATCAATTTACCTATATAGAAATTGCAACATAAGAGCAGAGCACTTGAAGTTCAGGTCAATTTTCCTTTCGAATGACAGGATACTTCTTTGGAATGAAAGGGCTCGAGTTCTCCATTTGTTGGCAGATGGCAGGAAGGTGAAGAGGCAAGCTTTGGAGAAAGTCACCATCCTGATTCCTGTCGCTATGGTTCTGGTTGGACCATAGTCACAACCTCCCTCTCAACGATGTATGGTAAGATCTATTCTTTTAATGTTTCTTCTATTTTTTTTTTTTTAAACATTCTGGCTGGATACATGGTGAAAGGACTTTGTGGTTAAAGGTCTATAGTTGAGTAAAGGAGAGTGCTACTTACAGTTAACTTTGCATCCTGTGCCAGCAGGTAGCTAATAATTAATCTATATATCAGAGGTTAAATCATTTCTTATGATTTGCAGTAGGTACAGGCATTATAGACAAAAAAGTATCAGAATTTGAATTATCTTCATTTAGCTGAAAAAAGTCCTCCATGGCAGAGATAATAGTTTATAATTCCTCATCAATACTATCTTTAGCATTGGCTCATGAAACTTTCTATTTGTGAAAGGGCTCAAAGTATATTATAAAACTTTTGAAAAATAATTATTTTGAGTTTGGAGATCTTGTGAGTAAGATCCAAAACTGAAGACCATTTCTCTAACTTTTCTCCCCCTTTGCAGACTTTTTTCTTGAGCTAGAAGGTTAATTACTAATTCTGTATCACCCAAAGTGGCAGCCTCCTTATTATAATGCTAGATCATATACTGTAATGTCCCTTATCTAACATGACTGGCTAATTATTAAAATACTCCATTTTTTTCTCCAGCTGTTTTCCTTCTGAGTAAACAAATTGCTAAGTTCAATTGGCTTCCATTTGCACTTCGTTGCTTCTTGACAGCAAATACTCTGCAAAAATGAATTGCCTCTGGGTGTTTATAATCTCCAAGGACAGAAGAAATGAACATGTGTGTTATTTCTCTAATTTAAAAACTAAAAACCATCCCACTTAAAAATCTAACACACTTTAAAAATACTGCACAGCATTGTTCCTTAGACCTTATAAAGGCACATAGCTGTTTCTGCAATCCCCAAATTCCTTGATTTGACATTTTAAGATGTTAATTGTATTAAGTGGAAAAGAAGTCATCTTTAGGGAATAAGACCACCAAATATCAAGGACACAGGAAAAATTGTTGTATTTGGACTATGAAGAATTAATCTCCATTCTGACTAACCAGGATTACATGGTTAAAGACTTGAGAAGAGTAATGATTAATTTTGCAATAGATTCTGTTTGGCTTGGTTTGATTGCACTTTAGAGTCTGTGAAAACAGAATGACAACACTATAAGAATTTTTGTTCTGACCTTGGTGTCTGAGAAGAAGACACTTTAGCATGTATTGGAATTGTGATTCAGTCACAGCCTTGCCACTTTCTTGAGCTCCCATGACCAGACTTGTTTGTAGAGTTTAGATTTTTGCTGTTCCTGTCACGTCTCAGGGAGAAGATGGTGCATTGTAGAGTTTAATATCTAAGAATGAGAGTGTGAATAAAAAAGAAATTGGAATATGTCTTGGACCAGAATTCTTTGTTTCTTCAGATGATCAAGTGGTATAGGGACTGTTCTTTGAAGCCATACCAATTTGGGACTAGTGAATCTAGCTACCTTTTTTTAGCTCCACAATACTGGGCAAATTACTAACTTCTAATAATAGGGTTTACCTTATCAGGTCCCAGTGAAGCTAATATGAAACAGTGCATATAAAGTGATTAATCCAGAGCCTGACACAGAATAAAGCCACAGGAGTTATTCATTATTATTGTTATCATTTTATAATTGCTGCTAATAGAACTATTATTATGTATGCAAAGCATACTATGTGAAATACATACAAGTTTTTCCTTTTTTTTTTTTTTTTTGTCTTTAAATGTCCACAAAAAGAGTCTTGAGGGTTATAAATCACAAGTGTCTCCATGAATTAATGGATAAGATGGCAGCACCAGAGTAGACTCAGGACAACCTTTTAACTTTGAAGTGGCAATGGTTCATCTTAATAAGTAAATTAGTAATGGAAATCCTTTTAAATTTGGATGCATTTGTTTTATTTCATCTCTATTACAACCTTATGAGTCAGGAATTACCTTGCTGGTTTTTAAGTAAACTAAGATGCAGAGAGGCTAAATAATTTGCCTAACAAGAGAAACAAAAGCAAAAATGAACTATTGGGACTTCATCAAGATAAGAAGCTTCTGCACAGCAAAAGAAACAGTCAACAAAACTAAAAGACAACCTACAGAATGGGAGAAGATGTTTGCAAATGATGTATCAGATAAAGGGCTAGTATCCAAGATCCATAAAGAACTTATTAAACTCAACAGCAAAGAAACAAACAATCCAATCATGAAATGGGCAAAAGACATGAACAGAAATCTCACAGAGGAAGACATAGACGTGGCCAACACGCACATGAGAAAATGCTCTGCATCACTTGCCATCAGGGAAATACAAATCAAAACCACAATGAGATACCACCTCACACCAGTGAGAATGGGGAAAATTAACAAGGCAGGAAACCACAAATGTTGGAGAGGATATGGAGAAAGGGGAACCCTCTTACACTGTTGGTGGGAATGTGAACTGGTGTAGCCACTCTGGAAAACTGTGTGGAGGTTCCTCAAAGAGTGAAAAATAGACCTGCCCTACGACCCAGCAATTGCACTGTTGGGGATTTTCCCCAAAGATACAGATGCAATGAAACGCCGGGACACCTGCACCCCGATGTTTATAGCAGCAATGTCCACAATAGCCAAACTGTGGAAGGAGCCTCGGGGTCCATTGAAAGATGAATGGATAAAGATGTGGTCTATGTATACAGTGGAATATTACTCAGCCATTAGAAACGACAAATACCCACCATTTGCTTCGACATGGTGGAACTGGAGGGTATTATGCTAAGTGAAATAAATCAATTGAAGGACAAACATTATATGGTCTCATTCCTTTGGGGAATATAAAAAATAGTGAAAGAGAATAAAGGGGAAAGGAGAGAAAATGAGTGGGAAATATCAGAGAGGGAGACAGAACACGAGAGAGTCCTAACTCTGGGAAACGAACAAGAGGTGGTAGAAAGGGAGGTGCATGGGGGGTTGGGGAGACTGGATGACCGGGCACTGAGGGGGACACTTGATGGGATGAGCACTGGGTGTTATTCTATATGTCGGCAAATTGAACACCAATAAAAAATAAATTAAAAAAATAATTTGCCTAAGATCATACAATAGACAAAAGGAAAATTTGGACTTTGGTTTGGTTGACCTAGGGAAAACCGCTCTTTTTGTTTTGCTATGCACTGATGTCTCTTTTTGGTATTGGGTTTTTGAAACTGTATTCTGACATTTAAGGTTTTTTTTTTTTTTTTTTTTTTTTTCATTTAAGGTTTTCTAATTAATAATATAATAATTGCTTACATTTAATAAGTTAAAATAAGAAAAGAATAAAGATGATAAAAAATTTAATCTGTGATCCCATTACCATGGGCTAGTCACCCTAACATTTTGGTGTTTCTACAAATATGTAGTTAACTAATAGCTTCCTTTTGATGTATGATATTGTTTATATATAGAGGATCTTTTTATACCTCCCCCTTGCCTCCAAGCTTTTCTAGATGGCCTTTGGGAAACCTTTGGTACCTGGGCCATGGTTTCTGCCACCAGTACAAGAATGGCTATCTTTCCTCCTTTGTTTTTGGCTTGTGAAACATAATGTTGGGAAGAGAATGACTTGGCATGTGAATATCTACCTCTATAGAATAAACTTCAAGTGACCAAAGTAATACCAATGAAACATCAAAAATTTTCTGTTGCTCAAAAAGATCACATTCAGAACTGGACAAAAAGATCAATAACTACATCAGAAAGTATCACACTAAAGTCTAGATCCAGTTAAGCTACACTCCCTTTGCCCATAGTTGTTTTCTGATTCACATGATTAGGTAATGAGGTCACGAGTATGAAAAGAGGAATTATAGGCTCCCTTATATTGAGCATATGCAATGGAAAGGTGTGGAGATGATGAATGGTGCCACCTTCTTCCATACTCCGCTGAGAGATAATTGTAAACAATCTGTTTAGTTTGATTGCTAGTGATCACTTAAGCCTGGCCCTTGTCATCATGATATCTATTCAGTCCTTGTTTTTGTGGAATGTTCCACTGAACTTCTTCTTAAAGGGGAATTTTAAGAGTCCCCCTTAAAATTTCTTGCAGAGCTGGTTTGGAGGTCACATATTCTTTCAGTTGCTGCCTGTCTTGGAAGCTCTTTATCTCTCCTTCCATTTTGAATGAGAGCCTTGCTGGATAAAGTATTCTTGGTTGCATGTTCTTCTCATTTAGGACCCTGAATATATCCTGCCAGCCCTTTCTGGCCTGCCAGGTCTCTGTGGAGAGGTCTGCTGTTACCCTAATACTCCTCCCCATAAAAGTCAGGGATTTCTTGTCTCTTGCTGCTTTAAGGATCTTCTCCTTGAACCTGATTCCATTTCATGGGTTTTGTTCATCTGCCAAAGAGCAAGGATCTGGGTACGTGCATGCCTGTGTGCATGCATGTGTGTGTGAGTGTATAAGCAAACATATATTTGTAATGCCATTCAGAAACAGGTGTCAGTGGGGGGATTATTATTTATATTCATGTTTATTTCTGGCTTATTAAGGACCTCTTGGGGTGGAGGTGGAAGTTAACCAGGCACTCTGCTTTTAAAAAGCAGTTTTCTTTCACTTTTGCTTATATCAAAATGCTGTTTCTTTTTTTTCCTTTGGAGAGTAAGTAAAATGATTTAAAAAAATTCATATATTTTCTTTTTAACGATGGTCTTAAGGGATTTGTGTACCCAGAGCTCCGTACCACACACTGCTGATTCTGAGATTTAGATTTGGGTTTGAAGGCAATTTTTCATCTCTTTAACTTAGTTTTTAGTCTTTCTAAATCTGGAAATGCTGAATGCCAGAATTTTAATGTAGAATCGACCCTGGGCCTGGTTTACAATTGGTTCCTATTTACTTAGCAACAACTGAAATAGAATGCAAAGAGATGGGAGGGCTGAATGATGGGCTTAGGTAGCAAATTAAAAGCTGTGAAGAAAGATGAATATGGATGATGATGAATTTTTTTACATTAATCTTAAATTATTTTAAACTTATACCATCAGAATAAATAATTTAATTAATTAAAATTTTTAATTAATATTCTTTCATCAGAGACTCCATAGTTCTATATCAAGGCCAGCTTGGGAATACAGAACAGTGATAGTTATGCAGATAAATCCACACATTATATTGATATTTTATTAGTCCTACTATGTTTCCTAGGACCCTGTGCTTTATTTAGCCAGTGTAGGGCACCTGCAGACTCTTGAATGTGCTGTCTTCTCATCTTCAAACCTCCATACTCTTTCTTATAAATCATTCTTCAAAATGCAATTTAACAACTTTTCTGGAAAAACTTCTCTGCCTTCTTACTTTATATTCTTTTTTTTTTTTTTAAGATTTACTTATTTTACTTATTTGAGAAAGAATGTGTGTGCACACTAGTGAGTATGGGGAGGGGCTGAGGGATACAGGAAGGAGAGAGAGAAGCAGATTCCCCAATGAGTGTGGAGCTTGATCTCATGATTCTTATACATGAATTTATTTTTATTTTTATTTTCTTTTTTTTCAGAAAGAGAGAGAGAAAGCACATAAGCAGGGAGTGGAGCAGAGGGAGAAGCAGACTCCCAGCTGAGCAGGAAGCTTGCTGTGGGCCTGGATCCCATGATTTTGAGATCATGATCTGAGCCAAAAGCAGATGCTTAACCAACTAAGCCACCCAGGTGTCCCAGGAATTTATTTTTAGAATCACATAAAAATTGACTTTCTGATTAAAAAAAAAAAAATCTAACAAGGTAAATATTCAACTGTTGTGCCTGAGTGAGCAAATAAATTATTTGCATCAAAATAATAAATACCAATTATTTTTGCTTTCTAGATCAAGATTTTATATTCATTTATGGAAGAGGAGATATTTTTAATTTAATTTCCTACAAATCTTACTCATGCTGAAGTCTGGCAACCTAAAAAAATGAAGGATGGTTGGAAAAAAGGTAACAGGCTTGTGTGTTACAAATTTTTAAATCTAAAAAATAAATCAAAATGATGAAATGAGGCAATTTGCTAGAATAGAAAAAAGATGGCATTGATTGGAATTTGGATCTGTCTAGAAATGCAAGCCAAAAAATAAGTAGCAAGTATTTTTTTCAGAACATATTGGAAATCTCTATGAATGGTATGCTGGGGAAATATCTTTTTCATGCCTGAGAATAGAAAGAATAAATCATGGGACATACAGATTCTGCCTGAAAAATAAAGTTTATCATATTTAAAAATTCTGAAGATTTCAGTACTTGTAACAGTATTAGATTGAGTCCTCAAATAAGTCTATTAGTAGTTCATTAGTAGTCAAGCATTGCTAAATAATTGGAGAGTTCCAAAGAATCAGGATTTTGGACCTGGAATGAACCTTGTGGATAATATAATCTGGCTTCTTTATAGTTGAAGAAATTGAGGCTTGGAGAATGAAATGAATTGTCTATAGTCACCTAAGGAATTATTCATTGAGTGGGAACCAGGAGTCAGGACTTTAGGAGCGCATCCTAAAGCCCATTCCTGGTGACATTATATGTCAATTCCTTTACTAAGAATAACACAGAGTTACATGGAATTAAGCTGCTGCCTAGGCTGGCTAGATTTCCATTCTTGAGAATTGGTGAGGTTACACTTAAAAAGTAACATGTGAAAAATAAGGGAAGATTGAGTCTCTGCTCTGTTGGCTTGTGAAACTGAGGACCTTACAAAGTGTGAAATTTTCAAGGCCAGGGTCATCTTACATTCAGTGTTCTCAGCAGTTAGTAAGGGCCTGATCTATAATGGACGTGGAGAAACTGCTGAGTCACTCCACCTGGAGAAATGAAACTTATCTCTAGATCACCCAACCATGGCCATTGAATGGTTCCTCAGCAAACTCAGAGCAACTGCCCTAGGAAGAGGAGGACTGCTAGAATGGCATCCCGTTTTCCAAGCAATGGAAATTTTTTTTTTTTTCCAGATCATACCAATTCAGTATTTACCTTCTTACATTTTTTTTTTAAAGGAGGAAGATAGTGGCATTGGAGAAAAAACTCAATCTTGCCATCTCCTTAGAATTATTGAATATACTGAAGTAGTAGAAAGATAAGCCACTTCCCAATAGAAAAGTATCTGAAGTACACAGGTTTGTATGAAGTATAAATTACCCCTCAGAATTTATTCCAATTTGAGGCAACAGAGCTGCTTTCACAATCCCATCCCAGTCAAAAAATTGGCTGAGGGCTGTGGTGGGGTGGGACTTCCAGGCCTGTGTCTTCAAGCTAAGTTTCTGGTAGCTCCAAGGCAGTTCTCCAAAGTGTGTCACAGGGAGACATTTAGAGGTAAAAATGGACAAAAGACAGCGGAAGGGCACACAGGAATTGCTAAAGGAAGGGAATCTGGGTAGAGCACTAATAGTATTTACTGTAACAGGAGTCAGTGAACCTTTTCTGTAAAAAACCAAATAGTAAATATTTTAGGTATTTCAGGCCGTATGGTCTCTGTTGCAGCTGTTCACCTCTGCCCTCATATTGTAAAAGCAGCTATAGACAATATAGACACAAATGAGCATGTCCCAATAAAACTTCATGATGGACAGTAAAAACTTAATTTCACAAAATTTTCACATTTTATAAAATATTATTCTTGCTTTGACTTTTCCCCCCAACTATCTAAAAAACGTAAAAACCATTTTTAGCTTGCCGATTGTATAAATAAGTGGAATAAACCCTGGCTGTAGTTTGCAGACCCTTTGCTATAGCACTGTTCAAACTACTTTCTGTTTATCAGCTCCTCTTCTCATAACAACCTATTGTAGTAACTACTGTTATTCCCATATTACAAATGAGAAAACTGAGGCATCGATGGGTTAAACAACTTATCTACGTTTACTTAACTGGTAAATCACACAGCTGCAATTTGAAGGTTCAGTCTAACTCATCTGTACCCTTAACTAATACATCATATTGTTTCTGACTTGAGCATAAAGAAGCTAAAAAAAGCAAAACTTTCATCATGTAGATGACAATAGACAATATCCCTTAACTGACACTTCTGGTGCCACGTGGGAAGTAAAGCTAAGGCAGAGGAACAGAATCTCAAAATTCCTGCCTAACAACAGGTTGTTGGCACATGAGACTTGTCTTCATCTCAGTGTGTGGAAAGTCAATCGTGTGCCTTGTTTGCAGTGGGTCTAGAAAGATGGTTCATGTATGGAGCAAATCACTTTAATGAAAGTCACATGTTCCCCTCTGGTCTGGTGTAGAAAAGGAAGGGGATTTTGTACCAGGAAAGTATGGAGTCTTATTGTCACAGGCAAGTGAACCATACAAGCTGCTTTGCTCAAGGGTATTCCAGCTTCTATCTGTTGCCCCAGTGACATTATTAATAGAGGCCATTTTTAATCTCAGAGTTTTAGATAATAATCTTCAATTACGTGGTTATCGCCACCAGGAGTGTTGAGAATCAAACCATCTGCACCCACAAAATTTATTGTCGACATTTACAAGACTTCACCATTCCACTGTTCCTAGTTTTCAAGAAAATCTTGTGCATGAAGATAAAAGTTGTAAATACTGTTTGTTCAGAACTTTCTGAAAAACTTACTTTTTTTTTTGGAAAAACTTATTTAAATGAACCTTAAACTGTTTACCTCTTTAGTAGCTAGCTTCTAATGACGGTTTACTCCCAAGAGTATTTGAATTTGCCTGAAAACCCTCGCCTCATTGATGTCCATCAATACTAGACTAACATTATCATGATTCTTACGTTCTGGCCAAGCCTATAAATTGAAAGGTCTGGGTAAACCAGAATCTAAAACCTCATAAAAATCCCTATTTTGCTTTCCTTTACCATGATAAGAATAAACTCAGCTTTGTCTTATCAAAAGTTGCTCTGGTAATATTTTCAGGTAGCCAGCACTCGATACTATCCCTAGTTTCTCTGTCTTCTATACATAGAATTGTCCATATTTGAAGATCAGTCAGATGTCAACAGGTTCATCAATTTCAAAATATTATTCTAGATGAAAAGACTCTGGGAACTGAAATCTTCCTCCTGGCTTTAATGCAGATGTTTGAACACTTTTGAAATTAAGTGTGTCTTCTATCAGTAGGTAAATTATCCTAACAATCTTTAAGCAAGTGTGTTTTTTTACAATTGATGGTGGTCTCTAATTAAGAAATTATGTTATTTTTTCAACTGTTTTTTGACAAACCCTAGTTTATAGAAGGGGCCAGCGTAAATAAATGTGCCAGTCTTCATTTGATTCTGGGGAAGCTAACTTTGAGGAGGTGAATCTTGACCACATGATAACTTCCATCAAGGGATATTCTGAAGGAATTTGAAATGCAACAAATTCATATTTTTAGTAGGAAAACAAAATCTTAACAGCTCTAGCTAGAAACAAAAAGTCCTTCAATCTAATTAAGTCTTGGATTTTAGAAAAATAACTGACTTTTCTTGAAAGCAACCCAAGAAGCAGTGTAATAGCTTAAACACAGAAAGATTGGTAGCCTAATTTGGGTCGATTCTGGTCACAAATCAACTTTTATTTTAAAGAAAGTCTGAAAATAACATGAAATAAACTTATTTTGTAAAGTAACAGTGTGAAAACTTATTGTTCCTTTTGCTGTATTTTTTATTGTGCTTTGGGACTTGGTTTACTCAGCTATAAAATTTTTAATAGAGTATTTCTTGCTTTTGCTTGGGAAACTAACAAGAATATAACACTTTAGGGATTATTTGATGGAAAGGAAGAGAAAGTCTTTAAAACTTGCTGAAGCAAGCTGTAGCTACTGTACTCTACCTAAGTCAAGCTGCTCCTTGCTTTAGCTGTCTTCTATGAAGTAAGGCCCCTTCTATTTATGTGCAAAGATTTGGTAAAAGACCTTTACAATCTCACTACTTTAGTAACCTTGAGTGCTAGCTAATCATGCTTGGAATTTGCCTAACTCCCCTTCTCCAGAGAGTTTGAAATATATTTTGTTGAGGGTTTAAGTGATGGTATATCAAGCACTTTGCCTTTTTAACCCATTGTGCTCTGAAAGACCAGGGATAAATTTTTGAATCCTAGGTTAGCAATATACATCCTGGGGTTTCAATTCAGTGTATGTAATCAACCTGGTCAAAATATTTTAGTATATGTGCTGCCGAAGCGAGCATAAACCTGGTCAAAATAGGCATGGGAAATTGGTAAGCAAACTAACCATAATATGTTGGTATGTCATTTTTTTTTAAAATTCAGATGAACCATGTTCCTAGAAGTCATAGGTTATAATAAAATAAACTTTTGAAACAAAAGACATTTTGTTAGCATGTTGATATTTTTAGAATTTTTTTTAAAGAATCTATGTTTTCTACTACATAATGACACTCTTAAGAAATGTTATTTTCTTAACAATGTGTAATTATCCTTTGGTCCTCTGGTTAATGTAGAGCTATGAAGCCTCTGGGATAGAGAAGACTTCTGATGCCCCTGGGAAGTCAGAGTCTAGATTAACATAAAGGTTCTATATTTTAAAAATATATATATTGTGTATTTTCCACATTTTCACATCTGGATGTTAGAAGATAATGTTCAGTCAACCAAGTTTTTACTGGCATGTTTCAGAGGGAAATTCAGACAATTTGCCTTCATATTTTATTGACTACAATGCTCTGTATCTTTAAAATAAATAGCCTTTGGCGCTCCATTTCTATCTTTATGCTAAACCTATTGTTTTTCTCTGTTTTCTTCCTTTTGGAAAATACACTGTGACTTTCTAGAATTACTTTGTCAACTTCTGAGGAAGAGAGTATTTAAGACCCTTTTATTTTTCATATTCAGAGAAATTGGTTGATTTTTAAAGTCTTTTTTTTAAGCATTTTTTAATTTTTTTTAAATTTTTATTTATTTATGATAGTCACACACACACAGAGAGAGAGGCAGAGACATAGGCAGAGGGAGAAGCAGGCTCCATGCACTGGGAGCCCAACATGGGATTCGATCCCGGGTCTCCAGGATCGTGCCCTGGGCCAAAGGCAGGCGCCAAACCGCTGGGCCACTCAGGGGTCCCAATACTGATTTTTTAAAGTCTTATAATGACTCTGACACTATACATCTCTTATTTCTAGGTATTATATATTATTGTGGGAAAAAACAACAGAATGAAAATAGCTTGAGTAATAATCGCTGTGCTGTACTAGTGACGTTTAGGTTAGGATCTTGTGTGAAAAATATCAAAGCAAAACTCATTAATAGAAAAATAAGGATGCAATTGAAAAACCGAAAATATACAAGAAATTTGGAATATGGAAATCAACCAAAAGTGTGGTTTCTTTTTTTTTTTTTTTTGAGATGTATTTATTTGAGAGAGACAGCACAAGAGAGCAAGGGGAGGAGAAGAGAGGGACAAGCAGAGGGACAAGCAGACTGCACTGAGCACTGAGCTCTATGCAGATCTCGATCCCCTGAACCTGAGATAATGACCCTAGCTGAAACCAAGAGTCAGATGCTCAACCAACTGAGCTACTCAGGGGCCCCTCAAAAATGATTTTTTGAGCAACTACTATATTCTTTTTTTTTTTTAATTTTTTTATTTATTTATGATAGTCACAGAGAGAGAGAGAGAGAGACAGAGACACAGGCAGAGGGAGAAGCAGGCTCCATGCACCGGGAGCCTGATGTGGGATTGATCCCGGGTCTCCAGGATCGCGCCCTGGGCCAAAGGCAGGCGCCAAACCGCTGCGCCACCCAGGGATCCCGCAACCACTATATTCTTAGAACCTTGTTGAGTAATATGAAGTCTGGAGAGGTTTAGGGCATGGTACCTATTTCTGAGGACCTTAATGCCTTTTGACTTTACAGTGAATCCTCCATTCTTAAGGATGTTAATAGCGTTAAGAGTTACATTTTGATTGAGTTTGACTTATACACTTGGCCACTTACTACTCATTGAGTGTTTCTCTAGGGATTATCTTTTTTCTATAAGTCTGGATCACTTTTGCTCTTGAATGAAAATATTTGAATTTCAATACAGTTCTGATCAGTTTCTTTTAGCTACAAACAATAGTCATTCCTCCATACTAGCAAAATAGGGGAATTTATAAGATGTAGAGGATCTCAGTGATCTCAAGGTAAGGTTCACATTGTATTTTGTAATAGAATTGGGAACCAGAAAGCCAGAAACTGAATTTATTCTTATTATCTCTCTTGTAGCCATGTGGTCTTCCTCATCTTTGCTTTGCCTCATGTCCTATTCATCTCTTTTTTATGCTTACTTGATATGTGTCTGGCTCAACGGGGCCTCCAGTTCCATCTATCACTACATCATAGACTCTTAGTTTTCTCAACCACCATTAATTGACAATTCTCTCTATATTCTTTATTCAAATTCTTTTGAGAGGATATAAATGGCCAAGCACAGCTAATGTCTGGACCTGTGTTCATCCCTAGTTCAATCAGTTTTGGGTTGAAGGCAAGTCTACATGATACAACAAGGCTGTTTAGTCCTGCTATTTCAGTAGGAACTGTGGGTGGATATGCAGTTTCTGTTGAAGGGGGGCATTGAATGATTAGACATTGAATATAGCTGAGTGGGTATTTTTTACCAAATCTGACTGGACACAATTCCTGCAATATCTGGAAAAATATCTAAGAATAAACATCCAAGTTTATCAAGACTCCTTCACTCCTAGAGATGTGCCTTTTATTCTTCATTTAACGCATATTTTTACCAGGCACTGACATAGGTCCTGGAAACACTTGGGGAAGAAGACAGGGAAGGGGTCTGCTTTCATGGAGTTTACATTATACTATAAGTAGTAGAAAATACCTAGTAAACAAATCAGTACTTAATATGAGAAAATATTCAATGCTATGAAGATGATGAATCTGTGATATGGTAGAGAGTGAATGGATTTTTAGATAGGGATTTTAATGAATTCCTTTCTGAGGCAGTGATTTTTGAGCTAACATTTAAATGATAGAGGAGCTATGCATAATCTAAGCATTTTATGTGTGTTAACTCATTCCCCCCTCACATTTAGCTTATGAAGTAATTTTTCATATTTTCTATAATTAATAAATGAGAAAACAAAAACATGATGACCTAATCAAAATATGTAACTTGCCTTTGGTAAATAGCTAATAAGTGGTAGAGCTAAAATTCAAACCCTGACAGTATGTAGGCATAGTATACTCCATACAGCCCTATGGGTATTAAACATGACTCAGATTAAAAAACTGCTCAGACTACCAATTTCTTAGGTTGTTATATTGCATTTTACTATCTGATTTTCTAGTTTTCCCTCATTTCTGGCCATTTAAAGACACATTTTAAGCAGAACTACTTTTAGACTCTTGTACTCCACAAATTTTGATATATAAAAATAACTTTATCATGCATAGGGTAATGTAGAAATTTGTTACTTGTTTTCCAATGAAATTAATTTTCTCACTCCACATATACTAAAAGATAGTTTATTTTACCCAACATTATGAAGTATTTCAAGCATAATAAAAAAAATAATTATGTAACAAGGACCCAGATTCCCACTATCTGGCTTTGCTAAATCTTATCATTTTCTTCTTTTTTTTTCTTTTTTTTTTTTTGAGTTTTATACGTTTTTATTGTTTGTATAGTACAATCTCTGGTAGCAGAAATGTATGCACAAAAAAACTATTCAAATAAGAGTTCAGAGAAAAAAAAATTATACCAAAGGACATTTAACATATATGGGTTTTACAGCTATAGTGTATCCACGCCCCCACACAGACAGGCTGCTCTTTCCCACCAGGAGGACCCCGTCAGGGACATCGGGAGCAGGGAGGGCAGGGGAGCTGGCCCAGAGCCATGGTCGGGCCTCCTCCCTCTCCCCACCTGGTGCACCAAGGCCTCCACAGGGGGCAGCAGGAGGCTTCAGCCTGGTCACAGAACCCATAACCCCTCCGCTGAGCAGAGGTGGAGGAGAAAAGGCTGCGGAGAGCAGGGCAAAGATCTCCATGGGGAAGGCAGGCAGGAGGGCCCTGTGCATTTTATATAAAAATATATATATATATATAATGAAACATGGAAGCAAGAAAAAACCCTATATACATACCTCTGATTTAATCTCTTCTCCCTCCTTCTAGAGGTTTACACCACCTAGAATTTGGTTTGTACCCCATCCATGCATTTCTTTTATTGTTTACTTTTACTACAGATGTAAGCATGCATGAAAAACAGATAGTACTCTCTGGGATGTTTTAGACTTTATAAAAATGTCATACTCTATGTTTTTTCTGCAACTTGATGTTTTTCCTCTTTTTCTGGTCACCATTATGCTTCTGAGATTTACCTATGTTGATTCATGCAGGTCTGGTTAATTCAATTTTACTGTTATTTAAAAAAACAGAGTTTATTTTCCATTCTCTTGGTGCTAGTTGATGTTACAATGAACATGCTTGTATTCTTGTGTACAAGCGTGAAGATTTCTTTTGGTTACCACACACCTAGGGATAAAATTGTTGGGTTGTAGATCATGGGAGTCTTCATCACTAACAAATTTCAACAGTGTGCTCTTCAAATATTTTACAAACATTTTTATAACTTTACATTATTAAAATACATGCTCATTAAAGAATACCTGACAACACTGTCAAAGAAAAAAGAAGACTAAAGATATCTGTGCCCCATGGAAAACCTTTTCTCCTATACTTTTTATTTATAAAATTGTGATTGTATATATAAATTTGGGTTCTCCTTTTTCATTTTTTAATAAATGCATCCTTATGGGGTTATAAGCTCTTATTAACATCATTTTGAGCAACTGTGTAACATTCCACAAGATGAACATACCACAGTTCGCATAATCACCTTCCCATTGTTCGAAGTTTTTGTTGCTTCTATTTTGTCACTACTCTAAATAACATTTGTGTAATGTATGTAGTTTTAATAAATGTTTTCATGCTATTCTGAATTTTGTTTTCTTATCTTAATTCTGCATTACATACCTATTCTATGCTCACCACTGAATGTGTGTTTCAACTCACTCTGCAAATGAATTCACATAGGGTATTTTTTTCACCTTCTATGCTAACACTTAGGATTAACTTAAATGTTGAATAATTTGAATAAAATGATAAAATATTTTCAGAGGATACTTCTGAATAATTGCCACAGAAGCCTATCTGCATAGTGGCCACCTCTGCATTTTAATAGATTTATTTTGGATTCCAGAGAGCTGCTGACTATTGAAATGGCTGAAAGGAATCAGGAATGGTTCACTGCTTTTGTTTTTCTTCTAGGACTGTAGCTTCCACCATTTTCAAAGTTAGCATATTGTGGAGACCATGTGTGTATGTAGCAGACACGATTTCTAAACTTTTTCCTGTCCTTTGTCTTTTGTAGTTTTGAACAAGCTGTCATAATAAGGTCACAGTACCGGCTCAGCCTTATGTTAACAACTTTTGGAGTTGAAACAGAATCCCCCTGGGAAGGCTGCACAGCAGTGTTTGGCATGTGAACCAAAAAATATCAAAAGAAAGAATGACACGCTTTTCCTGTGATGGGTATACACTCTGCGATCAAGACTCTGGAATATTAATTATAAGGTAGAAGGAGGCGAGCTTGAAAGGATACACAAAACACAAATGTGGATTTCTAATGCAGCTGAAACAAATTAATTTCCCCACTGGTTCCATTTATTTTATAATCAGCCCGAGCTCTGTAGATGCCTCGAGAAAGATTCTCTTCCTAGGCAATTCTTTGGATAAAATGATAAATAGATTTCAAGTGAGAGGATGCAGGACAGATTGGCAAACTTGGTGAATTTTGTGCCCTCAGCTAGGATAGGATAAGGAGAAAGGAACCTAATAGAAACAGCAAAATTCTGCCTGGAAGAAAAGCCTGAGTTGCCACCATTATTTTGCAGCACCAAGCTTGTTACCATACAAATATGTGACGCTAGCAGAGTTGATGAGGCGGAGGCTACAGGAGGAGGCAAGTGGAGAGATGGGGAAGTCCAGGGACTGACAAATAAAAGAAGGAAACAGAGGTATAGGTTTTGTGTAGATAAAGTAGAATGACTCTGGGTTTTGGTAAAGAAGTTTTGCCTGTGGGGAATATAATATGCATTAGTTCACTGTATCATGCGGAAACTTGAAAATAAAAACATAATTTCTGCGTTTTGCAGGTTCATCAATCAAGCTTCAGAGTTTGAATGTCCTGAATATGACTCTTGAATTGTGGGACAATGCAATCGACCTCATATACTCTGCTAAAGAGACATTAGACTTTTCTTCTTTGTGTCCCAAGGAGCAGCATAAAAAATAATGAGTGTAGCAGTTCTTCTTCATTCCTTTTTTCCCTGTAAAATGGGTATACCAGTAGCACTAAACATAGTTAGGAATATGTGCATGTTAAAGTGCTGGAGTCGTATTGAGGATTATATGGAATCATCTGTGAAGAATATTTAATTGGGCTTACTACCCAGTAAGGACTCAATACTTGTTAGTCTTTGTCAACAGTATTATCATTTGCTAGGTGCTCACTTATTTTTAAAAATCATCAGAAGATAATTTTAAACATATTATATAATATGTAGGATTGGGGGGGGGTCTCATTTAGTACCTATCACAGGATTCCACACTGTCTTTTTACCCTAGGCTTGCTTCCAGAGTATACATGTTCATAGAAGATCTCAGATGTTGGGGATGAAACAAAACCCCAGATCCTAAAACTAGAGACTTTTCATTGAAATGCACATTAGAGGTCATTTCCTGATACGAGAAAAACTCTAATGCTTTCATTTTAAAACCATCAGTGATTTGAACGCTTTTAAAAGATAGGCTGTTCAATTTAATAATAGATATAATTGTTAAGAAGTTTTTCCTTATATTGAAATGAAATCTGGCTCCCAGAAAATTATACTCATTGCTCTTTGTGTTGTTCCTTGGAGCACATAGGAAAAAAATGTCTAATTTCTCTCTGGTGTAATATATGAGGTCAATTATAATGTTCTACACAAGCCTGCCTTCTCTTTCGGGACTCTGGCCACAGTTCATATGCTATTGCATTGAACCCTCTCACTCTCCCAGGAACTCTTTCTGGCACACATTCTAGCATTCTGAAATCTCATTCTTTCTAATACCGCAAACTACATCAAAGTGTGTTCTGATGAGTTCAGAGTAAAATGGGATAATCTTCCTTGTTCCAGTACTTTATACCTGGTAGTGTAAATAAAGTAGGATGATTCTGGGCAACCTCCACATTTTTTAAAGATGAATTAAAGTAGACCGGACATTTGACACCATGTTCCTTTCTAGTTTGCATGAATGTACACATAGATTGTTCATCCTTAATCTCGTAGAAAACTAAATCCTTAAGAGGTTATGTATGTTCTGCTATATTTTTGGATTTGTGCCCTAGATTTATTTACCCATGCTAAATGCTAGTTGGATTCAGCCCATAATTACATTTGATGAAATATCTTTTGGTTCCTAAATCTAGCATTCAGCATATTAACTTTCTCTGTAGTTTCATGTTACCTACCAATTTGATTTCCATGCTATCAAAAGTTGGTTTGGATTTGAAAGGACGCCATATTTGTTTAAATATTCCATTTACGTTTAAAGGCTTCCAAAAGAATATTGACCGAAGAAAAGCTAAGGTTGGATTGAATGATAGCTTTGGCCTGGAAACCCAAGGAATTTATATTGACTATGCATGAATAAAAGAGTGAATAGGGGAGAGGTACTAATATTTTTGAATACATATATCTTGTTCCGTAACTTATGCTAACCACTTTATATACACTAGCTCCTAGAAGCCCTACAATAGTTTTATGAGGTAAGGATTAAGTTATATCATTTTCTTTTTGTAGATGAAGATAGTGAGGCTCAAGAGTCTTATTATATATTTACCATAACACTACATAAAGAATAAGTGATAGTGCTGGATTTGAGGCTAGATCTGCGAGCTCTCTTTCTGTTAATGAAGCTGAGGTCCAGAATAAATACGGTGGAGGGACTAGCTATCTTCAACTCAAACTTCTGGGCAGAAGACAATCATTAATTTAAGTTAATTTTTTTTTTTTTTTTTCTATTTTGAGGCAGAGGAGGAAAGGCTCCAGAGAGTTAAAATAAGTACGGTTTCTGGCTGGTTTTTAATGAATAACTAACAAGTCAGAGTTAGGAAAATTAGCTGAGAAGAGACAAGCTTTAATTTCCCACTTGATTAGGTGAAAATACCTCAGTTAGGGGAAGAATTGCTCCACTTGGACTTAGCTTTGGGGAAGCAAAGTGAGATTTGTCTCTCAATTCCCAACAAGATATTTGTGGCAGCTTTATTTTCAGAGCAGGAAAATATAGCTGAGGCAGGGGACTTGAGAGCGCAGCCCAAGTGAACGGCCTTGTATCTTTCCCATCAGGTGAGGATAACAAGATCAGATGCTGGAGAAGCAACACTTCTGGCACTTCCTGGAAGAGTTCCTCCAGGGCGATGTTAGCACTACAGAAAGAGATCCATCAGGTACAAGTGACCTCACACAAATCAGACACAGGGACACTTTATGTTGTTAGTACTGGCTCAACTCCAGACAATATAATAAAGAATGAGTTCTTCTTTGGGATATGAATACTTTATCAATGCACTAATGTCTCGGAAACTATTAGTGTGATGGAAAGGAAATATCTGAGCCTTGATGTCAGACTGTATACAAATATCAGCCCCACCTGGGGCTAGTTGAGTAGACCTTGGATGAATTTCTTGACTTGGCCAGCATCTCAATTGCAATAATGGTGTAATAATAATTATGTCATAGGCTGCTGTGAGGATTAAACTGCATACTATTCATGTAGAGTCTACTACATAGTAGATATCAAATACATTTTCATTTTGTTTTATTGATAAATAGCTTAGTGCACATCACAAAGAGTGTATCAAGAATTCATCATGTTCCAGACACTATATGCTGAGGATAGAAATGTTTTTAAACAT
Source organism: Canis aureus (assembly GCF_053574225.1). NCBI lineage: Eukaryota > Metazoa > Chordata > Mammalia > Carnivora > Canidae > Canis > Canis aureus. The sequence goes on from NC_135618.1 coordinate 29,061,022, forward strand.
TGAGTTGAAAATTTTAAAAATTATTTAAAAAAATTTCAAAGATTAAAAAAAATTAAGAAAGGCTGATGTTGGCTTACATGTTGCAATGATGTGCGGATTTAGAGTAAAGCCTTTGGAGATATGTTGTTGGGGTTTCAATTCTGGATTTTCTGGTGCTAGCTTTGTGATTTTGAGTAAGTTATTGAGCCTCTGAACATTAGTTTACTTATCTGGAAAACAAGAATGATGATAGTAACTACCCACTAGATTGCTCTGAGGATTCAACAATTAGGTGTAAAACGTTTAACACAGTAGAAAACACTAAGTAAGCGCTCAGGAAATACTAGTAAAAACTATTACAAAAACTAGTAAAAACTATTACAAAAACAATTTACATGTATGTCTTCTTTGCTATCTTGTAGATTTTTTGAAGCCTGGGCTATCTTGTACACTTTTGTGCCCTCTCATATTATGGGCTTTATTAATATTTGCTGAATATTTGGAGCGGGCACATATATTTCATTTCTCTCCAACTATGAAGTTTCCATTTGCAAAACTATAGAATAAGTTATACCTTAGTAATTGTTTTGTTCACTACAAAGCATTGGTTGCAATATAGATGAATTGTATGTAATTGTAGTGTAGTATGTATGTTAAAACTCCCAGTCTTTAACTTAAAAGGTTAATGCTTTATAGCTTCTTAATGAGTAAGACTAGTCTAGTTTATAATAAATAAATAAATAAACAAACAAACAAGCAAACAAAAGTCCCAGCACTTATACTTCTCTGGCCCACCCCAGTAGATTGCGGGGTGGGGGCAGGGGGGTGTATGAATGGCTCGTTATAACCAGGCAACTGTAGAAAATTATCCAACCTGAACAGCAGAGAGAAAATAGGTTGAGAATAAATAAATAGGTAAAATAAAACTAACTAACTAAGTAACAGAGGTTAGTCTACCCTACTTAGAGAGCACAGACATTTGTTAGGGGGCATTTTTTGTCTATACAATATGTTAGCATTTTCAGGTTTGCTGGCTTATCTGCCATCCTATGTTGAATATATTAGATAAAATAAAGTCTAGAGAATCCACCAATGCATTGTTCTTCAGGTTCAAATGTTTTGTTTTGTTGTTTTTGCTAGTTTTAGCTGTACTTAGTGGGAGAAGTAAGGAGATGTGTGAATTATTTTGATGTCTTTGTCAAGAATCACTATTGTATTTGTGAAGAGCTATTTCTGTACTTCATTATTTCTCTGGTTTAGTCGTTCATACTTATATCAATTCCATACTGTTTTGATTATTGTACTTTTATAGTAAGTCTTGAAATCAGGCAATGGGAGTTCTCTTTTTCTTTTTTCAACATTGTTTTATTTTAGACTGTTTGAATTTCTGTATGTATTTTGAAGTTTGTTTCAATTTAAACAAAAATGTCTGCTAGGATTTTGATAAAGGCAGTGTTGATTCTAGCTCTTTTGAGGGATATTTTCCATGAAGGTTAATTCCAGCAGCTCTGCATTTGGCCTGAGATGTTTTGCTAAAGTACCTGCATTACACTGACCTTTGTTCAAGGCATGCTGATTAATAATTTTGGTTTGTAGTTGTGGACCAAGGAATTTCACAGTCAGATGTATCGACTTTTCAGCCGTATTTATTGATAATAGTTGGCTGGATGATTTGTATCTGGTCTCAGTGAGAACCTTGGAGAACTCTGTTCTTGGCCCTGATTATATAGCAGAAGTCTATGTGACCAGCAGGTTATAAAAATTCCTAGCTGAGTTTCCATTTCAGACTTCCTGGTTCTGAGGTATTCACTACACATTTGGTGGTTTCTGATCCAAGAGAGAAAGTATGTCTCCTTGTGAACCTTACAGAGGGAAGACAATTGGAGTTTTCCCTTGGCTTCTCTAGAATGCGTAATGTGTCTCAAAGCCCCTTCATATGTTGTTATGTCACATTCTTTTCCTGCAATAAACTTTAGTATGTATGCAATCATTTGTCATTTTGAGTCCTATCAGTCTTCTTTAACAAAAAAACCCTGCTTAACTGCCACTGGTAATGTAGAGATAATTAATATCTTAACAATATTAAGTTTTTCAATTCATTAACATAATTTTTGTCTTCATTTTCATAAGCCTTCTTTAATGTTTCCCCATTTTTTTATAATATTCAGTGTAGAGATCTTGCATATTGATTAAAATTCCTAAATATTTTGTGGGTTTTGTTACTAATTAAACATATTGCTAATTCTGATTGGCAGTTTACAGAAATATAATTAACTATTTTACAGACTTGCTATTATATTTTTATCTTGATCTGGTATCTTACAATCATGTTAAGTTTAAAACTAATTACAATGATTTTATAAACTCAGAACTTTTTTCATAAACAATCATATTATCTTGGAATAGAGGCAGTTTTACTATTTTCTTTGTAAATTATTAATGCCTATTTCTTTTTCTTGTCTTCTTGCATTGTTCCATTATAACATTGAAAAGAAGGGGTAGGGATCCCTGGGTGGCGCAGCGGTTTGGCGCTTGCCTTTGGCCCAGGGTGCGATCCTGGAGACCTGGGATCAAATCCCACATCGGGCTCCCGGTGCATGGAGCCTCCTTCTCCCTCTGCCTGTGTCTCTGCGCCTCTCTCTCTCTGTGACTATCATAAATAAATAAAAATTAAAAAAAAAGAAAAGAAAAGAAGGGGTAATAGGAGGCATACTTAATGTGTTCCTGATTTTAGAGCAAACATTCATCAATGTATCAATGCGGAAGTTAGCTAAAGGTTTTGCATAGATACCCTTTATCAAATTGAGACAATTCCCTTCTATTCCTAGTTTGCCCAAATTTTTATTGTGCTTGCTGAATTTTATCCATTTATTTTTCTGTAATTATTGAGGTGATCATAAAATTGTTTTCCTAAACTTGTTACTGTGGTGAGTTGTATTGATTAATTTTTAAGTATTAATTTAATCTTGCATTCCTGGCATAAAACCATCCAGTTCTTAGAAATGATCTTCTGGTAGACAACTGAGTTATACTAATGAAGGGAAATAAGTAAATATGTGTCTTTTAAAATTAATTATTTTTTCAGGAAAGATGGCCTCTAAGCTTAATGACCTGATTGGAAGGCAAGAGCCTAAGTACTCACAAACTAGAAAATTAGATTTAGCAAAGTGTATCAAAGCCTGAAAATGCTTTAGAACTGAGCCATGTTGATCGAGAATTGACTTGGAAAACAATGACTAAGCATATCCATGTGATCAAAGACATATGTAAGTGTCAAGCATGGGGTGCCAAAGGACAACTGGTCTGCCGGGGCTTCCCCAAGAAATGGACAAAAATCTGTCAAATTGTGCCATGCTAGTGCTGAAAATTGACAGGAAAAGGCAAAGATAGTAGTAGCTTGTTCATATCCCAGTTCAACTTTACTTTGATGATTATGGTGATAACAGCTATAACAGGACCTACTCCATGGAGTTACATGGAAGACTTCATGAAATAGTATATGTAATATGATAACAACAGTGTCCAGCACGTAAAAGTATTCAATAAGTATTTGCTATGATTAGGAAAATATGTTAACTAGTATGTAAGTACCATAAGAGCAGGGATATTTGTATGTTTTGTTCACCAGTGAATCTGCAGTGCCTAGAATAGTGCCTGAGACATAGTGGCACTCCGTTAGAAATATACTGAATGAAGGAATGTGACATTACTTGGATCTAGAACTGACGAGTTTCACGTCACTGGTTAGAATTAGTCCCATAATCTAGCAATTTAACGGATTGGCCCTGGCGCAGGCAATAGCCTACTGAACTGGACAGATGGCTGGGATTAATGCCAATATCTGCCTTCCTGCAGGCATTTTCCGACCTAAAAATCTCATGCTTTGGTTCAATGTGATTCTGCATAGAGTAACCTTATAAATTGTAAGAGAGACCAAACACTTTTTGAGAATAAAAGGGGTGCCATTAATGACAGCTGGATAACAAGTGTAAGGTGAGACTGTCTGGGACAAACCAGGAGGACACATGGTCACCCTAATTCAGCACCCCCACTACAACTGACTGAAATAAGAATTGGTGGAATTCCCAAAAGCAGTTGTCTCTTGAATGGACTATAGTCCTGATAAGGCTGTCTTTTACTTGGGCAATTTTCGTGCAAAATAACATGAACCAAGTAGTGATGAGAGGAGTTCAAAGGGCCAAACTAGAATAGCTGAGTCACCTAAAAGTGGAGCTCTGTTGCAGAGGGCGTGAAGACATGACCGGGTCTCTGCAGCTGTTGCTGTGTCTCCAGAGACACCTGGGCTGTTCTTCTAGTCTCAGCTTCACTTCAGATCTTTACATTGACTTCAGCTCTCTGGCAACTGGGATTTTTTCCTGTTCTTGTGTACTTCCCCTCCAAATAATAGACTGTCATTACTTGAGAGGAACTGGCTCTATCTTTGTTCCTTACAATCTGCAAAAGTTTAACTCACATATATCCAATACAACAAATTTTTTTTTTGTATTTTTGTACAATTGTTTGTATTTTTTTTCCAATATTACCTCCCTCTTTCAGTGCCCTGCTATTACTTCAGTTTGAGCCCATCATCCCTTTTAACCCATAATATTAAAATACTCTCTAACCCCTTGTCTACATGAAATTAATGGAGGCTTGTGGATTAATTGAGAAATCATTCATTATTAATTAATATTATCTGTATTATATTCAACTATGGACTAAATGAACGTTGGGTCTTGCCTGGGAGTCTTACCAACATTTATAATGTTTCCCTGAGGAAAAAAAAAAAGATATTTCAAATTCCAAACAAGAGGGCCAAGGCATTATTTTAGAAACTAAAATCAAGGACAGATGGTTTGATAAGTATGAGTGCATTTATGAGGACACTGGGGCAGAATATTTTAAACTGAGACTCTCCGGGAAAGGCAGAGCTAAACGGGAACCACAAATGTCAGAGGCACAGGGCTGTGTTCCAAGTCATCATAATGGGGGGATTATGGTAGAAAAATATAATTAAAGACTGACTAAACTACAGTAACGTCAAATGGACCAGAAAAGAAAATATGCATGTGTTGGCGATAAGAGGTGGTTAGAGGGAGCAGAACTCTCCAGAAACAGTTGGGAATCTGAAGGGAAGGTAGAGAGAGCTGTAGGTCTTGGGAATATTGGTAAAGGACAACAATAGCACCTTTTACCTCCTACTAGAGTTTTAGCACTAATAGGTCACCAGGAACTCCTGTGTTTTGGAGACCTCAGTGATTTCCGTCCGTATCTATCCTTCCCATAGTTATCACAGAAGGATTAAATTAGATACAGTAATTGCTGAAGCCTGAAATTACTTCGGTAGGGGGAACATCTCAATATCCTGACATACAATGCAAATTTATATATATTCAATTAAATGCTCTTTTGCAATAAAATGCAGTTACTCTCACATCAGCCAGCCGGTGTGGGCCATTAACAAGAGGGCCTTTCTGTTTTGTAAGGCAGAATGTGGAAGGCCAGATCTAAGCTGCTTAGAGCCCAAAGGCAGGGTGGGTGGGGTCCAAGTTTACCATAGCTCTGGAAAGGGAGGTCTGAAGAGAACATTTTCTAACTTCAGGACACAGTGACCTGTCCTTCACTATTTGGTGTCCTAGCAGAATTTGTGCTGAGAGGAATTTTAGTTTAACTCCACAATATATTTATGAACATGACTAGGAAGTATGCTGATGAACCATATGATACCTGTTACCATAATTTCACGGGATTTAATGACTTTTCCATTTTAAGCTCAACCAACTTTTTTGCATAGGAGTATCATTTGAAGTTTCAGTAGTAATCCACTTTATGTGTGTGCCTCCTACCCTTGTTCTGTCAGCAAAGCTAAACTAAACTAAACTAAAAATGTAGAACTTTTATTCTGACATCCTCTTTGAAGTTCTGACTAAAACCACATCTGTTTACTGGAGCCATTTTAACGAATCTGCCATTTTCACGTGCTTATTTAGAAAAAGAAAGTATCATCCACTCTTTGAAATTTCAATCTCAATCTATTTTAAAGACTCCTATCTATTCCATCCTAATCATCTAAGTACATGTGATACTATTAAAATATTTTAAAAGCTTGTTTTTAGCCCTGGGTATTATACTATATGTTGGCAAATTGAATTTAAATAAAAAATTTTTTTAAAATAAAAAAGCTTGTTTTTCTTAATAGCTTTTTAAAATAGTTGGCAGTCCAACTGAGGTCCAATGCAGTAAGATGGTGAATATTAAAATAGAGGTAATTAGAACAGTTACATTCATTACGGTAGGGATAAACTGGGAGCATTTTAGAATCATAAGTTTATGTGGAGGCCACTGTCAGGAAAACAGTCTTGAGCATGTGGAAAAGGCCCATCAGGTGACCCACCTCAGAATATCCAGAGGTGCTAATGGACCAATGGGCTGCTTACAACTAGGCAGTTACCAAAAGGGGGGGAATTCCAGACATCGCCATATCTCTTGCACCTTATCTCTTTCAAAATGGCCCCCACCTTCTGCCTCCTGGCAGACAGCCTCTCCTCCGCTGTTCTGCCCTCGGCCTCCTGGCAATGTCTTCAGTAAACTTCCATCTCCTTTGTTCTGCTTCAGCTGAATTCTTGTCATTGCTGGCAGCACCAGCTTCTGCCTGATGGTCACCCCACACTTGGGGGCCCCCATCCGATCAAGAGACACCCTGTTTAGACACCATAGTTTACTTATTACCTAAATAGAGAGAACACAATAATGTCCTTATATATATTTGAGTCATTGTTTTCTAGTTTTCTTTCCTTTTGTTAAGTAGATTTAAGGGAAAATTGAATCAAACTCTAATCCAGCATTAAAAGTTAGTAGAAGGCTTTAAGCAATTTTATATTTTTTCAGACAAGTTTTTTCCGCATTTTTTTTTTTTACCATATGTGTGATATAAAGTATATTTATATGTTTGCGATGTGTGTTATAGGGGGTTTTAAAAACTGTAGTAAGATTAATTTAATGTTAGACTCTGATGTAAGCATAAATATCCAATTAGTTCAATCCAGTTTTTGAGGGAAATAGTTGTTCCTGCAAGTCCTCAATATTTATGGCCATTTTATAAACACATAAATTTTTTTCTTAACCTGGCCGTGACTCCATTACCCACAAATAAATCCCTTCCTGAAAGGCATTGCTCTTTGGCTTTTGAAGTTAATTTACTTTAATTCGCCGGTAAAGCCTAATGCAAAAGAAATTTAGACAAACGCAATTTCCTGTTTCCAGGTGCAGAATGGGTTAATAGTAGATATAAATCAACTGTGTTATAAGTTTTAAAAAGCTAAGGTGTAATGTGGTGTAAGAAGAAATCAATATTTTGGTCTTCCGCTGAAGGTGTTCCCTGGAGCACAACCCTTGGAATCTCTGAAGTGATAAGTGCCTTTTTGTATGCTAATAAGATGACAGATGGCTGGAGGCTCTGCAGAACCTCAGGATGGGGGCTCATTGCCTGCGGAATGAATGAATTCCCTGGGGAACTGACCATGTGATTAGAGACTTGGAAGTTTTAGCCACTGCCACTTCCCTCTTCCCTGAGAGAGAAGAGGGTTTGAAGATCAACATAATCAATGGCCAAGGATTTAATCAATTATGTCTATGCAATGAAGCCTCCATATACCCGTTTACCAGGAGGTGCTGGGTAGGTGGAGCACCCAGAGAGGGCATGAAAGTTCAGTGACCCGAATCCCCATACCTTGCCCTATGTATCTGTCATGAAAACACTATGGAGGGGCACACACGAGTCGTGTCTTTCCACAATGGCAGCTGTATTCGATCATAAAGCAAAGTTAAATCACAAGTATAAGGCAGGTTCAGGATTCCAAACTCAATGACAATTCATCATGTGATGAAACTGGACTTCTCACACAGCACGCAGAGCAGGACAGAAGACAATCCACACAACAAACAAGGTAAGGGAAGGGGTGCAGGAAGTTAAGGAACCGAACATGAAGTCAGTTTGTGGGCGCTCATTGAGATGAGGCCTCGAGCTGGCCCGGGTCAGCTCTCAGCACTTACTGCTTCTTCTGTTCAAGCAGGGAAAGATCTTGGTTCTGTTTGAAGATCAATAGCAGCAGTCGCCTATTTTAAGTAGTCAGACGTAGAGGGGCCATGTCTGAAGAGTCTGACAGTTTGCTGCCCAAATCCTCACCTTATTAAAGGGATTTAACCCATTTTATGCCCCTGTAGACCTCTGGTTCTGCTCTTTCTCCTTTCTGGAGTGTTAGCTGATGCTGGTCCTGGCTGTACAAATATATCACAGCTGCAGTACCTTAACTGCTTGAGTCATTGCTTGACATAGGCCCCTGCTTGACACAGGCTCCAGCTTAACATGAGAGACTCCATTTTGTTCTCTACATTCTCTTTTATCTGGCCAATTCTGAGTTATACCTCTATACAATAAATGGGTAATAGTAAGTAAAGTATGTTTCCTGGTTTCTTGAGCCATCCTAGCAAACTATTGAACCCAAGGAGAGAGCACAGGTGAAAACTTGGATTTGCAATTGTTGTCTGAAGTGGAGAGGAGCAGTCTTGTGGGTCTGAGACCTTACTTAACCTGTGGGATCTGAAGCTATCTCCAAATAGATAGTGTCAGAATTGTGTTATATTGTAGGATACTCATCTAGTGTCAGCAGAGAATTAGAAAATTGGTTGGTGTGAGAAAAAAAAAAAAAATCTACGTATTTGGTGACCAGAAATGAAGTATTGAGAATGACTGGTAAGTAGAGTGTGTTGAGGAAAATATAATTCACAAAGCAATGCTGGCTTGGCTTTATGTATTTCTTTGCAGATACCTAGGATGAATGCAGGCCTTGCATGTTGCTGGTTGTCACAAAATAAAAATCCCCACCCATAATGTAAGAAGGAGCATGCTTCACCAGTAACTCACAAAACAGTGCAATCTTTCACTAAAAACTTTAGTTTCATGATCACGATGTAGTTTTGGAATGCTGTTGGAGTCTGGAGCCGATGCCCAGAAAGAATTCTTGAGATGTCTTTGGTGTAAAAAGATGAGTTTATTAGAGCATGGGGACAGGACCCATGGGTAAAACAGAGCTGCTGCCCTCTGTGAGGAGTGGCTGGTTATAGACTTGGGCGTTGGGAGAGATAAAGAGAGAGGGAAGTATGCAAAAAGACTTTCATATGCTAAAGGATACTGGAGGCCTGGCAGTTGTGAAACTCAGGTTGTTTTCCTCTCTAGCTAAGCCTTAATATTTAAGACAGTTGGGAGCTTCCTGGAAGAATGTTATACTCTTCCTGTCACAAGTCCTTGTCAAATGGTTGCGCGTCCTAAAGAAATCCAATTTCATTTATGTTGCCTTTTGCCTCTGTTTCCCACATTAGTCAAGGAGGTGTGGGTGATAGGGCTACAGGAAATTGGGTTATGGGCCTCTGGAAGTTAGGCTATTGATGAAGAATGCTTTTCTCTTGTAAATCACTAAGACTTTGGTAAACTGAGGGAGACTCTTGTCCTGCAGGACTGTGATCTCTATTAGTTGCCATTCCTTTTTCCCTTCCCTTAGTTTTAGGGCAGCCAGGAGTGTCTGAGGAATGTCGCGAGTATCCCACCCGGGATGGGAGGGAAGGTTGCGGGGTGTCAGCTTGTGTTTTGTCTTCACCTTACTTTCTGCTCCCTCATCAGTGAGAAATCCACAGTGATATGGCTGACTTTTTTTTTTTTTTTAACACATAAAAAGAAAGTATTGGGTAATTAAAAATATGAAATTTATAGCTAGAGGTGCACCAAATTTGCCTTTTGGCCAAAGATGAATCAAAAATAAATCTGAAAACATTTTATTAAAAATGTTTACCAATATTACAATTTTACTACTAAAATTTTTACTAGATCTGTTTTAAGTGTGACATTAAAATCCAGGACTTGTAAATGTTTAGCATCAATAACTATTGGTTTCTCTTGAGTTCATTATACTGTGCATTTTGCAATTCGAAATACCTTTATGCGAGGTCCCTATTGGGTCAAAATCTGTTTCAACTACTTCTTCCAGAATAGGATACTTCTGGATTGTGATGTTGCCACCATGTAATTAAGCTTTTTTTATTTCTAATGAGAGCTGAGTACAATGAACGGTTAACTCCTCTTCAACGACTGGACTCATTTGATCAGGGCTGTTGCCGCTGTTCCACATGATCCAGTTCTGAACACAGTTTTGTACATTGTTGGGAAAACCACTTCCTGAATATTTCAGAAGCAGGCTTATGGTTGCTTTATTTGTATATTTTTATTCAAATATATTTTTAGCCACTTCCTGCTTTACATTATCTCTTGAGGAAATTTGTCCTTAGACCTTGGAATTAGAAATGCAGCAATGGAGCGACTTCAAGCTGACAAAATTTTGTTTGAATTTCTGCCTGCCTTCTAACTTTTACCATCTACACTATGATCTTAGCAACTTCTGATTGATAAGAGAAGGTTTTTTAATAGCATTAAATATCACTTAAGAGATGGTTGCAATCTCAAGGCACAGTTTCCCAGACATAGTTAAAGTACAACCTTCTGTGCAAACGACCAAATGGTTAATAAGTAAGACCTGCTATGTTGGTGTTCTTATCTGCAACGTATAGTATTAAGGCTTGTTTTTATTCAAGCAGGTTTTATTTTATTTATTTATTTTTTTCTTAAAGATTTTCTTTTTTTTTAAATTTTTTATTTTTATTTTTTAAGATTTTCTTTATTTATTCATGAGAGGCACACAGAGAGAGAGAGACAGAGACACAGGTAGAGGGAGAAGCAGGCTCCATGCTGGGAACCCGATGTGGGACTGGATCCTGGGTCTCCAGGATCAGGCCCTGGGCTGAAGGCGGCACTAAACCACTGAGCCACCCGGGCTGCCCTCAAGCAGGTTTTAATATGTGATGGTTATTTCTCCATCTGATTTAAATGCCAATTCCAAAATCTCTCGGAAGTCTTGATTTTTGCCTTTGACTCAAGAAGAATGATAAAAGTGGCCCAACGGTTTTCGGCATACAGCTAGTACTTTTGTTATATCATGCTCTATTATAATTAATTTTTGAACCACAGTCAAAGAATATGAACAAAGCATCTATATAGGTAATTTCTAAATCCTTCACAACTTTTGTCACATTGTCAACGACAGTACATGCAATGTGTGTTAATCATTTTCCATTTATGAAATATTGTTTAGGGGGCACCTGGGCTCAGTCAGTTAGATGTGCTCTGAGTTGAGTGTGGAGCCTGCTTAAGATTCTCTCTCTTCCTCTCCTTCTGCCCTTCTCACCTATTCATATGCCACATGCATGCTCTCTCTCTCTCAAAAAGAGAAAAGAAAGAAAAGAAAAATAAATATTGTTTAGTACAAATCCCTGTATTGTTGGTAGGTGGATTGGGAGAATTCAAAGACAGCCCCCAAGATTCCTGCTTCTTGATGTACACACCCTGTATGATTCCTAGGATTATGAATATGAATATGATGATATTATGTTAAATAGCAAAATGGATTTTGTGCATGTAATTAAGATCCCAAATCAATTGATCCTAAAATATAGAAATTATCCATGGTGGCCTGATCTAATCATGTGTCCTTTAAATCTAGGTCTAGAAGTCAGAGATAAAGAGGATCAGAGACTTAAAGAAGGCCAGAAGGATTCCACGTGCCATTGCCAGCTTAAAGATGGGGTGCAGGGGTGAGTGGCCTTCAGGACCTTAAAGGAGCTCTTGACTCACAGCTGGCAAGGAAACAGGGACATCAGTCCTGCGATGACAGGTTACTGAATTCAGTCAATGACAGGAATGAACTGGGAAAAGGAATTTTCTTCAGAATCTCCAGATGAGAATTCAGCTTGGTTGATACCTGGATATCAGCTTCTTGATACCTTGAGCAAAGACCCAGTCATGCCATACCAGACTTTGAGTCTACAAAACTGTCAGCTAATACCTGGGTATTGTTTTAAGGTGCTAAGTTTGTGGTGATTTGTTATGCAGCAAGAGAAAAGTAATGCAGCATCAGACCCAGAAATATTATGGCAAGTAAGTCAGAATTCATCATGAGTGTGCCACATTGGGAAAATTTAAAAGATTGTTATCCATATGGGTTGCTTGGTTGGTTGGTTTTGCCTGACCATATTAGAAGTTTTAGACCCATAAGCATCACATTCAACATTACCACTACTCTTTTTGTGTCTCTTAGCAGAATATAATTTAGAAAAAAAAAAAAAACAAAGTCTTTTTAAAAAACATGACTACCTTTAAAAATTCATTTTGTTTTTCAAATTATCTGGTTTCAGGAAGTGTCCTGCCCCTTCCAGGTCTCAGTATCCCCATATCTGAAATGAGAAAGCAAATTCCAAGATATTGAAGGATCTATCTAGAATTTCTGCCCCCATTCCTAGCCACCCTTCTATAGGCTGCTCTGAAAACAGACAACGGGAGAAATCCTTCAGCTAAGTCCTAGGTCTTCTCCTTGATCCCATTTCCTCAGTTTTGTTCTTCCTAACCTTCCCTGATACACTCTTATCTTCCTGTCCTCTTTCCAGGTCTTTGTGGCTAGAAGCCCCCAGGATGTAATGTGTGCCAGTTGATCTGCAGGACCCGTTAGTGGAAGCCATCCCACTCTCTTCTCCATAAACTGTAACTTTCAGTTAAGTTCCATCAATACATAAATCCAGTAAATGCAGAGCCGCTGCCTATCCTACCCCACATCTATATATCTAGAAGTTACCTTGGAATGAGGTTCATGAAACCCTGATACTCCAGATTCCTGAAAAATTGTCTCTGATTAATCAGACTAGAAATTGAAGACATATACATAAAATATATTTTGCAGACGGATTGGAAACATACAATCATAGAGACTTAAATGATTTCCCCAAACTGATTAAAGAGTTGTTGCCATAATAATTCACTTGTTAACTAATTCACTTGTATTTAATTAATTCACATATAAAAAAAAAACAACACTTGCTGAGACCTTCTCTATCCATATGGGTAATAAGAGCCTGATTTTTAAAATTTCAATACTGAGTCAATACTGATTAAAATCTGAGTGATGCTTAACAATAAATGGGAGTGATTGGGGCTCCTGGCTGGCTTGGTTGAAAGAACTTGTGACTCTTGATCTTGGGGTCATGAGTTTGAGCCCCACATTAGGTACAGAGATTACTAAGAAAAAAATGTGTAAAAACTTTTTTTTTAAAGAAATAAATGAGAATGGCTTAGGTCTGAGCAAGTATAAGTGATAACTGAGTAAGTGCACATATTTTGAGGAATCAATAAATGTTTACTTTAAGGAACCTAGCCCAGTCTATTTACATCATTCCTCCATTCTAGGTCTTGAAATAATTCCCTCATATTGGGCCACATATGGAAATAATGTGGGTGCGACCAATGAGAGGAGATACCCCTAGAGGGTGGAGGAGAGAGCCCTGGGGATCACCAACACTTAGCAGGAGAAAGCAGAGAGGAACAGCCAGAGAAGAAAATTCAGGAATATGTGACTTCAGAGAGCTGGGAGAGGACAGAGGGGACAGACCAATGCTTGATGGGTTTGTCTAATACGTACCAGCGAGAGCCATTTTAGTGATGTGTTTGCTCAGATCCAAGTTGCACTGAGTGGAAGGTGGAATAGGAAGTGAAGTAAAGCCAGAGGATCTATAGATAACTATTGAGAGAACATTCTTCACTACATTGTGTGCTCCTCCGTGGAGACTGCCTGATTCTTTCTCGTATCCTCAGTATCTGAGTTGGGCCCTGGCACAAAGAAGGCCTCAGCACCACTTTGGAGGAAAGCTTCTTTTCCACACTTTGTGTTTCCTTCCATGGAGGAAGATAACAATTATTTGCACCACTCCTGGTCTCTGTTCTTTTAAAGCTTTATCCCTTGGAGTGGAAGGGGTTTGGAAGAAACACCTGGGCTGCCAGTTAGGCCCTCTTTTTTTTTTTTTTTTTCTCTCTCTCTCTCCCTGTTTCTCTTGCCTTTACTATGCTTTAAATGTTAAGGGCTGGTAGTTGAGGGTTGAGGAAGACTGCTGTGATCCAGCTCCACCTGAGAAGTTACATAATGTCTAGCAAAATTTCTAGATTTAGCAGGTCATAAATATCTTCGTCTTCATCTACCGAAAATAAATGATAATCTCTAATAGTTTTTTAAAAAGCTTTTGTACAATGTTGATAAAATTTTCCTTATATTCTAAACTTTCAGGAATGCCATTTTTGGGGGGTGGGAGAAAAGGAATGCCTTTTTTTTTTTTTTTTTTTTTTTTTTAAAGCATTGTTCCAAAGTCTGTTGTCTCTTGAAGTTTAATGAGGACATTTGGAGTGCCTTATTTTTTCTCTACTTCATGTTACTTATATTCTTTATTATGTGTGATTTAAGGGATTTATTATGATTACTTTCATGCACAATTTCAGAGGGTTTTTTTTTTTTTTCTTTCTAGAAAATTTTGGGGAAGGCAAGCAGTTAATCTACTTTGAATTTTTTCCCAAAAGATATGAAATATTCTCTAATAGGATTTTTCTTTGAAAACTTAGAGCATAAATTGAATTAAAGAACTAAACATCAAATTGAGTTCTTTATGTGTCATTTTCTTTAGTGTTATAAATAGTAGCACAGCACATAATTCTATAAATATCAGATATAAATTAATCTCTATTTTTCTGCTTTATATTATTATCATAATTTTCATACATATTTTTAGCCTTAAAAGAATATAGTGATTTTTAAGCTTGTCAGGGTAACAACTGCTAGTCTATTTCACAATTTAACTTTTGGGAAGTTCTTAATAATTGTTTTGTACATAAATTAATAGCAGTCATTATCAATTAATTATTGGAGCTCGTCTCTCATGCACACATAAATATGGTTATCTTTCAACTGCCTGATAGAATTTCAAAAATTTGAAGCTTATAAGGAAACTTTTTGCTTTAAGTTACAACCAGAATGCTTCTTATTCAGAAGTGAATGTGAAGAGATCCTTGATGTATCCAAGTAACTGGACAGTTTATATTAGCAAAGTCATTATGTTGATTAGCTACCTATGGGATCCTCAGTCATGCATAAACATAGTTTGTGTTTTTTCTTTTTTCTTTTAGTTATTCCTAAGGGTTTATCAGTTTTGTTGATCTTTTCAAAGAAAAAAGTTTTGCCTTTGTAAATACTGTTTATTGTTTGTCTATCTTCTGGTTCATTGTTTTTTGCTTACTTTGGGTTTTGTTTGTACTTGTTTTTACAGCTTTTTAAGGTGGAACTTAATGTTCTTGATTCTATACCTTTCTACTTGTTTTCTTTCTTTCTTTTTTTTTTTTTTAAGAGGGAGGAGGGGCAGAAGGAAAGAGAGAATCTTAAGGGTGGAGCCTGATGCAGGGCTCTATCACACAATCCTGAGATCATGACCTGAGCCAAAATCGAGTCAAAGGCTTAATTGACTGGGCCACCCAGCTGTCCCTATTTGTTTTCTACTATAAGCATTAAAAAAATACATTCCTCTGTAAGCTCTACCTTTAAGTTTTAATATTAATATGTTTATTATCATACAGTTTGAAATATTTTCTAATTTTCCTAGTAATTTCTTCTTTGATCCTTGGGTTATAGAAGATTATGTTTTTCCTCTGAAATAGTGTTTCTAGGTGTCTTGTTATTTATTTATAATTTAATCCTACTTTGGTCAGACAACACACACTATTTGATTTCATTTCTTTTAACATCTTTTGTTAACTTGTTTCTGTCCCAGAGTACTTTCTATCATGTTGAATATACCATGTGCACTTGGAAAGAAAGCCTATTCTGCAGTTGGGTGTGATGTTCTATAAATGTCAATTAAATTAAGATGGTTGATAGTGTTGTTCAGAACTTCTTTCTCTTTGCTGAATGTTTAAAATTAGTTCTAGCAGTTGGTGAGAGAGGGGTGTTAAAACTGCCAATTATGTAGCTTTATTTGTTTCTCTCTTTAATTCTGTAATTTTTACTTCATATATTTTGAAACTCTCTTAATAGGTACGCACATATTTATGACTATTATGGCTTTGCTATGAATTAACACTTTGTTGTTATATCATTATGAACAACTTATTTCTGTCAATACTCTATCTTAAAATGTACTATATCTGATATTAATATGTATTAATATAGCATGTATAACTGTATAGTTATATAAGTTATATAATTAACATAATGTATTATAAAATATGTAATTAACACAACACAGATTTCTACACTCTCCCTAGACCTACTGAATCATGGTTTTGGAGTTAGTTTTGTAAATCTGTATTTTAAAAAATAAAACTTCCCTGTTGATCCTGACTCAGCATTCAAGATAGGTATTTGATTACTAAGATAAACTAAAAAAAAAAAAAAAAAAATTGTTGCTCACCATATTTAAAATATAAATCTTGAAATTCTAATTTTATAGAAGGATGGCAAAATGGAAGAAAATAGGAAACTTCCAAGTCATCCTGGGTGAAAAAACTGTGTGACCTGCAATTTAAAATATTTTGTTTTGTATCTCTAAATTATCTCAAAGTTAGGAAGTAAGAGTAATGCAAGTTCCCAAGTAGATTTCTTTTGGGGACATTTTATAAGCTTAATGAATGTTTGGTTGAACATTCATAGAAGCCTGGTTTATTTACAGCAATAATGATTTGCTCAATTTTTAAGCTTATACTTTATTATCAATTACATATATATTAGTGATGTAAAATATCACTGTTCTAAGTTGTAGAATATTCTATGTGATAGAAACTGCAGTTTCAGATGGAGATAGTTAAAAGCAACCTCCCTGAATTTAGTTTATTTGAGCCTAGGTTTTTCCTAAATTCACCCCTCTGCTCCCGCCCCCAGGTATTTTATGTAGAAAGAATTGATGGGAAACTGGATTTTCAATCCAACTTGAAAACATGAGCAGTTCTGGAAGTCAGGATTAATAAGCTGTTTTATATACACTCATGCACGTATGCATGCACACGCATACATACACAATCTGCTCACATTTGCAGGCCTTATAAAATGTGGACAATCTTTTTTTATTAGTTTCTACATGGGAATCTAACCAAAAGAGTGCAATTAAAAGAAATTAGAGTAGAGTCAATGATTAGGCATCTGTGTTGTAGTTTTTCAGTTTGTTACTTGGCATTGCTTTTGCAATGAAAGAACTGAAAACATAGAACTCAAATATGGGAAAATCAGCAAGAAAGATGGCAAATAAAGACTATGGAACAAGAATTGAAATTTCGCATGTCTATTTTATTGATATCCTAAGGAAAAGAATAGTTTATCTTTTTACTACCAATCACTGCGGCGGCATTTACTTTTAAGTGAACTTCTTTCTTGGAAGGAGGCAGGGGCTGGGACAAAGCAGGTAGAAAACAGATATGGTTTAATGGCAGAGTTCACAAGTTGGACAGAAATCCCAGGGCATAAAATTTAATAGGTTCTCCTCATACAAGGTTCACGGGAAAGTCTAGGGATGTCTAAAAACAATAATTAGTCTCCAGATAAGACCATGGAGTGGAAGACACACTTCTTGAGGCAGTTGGCCTGCAGTTTCTCTGTTCCCACATTGACTGCAGTACTATGGGAGACTCGAAAGCCATCATCCCCAACATTTTTCAGTCTGCAAATCACTTTAAAAACCCCAAGTGGAAGATATATGATAGTGAAATATAGTTAGTGCTTGGAGCTGGCCACGATTTGCGCTCTTGGCATAGGCACAGCATAAAGTAGCTTTAAAAAATACTGCATTACTTTATAGCTTCTTGTTGATTTACAGAGTGATATTTCCTTCAAATTTTTGCTCATTTACATCTCCTGTTTGTTTGTTTTCGTGTTTGTATTAGCTTGGCGTGATGAGAGCCGGGAGCTGGTCTGGGAACAATTTTACTTTATGATTTTCTTGATTCACAAAGTAGAGAACAGAGGTAACTGGCAGTAGTTCAAGCCGAAATAAAATAGTCCCCTGAAATTTATAACTGATACAAAAATATTTGTTTCTTTATCCATTTGGGGGGTTCAATTATAAACTGAACTACGTAGTGTAGTTTAAAACTGCCCGAGAGCTATAGCCACCTAACATAACCTAATAAGTTCTTAAGAACTCAGAGATGTTGCTTGAAGCGTACAGTTCTAATGAGTGTGACTTTGCATCTTACAGGATAGGATAGGAATTGGATTTTCCATTTCCTGAAGGCAGAGGTGGTTTTATATGTAGGCAGAGCAAGCAGCTGCTTCTGTATTGGGATTTGAGGCGTACTAAAATCCTTTCCCTATCTCTGAAGCTGAAGAACATATTTCATCTTCTGAATATTCACAATTAGAGAAAGAAAGAATCTTGGAGGCTTTGTAATCCAATTTTCAAGATTTAGAGTAAGGAAACAGATCCAGAGAGGTCAAGTACTTTGTCCAATCTTGACTTTTTCTCAGAAGTTTACATAAAGTTATATAAAATAAAATAGATGTAACAGCAAATCTGTGAAACCTGGGGAGAAAAAAAAAGGAAATAAAAAATAGTAACATACATTTTGTAACGACGTATTTAAATATTTTTTCTTTTTTTTTTAAGATTTTATTTAAATATTCATGAGAGACACAGAGAAAGGGAGAGCGAGAGCGAGAGAGAGAGAGAGAGAGAGAGAGGTAGAGACACAGGCAGAGGGAGAAGCAGGCTCCATGCAGGGAGCCCGATGTGGGATTTGATCATGGGACTCCAGGAATATGCTCTGGGCTGAAGGCAGGCACTAAACAGCTGAGCCACCAGGTGTCCCTAAATATTTTCTATTGAAATATAGAAATGATCTATTCCAATATAAACCAAAATATCTTGGAATTTTTTTTAACAACTTCTGCAAAAATGAGAGGTGAGTCACAAACTTCATAGCAATTGTAAGAAAAAAATCATTTATTTTGCAAAAGTACAATTAGCAGCCAATTTTAATATTCTGGTCAGACAGGAATATCTCCCGGGAAGAACTTCATAAAAGTATTGTTTGTGATGTAATAAACTCTTTTACAAATCCTGAAAATGAATGTAACTATGAATTTCAGAGAACTGTTTCTTATAATAGCCTTCAGTATGGATTGATGGCCATATACCAAAGTGCAATTTTGTGAAAGTAATTCTGTTGGGGACCAGGATGATGGTACCCTACTCTGAACTGTTCTATCTGCATTTAGGAAACACAATAAAATATGTTTAGAACAGCTGAAAATGATTTTCACTAGAAGTAATGCAATATTAGCAGTGGTTGGCATGTTTGAGAAGGTTTGACCTTCTCATATCTTGATGGAAATCACATGCTTCCCTGAAAATGCCCAATTTTAAAATCCATTTTAACAGTTGTATGCATTGTGTACAAAGAGCAGGAATTCAACTGCTAGAGCAAAAACCTCAAGAGAAAATGCAGATAGAACATTTTAATTGGCCAAGAATCTAGAGATTAGGTTTTATGATGAAACTAGTGAAAGTTAGACATTGAGAATCCAATATGTTCCAACATATGTTCTGAGAATTTTGGATTTTCATTTAATGCCATAGGAGTGGAGCAGATGAAAACTTCCAGTAAATTTAATTTCAGAATAGTTTGAAAGCTCTCTCTTAAGCAGGTTAACCTACACTCAACTCACACAGAGATCTCTAAGTATAATTTTTTTTTTTTTTTTTTTTTTTTAGCAATGTGAAGTAAAGAGAAAACTCACACCACTACATTTCTCTATTACATTCATGGTTATGTACTTTCTTCTTTTGCTAGAAAGAAGGTCTTATTCTCTTTCTTTCTTTCTTTCTTTCTTTCTTTCTTTCTTTCTTTCTTTCTTTTTTTCTTTGTCTTTTGTTGTTGTTGTTGTTGTTGCTCAGTGAGTACTTTATAGCCTACAGCAACTGCTAATGCTGTATGATGCAGTTCCTCTAACATCCCGTACATAATCTATTAAGAAGTCATATTGGTAATATCCCCAACAACTTTCCAAATCTAATTATTTCTCAACATACTTACTGCACTGGTGAAGTTAACATCATCCCTCACTTTTACTGCTACATCAAAAGTTTACTAGTGGACCTTTCAACTGCCAAACTTGTTCCATCCCCAAATCATTGGCCATTCATTCTCCAATCAACAGCCAAAATTATTTTCTTAAAGGTTTATCAAATTGTATTACTCTTTTTGCAGAACCCTCCTAAGACTTCCTATTATCTTTAGAACACAATCCTTATTCTTACCATATCCCTCAAAGCTCTACACAATGGAGGAGGCATTTCCAGTGAGTCTTTGCTTCTCTCATTCTGTGTCAGCTGCACTGTCCTTCTCACTGGTCCTGAGAGACAAGGCGTGTACATTTCTCAGAGCCTTTACAATTGCAGTTTTCCATGCCTGGAAACTTCCTCTCTCTGATATGTCAGACTCTATTTCACCACGTAGGTCTCCGTCGAATTGCCAGCTCCTTAAGACAGGCCGTTTGACAACCCCACTTACAGCATCAGCAGCTTTGAACATTTTCTTATGACCCTATCTTGTTTCCCTCTGAAGTTTTATTATTTGTGTATATATGATTGCTGCCTGCTACCCCGTAAGCTATAAAACTATAGCCTCGTAGGCTATAAAGCAGGGACTTTATCTGCTCACTTCTGTAAATACTTTAGAACTGTAGCTTGCATCAGTTAAATAATTGTTGAATGAATGCACGAATAGGAAATGATGCTCTTGTGATAGAACCATTATGTTGCTGATTGAGGATTAGTAAGACATGTGTAAGATGAAATCATCAAGCAAAAATTCTAACAATAACTCTTGTCACATGAAAGGAAAATATAACAAAGTGATTTGATTAATATTTCAGCCCAATGTAAATTTGGGATGTAAGAAGGTCAATCCTTATGGGAATGTAGCCCATGGGCTTGGCATCACATTTACCATTCTCTACTCAAGGGACTGGTCACTGATAAGTGAACCCAAAATTGGCAAATTTGGTGAGACACTTACTACTATATTTATATATTTCTGTTCACCTCATTTGATTATAGAAATACTATCAATGAAGAGTAATAAGATTTTCTCAACACTGACTCCTATCAGGGTTTAAGACCAACATGATCTGCCTTGATCTTTACTAAGACTAAGTCCTGCCAAGGATGTAGTCGACTCTGTGTCCTTCCTGATGATCTTCTGCTCTGTTTTCTAAGAAGCTTCTTAGGTCATGGGAAATGTAGCCTAGCAAGTTTCTGATGTTGATTTACACAACTCCAAGATTTGTAAGCCACTTAGGAAAGCTATGCTACCCATTAGAATTCAGCTTTAAATAGCTCTTGTTTGCTGAAATGAAAATAGAGTATTCTTTAATTCCACACATAGCTTATTTCTAATACAGCATTTGTCAACAACCTGGCATTTGCTTTAGAAAAAAAAAATAGGACATTTGGGTAGCACTTAAAATTTACATGTGCAAAGATGTCAGAGTATAATAAATGTTAATTAGCTCTAACTACAGTCTTTAGCAGAGATAACAGGAAATTTATAAAAAAAGATTATACTTTATTTGTTTGGTACTTTCTAAAATGGATTATGTTACAGACTAATAAATTATCAGTAAAGGATGCTATTAGTTAGCCTATACTAAAAATATAGTTTTAAGTATAGTGCTAGCTCCGTGCCAGTGGGGAAGACATCTTGAGGAAAGATTCCAGCTGTTGTCTTTCAGACATTATGCCTTCATCAATAAGTCCCTGAGGAATGGAAGAAGTCTATCAGAATGACTCCTGGGATAGCCCTTTGACAAAACTGTGAACTCACTGAGGTGTTTGCTTGGTATCTCTTGCCAATTTTTACTGGGTTATTTTCTTCCTTCTTGGGCACTTGCTACTCTTTGTTGAGCACTTCGTGTGTCCTCTTTCTCCCTCAGTATATTTTCTGTCTATCAGTAAAACCTCAGGAAAAAACTCTCTGTTAATCTTTTGCCCCTTATTTTGCATAGTAATTAAAAGTAGAGATTCAAGAGCCAGACTGTTTGGATTCAAATCCTGGCTCTACCACTTACAGTATTATAATGATGGGCTTATAACTTATCCTCCCTGTGCTTCAGTTTCTTTGTGTGCAAAATGAAATAATAGCAGTTTCTATATGAAGAATTTGTGGTTTTTGTTAAATGAGTTAGTGAAATGGAAAGCACAGACATCTCTGCCACATAGTAAGGTGCTGAATAAAAAGCAATTCTCTCAAGATATTTATGACTAAGTATGAAAGAAATATTTTAGACACCAATGTACAGCAGGAGTTGAGTGGATAATCTTTGGGGCTGGGACCCTTCCATGTTGGTCCTGAATCCATGGGATTTAGCCAGTTCTTACCCTGAAGGTCAACTGAGCTTCAGAATTTCAAGGATTAATTGGCCATTATAGCCCAAACTGTCCAGGTCCCAGTATTTTATGTTCTGGCTACCGGAATTTTTGAGTTGGGCGATGGTTTAGCAGCTTCATATTCTTATTTTCAAGTAGAATGCTACCGAAGTGCCACTAGATTTCAAAGATCTCTTCCGTAAGATGGTTTAAGAAAAAAGAACGAGCTGAGAGTGAAAGTTGCTGTGGTACTTCTTTCCTTTTTAAAGTTTTTAAGGTCTATGTAAGTTAAGTGACACATATTCTCAATCTCATTCCTGGATATATTAAATAATATTTTATTGTATAATACCATGTACATAATTTTTTCTACATGTGATATGGAGAAAGAACAGAAAATATAGTAGCTATATTTATCAATATGTACGGAACTTCATGATGGGGCACAATCTTATATGCCAACAATGGTTCTTGGCACTTTCATAAAATTTCTCCTTTCTTCCTTAAAACCACTCTATGAAGCAGAATTTATTTTTCAGTTCACTGTATAAAACTGAGATGGCAGAGGTTAAGCATTAGGATCATGTCCACCCACTCTGTGCAGACAGAGTCAGGATTCACACCAAGCCTGTCTATGTCTAGTCAGATCTTTTGCTCTTCACTACTGTATTTCATCTTAGACTATAAATCTGTTTGGTAGTAATGGAAGAGTTTTGCTTTGACAGCAAATATACGAGTTACCATCCTTATTTTCCAAAGTTCTGATACTGATTTTATGACTGGTTAAATCAGAATTGCTGGATTTCTCTTTGCTCAATGCCTCAACAATGAGATGGATCTTGGATTCATAACTGCTCATTATGTGTAGTCTCTTTCACATTGCAACACACTTAAGGATCAAGAGACCAAGGAGCAAGAGATCTGGAAGATGAGTCAAGATCTTTTGGTCTTTTGGAAAACTTTTCAACTCAAGTGGTCTCAGGAATCTTTGTATGTCTGTGGCAACCAGGATAGGAAAGATTTGAGTAAAGAAAGCAAAGGCAAAAAAAAAAAAAAAAAAAAGAAAGCAAAGATTATGCACTCATTGCTTGCTTTATTTATCTCAGTGTCCTATGTATAGGTATAAATCAGAACACACATTTGATTCTCAATCTGCTGGAAGGATGGGAAATACATGGAAAATTGAGATTGTTTATAAATATTAGAGTAACAAAAGTCAGGAAATAGTAAATGAAAATAAAAACATAGTGTTCTAGATTTCTGAGAGTGACAGATGGTAGGAAAATCCTGCCTCTTTATTAGGGAACTAATGTATATAAATGCTAAATCATTCCCTGCCCCCACAATGTTAAATGAGTTAGTATGCACAATGGTTAGAACAGGGCTTTGCCTAAAATAAGAATTTAACTATTGTTATTCCACATATCCAAGAGAATAAAGATGGAAATATGTACATATACCTATAGGATACATAAACCAAAAAAAGGATATATTTCATATTGCTGAATGACATAAAAATGATAAAAAATGTATCAGCTAACTTCGTTTGATATTAAGGGAACTCCAATATTTATTTTAAAATATCAGAAGTTTTTGTATTAACTTTGAGGTTTTAATCCCATCATTCAATTGTAAACAAAGTGAATTTATGAAGATATTTGATATATCTATGTAGAACATAACCTTAATTGATAAGGAGATACTAGGGAGCCTGTTTGGCTTATTGGTGGGTCATGTGACTCTTGATCTTGTGGTTTTGACTTTGGGCTCCACATTGGATGTAGAGATTACATAAAAATAAAATCTTTAAAAAAAATAAGGAAATACAATTCTTACATTTTCTACTAAGTGCTAGTAACAATGAATTTAGATTAAAAATCTAAATTGTTACTAGCATTGAATCTAAATTGTTACTAGCAATGAATTTAGATTCTAAAAATTATAATGTATAGGGTATATGTTTAATCATAATTATTTCATTGTCATTTGGAAGGCTAATCCTATTTTATTTCCTCAAAGTATGAATTTGTGGGGACTAAACATATGAATAAAAACTTCCCATATATGATTAATAAATGCCTCCCTTCTGTGCCATCACATGAAACCTCATTTATCTCAAATCCAAAAAAATTTAAAAGGTCAAAAATCCCCAGTTTTCTCTTCTAGTCTTATGTACAAACATGAAATAACTGAGGTGTAGAGAAGTATATGGTCATTTTTCCATGGAGTGGTGGAGAGGAACTCCTAGAAATCAGATTTCCAGGCTTTCAGTTGTTTTTTTTTTTTTTTTTTTTTTTTTTTTGAGAAAAACAGATGGAAAACAGAGTAGCTATAAAAATATATAAAAATGTAAATGACTTCTAAGAACATCACAAGGTTAGTATAGGTTTGACCTAATCCCTTCTAGCTTTTTAATTCACTTAGAAACTGTAGATATTAATCATATTGATCCCATGATATTATAAGCCATTAAAATATTTGGTGTTATTAAAGAAGATTACATTATATTAAGAGAAACCATACTGTAAATATTCCTTTATTTCCATTTAAGTATACTCTGTTTCCTTTCTTTTTTTTTCTCTGTTTCTTTTCTGAAAGGATTTGATATATTTTATAAATTAGGACACAAACTGTAAGGTTGATAAAATAGGTATAGATGGAGATCAAGAAAATCAGGAAAAAGGTAAAATGAAGAAAGTTGATATTGTGATTGTAATGCATTAACAGAAATATTTTATTGGAGAGTAAAATTTGACTCTGAGCTTCCAAACTGTCAGTGAAAAGCAGTCTTACCACCTTTACCAAAAGGGAAGAAGCCTACTGTTTCTAAAAGACATACAAATTTTCCCTTGATCTTGAATTCTTAAGGGAATTTTTAATATGAACTTTTATGTAAGTGACTCTAAATGACACTATGGACATTGACCTCAGAGAGAAGTTTCAGTAAATGTGATAGGAGATTTCATATTGTATGTAGTACTGGGTATATTTTATTAAGTTTGAATTCTCTGAAAATGTGTAACTGAGGCCCAGGTAAATTCAGAGCACCAGTACCTATTCATTCAGAATATCTAAGAATTTGTTATGTAATGTCCACATTGCCTTAAAAAAGTTTGAAAGGTTCTTTGTATGATACATGTATTTTCTTACTTTGGAGAATCTGGTTTTAATCATGGACTTAATTCTTATCCTTTTTTAAAACTAGCTTTATTGAGCTATAATTGATACACAAAGAATTGCACATAATTAATGTATATAATTTGACAAGTTTGGACAAGTGCAAACATTTCTGAAACCCTTGCCACAATCAAGCTAATAGACATATCTAACACCTTCCAAAGTTTCATGTGTCCCTTTGTTATTTGTGTCTGTTTGTGGTAAGAACCCTTTAATGTGAAATGTACTCTCAACAAATTTTGAAATGTATGTCATATTGTTAACTATGGGCCCTATCTATGCTGGCTAACAGATCTCTAGAACTTATTTATCTAGTATAACTGAAACTTTATTCCCATTGAACACGAGAGGATGGGCTCCATTCTTTACTTCTTAGCAGTGGTTTTAAAACATGTCTGCGGACACCTGGGTGGCTCAGTGGCTGAGCGTCTGCCTTTGGCTCAGGTCATGAACCCAGGGTCCTGGGATCGAGTCCCACATCCGGCTTCCCACAGGAAGCCTGCTTCTCCCTCTGCCTATGTCTCTGTGTGTCTCTCTTGAATAAATAAATAAAATCTTTAAAAAATAATAATAAAACAAGTCTCCAAATTCCTTGATATTTCTCTCATGGAAAAGTGGGGCTGGCCTTAGGGACTCATTCACAATTAAAAAATTCAGTGGAAAAGTGATGCTGTGTGATTTAGGAGGCCAGGTCACAAAAGGAACTGAAGCTTTGCCCTGCTCACATGTAAGACATGTGAGCACACTCAGATGGCCCTGTGAGGAAGCCTGGGCCATAAGGAGATGCCATGTGTAGATGCTTCTGTCAGTAGCTGCAATTTAAGCCTCAGATGTGGGGGTGAAGATAGCTCAGCCCCAAACTCTCTAGACATTCCTAGTTATCCAGTCATCTCCCAGCTGATGCCCCAGATATAAGCTGTCTTGGAGCACGAGACAGCTAGCCACCCTGTATCCTTCCTAAATTTCTGAGTCCTTATTGAGCTAAATAAGATGGTTGTTTTCAGTTGCTTTGTTCTGGAAGATTTTTTTTTTTATAAAGCAATAGCAACTAGTAGACTATTAAAATGAATTGCACATTTGGTAAGGGAAGTATCGGCTGTGAATACTCAACAAATAAGGATTCTAAGAAAACATGGGAGGATCTGAGATTAGGTAATTTCATTTTTATAAATCTGATGGTCTAAGAAATCTGTTCACATTTCTGAAGTAAAAAGAAATGAAAACAAATGTAGAGGTGGCAATTTACCTTTTCTGAATTGAATGGGATAAAATGATGTTGTAAAAGAGATTAGTCAGATTAGGATTACAGTGCAATTTCCAGAGAATGCAGACTTTGAGTTAGACCCCAGCAGGTTAACAAAAGTGATTCAGAGATCTCTTTTCTTGAGTATTTTATATATCTAGATCTATAGGGCTGAAATCCACTGCGTTATTTTTAGCCATGATATTCTTAAACAGTTTCTTCATTCCGTCGTTCCAATGATGCACTCTGGAAAGAGCATCACTTAGTACATTGTGATTATCAAACTATAATAGGCTGTTGCACAAACCACTTGCTACCATCTGGTGTGCCGTTATCTGCAAATTAGTCTTTTCTGGATCAACATAAATATCTTCCCATTTGTAGCCAAAGGAAATATTTTCTTTTCAACCGACAACTCTGCAATATGGTCTTAACTATGATTTCCAAAGAGGAAACTAAGAAATAACAAGAATTTCAAGAGGGATATCTCTATCAGTATGTGTCACTCTCTCTGTCTCTCACTTTCTCTCTAAATCCTTGCCTATGCAGCTACCTCTATCTACCTAGCTATTGATCGTGACGAGTTAATTGGCTGTATGTGGCATGATGGTGGAGTATCTTTTTCACCTCTCCCTTTGAACATGTTCTGCTACTGAGCTCAAAAAGCTATTTTCACGACGGTAGTGAGTCTTCTTTTCCTACGACTCTCCGACATAGTAAAAAAAAAACAAAATCGTTGAAGAAAAACTAAAGAGCTTTAGAAATAATTTACTGAAGTTTCTAGTTTTACCTTTCTAAAATGAATCTTCAACTATCCCTTCTCCTTACCCCCAAATCATATCAAATTTACACCATATTCTGAAATTTCCAACTCCTTTTATAATTCTATGATTTCTGTTTATGGCATTTGTAATTAGAAATCCTCCTTTCCTCGCTCCCTTATAAAACATCCTCCTCAAATCCTAAATAAAATATGTCTTCTGAGAAGCCTTCTTGAACAACAACTAGTTGTTACCCACATAGCACCTCATATACCCCTCTTGTAAAGGACTTACCACATCGAACTGCAATTGTTTATTACTTGTTTACTCCACCTGAGAAACCTGTGCCTTACTATGCATGTGTGGTGATCAATCAGTTTTGTTGTGGAAAGTACTGTGTTGACAGGTGGCACTAAGGTTTGAGGGTTTCGCTATCAGTGAGGCCCTCAGAACAGCTCAGCAGCCCTTTATTCATTCCTATTTATGCTGGGGTTATCAAGTTCCTGGGCACTTTTCCTTTCCTTCTATCTTCGTCACCCCCAGCTGACTACTCCTTGCCATCTTCCTGAGGAAAATATAGTGGAATTCACTGACTTCCCTTCTTCATTCCTTGTTACAGTATTCATTCTGATTTCACTTGAACATTTGTGCCTTCATATTGCTCTGTTCCAAGACCACATCTCTTCTTTTGCACTGACAGTCGCACAACTACTCCCATAAATCACTTGGCATCCCTTTCATCTGTTTTTCTCTCCCTTTCCATCTTCAATAATACTTCCTTTCCTCATGCCTTAAACAAAATAAAATGAAAATGAATCTTCAGAGTTGAAAATTATGATCGAATGAAAACTCAAAGCATTCCTTAAACTGAATATTGCCTTCAAAGGTCTTCCCTCTCTCTCCTTCCTTCCTATGCTATTTCTCGAAAAGCACAGCCCCTACCTGCTATCTTCACTTTGTCAAGTTCCCCATTCTCTTCTGAACCCATTGAATCTGGCTTCTGTCTTTTTACTGTTCCCATGAAACTCTGTTGGTCAGGTCGACAGTACCCTGCCTGTATCTCGCGTGCCTCCCAAATGATTTTTGATTCTGGTGACCTTGGACTTTTTTCCTCTCTTCTACCAGTACTCATTTCTGTTCATCTCTGAATGAATGAGCTGGAGAATAGGCTCTTTTCCTCTATTTTTATGTCCTTCTCTGCTTGTCCCCTGAATGCTACAGCACTGAGGGCTTGTCCTCCTTACTCTTTATTGCATCCACTCCTATAGTTTCAGTGTTTCATCTGTCTGACCTGTCTGACCCAGCTGGGATCTTGGGTCCAATCTTTTCTTTGGAATTTTAGATCTGTATTTCTGTCACTTACTGAAATTCTATAAGCAAAAATAAATCCTTATTTTTCTATAACCACACTTACTGTTTAGTAGCAGAAAATTTCAGATTAGTTTCTGTCGATTCAGAATCTCTCCCTCTGCCACTTCTCTGAGATTGCATATAAGTTCCAGGGGCATAAATAGACATGGTGGGTAGAAGGGAAAGGTAGAGATTTATTTGATTTATGCCCATACTTGCTGATGTCTGCTTTTCAGCCTCACTAATGTTGGTTCCTGGTCATCAGAATTTGTCCTGGGGAGCATCTGCTGAGATGGCTGTTATTTCTATCTGGTCTCCACTATGCACACAGATAAGTCACTCCCCAGCCATTTAGAACACAAAATACATCTCTTGGCCCTTTATCATTTACTCCTGAGATCTTCTCAATGTAGACACAGAAATTTTCTGATGCTCTTTAAAAAAAAAATTACGTAAATTCAATTAATTAACATATAATGTATTATTGGTTTCAGAAGTAGAGGTCAGTGATTCATCAGTCTTATATAACATCCAGCTCATTACATCACATGTCTTCCTTAATGTCCATCACCCAGTTATCCCATCCCCCCACCCCGTCCCCTTCAGCGACTCTCAATTTTTTTCCTGTAATTAAGAGTCTCTGATTTCATCTTGTTTTATTTTTTCCTCTCTCCCCCTATGATCCTCTGTTTTATTTCTTAAATTCCACATATGAATGAGATCATATGATAATTGTCTTTCTCTGATTGACCTATTTCACTTAGCATAATATCATCTAGTTCCATCCATGTTGTTGCAAATGACAAATTTTGTTTTTGATGGGTGAGTAGCAGTCCATTGTAGATATATGTACTTCATCTTCTTTGACTATTCACCTGTTGATGGACATCTGGGCTATTCCCATAGTTTGGCTATTGTGGACATTGCTGCTATAAAAATTGGGGTGCAGGTGCCCCCTCAGATCACTATATTTGTATCTTTGGGGTAAATACCCAGTAATGCAATTGCTGGGTTGTAGGGTAGCTCTATTTTCAGCTTTTTGAGGAACTTCCATACTGTTTTCCATCAGTGGAAAGTGGTTCCATCAGCTTGCATTCCCACCAACAGTGTAAGAGGGTTTTCCTTTCTCTGCATCCTCTCCAACATCTGATGCTCTTTCATGACAATCCAATGACATGGGAGACTGGTGGTTTCATTTATACTTTGTTAAAGCTAAACCAGACTGGTATAGGTCTTTAGGTCTTCACTGCTCTTGAATCCCCAGTCTGGGTGATTTGTTGTCCTTACTTTACCCCCAGCCACCCACTCAAAGGCTTTAATCCCAGACCTCTCAGTCTCATGTAAGTGTAAACATTAGTTTCTTCTCATATCAGTATATAAATATTAGTTTCCTCTCTGACTCTTTTCTTCTTCCCCAGCCCAAGAAAAGTTTACGTCCTCTCTGGTAGGTGGAAAAGGTTGGCCCCGGCCAACCTTAGATTTTTCTATGTTTTTTATTTAAAGCTTAAAATTCATGTCCTTCATAGGGTTTTTGATCTACAAAATCAAGACCTCACAACAATTTAAAAGCTTTTTGTTAAAAACTTTGTACTGTGTATTTCAAAATTGTGTTTTGGAAGAAGAAGCTAACATATGTGATCTTTTTTTTTTTTTTTTTTTTTTAACTTTGTATCCTTGCAGTCACAATCCAACTGTGAGTGGGGTAGAGTAGAATGCCCTCCCTGAGGCCTGAATGCACAGGGGGAGCATGATTATAGTTTCAAAATACTATCTCACCTCAATTACATTCTTGAACATCCAGACTGTTTTAGTCTCCTGTGTTCTTCAATAAAAGCATCTCATTTGCTTTGTTTTATTGTTTTATTGATTCCTCTTTCTTGACTACTTTTTTGCCCCCTTCTATTTTGGGGAATAATATATGACAATTCTATATAAGAAATGTTGTTTGAGTTGTCTCTTTCTTCTATATCCTTTTGCCACCAATTCAGGAAAGCTTTCATTACCTCTCTTTTGGATTACTACAACAGCATCTTAATAGGTGTGCCTGTTAGTAATTTCTATTCACTCTGACCCATCCTCCAGCTTTTGTCAATGATGTTTCTATAACATGAAATTGACTATTTCATTCCTGTTTAAAAATTTCTGTTGGGCACAATTGATATTGAAAAAATGCAAATTTCTTAGTGTGGCATGGAAATTCACAATGTAACTTCAACATGAATTTTTACACATATATTTCTTTGCTGTTCATGTTACAGCTCTCTCAGTGTTGAATATATCTCTGTTGACCAGAACACTGGTCTCTTTCATGACTCAGTGCTTGGAGGAATAGTTGTTCCTTTTATTAGGAATGCCTCTGCCTCTGTTACCTTATTTTTATACAAAAAACAAACAAACACAAAAAACAAACCCCAAAACCTCTAATTATTCAGAAGTTAAATATACCTATTATTGCAGTTATGCTCTGTTTTAAATGCCTATTTTACTCTAAATCATATTAGACTGTTAAGTTCATCAGGGCAGGTACATTTCTTATATTTTTACTATTATGCTCCAAATGCTAATTGCAGTATTTGCTCCATAATATGTATTAAACGAATAGGGTTACCTGGCTGTTTCAATTGGTGGAATGTGCAACCTTTGATCTAGGGGCTGTGGGTTCAAGCCCTATGTTGGGTATAGAGATTACTTAAAAATTAAATTCTTAAAAAAATAATAAAAAATAAATGAATAAACATAGGCCCTTGATGGTTCTATTTCTCTTTCAACACTGCCTTGTATTATTATTTACCTTCCTACCTATTAATATCTCCTATTAGACTTTTAACTCTTGCCATTTTTAAAGCATCTGAAATAGTTGGCCACTCATCCTTTTTGAAACACTCCCTTTCTGTGGCTTGTGAAACAAGCCTTTCTGTGGCTTCCATGCCCTTATACTTTTTGTTCGATTCATGTTTGTGGCTGCTGCTTCTTTGTGTCCTTTGAAGGTTTTTACATCTGTAAAATCTCCCCATTTCCTCCTTCACTTTTTCCTTTTCCTTCTTCTAAACTTTGGATAACCCAATTCTCTATCTCTTTCTTCTATTCTCCATCTCTCCATATTTTTGGTGAAATCATTCACACTCCTGACTTCGCTTATCAATAATATATAGATAGCATCAATTTACAGTTCTGGCCAAGATCTTTCCTTTGAACTTCAGATCTACACATCCTGTTCATATAATATTTTCATGCATTTTCTCACAGGTACCCTTAAATATAATAAACTATTAGAAGCCCACATCCCCTTTCATATGTTTAAGCACTAACCTTGAGTGTTTCAGAATGTGATTGTTTTGGAGATAGGGCCTTTATAGAGGTGATTAAGTTAAAATGGGGTCATTGGGATGGGCCCTAATTCCTCATAACTGGTGTCTTTACAAGAAGAGGAGATGAGGCCATGGACACAAACACTGAGGGACAACTATAAGAGTACACAGCAAGAAAGCAGCCATTTGCAGGCCTAGGAGAGAGGCCTTGAAAGAATCCAAACATGCTGATACCTTGATCTTGGACTTCAGGTCTCCAGAAGTGTCAGAAAATTAACTTCTGTTGTTTAAGACATCCAGTTTGTGGTATTTTGTTTGGCAGCCCTAGGAAACTAGTAGATATGCTAAAATATTAAATCATTTATTTCCCTCCAAACGAGTTCGTGTCTTTCTTATTTCAGTGGATGGTATCATCTGGATCCAGTTGTAGAAATTTGAAGTCTGATTAAATATAGTAATTAATATAGATTGACTCATTCAACCTTGGTTGCATCTTCATTCTAAATAACTCTTTAACTCTACCACTACTTCTTAGTTCAAAGCCACCATCACCTATCACTGATATTGCAATGATAGTTTCTTTAGCTCCCTTCCTCCATTTTATCCTTATAAAACATTCTTTGCACCAAAGATTATTTTATTTAAAATGAAAATTTAACCATAAACTTAAAACATAAAAGGGGTGCCTGGGTAGTTCAGTTGATTTGGCATCTGCCTTTGATTCAAATCATGACTCAGGGTGCTGGGATCGAGCTCTGCATCAGGCTCCCTTCTCTTGCTCTCTCTCTCTATCTCTATCTTTCATTCTCAAATAAATAAATAAATAAATAAATAAATAAATAAATATCTTAATATATATATATGTGTATATATATATATATATATATATATATATATATAAATTTAACCATAAAAAATTAAAAGTAATGTTCTCACTTAAAACTGCCACTTAAGAGGTGTCTGGGTGGCTCAGTCAGCTAAGTGTCTGACTCTTGGTTTTGGGTCAGCTTATGATCCCAGGGTCTTGAAGTCAAGCCCCATGTTGGGCTTCCTATTCAGTTGGGGAGTCAGCTTGAGATTCTTCCTCTCCCTCTGATCCTCCCTCCAACCCTGCTCTTTCTTTTTCTGTAAAATAAATAAATAAATCTTTAAAAACAAAAAACATAAAAAAACCTCTGCCTCTTAAAACTTAATAACAGGGGTGCATAGGTGGCTCATTCGGCTTAATGTCTGCCTTCAGCTCAGGTCATGATCTTGGGGTCCTGGGATCGAGCCTCATATTGGGCTCCCTGCTCAGCTGGGAGTCTGTTTTTCTGTTTTTCTTCTCCTTCTGTTCCTGGCGCCCCCTCTGACCCCTCACCCTGCTCTCTCTCTCTCTCTCTTGCTTGCTCTCCCTCATGTAAATAAATAATATCTTAAAATAAAAACCCTCTTAATAACATCCAATTGGGATCCCTGGGTGGCGCAGCGGTTTGGCGCCTGCCTTTGGCCCAGGGCACGATCCTGGAGACCCGGGATCGAATCCCACATCGGGCTCCCGGTGCATGGAGCCTGCTTCTCCCTCTGCCTGTGTCTCTGCCTCTCTTTCTCTCACTGTGTGCCTATCATAAATAAATTAAAAAAAATTAAAAAAAAAAACATCCAATTGGATTAATGCCTAGAGTCCTTGAGAGCCTGAAAGACATTGTTGGATCTGGGCCCTGCTTATCCCTCCAGGTCAGTCTTGCTTTATTTTCCATTTCAATTTCCTTAATTCCTCAAATGTATTGTTTCCTTTTTCAGGACTTTTGCACATTCTGTTCTCATTGTATGGAATTACCTCTCCCTCTCCTTCCTATTCCCATGCTTCTCTCGTCCTCTGCATCTTTTTGATAAAAGTAATTTTAGCTAGCATTTTTTTTGAGGTTTATGAAATGCCAGCCACTATCCTAAGCACTTTACATATATCCACCTTTAGCCTACATAGAATGTTCTACTGCTATCTCCATTTTATCAACCAAGAAACTGAAGTATAGAACAGTTAGAGAAGTGAAGTGACTTGTTCAAGTTTATAAAGCTGAAAGTAGTAGTGGAGCTTGAATTTGAACTTGGGGAAAAATAATTCAAAGCTTAGACCATTATTAGGAAAAAAATATTCTGTTTCTGAAAATTAGGTCAAGGCAGTCAGCATGTGTGCTGTTAACTCTCATCACAGTTGTGATGAATAATGAATAAATTGTTTAAAGCCTGTTTTCTGGGTTAGAATGCAGTCTCCATAGGCTTAGGGATAACATCTACCCTGTTAGCAAATATCTTTAGGCACCTGGTACACTGCACTGTAAGTGTTTGTTAAATGAATGCACCGTGAGCTTTCTTAGAACAGGAACCCTGACTTTGGTTCCTGGCAGAGTCCTATAGAAAGTGTTTGATAAATCCATGTTTGATTAATTATTGACTAGTAATAGAGCTGCTCTAAAATTTGATTCTATGTTATGCTATCAGCCTTTAAAAGGAGGAGCATATTTATTTTGATAAAGGGATGATGAAGATAGGCGGGTGTGGAGTGTGGGTGAGGATCCAAAGGGAGGAATACCTGAGCTATTTTTTTATTTTCCAAATCAATTTCCCATTTCGATTTGTCATAATTTCTACATTTGAACATCTTGAGATATATATTGAAAAGCTTTTCTCTCCCTTTCTCTCTCTCTCTCTCAGTGGTTATAATAGTCACTTGTTTGTATCCCTTTTACTAGCTTTTATTTTCTTCAGGTTCAGTATTTTCTGTTTTTATCCAGCATAAATATCATCATGGGGATTGTGCCTATCTTGGAATAATTTTCATTTCTTATCTAGGCAGAGTTTCTGACTCTTTTGAAATGAGGGCTTTGTAAGCCCTGATTGTACTAGTACAGAGCTTAAAAGGATGGTACTGCTACTTTCTGGTGAATATTTCACTCCCTTTCTCTCACCCCTAGCCTTTATTCCTCAAATAATGAAGAAATGGCTCAGGTACTATTCATAGACCTTTCCCATTCCAGCAGGGAAAGAGAAATAGCAAGGAATAACTAGAATGGTTTCCCAACTCTGCACTTAATGAGTGCCTGTAAGAAATATTTAATACTTAAAGAGTCTTTAAAATATTTTTTGGTAGAAAAGGTCCAGAAATTTTTTTTAACATGCACATACATAGAAATAGTGCATTGAAAAGATTTCAACATGGTTAAGATTTTTCTTTTCTTTTCTTCTTTTCCTCTCTTTCTTTCTTTCTTTTCTTTCTTTCTTTCTTTCTTTCTTTCTTTCTTTCTTTCTTTCTTTCTTTCTTTCCTCTTTAGATTTGATTTTATTTATATATCTGAGATAGTGAGAGACCTTATGAGTGGGGGCAGAGAGAGGGAGAAGTAGGCTCTCTGCTTAGCAGAGAGTGGAGCTCAGTACTGGGACCCTGGGATCATGACCTGAGTCTAAAGGCAGATGCTTAAGTGACTGAGCCACCCAGGCATCCATCTTTTCTTTCTCTTTCTTTCTTTCTTTCTTTCTTTCTTTCTTTCTTTCTTTCTTTCTTTCCTTTCTTTCAAAAAGATTTTATTTATTTATTTTAGGGAGAGCAAGAAAGTGCATGTGCATCTGAGAAAAAGCTGGAGGAAGTATAGAGGGAAAGGGGAAAAGAGCATGTCAAGCAGCCTCTATGAGCTGAACACAGAGCCTGCTGCAGTGCACGATCTCACAACTCTGAGATCCTGAACTGAGCCAAAGTCAAGAGTCAGATGCTTAACAGACTTAACTACTTAGTCACCAGGCACCCCAGGATTTTTGTCTATTAAAGATCTATCATCATTAGTATATTATTCATATCATCCTTGCAAGGCAAATCAGCACCTTCACGCTAAATACTATCCCCATTTCATGAATAACAGAGATTTTCCTCTCTGATTTAGATCAATTGTAAGTTAGTGGTAAGAGTCACTGATTGTCTCTTACAGGTATATGTAGTTCCAGGAGTAATTTGTGAGACAATAATAATCTTGACCTCAAAGACCTTATACTTGATATTATTTATTTGTGCACAACTGGTTTCTGCTTCCCCTGGGGCATATGGTGAAGTTGGGGGTGAGATGGACATGGAAAGAGGAACATTACATTTGTAAAATTGTTGAGATTTAGTGAATAAGTATAATGCATTATTAAAACACTCAGTGGTGACCATTGGGGCATATTTCTGTGTGGTAATAATAAAGTTACTGTTAGGATTGGCACTTGAATTTGTGTGAGAATTCTTTTAGACCTTGAAGGTAAAAGCAAAAGCATTGAATTTTTAGAGTAGCATTATGAAAATAAGAGATTTTTTTTTCCTTTCCAGGATGTAGCAATTTAGAGCACTAGCATAAAAATTATTAACAGATAGAAAGAAAAAAAAAGCAGTAATGGAGAACAGTCTAGACAGCATTAAAAAACAAACAAACATGGAGCTCCCAAAGAGCTTAATCAAGGAGCATCCAGTTCTGCTTACAGGAAAGAGTATGTTCCTAGGGTCAAAATATTTAATGTCTGCTGTTCCCATCTACTATCCTATTTAGAGGATTTTTAACAAAATCATCTATATGCTTTCAGTCCCAATTCTATCTGGATAACCTTGGGATTATGAGATCTTGTCCTTTAAACTAGATTTAAGAGAAATAATGCTATGATTCCATTCCCTA
Source organism: Canis aureus (assembly GCF_053574225.1). NCBI lineage: Eukaryota > Metazoa > Chordata > Mammalia > Carnivora > Canidae > Canis > Canis aureus. Next base: position 29,097,839 of record NC_135618.1, read on the forward strand.
AAGTTTAGATTTTATAGCTATTGTATTTCTCATGGTCAGTTAATAAATTACATTCTGATAGCTGCCTCAGTTTTTTGTTTTGTTTTGTTTTTTAAAGATCTTATTTATTTATTCATGAGAGACACAGAGAGAGAGAGAGAAAGAGGCAGAGACACAGGCAGAGGGAGAAGCAGGGTCCTTTCAGAGAGCCTGATGTGGGACTCAATCCCGGGTCTCCAGGATCAGGCCCTGGGCTGAAGGCAGCGCTAAATCACTGAGCCACCCGGGCTGCCCTGCCTCAGTTTTTAATACATATCATTTGGCTTGAAAATATCAGGACTGACAACAATCACAGGAACTTTTAAAGCAGAGAACTAGGTTTTTTTTTGTTTTTTTGTTTTTTTTTTTGAACTAGTTTTTTAAATGAGACAACCAAAATGTGCTTTATAGATTCAATCAACCTTCTCTTGGTTTGGTAGTTTGTATCATTTTTTTGGGTACTGGTCTTACTTTGACATTTTGATGAATATTATGAGGTCTCTTCCTAAGCACACAACATGCACACACACATGCTCACATACCATTTTCCTATATACTCTGATTTTTAAAAGATTTTATTTATTTATTCATGAGAGACACAGAGAGAGAGAGAGAGAGGCAGAGACAGAGGCAGAGGGAAATCAGGTCCCATGCAGGGAGCCTGATGTGGGACTCGATCCTGGGTCTCCAGGATCAAGCCCTGGGCTGAGGGCAGCGCTAAACCGCTGAGCCACCCGGGCTGCTATACTCTGATTTGTATACATTTTCAAAGGATCCTGGGACTCTGAAGCTCATTCATAGATTTGAAAATTAAAAATTTTCTGGCAGTAGTTTGTTCCTAAGCTTCTAAGCAATGCATAGATTTGTTTCATGCCCTGCCATCCTCAAAGAAGAGAAATATTTGTCCTTGTGAGTCCACAGTCCCTGGGAGTTGAATTTCTTTTCTTTTTTCTTTTTCTTTTTTCTTTTTTTTTTTTTGGAGTTGAATTTCCATGTGATTGAAAGGTTAAGTGGATTTTTCCTTTACTCTCTCACATGTAGCTGGAGTAAGAAGAGTGTCTCCTATCATTTGTTTGTCAGAATTTTTCTCTTTTTCCCATGAGGCTGGGGAAAATAAGGATTGCTCCATTTCATTACTCATCACAGACTTAGTTATTGGCGTATATAGTCTTTGGCTTTCTTTTGCTCTTTTCCTCCGACTTTATTAGTAGGATTGTTCTGTATATATTCTTCTCATCCATGTTTTTCTACTTTTACTATAGATATATATGTTACACACACAAACATGTCATGTAATTTAATCTTCACAACAACTCATTCAAGTAGATTCTATCAGTATCTAGTTATCTCCAACTTAATGGGAAAACTGAAACACAAAGATATTACATGCCCAAAGTCACACAGTTAGGAAGTGATGGAGTCTGTCCCCAGATTCTATGGTTTAATAAATATATAATAATATTGCTCATTCATAAAAGCAAGGATTTTTTTCCTAAAACTTTTTCTTTAACATTTTTTAAAGATTTATTTATTTATTTGAAAGAGAGCATACACATGAGCATGTGCAAGCACGTGGAGGAGCAGAGGGAGAGAGAGAGAGAGAATCTCAATCAGACTTCTTGCTGAGCTTGGAGCTCAGTGTGGGGCCAGATCTCACAACCCTGAGATCATGACCAGACCTGAAATCAAGAGTCAGATGCCTAACCAGGTGAGTGCCCCAGGCACCCCTTCTTTAACATTTATGGTAGTTCAGATCTACTGATGATGAATTCTTTTAACTTTTGTATGTCTGAAAATATTTTTATTTTGCCTTCATTTTTTTTCCAGGTATATTCATTGGGTATAGAATTCTAGAATGCTAGCATTTTTGTTTGTTTGTTTTCCCCAGTACTTTAAAATGTTGCTTCATTGTCTTCTTACTTGCAGTGTTTCAGATGAGAACTCTGATGTGATCTTTAGGTCTGTGCTTCTCTATGTCACATGTCCTTTTTCTCTGGCTGCTTCAAAGATTTCATCTTTATCTCTGGTTTTTAGCAACTTGATTATGATATACACTGGTGCAGTTTTCTTCATGTTTCTGGGGCTTGGGGTTCATTGAACTTTTTGAATATATAGGGGAATATTGTTCCAAAGTTTAGAAAAAAAAATTGACCATTATTTGTTCAAATATCATTTTGTTCCTCTCCTTTGAAGACTCTAGTTGAAGTTGTCATACAGCACTCTGATGCTCTTTTCATTAAAAAAAAAAATCCTTTTTCCTTTGTGTGCTTCATTTTGGATAGTTTCTGTTGCTATGCCTTCAAGTTCATTATCTTCTGCAATGTCTAATCTGCCATTAACTCTGGTTAGTGTATCTTTCACTGCAGATATAATAGTTTTAATCTTCAAAAGCCTCTAATTAACTTTTTGAACATATGGAGTATATTTATAATAAATCTCTTTGTGTCCTTGTCTGCTAATTCTAGCATCTATGTCAATTTGGATGGATTTCAATTGATTTGTTGTTTTCCTTATTATGGATTGTGCTTTCTTGCCTCTCTACATGCCTGGTGTTCTTTGATTAGATGGCAGATACTGTGAATTTTACCTTGTTTGGTACTATATAATTTTGTATTTGTAGAAATATTTTTCAGCTTCATTTTTGGTTACTTGGAAATAGTTTATTTTCTTTTGCATCTGAAAAATCATAAAAAAATGATTTTTCAGGTAAGTTTGGACCACTTTTCAGTCTGGAATTAATTATTCCCTACCAATGAGGCAACACTTTCCTGGGCATTCTCCCCTGGCCCCTGTGAATTAGGTTTTGCAATGCAGCTGGTCAGAACAGACACTGGTCTTCACCTTGCATGAGTGCTGGGCATTATTCCCATTGATTATTTTTAATAGTTTTTCCTAGGCTTGGATAACTTTCTCATATAGCTGCACTGATCAGTGCACTGCTGAGTGCTCATAGGGATGGGGTAGGAAGGTAGAAAATGGTCCTCTGCAGATTTTCAGGTTCTTTTCTTTGTGCAACTCTATCCTTGCTGGTACTATGTCCTATGAAATTTGTTCACTTTAATGTCCCAGGAATCTCAGCTCTGTCTCCTTAATTCATGGGGTCCCCTTATTTCCTTCTCTATCATAGAATGAAACTTCTTTTAAGGCAGTAGTAATCTGTGGCTCACTTCATTTGCTTCCTTTTTTGATTTTGTTTTTTTTTTCTAATTGTTCCAGGAGGGAGGGTAAAGGGTAAATCTGATAACTGTTACTCCATCTTGGCTGGAAATGAATGAACTGGATGTTTTTTGTTTTTTTTTTTAAAAGAATTTATTTATTTATTTATTTATTTATTTATTTATTCATTTGTTTATTTGAGGCAGAGGTGGAGGGAGAGGAGGAGATTCCCCATCAGATTCCATGCTGAGTGTGGAGCCCAACGAGGGGCCTAATCTCATGACCCCAAGATCATGACCTGAACTGAGAATCGGACACTCAACTAACTGAGCCACTCAGGCACCCCTATTTTTCTTTCTTAATTAAAGAATGTTATATATACATGTTTCCACTCTGCATGTATTCTTTAGAAACATACTTTTTCTACTCAACAATATATGTTAACGTTTACCCCTGCTGGTTCACATAGAATTCATGTATTCATTTTGACTGTTGTTCAACAGGAATATCATGCTAATTTATATGACTTGGCATCATTTTTTTTAAAGATTTTATTTATTTATTTATTTATTTATTTATTTATTTATTTATGAGAGAGAGAGAGCAAGAGAGAGGCAGAGACACAGGCAGAGGGAGAAGCAAGCTCATTCAGGGAGCCTGATGTGGGACTTGATCCCAGGTCTCCAGGATTAGCCCCTGTGCTGAAGGTGGCACTAAACCGTTGAGCCACCTGGGCTGCCCGACTTGGCATCATTTTTGAATCATTTGCCATTAGTATAATTGAGCAAGTAAATTTTCTAAATAATTCAGATTTCTTATCTGGAAAATATTGACAGCAATAGCAGGATTATTATGAGAATTATATAGTGTGTCTCATGTTCACATGGAGCAAGGCACACAATACACACTCAATAATTCTCGGATTATTCTAACTTGTTTTTCTCTTCCTCATCATCTTTTTATTATTTTTCTCTTCTTTTCTCTTTTAACTCTTTTATGTCTTTTGGATTCAACAAGTCAGTTAATTGTAATTACAAGTTAGACAGTAATCATTTTGTAAGCATTTTATGGTATGAGCAGGGGAGACAATCCACATGAGACCAAGGTAGTTGATTTGACTGAACTTTTTTTCAAAGTTCTAGCCTTCTAGGACTCAACTTTTGTTGTAGTAGCAGGAAACATGAGGGATACCCAAGAGAAAGGCCACAAATAGTAGTTTAAAGCATTGAAGTTTCTCAGAGAAGTGGAAAAGCAGGGCACTAGATCATATTGCCAAGTTGAATAGAATCTACCTTTTTCTGTATCTGCCTAATTTTCTCTTGGAGGAACTAATTCTTTTTATATGTGGAAACCAAAACTTCATGGAAAAACACAATGCTTTTTCTGACCCCTCCCCCTGCTTTTTTTATGGACTTCATTAAAAATTGCCTCTTAAAAAGAAAGATTTATTTATTTATTTATTTATTCATGAGAGATACAGAGAGAATGGCAGAGACACAGGCAGAGGGAGAACCAGTCTCCTCACAGGGAGCCTGATGTGGGACTCGAACCCAGATCCAGGGATCACGCCCTGAGCCAATGGCAGACACTCAACTACTGAGCCACCAGGTGTCCTCCATTAAAAATTTCTTAAATCAGATCAGAAGGAAAATGAACCTGTGCATTAAGCTATAGTGTTGCAATAACTTCCCAAGTAGATTCCTGGCCATCTGCATATCCCTTTCCAATATCCTACACTTTGTTGCCAAACTCATCTTCCTTAAGCAAACCTCACAGACATGGATGGTTCCCCATTGACCCTTGAATTGAGTATACAAGTCTCAACTATCACTCAGGATTCTCCACAGTGTGATCTATAAGATGTCTTTCCATATTTATATCGTAGTGCTATCCTTCTTATACTCTGCATTTCAACTAAATGGGACTATTCACCCGGAACTATTACAAATGGTTGCTCAGTCGGGCTCCCTGCTCAGCAGGAAGCCTGCTTCTCCCTCTGCCTCTGCCTCTGCCCCTCCCTCTGCTTGTGTTCTCTCTCTTGCTCACTCTCTGTCTCAAATAAATAAATAAATAAATAAATAAATAAATAAATAAATATCCTAAAAATATTTTTCTTTTCATCTAATCCACTGAAGCTGTCAAACTTTACTAGTGGCCTCCCACTAGTCTTCATATGGTTAATCTTTTCTGTGGTACTTTATTTGTTGACTCACCCTCTTAAGTCTCTTTTCCTGGTTTCCATGTCATATTACCTCCTTTACTTTTCTTCTAAATATCTGATTAATCATGTTTGGATTTTCCTGGGTTCTGTTCACCCCACCTCCACCTTGACTCTAAATGTTATTTCTCATGTTTTTAGTACTTCTAGTTTTAGTCTTTTTTTTTTTTTTGGTACTGCTTTGTAAGTTCTACATGATAGATCTCATTTTTTAAGCATTCCTTCAACTCTCACATATGACTTGACTTTAAAATCTTAAGAAACAATCCTGATATCTTTCTTGAACTCTAGACCTATGTCTCCAACCACCTACTTAGAAGTTTCTTTTCAATTAGCATGCCTAAATCAAATAGTAGAGTCCACCTTCAGACTATTTTATCCTTCTGTAGTCCTGGCAGCACCATATACCAGTTTCCTAAATTATTGTCAGGTTATCCTATTCCTCATTCCTACATTCTATATTGAATGTTTCCATAAGTCTCTTTTTTCTGTCCGGATTTTGCCTTGGCTCCCAATTCATCTTCTTTTGGCTACACTATTGCAGAACATTCCTGACTATGGCACATTTCTGTGCTTCTTGATATTTCAATCCATGCTCCATGTTGCTGTCCTCGTTCTTTTCTACAACTTTAATTTACCATATCATCATTCTACCCCTCCAGAATCTAATCAAGATACAAATATTTGTTAGTTGAGCGCCCACTATCCCGAGTGCTAAACACTTCACATGTATTTGTTATCTTATGTAATGCACACAGTAATCTAGATGTGAAGATAATCTTGTGTTATAGATCACGAAACCAATAAATAATTTTCTCACATAGCAGTGTCAAAGCAGTATTTCAAAGACAGTTTCCTCTGATTACAAAGCAGTCTCTCCTTCTAAATCTTACTGCCCCATCAGAGATTTGAACTTAAACCTAATATTTCATGTTCTCAATGGCCTTGTCTAATCACCTAGGTTAGGAATAACAATAATAATAATAGTAATAATAATAATATAAAATTCAGAGGTATTATTTTCTCTTAAGGAAAAATGAAATGCATAGTAGAGTACTTTCAAATTAGTGCTACACAGATATAAGTTATTATCAAAGATCCTTCAAGGCCATTATGATGTCTATTTTCTAAAGTTTTCTTGATTCACCACGTTGAATTAATTCTCTCTCAGTGCATTCACTGTACTTGGTGCACATCTCAGGGTTAATTATATTTACTTTTAAATGATTTCTCCACATAGTGAGAGTTTTTGGGGGGCCAAGGTCATATCTCAGTTCTTGTATATATCCAGCACTTAGAAAAATGCCCGAGACTAAATTGAACACTATGTGCCCCCTAAAAAGAAATATTAAAAGCTTGGGTTAAAACTAACACATTAACATGAAAGACATTTAAATCTAGAAAGATGTCTCATTCACTTTCAAAGTCAGTAAGGATATTAGAGATTAAACTCAAAAGAGAACAATTTGAGAAAAGATGTCAAACAGGCAGAAGATCAGATTCTTGATTCAAATATAAAACATTTAAATGTTACTGTTGCGCATCCCTTTAAGTAGTCCTTTTAAGTCATTTGACAAACAACAAACCATTGATTGTGGATATTTAAGGAAAAGGCTTTTCCCTTCTTTATATAAGCCTACAATAGACATAATATGCTAATAGTCCCAGATCTCTAAGGGTCCAAGACTGTGGACATGGAACTCTAGGGTGTTTTTAATAATCTTTTGGAAATTGTTCAATTCCCTGGAATTAAACTGTGGGCTAAAGGTAAAGAAGCACATTTTGAAGGTAAGAAGTAATGACTGGCTCTTGGTGACATCATGGAGAATATTGGAACAAGTTAGTGGATCAGACACTGTGATTTGAATTGAGTCCGGTGGTCACTCTGGTGAAATGAACATGTCCTGGGGGTGATCCACCTTGGATCCAAGTGCCGATGACAGTTGAAATGAGTAACTGGTAGCACTGAAAAGTGCTGAGTGTCTGTGGCCTTAATTTTATTATTTATGAATATCACAACTGCTGTCCTGACTTATGTAATATTGTAAGGAATATTGTGAACTCAGCAGTATAGGTCATGAGCTAAAATTTGAGAGTGTAAGAAGAAAAATAGTGCCAACAATTAATAAGTGTAGTTTCATTAGCAGACAAATCCTTTCAGATTATGGTGTTCATAGCTGAAAATAAACAATAAAAGGAGGGACGCCTGGGTGGCTCAGTGGTTGGGCATCTGCCTTTGGCTCTGGACCGATCCTGGAGTCTCCCCTCGGGCTCCCTGTATGGAGCCTGCTTCTCCTCCCTCTTCCTATGTCTCTGCCTCTCTCTTTCTCTCTGTGTCTCTCATGAACAAATAAATAAAATCTTTGAAAAAACTAATAATAAAAGGAAAATGTAGTGATGCAAATGTTAACTCTTTTAAAAAGTGCATAAATTTTAAGGGCATGGCAAACTTACTGTTATTAAATTTATACTTACTTATATATTACTTATACCATGGTTTAAGTACCCAGATAAGTATACTGAACATTACCAGCATCTCAGAAACCTCCCGCATGCTTCTCCTGTAGTGCCCACCCCTTTTGCCCAGGCAAAAGGTAATTAGTATTCTTACTTTAATGCTACAGATTAGATTTGCCTCTTTGTGTACTTTATGAAATCAAATTCATATATATATATACATATATATATTTAAGGATTTTATTTATTTATTCATGAGAGACACACACACACACAGAGGCAGAGACATAGGCAGAGGGAGAAGCAGGCTCCATGCAGGGACCCCCATGTGGGACTTGATCCCGGGACTCCAGAATCACACCCTGGGCCAAAGGCAAATGCTCAACCGCTGAGCCACCAAGGCATCCCTCATATATTTTTTTCATCTGGCTTTTTACAGTCTATTTTATGCCTCAACATTTATCCATTTGATGGCATATAGTAGTACTGTGTCTTTAATCATTGTTTTATAGCACTTCATTTTTTGAAAATGTTTCTTAAGAACATGTTTTCTTGATGAACATGTGGGCTGAATCTGAGTTCTGGCTATTATTGATAATGCTCTTGTCTTAGGGCTCCACCATCTTCCATATGTGACTTCAAAGATTGTCATGATCCCTTGTATCAAGGCAGAAATAAAAAAAAAAGGCAAGAAGGCATATTAGATTGTTAAAAATCCTGACCTAAAAAAGTGAATCATAAAACTGGTTAAAGGAATTGCTAACTGGGAAACCACAACCCAGTGACAAATTCTTAGGGAATTACTCCCTAAGACAGGAGTCTGTGTCCCTGAATTACTGCTTGTCCCATGAGCATTCTCATCTGCATCTGTTGCATATCTGTACGCGTTTTCAGTGAGTACGTAATTACCAGTGGACTCGTTAAGCGCCGGGGAGCATGTGGTCAGATTCAGTAGATATTGCCAAACAATTTTCAGTTAACTAATAGTATGAGAGTTTCAGATGTTCCCCATCCTAATAGTGGGTATTGTTAGGCTCACTGATGGATAGATTGATAAAATTTCAGCCATTCTGGTGGCAGCTGGTAGTAGTTCATTGCTACCTCAGCCTCCATCCCCTCATGCACCTCCTTCTCCATAATTAAACATTATGGTTAAATATTAATGATATCTCATGATTCTAACAGTGTATTTGTTTTCCTGTTTTTCTCACCTCTATTTTTTTAAGTCTAATTTCAGCAACCAATTACCACCTGTTATTGTTGTTCTTTAATTATATGTTTATTATAATACAGATCTCAATTTTGAATTACTATACAAACAGTTTGTCCTGTTTTATTTGGTGTGATATTCATCTGAGAACCTCACAGTAGAGCTTTGGGGGTAGTGGACTATATGTTAATTTAGAATGAATGTTCTGTGCATATTTTCTCAAACTTACTCAGGAATTGGAATTTCTTTGCATCTAAAACTTCTTATTGATGAATGAGGCAGAGAAGGCTAACCAAACTGTTTTTGCAAACAGATATGGCCATTTCCATGCTGCTCATTAAATGTAAGTAGAGGGGATATGATTTTTAAAGATATGGTTCTTCTATTAACATTGCAGATCAATATGGTGACCTTGGAAGATGGTGATGCCATAGGTGGAAGCTGCCTAGTTCTCTAAATTATCATTGGAAGGAGAATATTCAATAGATTCAGGAACATTTATTTTGTGCTTTATAGAAGTGAATAACAAATTTCTAATATGCTTGGGCCATTCAAAATTTGTGGTTTATTTTTATATCAACTGGCTTGTTTTTAATTAATGTGAAAATGGGAACCTTGAAAAAGTTTGAGCCACTTGGGCACCCCAGATGTTGAGGGATTCTTAATGCCAGCTTCACCATGAACCTATCCTAGAAAAGACCTGTAATTATAAAATCATTTTTGGACTCCCATATTTCCATCAGCAGGGAGTAGGCTCTGCAAATTGTACAGACCCCAAAGAGGGCTTACACTTCAGTGTTCAGAGAGAATAAAGGACAAGGACAACCCTTCTAAGGCTGGAGCCAGTGTCAATAGATAGCAATGGGCAAGAAAGTTCCTACCGGAGAGCAGGACTATAGTCTAACCTAGGGACATCTTCTGCCATCAGGTAAGAAATTGGTGTTAATAATGTCGACCCCTCAGGGTTTATTACTGCTGTGATTTTTTTTCCTGTTGGGAGTTTTTATTATACTTTTCCTGTCCCTGCTCCTCTATTTTCTGGATAAGAGAGAGAAAGAAAATATATGTGTGGTAAGTAGAAGCTAATTTGTTAATTTATAAGATGACAAGGAGCCACATTTAGACTTGGTGAAGAAGGTTGCATTTTACCAGGATGCTCCAAATTTTGATGTGGATGGCTTCTGGATGGACTTTGGGGGGAGTTAGACTTGAAGAAAAACATGGCCAAATGGCTAGACTATTTTAAAGAAATAGAATAGCCTCCCCCAAAGTAATTTTCCCTCTTCCATAATGTGGAATAGTCACTGGGTTGTGGTTTCCCAGTTAGCAATTCCTTTTACCAGTTTTATGATTCACTCTTTTTAGGTCAGGATTTTTAACAATCTAATATGCCTTCTTACTTGCTTTTTTTATTTCTCCAACTTGATACAGGGGAGCATGACAACCTTTGAAGCCACATATTGAAGATGATGGAGCCCTAAGACAGGAGTTTGTGTTCCTGAATTACTGCTTGAATGACAGTTTTAGTAAGTCAGGAATACCTTTTAGTCTTGATAGGAAGAAGAAATCAAATTTTAATGTATATGAGGTGTGTTTAGGTTTTTTTGTTTTTTTTTGTTTTTGTTTTTGTTTTGCAGTAAGCTAGCATTACTCAACTAATAAAATCAGTATGACTTTGTTGCTAATTATAACACAATAAAGAAAAAGATAAGGAGAAACATTACAGATAAATACTTTGGTGATATTTAGGTGGTTAGATGCCAAGTTGCAGAGAAGTTCCTAGTGGTGTGCCACATGATACTGTCCTATCTGGTATGATATGCTTAGCAATTAGCAGTTTAATTACTTGACTGAAGAACTATCAAAAGATCATGTTCAAAAGGTTATCAACAATTAAAACTGGGATGATGGGGTGGCTCAGAAATTGAGTGTCTGCCTTTGGCTCAGGGTGTGATCCTGGGTCTGGGGATCAAGGCCTGCATTGGGCTCCCTGCGAGGAGCCTGCTTCTCCCTCTGCTATGTCTCTGCTTCTCTCTCTGTCTCTCATGAATAAGTAAATAAAATCTCAAAAGAACCAAACAAACAATAAAACAACAATAAAAAAAAAAACAATTAAAATTAACTGATTACAAAACAGGGACAAAAATTTCATTTTCAGGTGAGAAGTAAATATAATTAAATATAACAGAAAAAAGATATTACTGTCTTTAATAAAATGAGTTTTATTTTTTCTAAAGATTTTATTTACTTATTTATTTTAGAGTGAGTGAGAATGTGAGTAGGGGAAAGGAAAGGGAGAGAATCTCATGCAGACTCCACACTGACCAGGGAGCCCAATTTAAGGCTCTATCTCACAACCCTGAGATCATGACCTGAGCCAAAACCAAGAGTCAAATGATTAACCAACTGAACCATCTAGGCACCCCTAAAAAAATGAATTTTAAAGGAAGTCAAGGGATGCCTGGGTGGCTCAGTGGTTGAGTATCTGCCTTTGGCTCAGAGCATGATCCTGGAGTCCTGGGATTGAGTCCCATACCGGGCTCCCTACCTGCAGCTTGCTTCTCCCTCTCCCTATGTGTCTGCCTTTCTCTGTGTGTCTCTCATGAATAAATAAATAAAATCTTTAAAAATTTTTTAAAAAAAATAAAAGAAGTCGACTTAGAGAAATAGAGAGTAGAATGGTGGTTGCCAGGGGCTAAGGCACAGGGAAATGGGAAGAAGTTGGTTAAGAGGTATATAAACTTTCAGTTATAAGGTGAATAAGTTCTGAAGATCTAGTATATACATGGTGACTACAGTTAGGAGCAGTGTATTATATACTTGAAATTTGTTAAGAGACTTAGATCTTTTTTTTTTTTTTTTTGAGACTTAGATTGTAAGTGTTCTTCTCCCACCCCACTGCCACACACACACAAATGTGACTATGGTTGGTGATGAAAGTGTTATTTAACTTGATTGTAGGTTTATTTCAGGGATACAAGACAAAGTCGATGCAAAAAATGATGAAGTTTCTAAGAAGAAAAAAAATAAAACATATGTTTCCCCTATTTTATTCCCCTAAATAAAATTGAGGAAATAATGGACAATTTTTAAATGAGCTTTGATCTAATTACAACAGTATTCAGATATTAGACCCTGCATTTTAAAAAGAAACATTTTCATGTAAGTAAGATTGTTGCTAAATTGTGGAAAGTTCTGGGTCTTGTCATTTTAGTAACATTTGAGGTAATTAAGTATGTATATCCTGAAGAAGCAATAGCTAAAGAAAAACTTAATATCCGCATCGTGAGATTCAAAACTATCATGTGAAGTTGTATCCACTCTGGGTCCAAATGTCAAGATTTGCATCAATTTACAGAAGTTAGATGGAGATTTTTTTTAACTTCTTCCTCTGGAAGATCTTTCAAAAAGATTGTTGTTTCATGAAGAGAAATATGTCATGAAAAACGTACAAACTGACCTCAAATAATCCTGTGTCAGAATTGTAACAAACACTTATTTCTGAGTAAGTTAGACTATATGATCTTCAAGGAAGTGGATTCCAACCTTTTCTGCACCATGGCACCAAAGACAATGATATTTGTGTCACACAGTGTGAAGCTGATTATGGCTGGAGGCCAACTGGCTGGAGCTCATTCCGCCATATTCCCTGGTGGTGGAGGAAATGCTGTCTCCACCTTCCTCTGACCTGTTCAGTGCACACTGTGGTCCTGCAGCACGAGATGGAGGAACATTGCTCAAAAGTCATATCCAACTATAAGATTGCAAGATGCTCCATAAGAGGATGGAAGGATTTGAGATAGATTGTTTTGTTTCCCTGGCAAGAAATGGCTTCCATATTAGAAACTAAATGATAGAAAAGAGGACAAAAACAGATTCAACATTTCTTCAGGCTTCCAGTTCTTATATCACTGTTACTCTACTCTGAGCATCATTTTTAGCATTGGGCACCATATTCTGTATTCTGGCCATTTTGAGAACTTGTCTCTGAAACCAGGCTACTACTTCATAATAAGTCAATTTTTTTGTTTGTTTTTTAATATATCTGGGTAAGGAAGCAAGGCGAATCAAATCCAAATATTTGGTCTGTCACAAAGAATTCAGGGCTGCCACAGATGAAAACTTGTTGAACACAATGCCAGAATAACAAATGAAAATGCTCTTTCCAGAGGGAGTAAGCCAAGCTGCAACATCTTGGACTCTGCCCACATTTACTTCTCAATTTCAGTTCTGAATTTTTAGCTGTTTAGATCTAAGTTTTATTTCAGCTGGAAGGATTATGACTATTTATGTCACATTCAAGATATCAAGTGTGGTAACCAATTTGTGGCTACACATCAAGGGGGATTATATTACACATTGAACCATGAGCTTAATATTAATGCACCAAGGAAATCTTCCCTGCTAAAGGAGCTCTCATCTTTTCCAAAAACATAGCTTCTCAGATTTCAGTTCTTTTGTGAAATCTTCTAACGTGAAGGGAAGGGGATGTAGGATCTTGCCAGAAAGAGAAAACATCTCCCTCATGTTCAATGCATTTATCTTCTGGATTATCCACATTTAAAACTTTCTTATCATTTTGTAAAAAGTGCAAATCAGCAAGGCTTTCTTAATAATGTTGTGGTATTTGGGACACCTGAGTGGCTCAGTTGGTTAAGTGGCTGCCTTTGGCTCAGGTCATGATCTCAGGGTCCTGGGATCGAGCCCTGCATCAAGCCTTGCATCGAACCCTGCATAGGTCTCCCAGTTCAGCAGAGAGTCTACTTCTTCCTCTGCCCTCCCTCCCCACTCACACACACATGCACACTCTCTGTCTCTCAAATAAATAAATAAAATCTTTAAAAAAATAATGTTGTGGCTTTCTTACTTCCCTTTTTCTTTTTTTTTTTGTAACAGCTGCTGTAATTTTGGTGTTTTTTTGAATTAATATTCATGGATTCATCAAACATTAATTTAGAACTTGTCCTATGCCCAGCATTGCACAAGATGTTGGAAAGGAGAGATGAAAAAGAAATATTTTTTGCCCTGAGAAAATTCAGGCGAGGAGATATATATACCTACCAATGTTTTCCATGATGTAGCAAATACTCTGATCCTGTGTCTTTGGGATGGTGTACAGGGTGATGAAGAGCCAAATTAGGTGGGAGGATAATTTTGAAGAATAATGTCACAACTATGTTAAGCTCTGAGCTGAGTCTTAAACTCACTATGTGCTAAATTTTATTTAACTTATTGGATTAGCCTTATACATCATACTCTCTGATTACTCCCTAGTAGCAGGGCAAGTCTGGTCCTTGCCCTTCTAAACAGGAGTTATCAATTGATCCATATATTCTGACTCAGACCTGTTCCTCACACGTAGTCCCTTTACAAAAACATTTAGGCAAGGAGATATATATTACATACCAATGTTTTCCATGATGTAGCAAATACTTAATTTTTAAGGCAATCTATCTTGCGTGTCTTGATTTTTATAACTAAGCTTTCACTTGGGTCCCTGGCTCTAAGCCTTATATTTGATAATGGATCATTCAGTTTCTACTTTTAGTTCTTTTAGTTTTTGCCTTATGCGTAGTCCATTCTCATCAGTCTTGATAATTATGTTCTATAAAGTTACCATGAATACTGAAATAGTGACTGGTGAACCATTCCTCCTAATGATGCTCTCCAAACGAGGCTCTCTGAATGGGGCTCTGTCTTCTACCTTGCTCTTTAGTTTGCCTTGCAGGGATTGGAAAACTGCTCATCTGATGTCAAGATACTCTCTCAAGTGTGTATGTGATTTTTAGTATCTGCAATGCCCAGCCAGAGAAACTGCTGAATGTGGGTGCTCGATTAACTCCTTGAAGTGAATAAATACTTCTTTACCAAAGCCTGATGGCTACCGGGGTACTAGATCATTCTCAGATATACTTTTCCAGTTATTCTAGTCTCATTTCTGTACCTGAGTTTTTTGTCATTGTAATGTTTACATTTTGGTATAATTTTAACCTTAGAAAAGTTTTAAGAGGAGTACAAAAAAATTCCTGTATGCCCTTACTCAGATTCATGCTTTAGTTATTCTTCTCTCATTTACTTCAGGATTGCCTTTCTCCTTCTCTTTCTCTTTCCCCACCCTTCCCTATTATATAATCATTTTAAATCATTTGAGAGTAAATGTGGACATCATACTCATGACCCCTAAAAAAACCAGTGTATATTTCTTAAAAATCAACAATTATTTCTTATATAACCACAGTGCAATTACTGACATCAGGAAATTTAACAGATACTATATTATTGCCTAATCCACAGCATATAATCAAATATCCCCAATATTATCTATATTCTAATAATATCTATATTCAAATTTGTCAACTCTTTTCATAGTGTCTATTATAGCTATATTTAAATGACTTTATGGATTCTAATTCAGGATTGTGTTTTGCTTTTAGCTGCATGTCTATTAGTCTTCTTTAATCTAGAAGTCTTTTTCTCAGTCTTTTTCTTCCACGACCTTGACAGTTTCGAGGTATGCAGGCTCATTACTCTGTAGAATATATCTGTTTGGTCCTGTCAGATATTTCCTCTTGATTAAAACCAGATTATACATCTTTAGAAGAATAACACAAAAGTGACACTGCATTCTTTTCATTATATCATCACAATGGCTTGATGTTGCTTTGTAGACAAAATGTGTTAATTGTGTGTTGTGAAATTGTTCTATATTCCTACTGGTATATTTTTGTCTATTTTATCTTCCAGATACTAGAAGAAGTGTATTAAATCTTTCATGTTGAGAATGGGTTTATCAGTTTTTACTTGTAATTCTGTCGGTTTTTGGTTTATATATAGTCAATTCTCACTGGTCTTGATAATTATATTCTATAAAGTTACCATGAACACCGAAATAGTGAATATTGAACCGATACTCCTAGGTGAAATACAAGGTTAGGTTCCTGTGAGCCTCTGATAACACTATTTTTGTCAACTGACTAATATATAACCTTGTTTTATGTATGCTTCTGTTTAAAGACACTTTATTTAATATATGCTGTTGATTCATTAGTATTGAATTCACACCAATGGTGCAATAACTCATAACTCATGCTTGAACAAAGCTCATTTAACACATGTGTTTTCTCTGTGAGGCAAATCGCACTCTTCTAATGTTTATGGAAACTATGAAACTATAGGATAATACTTGGGGGCCAAGCTAAGCAGTGAAATAACTAACACAAAGCACTAAAAAAACCCCATGGCACTAAACAGGTTGTGAAAAAGACACCTGCTTATGAAAGTATGAAAACTGAAACACCCAGGAACTCCTCTATCTTGTGGAGAAAACCTTTTTAAGTGATGTTTTTCTTCTAAGCCTTTAAAGCAATGGTTCCTTTTCCTTGATTGTAGACATCTTCTCAGAAATCTCATGACCTTTGTCCACCCTATCTACTCACTCGTAAAGAAAAATTTTTCATTTTCCAGTAGGTGGATAGGTGAGGATAGGTGAAGGGTGTAGTGTCCTAACCTTTCTCAGTGTCCACTTAGATGCTGGCATCTAGCCCTTAAAAGCACTTCTGTATTCTCAGCCCTTAGGCTGTATTTGTTGAGCGGCAAAGATGCTCATCCCCCAAGGCTCTGTCTGTTGGGAGGGCTCATTTCAGCTTCAGCTACTGGTATCTTCCTTTGGTAAGTGAATCATATTCCATTGGCAGTCCTTCATTATAAGTGAGGGATATGAAAGTTGCCGCTGCTGCTCTGAGCATCCTAGTCCATCCTCCTGGACCTTCCACCTGGACCTGCCATTACTCCCTGTCCTGCCCCCCAGACCCTCACACACAGAGAACTAAGCATACCCTGTGGTCCCTAGCTACACTTTGTTTACCTTCCTGGGAAACACCAGACTCCACTCATCTGGATCAGGCCTGGGGTCTGGCCAGCAGGCAAGCAGGCATCCTCCATGGGTGTTCAAAAGAGAACATTACCTTGACAGGCTTGGGTGAAGAGGACTGCTCCCCCTTCGTAGGCTCTGGAAGTCAGGAGATGAGAAAGAGACCAACGGCCTTAGGCTATCCTTAAAGGGAAGGGCTCCAGGAATAGGCAGCCATGGGACAATTCTAGAACACCTCACTGCTGCAGGGAGGAACAACAGGCCCAAGGAGAATAAAAGAACTGTGTGCTCTTGTTGTGGCTCTGTTACTTGGCAGACGTTGGGTTGCCCCAAGGCCTGCCAGAGAATTTCGTGTCATTGATGTGGACAGCATGCCTCGGGGGAGGCTGCTGGACTTGTGGCCTATGCATGCCCCAGACCATGCCCCAGACCATTCCTGCCCCTCCCTGCTTAGCATTTTGGCCAGAGTCGGGGTTCCCACATCTGTCTAGATGATAGGGGCAAGCAGCCCTGTATCTCTGGGGCATTGTGAGAGGCATCGACAAGGACTGGGATTTGCTTGCTAGGTGGCCTGAGCCAGACTTCTTTCAGAGACGAGTCTGGGACAAGGGGCCTCCGAGCACCTGGGGCACCCAAGTCTTTCTTTCTTTCTTTCTTTCTTTCTTTCTTTCTTTCTTTCTTTCTTTCTTTCTTTTTTTCTTTCTTTCTATTTTATTTATTTGACAGAGAGAGAGAGAGAACAGGGGGAGTAGGAGAGGGAGAAGCAGGCTCCATACTAAGCAGGGAGCCTGATGCGGGGCTCGATCCCAGAACCCTGGGATCACCACCTGCTGAAGACAGATGCTTAACTGATTGAGCCACTCAGGCATACCCCAAGTGTTTCTCATCCTAGGACTCCCCTGCTGGCTCCCATAGAATTCCTGAGATTCCAGCGAGATGGGACTTCCTCTGGGAAGAGCAGCCCCATCTCTGGTCAGACTGCAGCCGTTCTCTGAGCTGCTGAGCAGCTCAGGGCATCCATCCCAGCCCATCCTTTCCCACACTATCTGGACCTGGGCTGATCTCCGCCTGCACCCTCCAACCACAAAGCCCACCCAGCCCAGACCAGGCCCTGGCCCACAGGCATCCTCTCCTAAAGAAAAGTTATCAGCACTTCTCTTTTTGCTTCTAGTACTTTTCCCTACATTGTTTGGCAGTTCTGTTAACATTATACAGAACAAAGAACAATTTTATTTAAGTCAAAAAAAAAAAAAATGAGTCTATTCGGGAACAGCAGAGGAATTGCAGTTTGGGACTAGCCATCTATATGTAACCACAGGCAAGTGCAAAGAGACAAAGGGAAGGTCAACTTTTATTAGGTTGTAGGAGGAAATTGGAGAGGATTGTTCTGAACAGAAGCTTATTGGAGAAGGAGAATTTGAGGTTGCGGGGGCTTCCCATTGGCTGCAGGTGGTGGCTGGTGCATTGTTGCCAGGCAGGGAGGGTTCTTCCTTTCTTAAAGGAAGAGGATAAATTCTTATGTGAAAAGTGCCTTTCCTTGTGGAAATAATTATCTTCCTTTTTCCTGCTGGTTATGTTGGCTGCAATGAGTGGTGCTTACAAAGTTCCTGCTTCGGGGCTTTCCGACTCTCATTTTAAATGAGGTTTATTTTCACAGTTCCTTGTGCAGCACATAGAAATAGTTCTGCTTACTATAGCATTGTATATTGAGAGCTTTAGTTCTGTGTGGCTTTGAAAATAAAGGATCTGATGGGGAGCTGCTGAGAGAAGGACAAGGTTCTGGAGTGAATGAATTATAAATCTGTATGCAATTGAGCCAGGTCCTTTTTTTTTAATAGTAAATATATCCCTTGCATCCCAGAGTTAGTGGTGTATGGCTGGAGTGAGACACATTTTTTTCTAACAGTTTTTAGGCCTTCTATAATCTGGTGGGATTTGTGGGATATATTCAAGGCCTTTGGTTTCTAATCAGGATCCATCAAATATTAACATTAGTAAAAAATGTGATTTGGGAAAAATGAAGCTTTGATGTCTATTGCCATTACAAGGTTTTGTCTTTTCATATTTCTTTGTGGATTGCTAGAGCAATGCCTTACTTCTAGTCTGATACCCTGCCCATCTGGGAGATTTTGTTCCCGCTCTGATCCTATATATATTTATACTATCTCTTTCCCAAAGAATGTAAGATCCAAAGTGTGAGACAATGTGTTTGGAGAACGATTGGATATATGGAGTTAACAAATCTATTATTCATCACTTTATCTATTTATCTAACAATCTGTCATCTAGTATCAAAATTTCCATAGCCTTTTAAGTTGAGAAGAAGAGCATATGCAAAGGACAGGGAAACCAACCAGCATATCATGTTTGGAAAATGACTAAAAGTTGGATGTTGCTTTGAGCATCGAAAATGGAATACTGGAAGCTGTGTTTGCTAGTGTTTGAACCTCACCCTACTGAGTGAGGTAGAAGCAGTGAAGTCACTAAGTACTGGAGTGACTTGGTTCAGATTTGTATTTTGGGAAATCAGTAACTGAGTTGGCCACTAAGAGCTGGAAAGGGGGACCACAGGCAGAGATACCAGCTTGGGAACTCTTATAACAGGTGAAAGTTAATGAGAGCCCACTTGAAGCAGGTGATTCCAATAAGGAATACCCATGCTAAAAAGTGAGTTCTTCCTCTGCCTAGCAGGAAGGGGTCCTTCTGAAGACCTAAATCATGAAGCAGGTTTCTGTGCTTGGCCTGAATCTGCTTCTTCTTACCTGCCAGTATCTACACTGTATCATCTGGTTAAGATCATAATGTTCATAGTGAGCCCCCAAGCCCATAATAGAGAGCATCAAAGAAATAAATGGAAAGCTGCTTATCTCTTAGTTTATCTTGTCCTCTAAACTGAGATGTGTAGCCTAATGTATACAGTGACTATGAATTTTATGATCAACTATGGGTTGTATTAACTAAGAAATAGGGGATCCCTGGGTGGCGCAGCAGTTTAGCGCCTGCCTTTGGCCCAGGGCGCGATCCTGGAGACCCGGGATCGAATCCCGCGTCGGGCTCCCAGTGCATGGAGCCTGCTTCTCCCTCTGCCTATGTCTCTGCCTCTCTCTCTCTCTCTCTCTGTCTATCATAAATAAATAAATAAAAATTAAAAAAAATAAAAAACTAAGAAATATATGTAGGATGAAGAGAGTAATTACACATTAATTACAGGAACTGTTAACTATGTTTCTAACCCAGAAAGACTTCTTATATAAGGGAAATAATATTCTCATTGGACCAGAGTTCCTCTTTTTTTAGCAAATATTTCTATATTCAAACAGGAGAGTAATGTCTTTTACAGATTTAATTCCTCTTAGAACTGGTATTAGTAGACTTTTGAAATTCCAAAACAGAATTTTAGTTTAAGAATTAGAAGTGTTTTTATTGTATGTCATATGATACCTAGGCAAACTTACGCTTCATATATGTATTACCCAGAAAGGAGTGAGGTATGCACCCTATTCTTAAACCTCAAGCATGGTCCAGTTTATTCATTTCTCCTGTAGAAGATATATGTAGCTTCTTTCCTCCTGGCTCTCTAAGATCCTGAGATTTGTGTTCTTTTGTATAGGGGCAATTCCATAAACAAGGCAGTGTACTGGATTTTCATGGCAAGGATAATTAGTCAGAAATTTGTATGTATTTACTTTGGTTTTCTTTTGTAAGATATTAGATACTCTTTAACAAGGGAGTAAATACCAAAGACATATGAAAGGAAACAAAATACCATTTCCTGTTGTACATATTGTATATATTTTCAATATATTTTGTTCTCAATAGGGGATTGAGTCCCCAGATCCTATTAGAGAATATAGATTGAGTTTGTAAACTGAAAGTTTGGTTATAGTTTGTGAGTTTAATTTAGTTATGAATTCTTTAAACTAGAATCAATTCTATTCTTCCTAACTACAAGAGAAACAAATATGTATCTGAACTCTTATTTGCTTGCCGTACTTTACATAGCCTTGAATGAAGTGGTCAAATTCCTATATAAAAATTGTAATCGAAAAAGGAAAAAAAAAAGCAACAAAAACCAAATAGTCATCCTTAGCAACAGTTTTTCAGCCAGATGCTGCTTGAAAATTCAGGAAACTATCTTCGGAATACTTTTATATGCTGCTAAAAGAAAGTACTGCAGCTAATATAGCTACAAAGGAGAAACAGTTATTCTTTAACGTCATCTATTTGCTGGACCTGAACTGGGTAAGGATTCAGCCTTGATTCATTCAATTATTGTTCCCAGCAGTATACTCACCAACATATTGCTTTTTTGGCCGCTCAAGATAGCTAAAATAAGATTGGGCTGCATGCAAGAAGGACTGCAAGGAAAGAAAGAGAGGTTATTGGCTTTAAAAACTACTGACAGTCCATTTTATGACTCATGTTATTTGAATGAATTGTAATATAAAGCTTTTTTTTTCAATTTCAGAAAACAAAGCTCATAGAAAGTCATAAAATTAATATTAAATGTAAAGCATGAGACTAAAGTGTTGTCTTTTGTGGATTTCAAAATAACACTCTAGTTTTAAGATATATTTATATATTTTATATCATGCAGTGTAGAGAAAAATGCCTAAGTTAAAAGCTAGTAGAATTAGGTAAATGTATTTTCAATCACTATTATGTTCATTTTCTCTGTATGAATCAAATCTTTGTAAAGATGTCTCATGAATCAAAACTATTTTACTATATTTGAAATAGTTTGCTGTGTTCCTAGAGAATAATTTCCTAAAGGTATCTTGTTAATTAATTTTTGTAGTAAGCCTTGTCTAGTATAGTTCTACCTATGTAGTAAGTTTTCAATAAATTTGCACCTAACTGGACAAATCTGAAGGCTTTCTGACTTTAGACCTAGTCATAGGTTAAATATAAAATAGCACTACAGTAAAATTTACTTGAGCATTATTTGCAAATTTAAAAAATTATCTATTAGGAAATTATTGACTGGAATCATTAAAGTTACACAGAAAAATAATTAATTGGCATCTTTTCTCCCCAGTGTGCTGAAATACATATTTTTTATTTACCTGTATCCTTAGAGCTGTACTTAGAATATTTGTCACCAAGTGGATCTCACTGATAGTGTAGTGTTACAGCTGATTGATTATTGAAATTATTGTACTGGTCCAAGCCTGTGCCAAAATACACAGAAACTATATTTTGAAGGAAGCTGACCCACTTTGTGATGAGAAAATTCCTCCTGTGAGTCATTTTCTATTATGATCTCCTGTAGTGAGTTTTAGAATTTTATAATTTTAATGAAATTTATAGAGGAGTATTTCCTTAGAGGGTCATTACATAAGAAATCTGTCATGTTTGACAAATGTGTTTAAAAAATAAATAAATGTGATTAAAATGTGGTATTATTTATAGCTGTTTTTTCTGCTTGGTGATTTTTATTGTGCCTTTTTTCTAATGCAGTAATATAGAGCTCCTTAGCACCTAGAGAATATAGATTTGAACTTTGTTCTTGTTTGTCTTATTGTACGTCTTCTGATGGATTACAGATAGAATTACATTCCATTAAACACAACATTAATACAAAACTAGGTTTAGAAAAAGCCCTTACAAATTACAGGTGGATTATGAAGTGAATATTAGTTTTCCCCCCACAACCATTTTTTCAAGGTGTTTCTCTAGGCTGGGAGCTAGGTAGAAAAGATTGATAACATGACTGGTGGTATTTTCCTCATCAGGTTCTTGGGAAAGATGACTGATGACCTTCAGAGAGTATCCATACTAGCCCTAAAGGAGCCTAATGCTCTTTGAAGCACTGCTTCTTTGCCTTGTGGCCCCAAATTAACCAACCATCATTGATTATTTTGATTGATAGTTTCCCAACATTCCACAAGTGTATTACACTAACTCAATAAAGTAGAAGAAAACAGATTCTATTTATCTGAAAGAGTTAATGAGGCTCCATAGTAAGTCACTATGATGCCCAAAGTAAGCCAGCTTTAGGAGCCTAGAGAGTTGCTTCAATACTTTAAGATCAGTGTCCTAGAGTTTGATGTAAAAAGAATTTAAAGTCTTTTTTTTTTTAATATTTTATTTATTTATTTGACATAGAAAAAGAGAGAGAGAGAGAGAAAAAAAAAAAAAAACAAAAACAGGTAGAGGGAGTGGCAGGCAGAGGGGGAGAAGCAGGCCACCTACTGAGCAGAGAGCCTGACATGGAGCTCCATATCAGACCCTGGGATTATGACTCAGGATGAAGGCAGACGCTCAACTGACTGAGCCACCCAGGTGCCCCTCACTTCAAAGTCTTAATTAATTCTTCATCTTTCCAGGGACATCTGACAACGCTCAAAAAATGGACATAAGTCCATGCTAATAACCACAGTGACCTTATGTCTGATTTTATAAGACAAGGATGGTTGCAAATATTTGATTCTTATAAATATATTCCAAATGTGTTCTAAAGTAATAATGCTAAATAGGATTCTGAGGTCAAATAATTATGTTGTTGTTGCTTGTGTGAATATTTAATCAGGAGTCTGAGAGCTTTATTATGCTCATATACATTGTGATTCTCCAAGCCTTATTTGACTGTAGATCTTATTTTTTATTTTTTAATTAAGATCATCCACTTACTTGGGAAGTTCATCTATAAATATTCTTTTCTACTTCTGATGTGAGCAATAGGATGGCTATATACATAGCACATTTTCTCAGCTACAGATTTCGAAGGCACTGAAAATAAAGAATTCATGATCCCACATATTGACAAAAGCAAAGTTTGTGCATCTGTGGTTTAAGCACTACAAACCACAATGTTAGCAATAGATTTTCCATATTAAAGTGTTCTTGTAATGAACTATGTGGTACAAAATATTGCTACAAAGCTGTCTTTTTAATTCTCTTACTGCTTTGGCTTCATTCTCCCTTAAGGCCAAACATTCAGCTTGAGATTTGGAAAATGTCTTCATTATGCTAGAATGCAACCGTTCTTTCAGTTACACAGGGAGGCAATCAACATTGCCAAAGATCAAGATAACTGTTTTTTAGTAGTATGCCAGCCCCGCCGAGGTCATCTGGAGTTGATCAAATAGCTCCTGTGGGAGCAGAGCCCTTTGACCTCAACAATGAAAACAGCTATAATGTCTCCAGTGAATAGACCCACTTTATAAAATCGTTTTAAAATAAAAAGCATATTTTTTTTTCTGGTTGGAATGTTCTTTTCTACCAAGTCCTGCCTTAAAATTTTAAGTGAGCTTAGACCTAAAACCTTATAAAACAAATGAGTTTGTAGTACTTTTGACTCACTGGAGTTCACCTCGTCATTCACCTTTGCAGAAACTGCTAGAAAAGCATGTTTACTGCATCTGCAACAAGGGTGGAGCTGTCACTCTGTCGATTGCAAGTGAAGCTTCTCTTCCACCCCGCAGTGTGCCTGCTTCCTTCTGTCCTCTACCATCCTTTTAAAACCCCAACTCATGATAGCATCTCAGGCACATGAAAAGGCAACGCTAGAAATACTTGGGAGTTGGAGGCTTGACCAATGTTCTGAATATCAATGCCTTTTCAGGCTATTGTAAGATGAGCCTGAACAAGGAGGCTCTCAAGCCCACCTTAAAGGGATGGCCATACTGCTGTCTACAAGCACCATTTTAGCAGCAGCCTTACTGTTCAAGTAACTCTTATGCTAGTGGTAGCTAGTTCACTTTATTAGATGAAAGCGCTAATGAAACTATTTAAGGTGTCCCAACTTCTGTTAGTCTGGTCTGCCAGGTGAAGTGAAGGTGAATGGAGAAAGGAGGTAAGGGGAACCCAGGAATGTGAAGGTAACTTCATGTCCGAAAAAGGCCCAGCTGACAAAAAGCAACTGTACTTACCAATAATCTTGTCTTTGTGTCTTTGGCTACCATTTATGCCGCCTGTATTTACAGGGGCTCTAGAATTCTGTGCTGCTTCTTTCCGTGGAATCCAACATGAGCATCAGAAGATGGCATGTTAAGGTGAATCATGGTCCTTGTTTGCCTAGAATTGAGGAATTTCCTGGGATTCTGGAAAACCTGGATGTTAAATCAGAACAGTCTGGCCATCCTTGTAGATAAGCAGCTAAATATTATTTAGCCCCACCTCCCTCATCCTCCAGCTTAACAGTGGCAGTTCAGTGAATGAAGAGATCATGGCCTTTAAAATCAGCACACCATCACTTACCTTGCTTGTGACTAACCCAGATAGTGAACATTTGTGACGCTGCTCAATTTTTATATTTGTAAAATGATTTCACAAGATTAAAGGAGTCAGCCCTTGGGAACAGCTTAATACCAGAAATCACTAAATAGATGTGAACTTCCTCTCATTTTCACAAGTGTTGTGATCCTTAAAGTTGTAAGAGAATTTTTTTTTTTTTTTTTTTACACAAAAGACATGTAAGTCATGTAAGTCCAAATTTCCAGTGTAACACTGACCCACTCCAGGCCTTAAGATTGGGAACAAGAAATGGAGTCTTGTACTTAGGAGCTATTTTACAGCCCTTGAATATATCTGAGCAGTGGCCTATGAGATTTTGTCTTACGTTAGGAAAACATTTTTCCCAGTGAAGTTGTCTGCATAACATCAGCTAACTTTGGTTTGGTTAGCCCAGTAGCAATAAGTCAATTCTGCTCAAATTCCCAGTAGGAAAAAGTCACCTATTGCTTTCTTAATTTTAAGGTTTAAGTATAAGTTTTGTCAGAGTGGCAGATCTGGTAACTCTAGAATGAATCCTTATGAATTTATAGAGAAGTTCTGGATTATATATGGCACATTTTAATTGCCATTTTACCTTAACTTCCATCCACCTCTACTTTCTAGGAGTGGACTAGACTCACCAAGTCTGAAAATATAGCACCTTTCTGGTATAGAAAACACATCAGCTCTGTGACTGTTGAAGATAATTTGGTCACATATATATATTTCTGAAATTTGTAGATTTTTTTTCCCACATACTTTTATCAATCATAGACTTTAAGGCATATAATTTTTGCACATATGTCGACATCTTTAAGAAGAAAAAGTAGAATTTAAGCTTATATCGCTAAAACTCAATGGACTTTGTCATTCTTTAAATGTCTTTTTGTTCCTTTTTGGTTCTATACGTATATTTACTTTTAAAAAATCAGCAGA
The DNA here is from genome assembly GCF_053574225.1 of Canis aureus. Lineage (NCBI taxonomy): Eukaryota > Metazoa > Chordata > Mammalia > Carnivora > Canidae > Canis > Canis aureus. The sequence continues at coordinate 29,123,921 of NC_135618.1, forward strand.
AGTCTTATTATCCTCTTAAAGCCGGCAATATTGAAAATTTTGTGTATGGATATATCTGATATGGGGAGCTGTTGTGGGACCTCTCATATGCTCCAATGACTCCATCACCCTCTGTTCCATCCACTCTAAATCTGTAACTGTTTCATACTTTTCACTGCTTCTGTGCTTTTGCATACACTGCACTCCCTTCCTGGAATGGCCATACTATACTCATAATTACTTAGCACATTTTTATTTATCAGTCAGTACAGAGTGCCGGTGATCTCCCAATATAAAGCTTTCTGCAGGAAAATTTAATGTAGTGATTTTCTGTCCACATACCTCAATAGACTGCTCTCTATAGCCACATTCATTTCTTATTTCCCAGGTCTTAGTTTAAGTTCTAGCAGTGCATATAAAAGTAAAACGAAGCTTTGTTGAAAGAAGGAGCAAATAGATGAAAAACTTGAGTTTTGGGTTCAATTCTGCCTTTAACTTATTATATAAATGTGGGCAGGTCATTTACCTATCGAAGCCTCAATGTCCTTATCTATAACATGATAGCACTGAAATAAATTATCCTTGTATATGGTACCATTGTTCCTAGTCAGTAATGCCTCCTCCCTGATGCCAGAAGTAGATTATATCCCAGCTCAGTGCCAGTTAATTTCCAGTTTTTCCTGTAGGTGGGGTTTGTATACTTTCCACCCATGTGCACAATACCAATGACAGTAACAATGTTTCTCAGTTTTGAGCAGATGCTTTTGACAGGTAACCTATGTTTCTACTAGTTCTTTTGATCTCAGGAATGGAATGTTCCAGATCAGTGCAGCTCTGTCTGAATTCTGGTACAAAAGACACATGGAACAGGGCTAGAGTTTGACTTAGACCAGTAGCTGACTGCCAGCCTACATGTATTGTGATTAAGTATTAAATACCTGTTATTACAAACTGTTTGATTCCTTAAATTTCACTTTTTTCCTCTCTATTTTTACGTCACCAACATTCACTAAAATCTCTCTATTGCTAATTATTACTGTGCAGGCACTTTATTTTATTTATTTTTAAAAAGATTTTATTTATTTATTTATTATTTATTTGAGGGAGAGAGCAAGAGATCACAAGCAGGGGGAGGGGCAGTGGGAGAGGGAAAAGCAGACTCCCCATTGAGGATAGAGCCCAACATGGGGCTCGATCTCAGAACCCTGAGATCATGACCTGAGCCGAAGGCAGACGTTTAACCTACTGAGCCACCCAGGTGCCCCACTGCTCAGGTATTTTAAATACATTTAGACAAGGTGAATTTAGGACCCATGTGAGGCAACCTCAATTCATAGGGTACATCTTCTAGCCAGTTTGCCATTGAACTTTTAGGCTAGCCTGAGCCACCCATATACACACACTTGACAATCAATAGGGAGTCATCATAGATGTTCTAACACAACTCTTGGCACACACCTGTTATGGTGGGCAGATTCAAAAATTGATCTCCAACAATCCCTATCTCCTGGTATTCCCAACCTTGTGTAATTCCATTTCCTAGAGTAATTTACTTCTAACCAGCACTGTACCTCAACATTGAGGAGATGGCACTTGTATTAGATTTCAGAAGATTCTCACTTTTGTCTTGGTAGCAGACTGTCTCCTTTGCTGGCTTTGATGAATCAGCAAGCTATATGGAAAGCTTCTGCATGGCAAGTCACTGAGTCTGACAGTTCAACAACCTGCAAGAAATTGAATCTTGCCAACAGCCATGTGGTCTTAGAAGCAGATCCTTCCCAGTCAGGCTTTCCGATGAGATGACAGTCCTAGATGCCCCCTTGACTGTATGGGAGAGAGAGATCCTGAAGAAGCAAATGCAGTGAAGCTGTGCCTGGCCTCCTGACCCACAGAAGCTGTGAGATAATAAATGTGTGTTCTTTTAATCCTCTAAGTTTATAATTTTTACACAGAAATAGTTAACTAAAATCAAAATGCCCCTGATTTATTCATTCTGCCATCTGTTCACTCCACAAATGTTGATGGATGATTATATGCTAGGAACCATGTTGGCACTGAGGATATAACAGCGAACAAAGCAGACATGGTTATTGTCTTTTTGAAACTTATATTTAGTGAGGACATACTGTTAGGTAGTGTGATAAAAGGGTACAGAATGGGGATCATGGAACACTTTGTGTATCTATGACAGAAAAACCTGACTAGTAATGTTGACATTGGGAGGCTTTATCTAAGAAACTGAGCTTTCATTTGAGGTCTGGAGAATAAGAAATAAATCAAATGAAAAATGAGGGAACATGCTCCAGAGAAGAGGAAGGCATGTTTGATGACCTAGAGTTGAGAGAGAGTTCGAGGAAAGGGGAGAAATTCTCTACCTTTGGATTCAAGAGAGACAAACCTATTAAAATAAGTTGAAGCCAGACCTTGAAGGCCTTTATGATAAGCCCAATTTTTGAAAAGAGGACTTTATCCTGAAGGAAATTGGTCATTATAGACTGCTTTTGACAGGTAAAGGACATGATCATGCTTTGTCCTCGGAAAGAACATTTTGATTGCATTGCAAAGAATGGTTTGTATTTTGGTCAGAGTTCAACTGAGGAAGCAGTGCTACGACGATTTTATAGGATTAGAAATTTGCTGTAGAAAAAGAGTCTTATACCAATGTGGGAGAATCAGGAATAAAAAGATCTGGAAAGGGAACTTTATGAAGGAATCTGAGAAACCAAGCACATTCAACCACTGGAGGGAACTTGAAGGGGTTGTTCATGGTAAACTCAGTAGAAAGTGGTTGCCTCTGTGTGGCTATTTCCTCTGGGGTCCGCAGAAAAGGATCTGATGGTGGACTGTAAGTGGGAAGATGAGCTGGACATTCTCCTATTCTTTTACACTTTTTCTCTTGTCCATAGCACCCATCACCTGTTAACCTATTATGTAATTTCTTTCTTTATCATGTTTGTCTCCCAGTTAGACATATAAGCTCCATGATCATAGGGATCTTTGACTGTTTTGTTTATCCTTCTGTCTTAAGTAGCCTAGAGCTAGCCTAAAATAGTACCTGGCTCATAAGAGACAAATAAATAGTAAATTTATGTAATCTGTTATAAAGGTGTATATGGGGTATTTTTTTGGGGGAGGGCAGAAGGCTGATAATTCTCCAGATTCATTAATTGGCTCTATTTTGCTTATGTAAAAAAATGATAAAAAGTTATCTCATACATAGAATTTTTAAATTGTTTATCAGTATTACAAACATTTTAATACTTTGCATATCATACTCTAGAATCGAAAATCAACCTAATTTGTCAAAAAAAGAATTTTTTTACCTTCACAAATTCAGATACTGATGACTACATATATTAAAATGAAAGGAAATTTTGCTCCTGAGTTAATAGTCACATGAGAAGAAAGATCATTTTTCTTTTTCTGTAATATTTATATCTGATCAATCCATTTTGGATGATTTACTTTCCAAAGATGAAGTGCTCTTTGTGGTTCTGTATTTCCATATTATTAAACTCTTCCAGCAATAGTAATTTACCTAATTTCTAATCCTTGTAAAGTTCTTATGCTTGTTATGCATATTGGGACTTAGATCAGGAAGTAGATGTTTTCTGTTTCCATTAGAGATGATGTCTTGCTAAAATAGAATCGATTTCAATAAGTTGTTCTCCTGAGATAAAGCCACTTTGAAGTTTCTTGAATAACTTGCCATCACATTTCTCATTATTGGTACTCAACAATTTCTTCTGCCTTGGAAGACTTAATACATATTAATGTTGCGAAGATATGCCTAGTTTTGATTCATAGATTCAGGTATGGTGGTTCATTCCTCGCCCCCTGGGAAGCCCAAAGAAGAGGTCTTTTGGAACATGAGCTTGTTTTCATACATATACAGTGGCTTCCTGGGGCTGTGTTTGTGAAAATTTTGCTGGAAATGAATGCAGAGATCAGGAGTGGGGGTGGGGTATCATTAAGCATGTGGATTCTACTTATATTTTATATCTTCTTTGTTTTACTTTTTCTCCTTTACCTCTGTCCTTACCCTAATTCATCTAGCTCTGTACCACAACCTAGAGCTCGACTTCCTGGGGCTGTGTTTGTGAAAATTTTGCTGGAAATGAATGCGGATCATGAAATGAAGGTGGGGTATCATTAGGAATGTGGATTCTACTCCTATTTTATATATTCTTTGTTTTGCTCTTTCTCCTTTACCTCTATCCTCATCCTAATTCATCTATTCCTGTACCATAGCCCAGAGCTCTAGGAGGAGGCATTGTGATGAGATAGAATTTGGATTAAATTACAGCTTTCCCAGTTTTGCCATTTTCAAACCACATGGCTTTGAGCATTTTACTTAGTTTTGTTGGCTTTGAATTTTCTCATCTGTGATAGAGATGATGTCTATTTCAATGTTGTATGAGAATTTAAATTTGTGTGTGTGTGTGTGTGTGTACATACCTATGACAGGTAGTCAAAAAATGGTGGTTACTAAAATTTAAATAGGATTGAAAACTAAAATTGGATAAAAACTTACATGTACACTGAAACCAGCTTATTTACTAACTGTAGAAAAATCCACAGAGGATGGAATATAAAGGTGTGGGCTTTTATCTCCCCTCTTTTTTATTGTAATTTTTTTTTCAAAATTTATTGTAATTTTTAAGAAGGCATCTCTGGTTGGATTATGTGATATACTTAAGCCAAACTTGTTTTATTTTTTCAAAGCTGTTATGGAGCAATCTTCTTTCAATTTTATTTTATTTTATTTTATTTTATTTTATTATTTTATTTTATTTTTAAAGATATGGACCTTCTCCCCCTACCCAGCAATCACCTAATTACTAAGTATTGAGGTATCATTTACAATGTGCTTAGAATTGTTTTTACCAGAAAAGTTGGCACTGATTCTAATCTGAAGGACAGTTTTGTATGCTGATAAACATTGAACTAAAGTAGAACTAGGGAGGCAGATGATCTAGTTTACAGAGTGATGTTGAGCCTATAACATATGTTTGATGTTGATTCACATTCACTTTTAAAAATTATGCTGCCCTCTCCATCCCCTTCATCACCCAATTTTCCAAAAGTGCTGCCTCTACAGTTGTTTGGATTTTATGTAAATTCAAAACAGGCAAATTTTAATGGTGTGGTATGACTCACTACTAACATACCTATATGCACAAAATTTGAAATAATTCAAATCACTACAAAGGAAATATTATTCAGGAATTGCTTTAGTCCAAAGTTGGTGTGTGGCATTAATTGTAAAATCTTGTGTTTCTAAGAGAGTAGATCTTGAAACTTCTCATCACAAGAAAAAAAAAAAATTGAACCATGTGAAGTGATGGATGTTGACTAAACTTATTGTGGAACTATTTTGCAATATATGCATATATCAAATCATTATAATGTACACTTTAAACTAATGGAATGTTTTATGTCCATTACATCTCAATAAAACTGGAAAAAAAATTTTCTGTTATAGTCATGTGCCAATACCACTTTTGCTATATACATACATGTCTACCATGCTTTGTCAGAATCTCTCTTGAGTTGCAGCAGTCTTGAGTTATGCAAATCTTTCAAGAAAGTTTTCTTCCCATGATGATCGACTGTGCTGTCTTCTTTGTTTCTATGTCTTGGCCATCTCTCATCACATTCTCTCCATATCACATCACGGAACCAGCTCTTTCTATGAATTTTGTACCATTAAATCTACAGGATATTTGGCATTATTGAATGTCTTCTTGAAACACTGTCTTTCCTAGGCTTGGAGTTCTTCCTTCCTCATTGGCTAATTTGTGTTTTCCTTTGCAAGCTCATTCTGTGAAATATTACAACCGTAATAGAGCCAACCGTGAAATATTACAGTTCTTTGAGACTCTATCCATGGCTCTCCTCTTTCACACCAAACCTTGTTGTGGGCAGTCTCACTTATGTGTATGACTTTAGTTGTAACAGTCAGGCAGACGAGTTAGAAATACCAATTTATTATAATATTTCTCACCTTCACTGATGATTTTGTTAAAGCTTTTATTTATTTATTCATAGGAGACACAAAGAAAGAAGCAGAGACTGGAAGAGGGAGAAGCAGGCTCTCTGTGGGGAGCTCCATGTGGGACTTGATCCCAGGACCCAAGGATCATGCCCTGAGCCAAAGGCAGACACTCACCCACTGAGGCACACAGGCACCCCTTCACTGATGGATTTGGTCACTTCTTTCCAATTCCAGCTCCACCTGCTTGTCCAAGTTACCATGAATTCTCACATGGATCATGCAGCAGGTTTTGGATTAGTCTTCTATACTTATTCTTGTCCTTTTTCCAATTCAAAACATGAAAGCCAGAGTAATGTTTCTCAAACGTGAATCTGATTTCTCCTTACCTGTCTCCCATTAAATTACTTTTTAAGATTTCCATAGTGTTAGGATGAAGAACAAAATTCTTAACATTTTCTATGCAGCCTTGTATGGTATGTCACTTAAATATTCCTCCAGACTATTTTGGCACTGCACTTCCTTCTATTATATTTGGAACAGCTGTGCTAGCCTTAAAATCTTTTTTTTTTTTCTTCTTCTTCTTCTAAGTGCAGATTTTCTTCTTCTGTATGCCATCCCTTCGGCCTGGTATACTTGCCTTGCCCTACTCAACCTTACGCTAACTAACTTCCTTTCTTAAGTTTTTCTTTGGAAAAGTAGTTTCTGATCTTCTTGGCCAGATCAATTGTCCCTACTGAAAGTTCTTATAGTACAATGTACATCTCTGTCATTGCATTGGTGGCTATTGTCAACCAACAGTTATGCAATTTGAATCTTTGACAAAGTTTCTCTCTAATTGGTAAAGTCCAGAAGAATAGGAGCCCTGTTCAATCCAGATTAAATGATGTAAAGACATCACCTCAATTTATCCTCAGAGTCCCTATGAGCTACATATTAATATAAAAATAAAAACAGTAGCATCTAACATTTCTATAGTACTGTGTACTCAGCACTATTTTAAGCATGTTGCATATATTATTTAATCTTACTTAACAGTGTTAGAATCAGATGAAATATTTATGAAACATACTCATATAATGTACATCAGAATGTAGGTGTCAGATAATTACTCTGTATAATCTGATTAAAAAGTACATTTTATATAATATGGGGATTAGTTATGCTGTATTATGGTTAGTATTATATTATTTACTTCTTTTGATTTAGAAATCTAGAACAAATTCTGTATGCTTAAAACTTTCTTGACTAAAACTATTTTTCTTTTATGCCCTCTTTTACAGTGATCCATTGCTACCCAATTTTCACTTGTGAGAATTTTGGCATATTCGACATTGCATATTTAGTACTCACTACTCTTTAATGCTGCATGGCTAGAGGGAAATACTGTTTTACATTCTTACCATGTGGGACAACTGCAGAGAGTCGATAAATTATTTTTATACCTTTGAGGCCTATAAAATTAAATTTTAAATATGTTCACAGGCTTAAAAATCAGAGCTCTTGGCATATCATAAACAGGGTTCTCTTACACGTATTCTTGAGATATTTCATTAAATTAAAAATAATTACTCATTAATTTCACCAAACTATTTGAGATAAAAGAGACAAATGACCTATAGTCATTTTCAACTATTGCAGAAAAAACTTTTAGTAGTAGCGTCTTTTCTTAGACTACATAGAATCTTATATTTAAGTTGACTGTATTTTCCACTTAGTCACTAAATTAAATTTTGTATGAAACCTTATGGGAAATAAGAAGAATGGAAGAAAAGTATTAAAATGTTAACTTATTTATTGCATGAAGACTGCTTTTTTATTTTTAAGTTAGAAGCGTATAGTTTGGAACATAAAGCACAGATTCTTTACCATATTTGTGTCAACTAATCAGTGCTTTAGTAGTTAACTCCAAGTATTTCTTCACCTTTGTTTGTTAAAATTTATTTTCCTAGCAAATTTTTCATGCTCCCCAATAGCCAGCAACAGTAGTAATAATGTGTAAAATTACATTAAGTTTACTTTCTCAATAAGAACTATCTGGGAACAGAAAGACTTGGTTTTAGTTTGCTGTATGCATAATTGAGGTTTTTTTATACTTCATCATGTGTAAAACAAGGACACTGTACTACAATTTCATTTACTTTTCAGTTGAACACAGGATTAGTGAATGTTCCTATGTACGAGGTGTGCTGTTCTAGATCTTGGGAAGGACAAAATTCTTCATGAAGCTTACCTTACATTTTAGTAGAAAGATAATGATGATGATATAGATGATGATAGTAGAAAGATAATATCATCATCATCATCATTTATGATGGAATAGCATTCTGTTATTCCCTGTCTTTTGTGGAAATGTTTTTCACCTTATTAATTTTTTAAAATGATTTCATTATTTATTTATTTGAGAAAAAGCACTAGTGGGGTTAGGGGCAGAGGGAGATGAAGAGGGAGAAGCAGATTCCCTGCTGAGGGGGAGCCTGCTGTGGGCTCAATCCCAGGACTCTGAGAACATGACTTAGCTGAAGGTAGTTGCTAAACCAAGTGAGCCACCCGGGCATTCCTCACCTTTGTAATCTGAATAAGATTTTGGGTTTACATGTATATTTTTCACTTAAGTTGTGTTATATCACCTGTTTATAAGGAGAGTTTCTTTTTTGTGAGTTCCTCAAAAATTAGAATATATATATATATATATATATATACATACACACACATATATAATTATATATATACTACATATACACATACATAATATATAATATATATGTATATATATACATATATATACATATATATAAAATTTAAACAAGATAACTTCCAAAAAATAAACATGGAAGACTCAAAGTCCTTACCTATCAAATTTCTTAATTTCAGATACTTCTTAAACTTTCCCCTTAAATAATTCCTATCTATATGCTGTATCCTTCTTCAGAATCTCATAAACTACCATTTTTCACATGACTGAGTTAATTATTCTATTTTCCTATATTCATTGATCATAATCACTTTTTTGGCAATATGATGAATTTAAAAGACTAAGATATTATATAACCATGATGAATACAATTAAGGGCCATTTAAAAATATGTGAATTAGAAGTGGGCTTGAAGAACTTGCTTGTGGACAAAGATAATCAACATAATTAATAGCCATTCTCTTGATCCAGTGCAACAGGAATTGAAACCTGGCAGCACGTTTATCAGCCAGAGCATGGTCATGCTGGTGTTCCCATTGGCAAAAGAAAGGTTTGTAATAAGGAAACATCAAACGAAATGCCAGAAGACCTGGCAGTCCTCTCCAATGGACAGTGAGTCCTAAAACATTTCAGAAAGACACTATTTGACATTTCCCTCTCCCTGAGGAAGACTCTACTTTTCTTTCATCTGCACAGTAGTCAGTGCTGCCTAGGAGCAAGAAGGCTATGCTCTCAATAGTGTTAAATGTAAGAGGGAAACAATTTTAAGGAGTAATTACCACTAATTTTATTGGTTTTATGAATATATCCTTTGTTGTTTTTAAAAATGGCATTTACATATTTTTCATCTCTTAAATGCATTTGAAATAATAACTTTATAAGACATTTATTTTGGTATGAAACCTTTTATTTCAAGTACCTTTTATATGTGTATAGATGTGTGTGTATATATTATATATTATATATATACATAAAGTATTTATAATGTGCATATTTACCTCAAGAATATACAGGAAAACACTCAATAGGGATTATATTCCTAAATATTCTGAATTATTTTCTCAGGTAGAGCAATTTAATTTGGATGCATTTTATACCAACTTTTAGATGGTGATAATCATTATAACAACAACTCAGTAGCACAATATTAAATTCTTATAAAAAATATAACTATATCTAGGTGTGAATTCCTCTTAGTACATATTTAGCTTTTTTGTATTTACAAACCATCTTTAAATGTAAAGGAGAATAAAAAAAATTCTTACATATTCTAGCATTATTTAAATTTTTGCCTGAACACCTTCCCTGAAATACAGACTACTTTTTTTTTTTTTTTTTTTTTTTTAAATTCATGAAAGACACACAGAGAGAGGTAGAGAGAAAGGCAGAGACACAGGCAGAGGAAGACGCAGGCTCCATGCAGGGAGCCCCACGTGGGACTCGATCCTGAGTCTCCAGGATCATGCCCTGGGCTGAAGGCAGCGCTAAACCGCTGAGCCACCCTGGCTGCCCTGAAATACAGACTTTTATCAAAAAGTTTTACCAAAAAGTTTTATCAAAAAGTAAAATCAGTAAATCACCTGGGCATTGGTAGAACCATTCTTTCAGAACTATGCTCAAAGCGTCAGATTTGAATGGCCCTATGTATACAAAGCATGATGAAACATTTGTGCCTTGCTGGTGCTAGTGGGATAGGGTTTTATTTAAGATATATATATATATATATATATATATATATATATATATATAGTCGTATAACAAATTCAAATACCAAATGGTAAAATCTAAAGTCCTTTTATTGGTGAAATTGGGCTTGATTCAAGCCAAGAGAGACATCTTAAAGGATTTTTCTAGTTGAAGGGTATGGCAGCAGGAGATCCAGACAATGACAGCGTTTGTTTTGGCAAACTCTGTTTATTTGTTTGTTTTGTTTGTTTGTTTTGTACTGGTTTGGCATAGGACTTTTGTAGGTAGTTAGGATACGGTGGATAATTTATTAACTCCACAGTGTGAGCCATCAACTAATCAGACATCCTGGGCTTTAATCTAGTGAACTGGGTATCTTTCTTAGGTTGATTTGTATTGTCAATATTATTTCATATTTAACTACACATTAACTCATTCTGTTACTTTGTTCCTTCTAATGTCTCCAGGTGTCATCTTGGATTATTTTGATACTTTCCTAGTAACTTCCTCTTAATAATCTTTTCTGTGCAGATCTACTTGGTGGCATTCTCTCAGTTTCCATGATTGTTTTGTTACATTTGAAAATATCTTTATATCATATTTGAAGGATATTTCATATGTGTGCAGAAATGTATATTGGCTTTTTTTTTTAGTACTTGAAATATCTTGTTCAATTGTTGATTGGATTCCATCAATTCTATTAAGAAATCATCATAAAAATCTTCTTTTCAGATTTTCCCATTTGAGTTCATCTGGTTTTCTATGAGATTAAATATGGGTTTGGTTTTGTTTTGTTTTTATTGTGCTTAAATTTTGCGGTGCTTCTTGAATATGTGGATTGCTGTCTTTCTTAAGTTCTGGAAAATTCTCACCCATTTTCTCTTCAAATTTTTCTTTTTTTTTTTCTGGTTTCTTTTTGTATCTCTAACTACATGTACTGTAGTATTGGCCACATCCCATATCTCCTATGTTTCTTCTCAGTTTTGTTCTTTTTTTAATACATACTTTTCTTTGCATATTTTGACTATCGGCTAGGTCTGTTGAAAGTCTTGCTATTTCTTTTTTCATCAAGTTTTCCTCTCAAGAGCATTTTCTTTTTTCATGAAACAAAGTTTTAAGATACATTTAATAATTTTTTTGATATATTTTGCAGTTTTTATGTATTGAAAAAAATTTATATTCATTCTTCAATGATTGTATTGGTATAAAATTAAATATTGGCAATTATCTTCTCTCAAGACTTTTAAAATATTATTTCACTATTTCCTGTCTTTCCTTGTTGCTGTTACTGAGTATTTGGTTTCAGCTGGCATTCCTTTACATATACTCTGTGTTTATTTCTCTCTGGATATTTTTAAGAACTTCCCTTAAAAAAAAAAAAAAAGAACTTCCCTCTATCTTTTTCTTCTGAAGTTTTGATATGAGGTTTCTAGATGAGAATTTTACTTACTTCCTATACTTGATCATTTGGATATTCAGTAATTCTGAAAAAGCCTAAATCTTTTAAAATATTTTAGTCAAATATATAATATGGAGGCAGAAACGAGTTTTTAGGTGTGCAGTTTGGTGACTCTTTGTAAGCCATGCATATTGATCTCTAATCAGCCCACAAATCAGGAAATACATCATTTATAGAACTATACATTCGCCGTCAAGTGCCTTTCAGTCACCATCCATTATGCAAATCCTGCCATTATCTTTCCAAATATTCTCTCTCTTTCTCATTTTCTTATCCAAATCCAATTACACGTATGTTAGACTTCCTTATTTTGGTTTCCATATATTCTGTCTTACTACTCATTGTTTTTCTATCCTGTGCTATCAGTAATTTCTCTTCCATATTTTTTAATTCATTAATTTTCCTTTGAGCTACTTATAATCTGTTTAATGTTCACATTTAATCTATATCTTTAATTTTAGCCATAACATTTTAATTTATAGAATTAATACTCACTTATTTTAAAATATGCCTTTTAAAAAACAATTATCTTGGGGTGCCTGGGTGGCTCAGTAAGTTAAGCATCTGACTCTTGGTCTTGGCTCAAGTCTTGGTCTCAGCGTCATGAGTTCAAGGCCTGTGTTGGATGCCACACTGGGCATGGAGCCTACTTAAAACAACAACAACAACAACAACAACAAGCAAATGAATTATCTTATTGCTTCAATTATTATTCCATTTTAATCTATTTGAATATTTTAAGATACTTGTTTTACATTCTGAATCTTATAATCGCATTATATGATGTTATAGGATATTTAATTCTGTTACTGGTTGTTTCTACTGACTCCCAATGGTGTCTTATTTTCCTAAGGTATATGTAGTTTTATGTGTTTACCTCATATGTAGCATGGATACTTTTCCTCCAAGAATCTTAAGAGCTCATGGTATTTTTGTTCTTTTTTTCTGGGAAAATTTGCCTTTGATTCTTCAGAATGCTATCCTTTAATTTTCTTTTAGACCATGCAGATAGAATGAAATAAAATTACAAGCTTAGATGTGATTGAGAATATTTTTTTTTTTTTGCATCTAGAGTCTACATAAAAGCTAAAATTTCCTTTTCTCCTCTCTTTTCTGACAGTGTTTTCCCCCTCACCCCAGTTTTACTAAGACTACGCTCTTCTGAGTTTTCCACCTTTTTGTAAGTGTCTCATTTCTAACACTCCACCTTATGAGCTTCAAGATTCTGCTACTTGCACCATAAATGACCTAAAAACCAAAGATTATTTTACTGAGATGAATGAATCATCTTTAGTCATGACTTTGGCATAAGTGTATATTCTTGTGTATCCTTGTATTTTTCCTGCTTTTACCCTCATGGTTTCTCAAGAATTCAGCGATGTTTTTAAATGACAATTGTAATGCTTATCGGTCATTTCTAAGTTTTTTGTTTTGGGAGTTTGTATAGGTATCTATTTTGCCATATAGAAATAGAGGCTTTCTTATATATTTTGTTCAATATACTATTTTACTGGATAACTCCTCTAGCAATTAACTGTGTGATTGTGGGGAAGTTACTTAACTTTTTTGTATTTTGTTGTTTTTTAACAGTAAAATAAAGATGATAAAATTGTCTATTTCTTATATTTTAAGGGTTTAATAGTATAATACATACATGTAAAGTGCTCTGAATAATGCCAGACACATACCAAGTTGTCAGTAATTGTTAGCATTACTACCATCTGTATCATTACTGTTATTGATCCTTTGAAGAGTTGATTTCCAGGTATTCAATTATAATATTGACAATAATAATTGGTAATATATTGATAATAATTATTCATAGCCTTTCTATGCCACACTTTTCATGAGTGCTTCAATCCGTGCTGCTAACTTTTCCTTGTTTTTTTTTTTTTTTTCAGAGTTTAAAAATGTCATCTATTCCAAATTCCAACCCTTTATAATAATGTTACACAGTCTGTCTTAACACATACATGGGTGTGGAATTAAAGGAATGTATTTGGTTTGTAGTTATTTCTTATAATCTACTATCACCTATCTTTCTGTGTCTGTCTTATGGAAGTGATACATAGCATAATATAATGGGTCATATGTAAAGAAAAAGGATGTGATTTCTAATATTAGCCATTGGACCTTGACATATCATTCCCTAGAAAAAGAGAGGAGAGCTCAGTGAAGAAATAAATAGTGAATGTGTTGTTTCTCTCATTTATCTTTGGACTTTTTCAGGCAGAAGCTCAGAATGGTTTCTAGATCCAGTGAGACTGTATGCCTGCAGCTCATGTGCTTATAAAAGGTCAAACTAACTAGAGAAAAATATGCTCGAGAGTGTTTCTGTTGATTCATTTAAGATTCTTTTTTTGATTTAATTCTGTAGAGACCAGGTTTAAATATCCTTTGGGATTATGCTCATGGTAACGACATGTTCTATTGACTTATACTTCCCAGGTTAATACAGTAAAACAGGTGTAGTTTTAAGCCTGATAAGTTTAAGCCGGTTATAACATCTAATATTTTTATTTCTTGTGTTACCCTTACCATGGCATTTTCATCGCTTTGCTTGAAAATATGAGAATGAGGAGAATGGATTCTATTTTATTTCTCCGCTTCTGGCATAGTTTTAAAACTCTCATAAAATAATCAGGGAAATTGTCTCCATGAACAATTATGAAAAAAGCTATTCAAGCTGAATGCCTCTAAGTGAAGCTTCAAGAATGTTGTTAATTTGTTGTAAGATACATTTCTGATGAGAATTATTATAAAGGAAGACAAGAAGACATAACAGAACTCTAGAAGCCTTAAAGAAGTAGAAGAGCACTCATACAACAACTTCCTTTTCCTCCTTCAAAATTTTGAATGGAAAATATATTAAGTCTCATTTTCACTTATTGTGTGTGAAATAGGCATTCTCAGATGAAGCCTGGCTCTTTTAAACTGTAAGCTCTCTCCTTAACCATCATAGCAGAGATGAAGCCTGACATTTTTCTGACAATTCTAGCACAGGGAGAGAATCTGGGTTTTCACATCAGCACTTCAAAAGTTCCATTTTCTCATTTTCTGGTACAATATTATATGATCTTCAAGGATTAGCAACCTTTGGGTGATGTTTTAAAAAAAAGACTTTTTTTTTTTCCTTTTCTACAAGGAGTACATCTCTAATAGGAACCTTTTTAAATTTTCTTTCTGAGAAACCCATTGATTGCCATTTATTCATGAATGATTTAAAAATCTTATCATTTTGGAACTGCAGAGTTGTGTATACACAGGTTTTCATTTGAATGCGACATGGATGTGTCTAAATTTGAATTCCTTATCTTTCCCCAAACTCTGCCCCATTCTCATATTGAATGAATATTCCAAAGCTGGACACACTGCCACCTGCCACATTTAGTGTATCCTTTCTGCTTTGTACTTCCAACATGGGTCTTACTCTTCTCTCCATGCTGATCGACCTGTAGTTCCTTCTACAGAACACATGGCTTCACACCTCACTACTTTTTCACACTACTCCCTTTGCCTGGAATACAAATCTCCTCCTGGACCCCTTTATGTCTCCTGCTCATCCTTTTGGATTCTTAACTTTCTTAGGAAATGAGGATAATTTAAGATGCTCTTAGTCCAGAAAGAGAGACAGGCAGATAAAAGAATATTTTAATATAGAAAAATGTAGAAACTCTGTTGTAATAATCTGCTTATATGATCCTTTCCTTTTGAATTTTGAACTTTTTGAGCTCATGGGCTATATCTTATTTATTTTTATGTTTGGAGTTTAACCTAATAATAAATGCTGTCATATATCTATTGTTGAATAGTTATTCAGTGTTTACTGAATTACTGTGATTCTCATGACCTACAATTATATCAATATTACTTATACAAGTATTAGTAATATTTTTTCATTCTCAGATAAGCTCTAGTCAACAGCTCACTGACAAAAGAGTCAAATTTACCTGAGATTGTAAATTCTGAAGCAGAATCCCAGGTGCTTTCCAAAATTAGCATAATATATTTCACAGGTATTACCACAGACTGATTTTGAAATGCAGAGGTATAGCATTAAACTAGCAGAAAAGTCCTTAAAGTGAATTTTTGTGTGGATTATTTTCTCTCCACACAAGGCAGCTTTCTTTCCTTAGCAGATTCTATCTAGGCTTCTGTTTTACTGTTGGTCAAAGGATCAGAAGACCTAGTTTATATTTCTGGCTTCTCTACATGTTAGCTATATAAAATATGAAATTTGCGTTTGAGGCTCAGTTTTCTTAATCACAAATGTGAATAATATTTGGCATGATTATCATTCATAGATATAGTGAGGCTCAAATGAACCAATGCATATGAAAGTACTTTGAAATATATAAGTTGCTGTGAAAGTATAAAGTATTATGATTAGACAAAATGCACTAGTTTTATTATAATGATCAATACCAGTTGATTTATTGCATGTGTACAATGTGCTAACTCATGTGAATTACCTCATTTAGTTCTAATCACAAATCTATATACTAGGAATGATAACTGTGGTACCTAAATGGGGTGTCTCTCCTGATCAGATGAGGGCCCCAAATGTGGTGACTCATGGGTAAAAGCCAGTGGTGCTGGCAGTGACAAGAATTCACCAGACACATAGATCAATGTAACAGAATAGAGAACCCAGAAGTGGACCCTGAACTTTATGGTCAACTAATATTTGATAAAGGAGGAAAGACTATCCATTGGAAGAAAGACAGTCTCTTCAATAAATGGTGCTGGGAAAATTGGACATCCACATGCAGAAGAATGAAACTAGACCACTCTCTTCACCATACACAAAGATAAACTCAAAATGGATGAAAGATCTAAATGTGAGACAAGATTCCATCAAAATCCTAGAGGAGAACACAGGCAACACCCTTTTTGAACTAGGCCACAGTAGATACAGTCAACAAAACTAAAAGACAACCTACAGAATGGGAGAAGATATTTGCAAATGACATATCAGATAAAGGGCTAGTTTCCAAGATCTATAAAGAACTTATGAAACTCAACAGCAAAGAAACAAACAATCCAATCATGAAATGGGCAAAATACATGAAGAGAAATCTCACAGAGGAAGACATAGACATGGCCAACATGCACATGAGAAAATGCTCTGCATCATTTGCCATCAGGGAAATACAAATCAAAACCACAATGAGATACAACCTCACACCAGTGAGAATGGGGAAAATTAACAAGGCAGGAAACCACAAATGTTGGAGAGGATTTGGAGAAAAGGGAACCCTCTTACACTGTTGGTGGGAATGTGAACTGGTGCAGCCACTCTGGAAAACTGTGTGGAGGTTCCTCAAAGAGTTAAAAATAGACCTGCCCTACGACCCAGCAACTGCACTGCTGGGGATTTACCCCAAAGATACAGATGCAATGAAAGCCGGGACCCCTGCACCCCGATGTTTCTAGCAGCGATGTCCACAATAGCCAAACTGTGGATGGAGCCTCTGTGTCCATCGAAAGATGAATGGATAAAGAAGATGTGGTTTATGTATACAATGGAATATTACTCAGCCATTAGAAATGACAAATACCCACCATTTGCTTCGACGTGGATGGACCTGGAGGGTATTATGCTGAGTGAAGTAAGTCAATCGGAGAAGGACAAACATATGTTCTCATTCATTTGGGGAATATAAATAATAGTGAAAGGGAATATAAGGGAAGGGAGAAGAAGTGTGTGGGAAATATCAGAAAGGGAGACAGAACATAAAGACTCCTAACTCTGGGAAATGAACTAGGGGTGGTGGAAGGGGAGGAGGGCGGGGGGTGGGGGTGAGTGAGTGACGGGCACTGAGTGGGGCACTTGACGGGATGAGCACTGGGTGTTATTCTGTAAGTTGGCAAATTGAACACCAATAAAAAATAAATTTATTATAAAAAAAAAAGAATTCACCTGAGGCAGAACAAAGGAAATAGGCTTATTGAATACACTGCAAGGGAGCGACTGGCAGGGTAGCGAAGGAGAGGCTGACTGCCAAGAGGCAGTGGGTGGGGGTCATTTTTAAAGAGGGAAGGTGAAGGAGGTATGGCGACGTATGAAATTCTCCCTTTTTTGGGGGGGAGATTACTTTCTTTCCTTTTTTTTCTTTTTTTTTTTTTTAATTGGAGTTAAATTTGCCAGCATATAGCATAACACCCAGTGTTCATCCCGCCAAGTGCCCCCCTCAGTGCCCGTCACCCAGTCACCCCAACCTCCTGCCCACCTCCCTTTCCACTACCCCTTGTTCGTTTCCCAGAGTTAGGTTTCCCTCATGTTTTGTCACCCTCACTGATATTTTCACTCATTTTCTCTCCTTTTTTTTTGGTAACTGTGCCTAGATGTAGGTAGCTCATTGGTCTATTAGGGCCTGTGGATATTTGTTCAGCCACCTGGTCACTATGGCCCTTTCTGCATTCCTGCTCAGGTCTGTCTGCCTAAAAGCAACCTCTATAATAGCTATCCCATAACTATCCTATAAGGAAGTTGAGCATTATAGTTTAATAAATGATAAGGTTACTTTACACTATTGTCATACTGTTAAAAAAGAAGACCACAGGCCCAAGATAGCATCACTTAGCTTAATACCTAATTTAATTGCAGTTTCAACCTCCTCCCCAGAAGTCTAGTCTTAACCAATAAGTTCAGGAATTTTACAATCAGAACCAATGGTGTCTACCACATAGGTCCTCTCCATCTTCCAAAGGAAGATTAGATAATCTATAGAATAAGACCCCTTGCTTTTCCTCCTAGGAGAACATGACCTTGCCTGAAACAATCCTTTGCTTTTGCTAATAACTTTCTTGCCCCATTCTCCTTCTATTAAAAACCTTCCATTTTGTACAACTTCTTGGAGTTTCCCTCTACCTGCTACATGGGATGCTGCCCAATTAATGATTTGTTTAATAAAACCAATTAGGTCTTCAAATGTACTCAATTGAATTTTGTTTTTTAACAGATTTGAACTAATTTTACTCTGATTTTTAAAGTGGTTGTTGTAAAGGGAAAAGAAAGGGTCTAAAATGCAAGAGTATGTTCTTGATAGTCTGTGAGTTATTTACTTTTTGCATACTTGAGCAAGCATTATTCTACTGTGAATAGTGTCTAAGATTACTCTGAGCATATTTGCACAAGGCTGATTAAAAGAAAGAAAGGATTCCGGTTATCTAAGACTAGTATATATAGCATATAGTAATACACTGGGGGAGAGGGAAAAAAAAAAAAACTGTTAGAAGGAATCTGTAAGGGATGATATACTTTTCCCTTAAAATCTTCCCCTGAGGCATTTCTTTCTGTATATTTCTTACATCAGGATATTCCATCAATTATCTTCCCTCTTACTCAAATGAGAACCATTGGGATTGTTACTTAATTTTTTTCTCTCTCATTCCTACTTTCGGTCTTCATTTCATTTAGGCATTATCAGGTCCCGCTCTTCTACATTAAACACACTGCTTGGTTCAGTTTTCTTTTCATCTCCTTTTCACTGTATTAGTCCAAGCCAAAATGGTACTTTGCCTATAACATAGCAAACATCTTTGAATTGGTTCCATTGAATCCACTATTTATTCCTTTTAATTCATTCTCTAGCAACTAGATTGAACTTTTTATGTTGCAAATTAGATTATGCTATACCTTTGCTTAAAAGTTTGTGGATCCCAATGATGTTTTGAATAAAGTTCAAATGCCTTTACATAAGCTATCAGTGTCTGAATCATCCAGTTTACTGAATCTTATATCATACTATACTTCTCTCATTGTATGCATTTTAGTCATATGAGCCTTATTTTATTTCAGCCAATGCCCATGCTTCTTCCAGCATTGGAAACCTACACATGAAAAGTCCTCTACTTGGAATGCTTGTTACCTCAGTCCTGTCACCTGGCAGATATTCACTCTTTCTTCAGGCTACACCTTGTATGTCATTCTTTGATCATCCTAGAATAAATTAGATCCCTCCATTAGTTGCTCTCACAGCATTCTGTGTTTTTCTTTTTTAATAGTTTATATGACAATGGTTTTTAATTATTGGAGAAATTATCTGTGTAATTAAAGTAAAACACAAACATTTTGTTTTTCTTATATCTTTATCCTTATAGCTGAGCAGTGTGAAAAGAGAATTGGTTTCCCTCAGAAAGTGAAGTAGATTATAAATAACTTTGCTCTGAAGTTTCCTTTATCATTTGTATTTAATATGTGTTAGGCAGGATTTTGTTTATTGCTGTGTTGTATGACTGTAGCAAAGCACCTAGCACAGAATGGGTGCACAGTGAACATTTAGGAGTTATGTGAATACCTGAAGTTTTTCTATGAATCATGTAGAACTCTCAAATTCTCCCTAGGATAGAATAAAATATCATGCAGGTATTCCTACTTATATGAATGGAAACCATCCCTTATCAATTTCTTTTAAGAATCAAGAGCTGTTCTAGATATAATAGCTAATTATCTTTGATAAGTAATGTATTTGATAATATTTATCTTTGTCTTTAATTCTAGAGACACAGTCTGAGTTGGATCTTATTTTTACACACGAAGAAACTAAGTATGGCAGAGACTTCTATCCACTCTTCATATCCTTTCTATCCTTGCATAAAAATAGAATTCTAGTGGGCACATGGCTAGACAACATTTCTTTGACTCTTTTGAATTGAGGTTTGGCTCTATGGTCAGTTCTCTCCAATGTCTTATAAGAAATGCGCTATGTGCCACTACACTCTGGAGTTCTTCAGAGAACGGATGTACTTCTGCATCTCTGTAAGAAGGAAATAAACTTCCAGTATATTTGAGCTATTGCTAGTTGGGGTTTAGTTTTGCAGCAGTATGGAACTCAAGTTCTTAGAAGCTTATTAGGTTACTCCCTGGGGCCACCAGGTGGCAACTATCCTCAAAGACCATCCCTCTCCTCCAAGGACTTCTCTCTTGTGGACAAAATTTGGAAATGTGTCTAGTTTGTGTGCCTGTTTAACAATAGTCATCTATCCTAATTTTTAGAATTTTTTTTTCCTCCAGTGTACTTTTTAGGTGTTAACATGTGTCATTCAATCATTTCTTCAATTTACTTTTAATGAATGCCCTTCTAGAGTAGAAATAAAGAACAGATAAATAGAGTCTCTGCTCTCCAGGAACTCACACTGTTGGTGGCTGGGAGGAGAGGTAAAGATTGTTAAATAATGAGAACATAGGTTTGAAAATAGTGTATATAGTAGAAATGTGAACACGGGCTTAAATGCTACAAGAAGGAAGTGCCTGTCATGTTTCTAATAATATTAGCTGATGATTAATTAGCCAATATCCGGCTTAATTTATTTTCTGCCTTACAGCTCAGTAAGGTCAGAACACTTCTGACATCTCTATTAGGACTAGAGCAGATTTGAACTTAAAAAAGGAGGCGTCTGATGAGTTTCTAGCCCTTCATCTCCTTGTAACAACCCTTATACATTGAGCTCTACAGGCTGCTAATGAGATCTAAATTGTGTCATTAGGCAGGTAGTTTGGTTTCATTATCACCAATTCTTTTGGTGTGGCATGGCTAATTTTTCCAATTAACCAAGGAAAATCACTGCCAACGAATCATATAACTGGACTAATGAGAATGGTTACTCAGAAATGATTGGTTTAAACCATAATAGTTCAAAAGGCTTTGGAGAAGACAATGCAAGGGGTCATGTCTACACATCACTAGTTTTAAAAATAGTTCTGAATGTCACATTCATTTGTTTTAGAAAACTCACAAAATATTTTCAGAGATTTCAGAGATGATGATGATCATATTATTATGATGAATAATCTTACTGTTTGAACTCTTGCATCTTTTCTCTGATTACATAGGTATTCTTAACTATAGACTGTTACCTCCCCACACATATTCAGTTCACATGCTCACAAACTTTGGTTTTATGGTGTTGTCTGTATTGTCAAGAGAGAATTAGTCCAGGTAAGCCAAGTTTTAAACACATTAGGTTTCTGTAATTGATGTCATATTTAAAATTTAAATAAAATTTTATTCCATTAAAAAAAATAAAAGCAAGAGTTTGATAACAGTTGTCTCTGGTGTAATTTCCAGTTTCCTCATAATCTTTTACAGAAAAAGCATATCAATTTGAATCAATAAATATCTTTAAATGTCCCACTTCAAGTAAACTTTAGACAAAATTGTAGATATGACCTTTGATGCATCAAGTTGAAATCAACTTGTAGGGCCTTCTAAAGTAATGGCTCAAAGAATAACCCTATTTCATGGTTTTAACCTCAGTAAGACCAATGATTAATCATCCCAACAGGAGTACAGTTCTCATAATAGACTATATTAGCCGCAAATTTCTCTTGCTATGAAAATGAATACCTTACATTGCTTCAGCATTTGTATGTACAGCTAGAGACAATTGAATAGTAAAAATAACTTATTACTCTGGCATTAATTTTTAATTTTACTGGATGTTCTAAAAATACAAAAAAAAAATAGATGTTGATTCTTTTGCACATGGAATTTGAGAGAAACAAACTTGCTTACCTGAAGCCCTCTACTTTGTATATGTAAGGTGAAAATGATGACAAATGCTATCATCCATCCCATATCATCCCTTTTCAACTTTATTTTTGTTTACTTAATTCCTGTTGTTTCACTACTACTTTTATTTTTAAAGTAGACCCTATGCCCAATATGGGCTGTAAACTCATGACCCTGAGATCAAGAATAATATGCTCTACTGACTGAGCCACCCAGGTGTCCCTCCATGACCACTGTTTAAGATGTTTCTTACATAATCCTTATTCTTCATGTGTTCTTCTTTAAAGATGTTCTTTTTTAAGATTTATTTATTTATGAGAGACACAGAGAGAGAGAGAGAGGCAGAGACACAGGCAGAGGGAGAAGCAGGCTCCATGCACCGGGAGCCTGACGTGGGATTCGATCCCGGGACTCCAGGATCACGCCCTGGGCCGAAGGCAGGCGCTAAACCGCTGAGCCAGCCAGGGATCCCCTTCATGTGTTCTTCTATTGCTGTTATAAGATATGATAGTTGTAAACTAAATCTCACATGCCTATATAGTGTTAAAATTATTTTCTCTAGAAAGAAATCTCTTTATTTATTTATTTTTAAAAATAGTTTATTTTTAGGTAATCTCTACACCCATGTGGGGCTCAAACTCACAACCTTGAGATCAAAAGTCACATGCTCTACCGACTAAACCAGCTAGGTGCCCCTAAAAAGAGATGTTTTAGAGTGAGGTCTTCAATACTGTCTTAGATTCATTTGCGACCAACTTCTTGTGAATCAGCAAGTTGTTTTTTTGGAGCAAAGAAAAATAAAAGGAAATGGATTACTTACCTAGTATTAAATGTAGTCCCTTTGGTCTCACTTATCTGTTCATGCAAAGATTCTGTCGTATATGTTTAGACAGAGAGTTAGAGATGACTGAGAGAAAACAGAATTTAATGATATTAAGTGATAATTTCAATGAGGAGCCTGAGGTTAGACTAAGAGATCTGATGAGAATACCTTCCAAGAGATGTATTTAATTGGGATTTGAACGTGTTTTAAAAGCTGAGATGAATAATTCTCCTAGGAAAAATGCATCTAATAAGTAAAATTACTAATTGAACTGTAATGCTGACCTTTAAAGTAACACACATGATTAAGTGTACATCATCAGAGTGGCTGTCCTGTCTAGATGTAAGGCTTTTAAGTGTTTTGTTCTTTTATTGACTTCGTTAATATATTCTGTGGATTTATACTTGATGTATTCAGGAAAGTAGAAAATAATTAACCACTACTTAGGTTACTGTCAAGAATGATGAAGTAACAGAGATCACAAGGCTTTCATGGACTACTGGCTTCACAATACTTTAACTCTTTGGGATCTCATCAGTATTACCTCCAGTACAGCATCTTTGAGATGAGTCTTACTTCTGCTTTATGAATGGGACACATGATGACTTGTAACTTTAACTTAATTAGTACAGATTTCAAAAGTAGGATTTCATTGACAGGTTCTAACTAAACACTTGAGATCATTTGATTGAACTCTAAGAAGTGAATGATTGCTAGGATACTACAATTTTGGAGAACCAATAGGTATAGTAGGGGAGAAAGAGAATCTCAGAGGGAGGAGTTAAGATGGCAAAGTAGTAAGGGGGCACTGAGCTTGCTTTGTCCCTCAAACACAGCTAGATCAACATCAAATCATTTTGAATGACCAGGAAATCCATCTGAGGATTATGAAACAATCTGCACAATTCGAGGGAGAGAACATGGCAGATGTGAGGTTTGGAGCTGTGAGTTGGAGGAGACAAAAGCTGTGGTGCTGTCAAGGGGAGAGAGCCCCTTTCACAGAATGAAGTTAGGGAGAAAAAGGGAGAGAGAGCAGTGCATGGGGCTCCTAGGGTTTGCACAGTATACTGCAGTGAGGGGATCCCCAGGATCACACTGGGAGAGATTGCTCCCCTTCTTGGAGTACATTTGGAAGAGGGTTTTTGCCTCTCCAAGAACAAAAGGCCCACTGGGAGCCATTGAGCTAGACAGCAGGGGAAAGAGGTGCATGCAGAGGGCAGAGAGCCTCATTATGTTTCCATTGTGCATCACAATAGACCCCAGCCACCCTGCCACATCATACAACTGCTTTCCTGGGACAGAATGTGCCCAATCCTCTGTAAGTCTGTTCTCCCAGGGGAGGGAAGCTGGTCTACACTTTGTTGTGCCCTTTAAGATTTAGAGTTTTGAATCCCAGCTACCTGCCAGGAAAAAAAAAAAACAAAACAGAGGAGAACTTTGGTTTTGGGTGTGCTGTTGGCTGGGCACAGACAGATTGAGGGCAGGGATCTGATGAAAGCCTGGGACACAGTAGAGGAGATTGTTTGCTTTTTTGTGTGGGGCTTCTGAATCGGTGGCAGCTTCGAGTTCCTCCCTGATAGAAGGCAGGGTGGAGCCATCTTCTGCCCCTGCTCATCAACATAGTCGGACTTCAGAGAAAAACACAATGCCTCCAGTGGAGTAGAGGTTGGAGTCACTTACACCAAATCTTGCCTCCCTGTACCTGGCAGGGTCTTCTTTACAAGGGCAAGTCTACTGTGAGCCAATGCAGTGGGACTCTCCCTCAGAAGACCAACACAATCACCCTTCACGAACCAAGTCTACTGATATAGATTGCTCCAAGGCCTCAGCTTCAGTTCTGGTGGAAATAGGACAAAACTTTGTTTTATTTTATTTTATTTTATTTTATTTTTTTATTTTATATTTTATTTTATTATTTTATTTTATTTATTTTATTTTACTTTATTTTTTTATTAAAAAAATTTAAGTTTTAATTTAATTTATTTTAATTTTTTATATATTTTAATTTAACTTTATTTTGTTTCCTTTGGTATCAGGCTTATAGTTTTTGTTCATTTGTTGGTTTATTTGTTTCTTATATTTTCTTATATTTTGGATCAGGATTTTTTTTTATTCTTATATTTTTCCATATTTGTTTCTTATACTTTGGAATCAGGCTAATAGTTTTTTGTTTGCTTGCTTTCTTATTCCTTCTCTCTTTTTTTTTTTTTCTTGAATCAGGCTTAAAATTTCTCTTTTTTTTTTTTTTTTTTAAATCAGGCTTAGTCTAACAAACAAATCAAAGCACACCTAGCTAAAGGTCCAGGCACTCCCCACTGCAAGCAAGAGGACCTCTATAGAGGACTGACTTGTGGGAAAGAGTAGCCAAAACACAACAGCAGAGTACACACAGCATACACCAGAAATTCTTCCTGAAGTGCCAAGTCCTGAACAGTGTAAGACCCTTTCTTAATATAGTATTAATCTCAGGAGCAGAAAACATAACAAACTTTCATAATATACAAAAGACAGAAATATAGACATAATGACAAGATAAGGAATTCTCCCCAAAAGAAAAGAATCAAGAAGAAATCACAGGCAGCAATTTGCTCAAGACAGATATAAGCAATATATTTGAACAAGAATTTAGAACAGCCTAGAAGGCACCAGAGAAACCCTGAATGGAGAGAGAAAAGATCTAAAAGCTAGTCAGGTTGAAATTAAAAGTACTTACAACTAAGAAGCAAAAGCAACTGGATGTAATAACAATGAGGATGGAAGAAGCAGAAGAATGAATAAGTGAAATGGAAGACACAATTGTGGAAAATAATGAAACTGAAAAGAAGAAGGAAAGAAAACTATTAGATCACAAATACAGATTTAGGGAACTTAGCGATTCCACAAAGTGCAATAATGTCCATATTGTGGGAGTCCAAGAAGAAGAAGAGTGGGAAAGGGGGCAGAAGGTTTATCTGAACAATTATAGCTGAGAACCTTTCTAATCTGAGGAAGGAAACAGGCATTCAAGTCTAAGAGACACAGAAAACTTCTCAAAAATCGACAAAAACAGGTCAACACCAAGATAAATTATAGTGAAACTTGCAAAATACAAAGATAAAGAGATAATTTTCAAAGCAGCTAGGGATAAAAACTCCTTAACCTACAAGGATAGATACACAAGATTAGCAGCAGATCTGTCCACAGAAACTTGGCAGACTGGAAAAGAGTGGCATGACATATTTAACCTGCTAAATGGGAAAAAGATGCAGCCAAGAATACTTTATCCAACAAGGCTGAAATTCAGAATAGAGGATATTTCCAAGACAAACAAAAACTAAAGAACTTCATGAACACTAAATCATCTGTGCAAGAAATATTAAAGGGAACACTTTGAGTGGGAAAGAAAAACCAAAAGCAACAAAGACCAGAAAGGAACAGAGACCATCTACAGGAACAGTGACCTTACAGGTAATACAATGGCACTAAATTCATATCAATAATTACTCTGAATGTAAATGAATTCAGTGTTCCAATGAAAAGACATAGGGTATCAGAATGGATAACACACACATACACACACACACACACAACCAAACAAGACCCATCAATAAGCGGCTTACAAGAGACTCATTTTAGACCCAAAAACACCTCCAGGTTGAAAATGAACAGGTGGAGACCCATCTATCATGATAATGGACATCAAAAGAAAGCCATCCTTATATCAAATGAACTAGAATTTAAACCAAAGACTGTAATAAGAGATGAAGAAGAACACTGTATTGTAATAAAGTGGTGTATTTAACAAGAGGATTTAACAATTGTAAATATTTATGCCCCTAGTTTGAGAGAAGCCAAATATATAAAACAGTAACAAACATAAAGAAACTCATTGATAATTATACAATAATAATTCGGGACTTTAACACCTCACTCACAAAAATGGGCAAATTATCTAGGCAGAAGATCATCAAGGAAAGAAGGGCTTAGAATGACATGCTGGATTAGATGGATTTAACAGACATATCCAGAGCATTTCATCCTAAAGCAGTGGAATACACATTCTTTTTGAGTGCACATGGAATATTCTCCAGAATAGATCACATACTGGGTCACAAATCAGGCCTTTACCAGCACAAAAAGATTGAGATAATACTGTGCATATTTCCAGACCATAATGCTTTGAAACTTGAAGTCAAACATGAGAAAAAAATTTGGAAAGGCCACAAACACCTGGAGGTTAAAAAATATCCTACTAAAGAATGAATGGATTAACCAGAAAATTAAAGAAGAAATAAAAAAATACATGGAAGCAAATGAAAATGAATATAGCAGTCCAAAACCTTTGTGATGCAGCAAAAGTGGTCCTATGAGGATATTACAGAGCAGTACTCGCTTAACACAAGAAGTAAGAAAGTTGGAGAGCGGGGCAAGATGGCAGAAGAGTAAGAGTCCTTAACTCAGCTGGTCCCACCAACTTACCTAGATAACTTTCAAAACATCCTGAACAACTATGAATTAGACCTGAGATTTAAAGAGAGAACAGCTGGAACTCTACAGAGAGAAAAGTTTTCGCTTCTAGCAAGAATCATCTAGGGTGAAATTTATTTAGGTAGTGGGTTGATATTCTTGACTCAGCCTACTCATACAACCACTCTGCATTGAGATAAATAACTAGAAGGAAGAATTCACCACAAAAGAAAGAATCAGAAACAGTCCTCTCTGCCAAGAGCTATAGAATTTGGATTACAATTCGATGTCAGAAAGCCAATTCAGAAGCACAATTATAAAGCTACTGGTGGCTCTGGAGAAGAGCATAAAGGACTGTAGAGACTTAGTTACTGCAGAATTGAGATCTAATCAGGCTGAAATTAAAAATAAATTAAATGAGATGCAATCCAAACTGGAAGTCCTGATGATGAGGGTTAATGAGGTGAAAGAAAGATTGAGCGACATAGAAGGCAAGTTAATGGTAAGGAAGGAAGCTGAGGAAAAAAGAGAAAAACAATTAAGAAGCCATGAGGAAAGGCTAAGGGAAATAAATGAGAGCCTGGGAATGAAGAATCAATGTATAATTGGGATTCCAGAATATGTCAGGAGGGAGCAAGGGTGGAAAGTATATTTGAACAAATTATGGCTGAGAACTTCCCTAATTTGGGGAGGGAAACAGCATTCAGATCCAGGAGATAGAGAGGTCCCCCCTCCCAAATCAATAAAATAGTACAACACCTTGACATTTAATAGTGAAACTTGAAAACTCCAAAGATAAAGAGAGAATCCTTAAAGCAGTAAGAGACAAGAGATTCTTAACTTACAAGGGGAGAAATATCAGATTAACATCGGACCTCTCCACAAAGACCTGGAAGGCCATAAAGGGCTGGCAGGATATATTCAGGATCCTAAGTGAGAAGAACATGCAGCCAAGAATACTTTATCCAGCAAGGCTGTCATTCAGAATAGAAGGAGAGATAAATAGCTTTCAAGATAGGCAGAAACTGAAAGAATATGTGATCACCAAACCAGCTCTGTAAGGAATATTAAGGGGGACCCTGTAAGAGAAAGAGGAAGGCCAAAGAAATAATTCACAAAAACAGGGACTGAATAGGTATTATGATTATACTAAATTCACATCTTTCAATAGTTACTCTGAACATGAATGGGCTAAATGATCCCATCAAAAGAAGCAGGGTTTCAGACTAGATAAAAAAGCAAGACCCATCTATTTGCTGTCTACAAGAGACTCATTTTAGACCTAAAGACACCTGCAGCCTGAAAATGAAAGGGTGGAGAACCATTTACCATTCAAATGATCCTCAAAAGAAAGCTGGGGTAGCAATCCTCATATCAGATAAATTAAAGTTTATCCCAAAGACTGCAGTAAGAAATGAAGAGGGACACTATATCATACTTAAAGGGTCTATCCAACAAGAAGACATAACAATCATGAATATCTATGCCCCTAATGTGGTAGCTGCCAAGTATATCATATCAATTAATAATCAAAGTAAAGACACACTTAGATAATAATACACTGATAGTAGGAGACTTCAACACAGCACTCTCAGCAAAAGACAGATATTCTAAGCAGAATATCACCAAAGAAACAAGAGCTTTAAATGATATACTGGACCAGATGGATTTCACAGATATATACAGAACTTACTATCTGAACGCAACTGAATGCATATTCTTCTCAAGTGCACATGGAACTTTCTCTAGAATAGATCACATTCCGGGTCACAAATGGGGTCTCAATTGATACCAAAAGATTGGGATTGTCCCCTACATATTTTCAGACCACAATGCTTTGAAACTTGAACGCAATCACAAGAAGAAATTTGGAAGAAACTCAAACACATGGAGGTTAAAGAGCATCCTACTATAAGATCAATGGGTCAACCAGGAAATTAGAGAAGAACTAAAAAGACTCACAGAAACTAATGAAAATGAAGATACAACCATTCAAAATCTTGGGGATGCAGCAAAAGCAGTCCTAAGAGGGAAATACATTGGAATACAAGTCTCCTTCAGAAAATTGGAAAAAACTCAAATACACAAGATAACCTCAGACCTAAAGGAACTGGAGAAAGAATAGCAAGTAAAGTCTACACCAAGAAGAAGAAGAGAAATAATAAAGATTTGAGCAGAACTCAATAAAATAGAGACCAGAAGAACTGTAGAATAGATCAACAAAACCA
This sequence comes from Canis aureus, assembly GCF_053574225.1. Classification (NCBI taxonomy): domain Eukaryota; kingdom Metazoa; phylum Chordata; class Mammalia; order Carnivora; family Canidae; genus Canis; species Canis aureus. Next base: position 29,153,749 of record NC_135618.1, read on the forward strand.
GGAGTTGATTCTTTGAAAGAATTCATAAGATAGATAAACCATTAGCCAGCCTGATTAAAAAGAAAAGACTCAAGTTACTAAAATCATGAATGAAAGAGGAGAGATACAAATGGTTTAAAAAATGTATTATGAGCAGCTATATGCCAACAAATTAGGCAATCTAGAAGTGGATGCATTTCTGGAAAACCACAAATTACCAAGACTGGAACAGGAAGAAATAGAAAACCTAAACAGGCCAATAACCGGGGAGGAAATTGAAGCAGTCATCAAAAAACCCCCAAGACACAAAAGTCCAGGGCCAGATGGCTTCCCAGGGGAATTCTATCAAATGTTTACATAAGAAACAATACCTATTCTACTAAAGCTGTTCCAAAGGATAGAAAGGGAAGGAAAACTTCCAAACTTGTTTTATGAGGCCAGCATCACCTTGATTCCAGAACCAAAGACCCCACCAAGAAAGGAGAATTATAGACCAATATCCCTGGTGGACATGGATGCAAAAATTCTCAACAAGATACTAGACCATAGGATCCAATAGTACATTAAGAAGATTATTCACCATGACTAAGTGGGATTTATCCTCATGATGCAAGGTTGGTTCACACTCATAAAACAATGAATGTGATAGATCATATCAACAAGAGAAAAAGCAAGAACCATATGATCCTCTCAATAGATGCAGAGAAAGCATTTGACAAAATACAGCATCCATTCCTGATCAAAACTATTCAGTGTAGGGATAGAGGGAACATTCCTTGGTATCTTAAAAGCCACCTGTGAAAAGACACAGCAAATATCATTCTTAATGGGGAAAAACTGAGATCCTTTCTGCTAAGATCAGGAACATGACAGGGATGTCCACTCTCACCACTGCTATTCAACATAGTACTAGAAGTGCTTGCCTTAGCAATCAGACAACAAAAAGAAATAAAAGGCATTCAAATTGGCAAAGAAGAGGTTAAACTCTCCCTCTTTACAGATGACATGATACTCTACATAGAAAACCCAAAAGATTCCACCTCAAGATTGCTAGAACTCATAGCAATTCAGCAATGTGGCAGGATACAAAATCAATGCACAGAAATCAGTGGCATTTCTATACACTAACAATGAAACTGAAGAAAGAGAAATGAAGGAGTTAATCCTATTTACAATTGCACCTAACATAAAAACATAAGATACCTAAGAATAAACCTAACCAAAGAGGTAAAGGATCTATACCCTAAAAACTACAGAACACTTCCGAAAGAAATTGAGGAAGACACAAGGAGATGGAAAAATATTCCATGCTCATGGATCAGAAGAACTAATATTGTGAAAATGTCTATGTTACCCAGGGAAATTTACACGTACAATGCAATCCCTATCAAAATACCAAGGACTTTCTTCAGAGAGTTAGAAAAAATTATTTTAAGATTTGTGTGGAATCAGAAAAGACCCCGAATAGCCAGGGGAATTTTAAAAAAGAAAACCATATCCGGGGGCATCACAATGCCAGATTTCAGGTTGTACTACAAAGCTGTGGTCATTAAGACATTGTGGTACTGTCACAAAAACAGACACATAGATCAGTGGAACAAAATAGAGAACCCAGAAATGGACCCTCAACTCTATGGTCAACTAATATTTGGCAAAGCAGGAAAGACTATCCACTGGACAGTCTCTTCAAGAAATGGTGCTGGGAAAATTGGACAGCCACCTGCAGAAGTGTGAAACTAGACCATTCTCTTACACCAGACACAAAGATAAACTAAAAATGGATGAAAGATCTAAATGTGAGACAAGAATCCATCAAAATCCTAGAGGAGAACACAGGCAACACCCTTTTTGAACTTGACCACAGAAACTTCTTGCAAGATACATCCATGAAGGCAAGAGAAACAAAAGCAAAAATGAACTATTGGGACTTCATCAAGATAAAAAGCTTCTGCACAGCAAAAGAAACACTCAACAAAACTAAAAGACAATCTACAGAATGGGAGAAGATATTTGTAAATAACCTATCAGATAAAGGACCAGTATCCAAGATCTATAAAGAACTTATTAAACTCAACAGCAAAGAAACAAACAATCCAATCATGAAATGGGCAAAAGACATGAAATAGAAATTTCACAGAGGAAGACATAGACATGGTCAATAAGCACATGAGAAAATGCTCCACATCACTAGCCATCAAGGAAATACAAACAAAACCACAATGAGATACCACCTCACTCCAGTGAGAATGGGGAAAATTAACAAGACAGGAAACAACAAATGTTGGAGAGAATGTGGAGAAAGGGGAACTCTCTTGCACTATTGATGGGAATGTGAACTGGTGCAGCCACTCTGGAAAACTGTGAAAGTTCCTCAAAGAGTAAAAAATAGAGCTACCCTATGACCCAGCAATTGCACTGCTGGGGATTTACCCCCAAGATACAGATGCAGTGAAATGCTGGGACACCTGCACCCCAATGTTTATAGCAGCAATGTCCACAATAGCCAAACTGTGGAAGGAGCCTTGGTGTCCTTCGACAGATGAATGGATAAAGAAGCTGTATGAGATTATATATATATATATATATATATATATATATATATATATATATATCACAGTGGAATATTACTCAGCCATTAGAAAGGAGAAATACTCACCATTTGCTTCGACGTGGATGGATGGAACTGGAGAGTATTATGCTGGGTGAAGTAAGTCAATCAGAGAAGGACAATCATATGGTTTCACTCATACGGGGAATATAAGAAATAATGAAATCGATTATAAGGGAAAGGAGGGAAAAATGAGTGGGAAAAATCAGAGAGGGTGAGAGGATGAGAGACTCCTAACTGCGTAATGAACAAGGGGTAGTGGAAGCGGATCTGGGCAGGGGGATGGGGTGACTGGGTGACAGGCACTTGCCAGGATGAGCACTGGGTGTTATACTATATGTTGGTAAATTGAACTTCAATAAAAATTTTGTTTTAAAAAAGAAGAAAAGTCTCAAATACACAATTAACCCCATACCTGAAGGAAATAGAAAAGGAACAGCAAATAAAGCCTAAAAACAGCAGAAGAAGGGAAAGATTAGAGCAGAAATCAATAATACAGAAAAAAAAAAAAAAACAGTAGAACAGATCAACAAATCTAGGAGCTGTTTTGTTTTTTTTTTTTTTTTTTTTTTTAAAGAATGAACAAAATTGACAAACCCCTAGCCAGACTTATCAAAAAGAAAATAAAATCACAAATGAAAAAGTGATCACAACCAACACTGCAGAAATACAATCAATTATAAGAGAAAATTCTAAGCAGTTATATGCCAACAATTGGACAACCTGGAAGATAAATTCCTAGAAGCATAAACTAGAATATAGAATATATTCAATTTCTTTGCTAGCTATCAGTCAGTTATATAAACTGACTGACAGTATAAATTATACTGTTATATATTATAACAGTATAATAGAACTGATTCTATTCTTCATAATAGAATATATGAACTGACTGATAGCTAGCAAAGAAATTGAATCAATAATCAAAAATCTCCCCAAAACCAGAGTCCAGGGTTAGGTGGCTTTCCAGGGTAATTCTATCAAACATTTAAAGAAGAATGAATACTTATTCTTCCAAAGCTGTTCCACAAAATAGAAATGGTAGGAAGACTTCCAAACTCACTGTATGAGGTCAGCACTACCTTTATTCCACAACCGAAGACCCAAGTAAAAAAAGGAGAAGTCCAGACCAATATCTCTGATGAACACTGATGCAGAAATTCTCAACAAGATACTAGCTAATTGAATCCAACAGTAATTAAAATGATTATTCATCATGATCAAGTGGGATTTATTCCTGGGCTGCAAGCATGGTTCAGTATCCTCAAATCAATCAGTGTAATCCACGATATTAATAAAAGAAAGGATAAGAAACATGATCCTCTCAATAGATGCAGAAAAAGAATTTGACAAAATACAGCATCTTTTTTGATTAAAAAAAAAAAACCTTCAAGAGAGTTGGGATAGAAGGAACACACTGTAACATCATGAAGGCCATATACAAAGGCCCTACAGCTAATTTCATCCCTATGGCTGAAAAAAAGCTCTCAGTTCTCAGAAAGGTTCAGGAACATAACAGGGATGTCCACTGTCATCACTGTTATTCAACATAGTACTATAAGCCCTAGTCTCAGCAATCAGAAAACAAAAAGAAATAAAAGACATCCAAATTGTCAAGGAAGAAGTCAATCTTTTGCTATTTGCAGATGATATGATGCTCTATGTGGATAACCCAAAAGTCTCCACAAAAAATTCCTAGAACTGATACATGAATTTAGCAAAGTCACAAGATATAAAATCAATTTATAGAAATTTGTTACATTTTTATACACCAGTAATGAAGCAGCAGAAAAAAATCAAGGAGTTAGTCCCATTGACAACTGCACCAAAAACTGTAAGATATCTATGAATCAACCTAACCAATGAGGTAGTACATCTGTGTTTTGAAAACTATAGAACACTTATGAAAGACATTGAAGAAGACACAAAGAAATGGAAAAATATTCCATGCTTATGGATCAGAAAAACAAATATTGTTAAATGTCTATATTACCCAAAGCAATCTGAACATTAAGTGCAATTTCTATCAAAATACCACCAGCATTTTTCACAGAGCTACATCAAACAATTCTAAAATTTGTATGGAACCAGAAAAGATCCCAAATATCCAAATTAATGTTGAAAAAGCAAAGCAAAGCAGGAGACATCACAATCCCGACTTCAAGCTGTATCACAAAGCCATAGTCACCCAGACAGTGTGGTACTGGCATGAAAACAGACACATAAATCAGTGGAACAGAATAGAAAAATAGACCCACAACTCTGTGCCCGACTAATCTTTGACAAAGCAGGAAAGAATATCCAATGGAGAATAGACAGTCTCTTCAAGAAGTGCTGCTGGGAAAACTGGACAGCCATTGCAGAAGAATGAAGCTAGACCACTTTCTTATACCACACACAAAAGTAAATTCAAAATAAATAAAAGACCTAAATGTAAGACAGAAAACCATCAAAATTCTAGAGAAGAAAGCAGGCAGCTATTTGAAATTGCAAAGCAAGTTCTTACTGGACACATCTCCAGAGGCAAGGGAAGCAAAAGCAAGTATGAACTATTGGGACCTCCCAAGATAAAAAGCTTCTGCATAGTGAAGGAAGGAATTGACAAAAGTAAAAGGGAACCTATAGGATAGGAGAAATTATTTGCAAGTTACATATCTGATAAGTGGTTAGTATCCAAAATATATAAAGAAGTTATCAAACTTCACACCAAAAGAATGAGTAATCCAGTCAAGAAATGGGCAGAAGACATGAATAGTCACTTTTCTAAGGAAGACATCCAGATGATTAAGAGACACATGAAAAGATACTCAACATCATGCATCAGGGAAATGCAAATCAAAACCACAATGAGATACCACCTCACATCTGCCATAATGGCTAAAATTAACAACACCATAAACAATAGCTGTTGACAAGGATGCAGAGAAAGGGAAACCCTTTTACACTGTTTGTGGGGATGCAAACCGGTGCAGCCACTCTGGAACATAGTATGGAATTTTATGGAATTTCCTCAAAATGTTAAAAGTAGGACTACTCTATGACTCAGAAATTATAGTGCTAGGTATTTATCTAAAGGATACAAAAATGGTGATTCAAAGGGGCACATGCACCCCAATGTTTTTAACAGCACTATCAACAATAGCCAAATTATGGAAAGAGCCCAAATATTTATCAACTGATGAATGGATAGAGAAGATGTTCACACACACACACACACACACACACACACACACACACAGAGGAATATTACTCAGCCATCAAAAAGAACAGAATCTTGCCATTTGCAACAATGTGGATGGAACTAGAATGTATTTGGTAAGCAAAATAAATTAGAGAAAGAGAAGTATGTGGTTACACTCATATGTGGGAATTTAAGAAACAAAACAGATAAATAGAGGAATGGAAGAAAAAAATATGATAAAAACAGAGGGAGGCAAACCATAAGAGACTCCTAACTATGGAGAAGAAACTGAGGGTCACTAGAGGGGAGTAGGGAATGAGCTAAATGGGTTACGGGTACTTAGGAGGGCACTTGTTGGGATGAGCACCGGGTGTTACATGTAAGTGATAAATCACTAATTTCTACTCCTGAATCTAATACTACACTATATGCTAACAAATTGAATTTAAATTAAAAAAGAAAAAGAGTCTTATTACTCTTCTATGGAAAGAAAATTAACTAATGATGTTTTAAGGTTGTGCTATATACCAGGAATATACATTTAGCAAACAGAATTTTCATAACAATATTATAAAGTACCACTTGTTATTTCTTTTTTGACGGATGTAGAATCATGCAGCTTGCTGGGTGAGGTTCAACAACTTCCCTGAAGTCATAGTGCTGGAAATTTAATACAGGTCCATATGGCTCTAAACTGATACTCAGTTCAACACTGGTTGGAAAACAAGGCAATAGATTTTATCAGTGAAAGAGAGTGGAGATTGTCACTTGATGAACAGAAAGCTTAGGGACTAAAGGGAAGACAAAGAGGACCAACTTCCACAAGGGGAAGGTGAAGCAGGAAGGCTTTATTTACCACTTGAGATACTTTGAGGCTCAGGGCATGGGCTATTTTGAAAAAGAAACAAAGGCATGCATTTTACGTTTTCTGCTATGCTTCATTTAAAAAATGCAGAAAATTTGAATAGCCGCTTTCATTGTCTACTTTATGTTCTAAGAAGAGACACACATAAAGATAAGTATCAAGTCAGATATGAATCACCTTACAGTTGTTTTACATATCTTGCCTACTTAACATTCTTTAGTTATTTCCTATTCATATGATTTAGCTTTTTTCTTTTCTACATAATTAAAATAGGATTCACTATGGAGTTCACACCACTACCACCTTCAGCTATTAATTAAGAAGTCATTCAAGGCAGAGTGATGAAATTTTGATGCTGATTCATTTCTCTGTTTGTAAAGGTCATCAGAATCACCCATAAAGCAAATAGTGAATTATTTCAAGTTGCACAATAAAATTATTTAGAGTACAATGACCGTTTGGTATTTAAAGGCAGTCTGTGTCCATGTGCTGAACATTGGCCTGGTTGTGACTATAGCAATTCGCATGGTGCTTTTCTGATGGTTTAAACATCAGAATGATTTACCCCAAATCTGTCATTTTGTTTGCTCTGAATTATTTTTTTAAGAGTAACAAATAATTGTGAACATTGCCTCAGCTATAAACTTCATGCACGGGCTCTCAATTTACTGATATTTATAGGCACTATTAGCATGAGAAATAGATGAGGAGACCAAAAAAAAAAAAAATCCATTTACTTTCACTTAGCTCAGAAAACAGCAAACTTTTCTTGTTAAAGGCCACAGAGTAAATGCTTTTCACTTTCTTATAGTTTGTCTCTGTCACAGTCACTGGACTCTCATCCGAGAGAGGCAGACATAGACAGGACATAAACAGATGGGTGTGTGATCATGTTTCAATAAAACTTTATTTATAAAAACAAGCGGCAGAAGCATTTGGACTCTCACTGTAATTTGCCAGTCCTTAAGTTAGATCAGCAGCTAATCTACTGGATAGATGTGATTAATAGTAATCAGAATTTCAGAAACCAGAAATTTTAGAGGTTTTCTGGTTTACCTTATTCACTTTTAAAAAAAGAAAACTAAGGCCTGCAAAGAAGGACTGAGTTGCATAGAATAGCACCAATACTTAGTCACAAAAAGAAAGGAGAAAAGTACTCCTGCATCTCCGCTGCCTTGGTTGCCCAGACAGCCACTGACCAAGAAGACCTACCTGAGTGGAAGGACACCTTTTGGTGGTTTGGCAGGGCATTTTTCCTGCATGTCAATATATGCAAATATATGCTAATTTAAATGGGATATTTGGCAGGCCTTAGGGAACCCCATTTAGCTGCTACTAAGGAAGTTATCCCCCAAGAATATAAACTAGAATAAAATTGTTCCAAAGCCTGATTAATTTTTTTTTTTTTTTTTTTTTTTTTTTTGTGGTCTGCATAGAACTGCCTGCTCATTTATCCAATTCCCCAGGCTGGGTCTCCTCTGTGGTCCCTTCTTCATTTTTGCAAAGATCACACAGCAAACATGCTCAGACTCATCCCTTTCATTCAAGCACACAGCCACAATGGCTCACTCAGGCTTTGTGGTCCCTGGTGTGGAGGCAGATGCTGTAGCTCCTTTCAAGCTGAAACTTTTCATGTTCGGAGTTGAGTGATTTTTAACTTGGAGTGAGTTCTGTGGATTAAAGGAGGTGGTTGACTTTGGAAACTAGACTTAGAGTAGGAGACCAAAAGTGGCAGCAGTTTCCTTGCAATAATATGCTTTTGCAAAGAAAATGCCTTGAAAATACTAAAGGCAAACTCAATAGTTTAGACATTTGAATATGAGCATGAATAAATCGGAACAAATTGAAATGGAAATTCTTTTAAAAGGAACAATAAATATGGGTCTGATAAAGATGATGGCAATAAATACTACTTACAATGTCTCTACTTACTATAATAAATACTGCTTACTATATGGCAGACACAGTTCTAAGTGCTTTCATATATATTAAATAATTTGTTATGTTTTGTAAAAAACCCTCAAGGCTCTTCATTATATACAGAATAAATCCAAAATCTTTACCATGTAGCTCAATATTTCCCCACATACATTTTTAGTACTTTTATTATTCTCTTGCATATACCATATGCCCCAGACATTTGGACAAGTTGCTATTTTTAAAAAGCTTTTTATTATCTCTGTTGGGCCAGACACTGCTTAGGTACTTCAAATATAAAAACCAGAAACTACTTTTTGCTTTTGAGGAGCTTATTGTCTAGTTGGGAAATAGCTCTCTGCTATTTCTAGACCCTATGAACTCAACTGAAGGAAGGGAGGCTGATAAGGCCTATGTTATATCCTCTAATAGTTAACTTGTGAATCACAGCAACTATATTGTTCATTTTGACCTTTTCATTCAAATCTTAGCTTCTACTATTACTTGAATGCTGTCCAAGGTACTATTGAATAGAAGAATACACATTCAAAAAATACTAGCTTTTTAAAGTGTGGTCACATGTAGGGAAACAGAGGAATAAGCACATATGGAGAAGTTATTCCAAATGTAGATGGAAACCAGGATTGAGCATTTGCATAAGAGAAAGGAGAACTATGGAATAAAAATATAGTTTTTATAAAAAATAAGGATACTGAAAAGGGTCAAAAAGAATGAGCACTGAGAAAAGACCCTTTAATTAAGAAAGAGATCTTCAAGAAAACATTTTTAGATTAGTAGTAATAAAAAAAACCCAGATGTCTAATAATTACTGAGGAAATGAGTATGCAGATTCTAGGATGTAGTTATTTAAGTAGTTGCACTGAATAGAATTAGCCTTTCATAGCTTTAGGAGCAATAGAGAGTTGTGTTGTCCAGACTTCAGAATCTCCATCATGTTATCTCCATAGGAGAATCAATAAGCTCTGTTTATATTAGTGTTTCTTTATGAAACTTATGCATTTTTAAAATTTATTTTAATATTGTGAAGATGCTGTGGTCAATGATGTATTCTTAAGGAAATGAACCCTACTGGACCTTTCAAATCATTTTGATAATCCAAACCAGCTGTCTTTGGGACTATGCAAAAGCTTGAAGTGGTCTGTAGAAAATATAGATGAAATGGTAGGATTATTTTCAAGGGCAATCTTGGCACCTTTTTCATGGGTTAGTATATCAATTAATTCTTTGCACCAATTTTCTGTTATAAATATTATTTTCAATAACAAAGTGTTCTCAATTCTCTCTTTTTAAAAAAGATTTTTATTTATTTGAGAGAGAAAGAATGAGAGAGAATAGGAGGAGGGGCAAAGGCAGAAGGGAGGAAGAAAAGCCAAAGCAGACTGCAGGCTGAGTGGGTAGCCTGCTGCAGGGTTCCATCTTACCACCCTGAGACCATCACCTGAGCTGAAACACTTAACCAGCTGAACCACCTAGGCACCTCAATTCTTAATTCCTAAATGATATTATACACTAACTCTTTTTTACTTAACAAACACAGAGAATATTCAGTTTTAAGACAATTCCAAGTCTCTAACTGGGGTCTCTTTGCTCAATTTAAGCACAGTCTGATTTATGAGCAGAGCTAGCATAAAAGCTGGATATTTCTTTTTCCTTTATTTTTTTCAATTTTGATAGGAGTAAATTAAAATTCAATTCATAGACAATGTTTTTAGTATCTGGTTTGCCTTTGTATTGTAAAATTTTGGGAGGGGGAGTTTAATGGACATGTTTGGATATTAGTGAAGACCAGTTGGATTTTGAGATGTGTGAATAGCTGAGGAAAAAAAAAACCAGGCAGTATCACAACATACTTGGACAATTATTACACTTTGCTTAGATTTCCAAATATTTTCGTGTTACTACTTAGTATGAATCATGAAATTTTCCCCATTATTAGGGCATGTAACCCAGCAAACATTTCTAGCTTTGGGGATTTGATGAAGTTATAACTGTTTTTGAATGTTAGGAAACTGATACAGCATTATCAAGGCATCATTTGGGCAAGACTAGTGGATTGCTGATGTTTCTATTTAACTCAAAATTTTGAGAAGGTTTCTATTTAACCTTCTCTCTGGTAACATGCACCCTGATTTTCTTAAGGGGTCTTCGCCTTCTTTTGATTACTCCATTTTGTTCTGAGGGTTTGACTCTACCTCTGGGCTTATGAATAAACAATTAGATCATTGTATTCTCTGGTTAGAATGGTTGGTTAAGGATTAGTCATGTGACCTAACCACATCCAGTAGGACTTTTCTGGAACCAGTAGGAAAGAGAGAAGTTTTCTTCCTTACTGGTAGGATTAACAATAAGGATGATGTAAGTGTGAAGTGTTTTTTTTTTTTTTTTTTTTTTTTTTAAGATTTATTTCTTTATTTAAGAGAGAGAAGGAGAGAGCATGAGTGCCCTTAGTTGGGAAGAAGGGCAGAGGGAGAGGGAGAGAATCATCAAGCAGACTCCCTTTCAGGGGGCTCTATACCAGAGTTCTGAGATCAAGACCTGAGTTGAAATCAGGTGTTGGATGCTTAACTGACTGAGCTAGGCGATCCTAAAAGCATGAATCCTCTGAGGCTGCTATATGCAATCTGAGAATACAGTGTTTAAAAACAAAGCATAACCAAGAGATGCCAAAAGAACAAGACCTTAGATATGTGCAACAGAGGGAATTAAAATAGCAAGAAAGAACATTTAGAAATACAAACAGCTACCATTTTTATCACCATTGTTTAATTTCTAAAAAACATGTTTCACAAAAAGATAGGACAAATGAAAAGCAATCTTTTAAAATAAGAATTATTTGCTTTTACAAAATTTTTGCCCTTTAACATTCATATTTTGTAGTGGACAAGTGAAAATCTTAACCACAGGGCACCAGGGAATGGCTGGTCCAGAAGGACAGTAACAGATCTGAGACTCAGGAAATGAGGTTTAAGTTTCACTCTTGTGAGTAAGTATAGTATTTTAGCAGAGAGTTATTAAATTATCCACATCTTGACTCCTCAGTTTTTAACTGGAATGAATGATTTCTGCATAGCTACCCTGTAAACTATTTCTGAGGAGAAAAGTAGACTAATTTGTGTAAAAATGTTCCAAAGTTTCAAATCACCATAGTGCACAGTTATTACCTACGTATTATTATGACTTGTGAGCTGGAGAAGTTGTAATTTAATCTCTAGTGACGTTGGCAAACCAGGCTGTGCCTCTACATTCACGTAGAACTTTTCAAGTATTAAAACATTCATAGCAGTCACTACAATATATGGTTTCGATTTTTTGCTAACGTTTTGGGTGCAATTTTATTTTGATGTTATAAAATGCACATCCATTGAGGATGTTAGAGTTAAATGAAATAAAATGATATTTTTCAAGAAAGCTCACATTGTGTGAAGAAATGAACATCTGTTTTATAGGCTAATTATGTGATATGGAAGGCTTTTTGTTTTTCATAGCTATGTTTTGAAGGATTGGTCAACGAGCCATATCATAAACACTGTTAAAATGGGGTTTTGGTGCATGAATATCAAGTTCTGTTCTATATTCTCAGCAGATTTTTTTTTAAAGAGTTGTTTTTAAATGTGTTTTGCAACCAGAATAAAACAATTGACTTTAAATAATTTCAACAGATAAAAAGTCTGAGTTAGTGAAGCCCAGTGCTTTTTTACCAGGAGACTATTTTCTTTGGTTTTGTTATTTTCGAAGTTCTGGACAGTAAACTGCCTTTCTGTGAATTCGGAACCAACAGAGAGAGATGCAGTATGTTTCTGTGAAAGAAAACCTGCTTCATTGTGGAGGATTTGCATCACATCCAATCACATTTGGCAGAAGAAAGAGGAAAAGTAGAAAAACACATACAGCAATTGCTCAGATTGCTCTTGAGGCCCCCAGACCTTCTCCTCCCCTGATCCCACGGTGTGTCAGTTTGCACTGACTGCACACTGGCATCTTGCCTTTCGGATGACTGTTTCTCCTTCTCCTCTCAGTTTGCCTTTGAGGTTTCCTGTTGCAGGGGCCAGAGGTAATGGGCCATTTTGCACAGTTTACAGGAGCAAAGTGAAAGCAGCAATTTCTCCTTCAGAAAGCTACTGAAATGTCACCTGCGGTGAGCATATGTTTGGCAACAACAAGGTCATGTGCTTGGCCATTTAAACAGTTTGATCAAAACAAGAGTCCTAGTTTTTTGGAAGGGCTACAACTTTACTGGCAGCATTATGACTTGGCCCAGATACGTCAGCACCTTTTTTTAGGCTGGCGATTCGGTGGGCACTATTTCAATATTATTCTGAATTGAGCTGATCTACCAATTCCATCTGGCTGAGTGTCTTTCATCAGTGTGGCTTTGCTAGATGACGTGGATTTAGCTGCTTCTCGGCTCCAGTGATAAACAATATGGTTGACAAAGCCCATGGACTCTGAAACCAGACTGTCTTGAGGGTCAGGTCCTGGTTCTGTCACTAGTTAGCTGTATGACTTTGGAAAACTTACCTAATCTCCCCCTGCCTCGGTTTCCTGACATGTAAAATGGGAGTAAAGTTTTGTTGTGAGGATTAACTAAATTAAACATATGTGTAAAGTGCCTGGAATATTGTAAGCCCTCTATCAATGTAATTATTATTATTTTAAATTAGGATTAAACTTTGATACTTTCCTTAATCTCCTTTTTTTGGCTGACCCAGAAAAAAAATCATATTGCAAAATTGATTCTGGAATATTTGTTGGCTACCTACACCTATATATGTAATGTCCCTATCATTGTGGTACCTGCTGTTGAAGATAGTAAATGAGATTATTAGCTCTTGAATATCTGTGGTGATGTTTGACATAGGGATACACACGACACAGAATAAACATTGACAGTTTTCTTTTTTTTAATTTTCTTATGACAGTCACACAGAGAGAGAGAGAGGCAGAGACATAGGCAGAGGGAGAAGCAGTCTCTATGCACCGGGAGCCCGATGTGGGATTCGATCCCGGGTCTCCAGGATCGCACTCTGGGCCAAAGGCAGGCGCTAAACCGCTGTGCCACCCAGGGATCCCACGTTGACAGTTTTCAAGAGACCTTTGCAATTTGTTTTGACTGACTCAGTTAAGCAAGCAAAACATGCATAGCACTTGATGCTATATTGAAGGCACTGGGCGAGGCATTGGAAGGTCAAATAAATAAGTTGAGTCCTTTTGGGTTGATTGAAGCACCTGAATCTTAGGGCCTTATCTCTGTGCATTTAGGTTTAACATAAGAACATCTGGTTTCTAAGACAATGCCTGACACATGGTAAAAATTTGTTGAATAACTGTCCTTTTAATTTACAAAGCAATTTCACAAGTACCATCTCATTGAGTTTCTCAAGCTTGGCACAACTGACTCTTCTGGGCCAGATAATTCTTTGTTGTGGAGGATGGTCCTATGTATATAGGATGTTTAGTAGAATCCTTGGTCTCTGTCCACTAGATCCATCCTCCCCCTTAGTTGTGATAATCAAAAATACCTCTAGACTTTTTTCTTTCTTTTTTTTTTTTTACCTCTAGACTTTGTAAAACATCCTCAGGAGCATCAAAATTAACTTCTTTGGAGAATTACTGATTCTCATTTTATCCTCAAACTTTCTTGTCAGAGTGATGGCCATATCAGGTTTCTAGTTTACAGCTGAGAAAACTAAAGTTTGGTGTTTAAGTGGCTTATGCTGTGTCCTTTGGCTAGTGACCTATAGAGCTAGTACTTGAACATGGCAGGGCTTTTGACTGAATCCTATATGCCCTTCTGACTTAAATGATCGCACATAACATAAAGGTAAATTCAACTGAAGCAGGCAGAGTACATGACTCAGTAGCATGCAGAGGCCATCCAGCTGATTTAGCTGGGCTTCCTGTGGACCACACAGCTGTGTTTCTGTTCTCAGAGTCATTTTTGGAAAGAATAAAAAATGGCCATGGTGATAGTTTCTGGGGATACTCCCAAAGGGAACATCCTGTCTACTTTACTTATACTATAAGGCAGCAAAGTGTCTGTCTTATTTAGAGAGATGGGAAGAACAGCTTACTTAAGTTTTCTTGGTGATGGACACAGCTTGTTGATATGGAAGGGCATTCTGATTTTATTTATATTTGTGGTGGTCCAATTTAATTTTCTTTCCTTTCTCTTAGAGAACAAAATATTCAAATCTTTCCTGGGGGGAAAAGGTAAGGAAAAGAGTACCTGCTGCCTGGAGTCTGGTCTAAATCACTTGTGCAGACCAGCCTGTGAAATACAATTGCTGTGGCTTCCAGGCGGCTTTACAGACACAAGAGATCTAAATTTTACATAACTGTGAAAATAAATTAGGGCTTCTCCAGATGATGCTCCCTGAACTATAAATCTCCTTTGCAGTTTCAAATTCTATCTAAACAACTTGGCATTAAAATTCATTCACTAGATAAGCTGGGCTAGAGCAGGTGTAAGCAATGATCACGATTAATATAAAGAGTGCAGAGAGAAAGAGATAAAGTAGAAACAACAGACAAGAGATGAAGAAGTCGAAGAGTTAAAGGACACCATGAAAATAAATGCATAAAAATGTTTTACATGAAGAATCTGGTTAAAAAAAGGGATGAGAACTCTCAGTTTTTAAAATCAGATCTCTTTATATGCATCACAGTGAACATAAAGGCACTCGACAGATTTTAGCTAAGAAGTAGACACTAACAGAAGATAATTTGACATAGGTTTATCATTATTTCCAAAGTTATTAACAACACCATCAATAAAATATTCATTTATTACATCAGCACCAAAATCAAGATGCTTGAAGCAAAGATGGCACTCAAAGCATTGAAACCGAGGCTTTCCCATCAATATAACTCTATGAACTTAGACCAGTGGTTCTCAGGCTTTACCCTAACTTGAATCATATGGAGGGCT
The DNA here is from genome assembly GCF_053574225.1 of Canis aureus. NCBI lineage: Eukaryota > Metazoa > Chordata > Mammalia > Carnivora > Canidae > Canis > Canis aureus. The sequence goes on from NC_135618.1 coordinate 29,169,248, forward strand.
TGAATATGATCTGTTTATAAGCCTCAACCCAGAATTTCTGATTCAGTAGGTCTGGGGTGAGGGCAGAGGATTTGCCTTTATGACAAGCTCTCCTGTGAGGCAGATGACAAGGGGTTTAGGTCCTCAGTGGACCCTACACAGATCTTGTTTTTCTTGAGCATAGAATGTGACTGAGGACTATCTACCACCACAGTATTTGTGTGTGAGAAGCACTTTAAAAGTATAAATTACAAGTAAAATTCTTTTAGCTTCAATCTGAGACTTTCCACTGATTTGGCTTCTTTTATTGGGAATATAATCAGATTACTCTAGCACACCAAGACTATCATCGATTAATTCCAATGTCCTCCTGATTATTTTTTATTATCAAAAAATGGACATTTTATTATTTTCAGGGGGCAGAATCATTGGCTCTCAGACCTTTTAAGATGGCCCATCTCTGGCTATGCTTTCTGACTGCTTTTGACAGAAAATTGGAAACACTCTTGTAACAGACAAATCATGGAAGTAACCCTTCCACAGATTATTGATAATCCATTTTTCATCTTCTCAGAATTCTAGATCACCAGTAAATACTATCCCTCTATATAGTGTTATCTTTTATAATCATACTTATGACTAACTTATAAGCCTACTTTATAAATGACTCATGGAGACCCCTAATTTAGAGAGTAACTAATCTGAATTATATGGATTTCTAAACAACAAAAATGTTATTAAAAAGCATTGATGATTTGAGTATTTTACATCTACTCAATCGTCTATGCAGTTACATAAACAAGAAGAGACACTCCAGACATCTGGGAAGTCAAATTATTATTCACAAATTTGAAAGAATCTTTTACATGTTTAAACAAACATATGGAGTCATGCTATGTTCTAGGCACTATGCCAATTGCTGGGGAGACACATTTAAATGAATAATTGATCCTAGTTTTTAAGAAGCTTACAATATATGAGGAAGACAACTTACAAATAACTAATTATGTATAATAAATACAAAGTGAAAGCTGCTGTAATGGGAGCGTGTACAAAATAGCATGAGAACAGATAAAAGGGAATAAAAAATGCAGTGTAAATGGGAAACTGTTATTAGAAAAAAATACTTCATAAGTAGCCTTGAAAGCTTCCAAAATACTTAGGTGATTTAAAACCATAAAGATTATTATGTTTGGGGTAAGAAGCAGAAATAAGAAATTGCCAGGAATTTCTAGGAGATTCTTGTTTCGCATACTCTTAAGGCTGTAATAAGTATACTCATACTTTATTACCATATCTTCCTATACATCCTTATGTACTTCTGAATGGTTCTAAATGGTTGATTGTATTTGAAATAATGACCATTTGTTGATGAGTAAAAGAAGTACCCTGATGCTGACTATAATTTACCATTGTTTTACTATTATTCCTCAAATACGTATATCAAAATGCTTGAATCTTTTAATCATAGATATTTTTGAATCTGGATTTAATAATAAAAAATTGAAGATGGAGGGGAAAGAGGTTATATAGCGTCACTGAATGTCAGAGCTAGTACTCAGTTTCAAATATCTCAATTTATAATATGAATGAAATTTCTGTCTACATGATATTGCTTCTTTTTGAAAGTTGAAATGGAGCTGTTTTGAACCTAATAAAGGAGGAATAGGTTCAGATGAGGAGCTTTCTAGGCTTGGAGTGGCAGTTGGTGAGTGGGTTTGGGTAACGGTACATTGTTTGATAAGTGGAACTTCAACTAAAGTTGAACAGTGAACCACAGAATTAACCTCATTAAGGAAATAAAGACTTAAACAATTTACATGTGTATATATATGTCATGTCCTTCTTGATCAGGGTTATCCCTGTGTGTGTGGCTTCCTGGACATAGCAGTTGGTCTTTCCTTCTGTTTTATTGACTAAGATGGAAATTAATTGTTATTGACTGAATTATAGCTTCTCAAAATTCATAGTTGAAATCTTTACCTCCAAAGTGACTGATTCTGGAGATGGGGTCTTCACGGTTAAATGAGTTCCTAATGGTTGGGCCATAATTTGATAAGACTGATATCCTTATAAGGAGAGGAAGAGATGTTAGATATCTCTGTGTGCACATAGAGAAAAGGCCATGTGAGAATATAGCAAGACAGCAACTATTTGCAAGCCAAGGAGAGAGTCATTACCAAAACACATCCCTGTTAGCACCTTGTTCTTGGACTTCTGGCCTCCAGAACTGTGGGAAAATAAATTCTGTTATTTAAGGCACCTAATCTATGCTATTCTATTATGACAGGTGGTAATGCCTTACTTAACAGTGAAAAATACTATGTGTGGGGTGTCTGTGTGGCTCAGTTGGTTAATTGTTTGACTTTTGATTTCAGCTCAAGAGGTCAGAGATCTTGTGAGATTTGTGAGATCGAGCCTCGTGTTGGGCTCTGCACTGGGTGTGCAGTCTGCTTGAGATTTTCTCTCTTCCTCTCTGTGTACCCTGTGTGCATGTGCGCACACTTTCTCTCTCTCTCTTTTTCCCTCCCTCCTTCCTTCTATCCTTTTGCCCTTATTGATCTCAAAATCTATACATTATGTGACTGGATGAGACTGGAAGTTACTTTTTTCCAAATGGATTTTTCTAAAAATATTATTTTTGAAAGGGCTTAAAGGCTCCTTATTTGAAAGGTTAGAAAACATTGGTAAGAAAAACTGCCTTGTGACAAAGATGGGATGATTTTATATAGCTATTTAATATGATGATGGACTTTTTGTCCTTGAAGATGTCTAAATATTCATCCCTTGGATAATGACTACTTCCTGGTATATTTTAACTTTGTTTGCTCAATACGCTTCTTAAATTCATGTATAGCATGTACTGTGACTAATGCAAACAGAGCAGCCATCACATCCATTTCATTAAGAGAAGATTAGGTGGAGATTCTGAAAATTTCCCATGGAACTTTGATGCACAATCCATTCTTTAATTAAAAGCAAACAGCGTTGTTTTCTGGGATTATACCACCTAATTATGTAAAAAAGAGAGAGAGAGAGAGAGAGTTTGTTGATAAAGAGCATTTCAGTAAAAATGAAAGAAAATACAACCAAACTTTGCCCCAAATGAATGCTGTTCCAGAAAGTGTTATGCAGGAATGGAAATTAGAAACATTATTTAATAATCTGTGGTTCAGATTCTTCTAACTCATGAAGAATCAAAATCACCAGTGCCTCAGAAACAGGCAGGATTGAGCTGATAAGACCTAGGGAAAAGTGCAAAGGCTGATAGACTCTTGCTTCAGACTATGGAGAACAGTCTGCCTGAGATTTCAGGGTTTATTCTGACCTCCACTGCTAACTCACTGTGTAACTACAGGCAAGTGAGTTAATCTTTCTGTGACTTCATTTGTGCCTTTGTCAAATGGAAATAATAACACCTACTTCATGGGAGTATTTGGAAGTTTAATTAAATTAGTGCTTTCAGCTTCTTAAATGAAAGTTGCTATAGAAATGCAAAGCGCAATTATTGAAGTCATTTTTTTCCCCTTTTCTTGTATGGAACATGATGATTGAAACACATTTATTTTAATTGGAAACTTGACTAATTGCCTAAAGAAATCTTTCCTCATGGCATGTAATATGTGTGACAATAGGTTAAACCTCTTTATAATAAGTTGAATCATAATCTAATTCTTAATTTAACAACAAATAAACCTAATCTGTGTCAGAAAACACTTACTTCAAAAATCACTCGATATGTAAAAATTCTTATACTTTAAGGTAATAGCAGTGGAATCTGGCTTATAGTCTGGTCTAGAAATGTGCTGTCTCCCACACCACTATTTGTAGAGTTGATTGAATTTGCCAGTTCTTTTTCTGGTGAATTATTTTTTGCTTTCTGTTTTAAACAAATAAAAAACTAGTGCTGTTTAAGAAAGGAGGATCCCAACTCTTTGAAGAGAGGAGATTTCCACCAGAAAAACAATTTGATATATATAATCTTGACTGGGGTATGACCATGTGAGCAATTGGCTCACTGGTAGAAAAGAGGTCAATGAATGGAGAGGCTCTGGTATTGGATCCCCCAATACGGAGTGAGATCTGAGGGTCTATAGATGATTCTATAAAGAAGTGTAATGAATGAAGAGGTCTAATGACAAGAGATTCGGAACTGAGTCATGGTACCTTTGGAATAAATGGCAAATTAATCATAATGAAGAGCAGAGAGTACCCAAAGTCATCTCCATGCTCAAGCATTTGAGGGTCTTTGGGAGAGGAAATAGCACTCTGTTGAAAAGGGTAGTTGTGTCCTTCAGGGAGAGGTAGGTTTCTATTAGACTCAGCAGAGATTCTCAGTTGAGAGCACTGATTATATACTAGAATCTTCTCTGGAACTTTAAAATCAATACTGCTTCTGGGCCCCATTTCCAGACCAATTAAATCAAGATCTGTGGGGATGGATCACAGAGAACAGAATGAAAAATCAAACAAAACCCCAAACACCTCTCTAAGATATTGAGCTGGATTTAAGAACTAGTACTGTAGGAAGGTTTCATTTAGATCAAGAGGAGCAAAGGAACATTGAGAGCAGAAGTTAGAAAGGTAGGGGATTTTGCTTAGGTGGGTTATGAATTCTAGGGGACATTCAATGGGAGTGAGAAGTCTGAAAATCCTGGAATTCCTGGACCATATCAATGACCACAGGCTGTGAACATTAGACAGTGGGGTGGGCAGGCCGGGAGTCCTTGCTGGGTGCATGCAGAGTTCTCTGGCTTCCTTCTGACTCTTCACCAGTAGAGTCCAGGAGAATGGGAGAGGGAGAGACTTTATTCTTAGCAAGCAGAGCCCTTTTTGACTACTGTCAATGGGACCAGTGATCAGTACAAACACAATACAGATTTTTTATTTATTTTACTTTCTTTTTTTTTTTTTGATAGATACCCAGATATCAGCTTTGTTGTCTATCTCTGTTTTCTTTAAATTAGCATGAATTAATATGCCTTATAAACACTGTGAATTCTTGTTTCAGGGCCACTTTTTAGGCTTAGAAAACCAGTGTCTTACGTAGATGAGCACCTTAGGCTTTGATAAATGAGGATTCAGTAGGAGCCAGTTTATAGGTGACATTTAATAAAAGTGAAATCATCTTGACACAGCCTCCCTATTAGTGATAGAAAGGTAGAAGCAGGTCTCTCTGCAGGGGACTAAAACTCAGCATGATTCTTCTGAGGATTAAATTCTATAGTCCAGCCACTTGAATATCTGTAAATTGCTGGTAATATGAGACTTTACAAGTTCTGTGTCCCTGAAAGAGTGAGTTATAGAAAGAAAAATCAGCATCAACATCAACTGAAGGCTCTATGTGGTTTGATTTAAGAATTTGGGCAGTCAGTAAAGTGAATGTAGCATTTATATGTAGAGGATAACTTTTTGGGACTTAACTCTTCTTATCCCTTTTTATATTATGGTACTTTTTGTGGCATTTAGGGAAAACAGAACTTCTACAGAATGGGAACATCAGGAAATGGCCCAGTACATCTAATGTAATCAGAATAAATGTCTGTCATATACACCACTGCAAAACTTATGCCTTCCTTACCTGTGTTGCGTTCCTTCAGACCATCATATCACTCTCAGGAGGCATTTATCTTGTTTTTCTGGTTGAAGCACTGGGTGTAGGCAAATCTCCACAGGATGTTCTGGAGAGACTCTAAAGGCAAGTTACTTACGACTGCAACAGATGTTGCTGATTTTTAGGGAAATGCTGACTTTATATTGTGAATCTCTATCTCTCTTAGGGAAAAATAAGGAATTTCCAATTGCCTGCTAGCTATAAGAACAGAAGGGCTCAACAGCCTAGCTATAAAAATGGAACACTAAAATTCTGACAAGGAAAAAAAATGAAGACATCTTTGTTCTTATTAGGAAGCAGATTTCTCTCTCAGTAGTTTATTATTTGGTTATGGTTCCACAGTAGGATTAAAGGAAGAGGTAGAAGTTTAACTCTAAATTCAAAATACTTGTTACTGCTATTTAAAACAAAACAAAACAAAAAGGTTGACCACAAAAATGGTAACAGACACAATCTTCCCTACTATTGTTAGTCTAGCATTGTTGTTAGTAGTAGGAGTTGTTGTGGGAGTTGTTATAGAAAGTCTAATAGGCATAGTGTTCCACTGTTATCTCTTATATGTAAAAACCTGAGATATTTGGCTTTGTGTTATTGCAGACTCAAGACTTGGAATTTCTCTTAACCTAGTTAATCATTGTTTAAATAAACAAATATTTAATCCTATTATGAATATAAATATAAAAAATTGAAAGCAATAAAAAGTTATTGAGGAAATAAGTAACTAGCATCAGATATTGAGATATACAGTCTGGAGTTTTGAGTGAGATAAATGTTGATTTGTATTTATTTATTAAAGATTGCTTATTTTAGAGAGAGAGAGAAAGCCTGTGTGCATGAGAATGGGGTGGGAGGTGGTGAGGAGGAGCAGAGGGAAAAGGACAAGAAGCTTCCACATTGAGTGAGAGCCCAACATGGGGCTCAACCTCATGTCCCTGAGATCATGACGTGAGCCAAAACTGAGAGTCTGATGCTTAACCAACTGAACTACCCAGGTATCCCTAAATGTTGATTTCTAAATAATTAATCACTTCATTCATTCATTTAACAGTTATTTATTGGGAAACTACTTTATTCCAGGCACTAATTTAGGCACTGGAGATAAAAAGAGGAGTGGGGCAACCATGATCCTAGCCATGAATGGAGTTTTCTTATTATTTTGCAGTGTATGAAAATTAGAGAAAATAAGCAGGTTCAAAGACATGAAATTGGATCTTGCAGGTGAATCAGAAGAAGCATTTAACAAAGTGCTGAATGTCTACTTCCTGTTCTTATGAAATTCAAAGCACACCTAAGTCAAGTGCTGTGGACTGCCCATTCATAATAGGTCCTAAGTCTGCCTTTAAGTAATTTCTGCATACACAAGAGCTAGTACCTAGTTTATTTAATAGATACACTGTAAATACTTACCGAATGAAGGAATGGATTGTCTCGGCTGAGAATCAACCTGTGTATAGCCTGAATTTCTTTTGTTCTTTAGTAAGAAATTAAAAGTTTTATCTTCTCCTTGCCTGTTTTTTCCCCTTTGTGTCTTCATTACACATTCTGATTTGAACTGGCCTCCTTTGCTTTGGGGGAGCTGAAATAAGGGGTTCCAGGAAGTTTTCGTTGAACATAAGTTTTGAAGTCACTCTAAAGGACAGCCTAGGGAGGTTAAAGTTCTCAAGTAGGAATTTTAGTGTAGTCTACACTTGTTTATACTATAATAAATATGTCTATTTCCTTTCCTTCTGTTTCTCAGGACCACTAGAAATTATATCATTCCTCCAGAGGAACATACACAGTAGGAGTTCATGCAGTGAAATGTCGGTTCAAATATGGAATTTATTTGAGGAGATTTTATAGCGTCATTAGTCAGCTTCTACAGAGGTTGGTCTAACAAAAGGACTTATACATATTTGGGAAAAATAATTAATTGGACTGTAGGGTCAAAGGCAAGATTTTAAGTCTGTTTGTTTTATAAACTTTTGAAAATAATTTCACCAGTACCACTATATGTTTCTTCATAGACAAAAACCACGTTTCCTTGCAAATTTCTCTGACTCCTAGTCTCTATTACTTTTTCCCCTTTTTTAGTTGTATTTGACATACAATATTACATTAGTTTCAGATGTACCACATAGTGACTTGACAAGTCTGTATGTTATGCTATGCTCATTACAAGTGCAGCTACCATCTGTCACCATACAACACTATTATAATACCATTGACTATATTCTCTGTGCTGTACCTTTTATCACTGTGCCTTATTCCATAAGTGGAAGCCTGTATCTTTGACTCCCTTTCACACATTTTGCCAGTCCCCCTCCTCCACCTCTGGCAAGTTTTCTGTATTTATGGATCTGTTTCTGCTTTTTATTTCTTTGTTTTCTTTTTTAGGTTTTACATATAAGTGAAATAATGTGGTATTTGTCTTTCTCTGTCTGGCTTATTTCACTTAGCATTACACCCTCTAGGTCCATTCATGTTGTTGCAAATGGTAATATCTTATTCTTTTTTGTGGCCGAGTAGTGTTTTTCAAATGGACTCTGTACAGAGCATGGAGCCCAGTCTCATGATCTTGAGATCATGACCTGAGCCAAAATCAATAGTTGGATGCATAATTGACTGAACCATCCAGGCATCTCTTGAGTTTATTTTTGAACGTGGGATAAGAAAGTGGTCCAGTTTCATTCTATTGCACGTGGCTGTATAGTTTTCCCAGCACCATTTATTGAAGAGACTTTTTTCATTGTATATTATTTCCTCCTTTGTTGTAGATTAATTGACCATATAAGTGCATGGCTCTCTGTCCTGTTCCACTCATCCATGTGTCTGTTTTTGTGCCTGTGTCATACTGTTTTGATTACTACAGCTTTGTAGTTTAGCTTGAAATCTGTGTTCTCCCTTACTTTTTAATATTGATCATTTTCCTTATGGAATTATTTGGACTGAGGTCTAGAAACATAAGCAATGATTCTGAAGGTAAGAGAGGAAAGAAGACATGCAGAATGTGGATATAAGCTTAGAGGAAAGAAAAGTAATATGTATGTAGATAAGGAGGAGGGCTTTATGACTGGACTAGAGGAAGTATGTTGGGTATTAATGGAAAATAAAGTTATAGATGTCAGGTGTATTCAATCAGAACAGCCTGAAATTGATACAAAGGGAAGCAGAAAACTATAGTCTGCTAAAGAACAGAGAATGTCATAACGCTTTATCAAAGTGAACCTGACAGAAGAATACAGATTAGATTTTGTCAGGATGGGCTGGAGTCAGAGATACCAGACAGTAGAGTTTTGTAGTACCTTTTATAGGTAGAAGATGATGAGACCTTGTATCACTTGTGGCACTGGGGTGAGTCAGTAACATGGAAGAAAAAAAAATCTTTTGAGAGAAAAAACAACAGATTTTTGTATTTTAGTGAGAGTTTGAATATAGGGAATGAAGGTAATGGAAGAATTAATGACATCTAGAACAGTGATATTGGTGAAATGTAATGGTTTGACTGCTCAAGCCAGCAACATAGAGAAACTACAGTTTACCAGGGAAAGCTATGCTAATATGGATGCCATTGATGACCTCAAGAGCTCAGAGTCCAGGGTGGAAGGCAGACAAGGAAATGAACACTTATTTTTAGGGAAAGTGCTATAATTGATGCAAGTACAAGATAATATGAAAGAACAAAAAGAGGTCAGGTACAGACCTGAGGGAAAAATTAGGAAAACTTTCTAGAAGAAGCAAATTCTTAAGTTCATCTTTGAAACACAGGCAGGCATTAATCACATATGAAAGACACTAAACATAGTGCTATAGGTAGAAGGAATAGCAGGAGAGGACTGTTGAGGGGTGAAACTCAGGTGTTTATTTGTTGAGCATTAGGTACGGCAGTGTTGCTGTGTTAAGGAGAATAGAATTTATCGTCTAGAGAAGCTAGTATAAAAAAAATTAGCTCACTTTGGGTTATGATGTCTTTAAGTTAATGGAGCATTTGTGTATAGGTATCACTCAGCTAGAAATTCTCAAACTTGGAGATATGAAATGGATTTAGAAGTCATTCAGTGGAGCTGAAACCATGTCAAAGAGTGAATTCTTAAAAGAAGTGTAAAGAAGCAAGAACCATGGATTTCAAACTAAGTTGTGGAAGTAGGGAGATATCCCTAGAGAGGTAGCAAGTTTTAGTCTTACTTGGCTAAGAGAACAATATGAAATGTTTGTCTTAGCTTTTATATAATATAGGTAACTCTCTGGAAACTATTTGAAAACTTTTGGAAACTGAATTAGTGAACTTTCGTTTTTGTCTCTCCTTTCCTTCTTGTAATTTACCTTTCCATCTGAGCTATACAAGATCTGAGTCCCAGTTCACGAACAGCCTTTATTGATCATTTAGAATAACAGATAGGAGAAAGTTAGAGCTGAAACAAACCTTGGGGACCGTCTGGTTAAGTGGTTTTCAGCTTCTTTTTTTAAACAACAAAAAATGTTTTCTGACAATAAAATCTAGACATAGGAACATTTTAAAAGGTAGATAAAAGTGAGGTTGCTTTTATGGGAAGTGGTGAGTGAGGATTGTGGTTCATTTTCCCACCTCAATTAAGTTTGTTTTTTTTTTTTTGTAGACTCAGAAGGATCCGTATAGAAAGCTCAAGCTCTAAAGGGCAGCTTTTGAAAACTGCTGATAGAGCCTACTGCTTTCATTTACAGAAACCAAGAAATTCTCTCAAAGGCATGTAGTTAGACAGAACATCAGAACTAGTATTCTGCTTCTGGAAGAATTGCTTGCACTAGATGAATAACTCATCTTCACTAGTGCTACTTAGAAGGCATTACAAGATGCATTTATTTAGACTCAGAGGCAAATTAATGAACATCAGATTTCTTGTTGGCGCATCCTTTTGAAAACACAGGATAAGGAATGGGGAGGGCGTAATACTCGTAAGGGGAGAAATGGCTCCTTTACTTTCCCCTGGCCTGATAGCACATACCTTTTTGAGAAAACCCACTTGTGCCAAAGACAGAATGGTATTTCTAAGAGAAACTTTTGCTTACAGGAGAAATAAAGGCAAAATAAGAAATCAGAAGTTGGGTGGATGAAAATGTAAATTTTTTTCCTTTTACAAATGAGTGCGAAGGGGAGAAATAATGCAAATAACTATGGTAGCCCTTTCAAGGTATTTTGTCCTATAATAAAATTTTGTATCATGAAGAGAAAATTCACCCAAGACAGCAAATTAAGCCATTTTTTTCCATCTTGACACTCTTGTATTTAAAATCTTACTTTGGTAAGAGATGGGAATTTATTTCCAATATAATACATTTGAAAAAGTTAACTTCTCATGATGTTCTCAGAATGAAACAAAGTTCTTAGTGTTTTTAGATATGAGAAGATACTCCATCTTACATTTCTTTGGTCATTAACATTTACTGTGGGATTATACTGTGTTAGAAACTGCCAGGATATATAAATAAAATAATTAATTGCCCCTACGCTCTTGAGAAGTCCATACTCACTTGGGGGAAACAAATAATGTGATGTGATAATTTCAATAACACAAGATTAATACTTTGGGAACACAAAAGAATGACTTTTTTATAGACTTAAGAAATAAGGTAATATTTTAAGTGAATTCTGAATGATGCATACATATTTAATGAAAGAGTAAGAAGTCAGTCTTCAATGTGGATGGAAGGTAGGTGAAGGAAGGTATAAACTTTACCCTTTTACTCAGACTTGCAAAATGAGGATCTTGCTTGGGCAGGGGGCATTTCATAAAGCCATAGCTAATGCAAATGGCTGTTGGCCAAAGCAAAAGCTAAAACTGATTATAAAAGAGAGGAATAAGAGGTCAGGATTCAAAAGAAGCATTTCCAAACAGGGCATCCAATTCTGAATGTAGAAATGGCGATGAGAGGGTTGATTGAAGAGAGCTAAGAAACACTGAGTGAACCATACAAATTGGAAGGTAATTGTTGAGAACAAATATCTGAAGTAGGCATTGATTCAGATTTTAGACATGTTTAAATTTTGTCATATTTTATTTATCACAGAAATCTCATAATGTGAGGGAAAGTACAATTAAAGAGCCAAACATGGTAGGAAGCAAGGCTGAGGATGGGATGATATTTTTGTTAATTGAGGTAAGAAGGAAAAGCAGCACGGGGTGGGGGCAGGTGAGGGAAAGCTAAGTACTTTGGTTTGGAATATATTACATGTTAAGTGCCATGGAATATCTATGGAGAAACATATATTGAAACATAAGTGTTCTGTTGTTTTATTGTAGAATAGGGATAATAATGTTGGCCCTCTGTATTCCATAGGGCTGTTGGAAAGACTTACATAAAATAGCCTTGAAAAATAGAAAATAATACACAATGGAAAGGGGAAAGAGTTCTTTTGGTTATGTTTGTTCAGCGCACATTTTCTAAGAAAGAATATAAAGAAAAGCGAATCACAAATTAATTGTGCATTTTGGCCACTTCGCTGGGCCAAACTTTAGCTGAAGGGCAGGAGTATCATTTATATATAGGAACTCATTACTTACATAAAGACATGTTCTATTTCTTTTACAATGTGTACCTCACATTCCAAGAGTAGTTTCTGATGGAGTTTAATAAAGACACTGGAGGAGACAGAATAAAAATACTCCTTTTATTATTTTTGGTTCACATTAAAGTAGAAGCTAATGAATGTCTTCTCAAGTTCTTTGAGTGGGGGAGGAAGAAAACATCACTGACAGAAGCAGCTTCAGGGCTTTACACGGCATGACTTTATACCTGTATAAACATGACTGGAGATTTTTGTTTTGTCTTTACTAAAAAATCTTTCTATATCTGGAGCTGTAGGCTGCATGCACATCAATTACAATAACTTCTAAACCAAGGCAATGTTATAAACCTTTCTTTGTCATTGTTTCTGTGTTGTCACAGTTGCTAATTTCAGAAGAGGAGTTTGTAGTTGAATCTGATGAAGCACACCACATCTGCTCAATTTCTGTCGGATTCTAATGGGGCTGCCAAAAGGCCGTGTTAGAATTATAAGAAAATGTTCTCCAAATTCAAATAGTTATAAGAGCCTTATAGAGACTCTGAGTCACTGAATCTGGCAAGAAGGTGCCCGAAAGACTGGATCACAGAAAAATAATTAGCTTTGGACAAAATATTCAATTCCTTTAAAGTTTTTATAGGGAACAACTTAATCTTTTCTTCTGAGGTAAAAAAAAATTATCAATGATATTTGGGTGTTGATATTTTTTCCTCTCTGAAGCAAGCTGAAATTCTTGGGTTACAAGTATGATGACAGACATTCAGTGCTTATCATAAAGATGTGTAGTAAATTTGGGATTAAATTAGATTGCATTGACATAGTGATGATCTTTTGAGTCATGGTTTTTGGGAATGTGATGAAAGCTGTAAATCTTCTACATGAAAGAAAGAGTAACCACATATATACACTAAGTTTAGCACATATTTCCAGGGTTTGGCTGTGCCCAGAAGTATATCCTTAAACTCCAAGTCAAAAAAATAATTTCTGCAATAGAGAATTATTAAGAAATCTTTGACCATGGATTTCCAGGAACATAATGGAAGATGTTAAATTTTGTATGTAAATTGGATTGGTGACATTCCATTCTTTGACTGAATTTACCATGGCAGGCTGCTTCTAAGAGAGATCTCCCTTTAGTGTTCCCTCTACACGTCACTTTCTACCCCAACCCTGCCCCTAGCAAACATTCACTCACTTGTTATGACTTAAAGTATTTATTTCCTTCACAACAATTAGTACAATCGGAACTTATTTTTCATTAATATTTTTGTTGCAGCCTGTTCTTACTAAAATGTAAGCACATGAAGACTTTATCCATGGACAGCTGTATCCTTAGCATCTAGAAATTGTCTACCACATAGTTTTGCTCAGGGATTATTTTTCAAATAAATGAATAAATAACGTAGTATTGTCTAGTTGGAAAGCCCATAAATTACATATTGGTAGCATATATGAATTCATGAAGTTAATGATATAGACAAAGAGCTTAGCTGGATATGTATCACCAAGTTCAGTATGATAAATTTTTGTAACATGCTCAAATTTAAAATGGCTAATGCTTCTTTTAGTCAGCTAATTTCTTGAGGTCTTTTAAGACCTTTGTCATATAATATTTGTTTTCTGAAAATGTCAGCTGATGATGCAGTATTACCAGGTCTGATTGTGGTAGGGAATGATATATAATGGCCTTATTTTAGTTAATTCTCTCTCTCTCTCTCTCTTTTTTTAAGAATATGGGTACAAGCTCTTCTAGGCAGACTATAGCATTGGTAGGGATGCAGCTTGGTACCAAACTGCGGTTATATGTATGGTATCAGCAAACTTCTTGCAGCACTAAGTTATTTGTGAGACCTTCTCCATGTTTACCACATTGCTTCACATCTCTAATTAGAAATAATGTTTCAAGAGGGTTGTAGTTATGAAAGGTACTATGTACTCTTGGCAAGATACAGTTTTATGTCCTTATATCATTTTCAAGATGTGTTAAAAAATAATTTATACTTGTAAAACTTATTTGGCAATCAACTGAGCTTCAAAGGGGATGAGTTTTCTGCCAACCAGTTTGACATTTTGTAGACACAGCTGACTCCAAATAGGATTAAAATTCCTCTAAGCCTAATGGAATAGTTCAACCAAAAGGGATAAACTGTAGAACATAATTTTAAGATGTGAATCAGATAAATCAGCTTGGTAAAGTCAATTTAGGAGGCTTTCTTTCTGATTGGTTAAAGAGTAGAGCAGTTTTCTATTAAAGAGATTGTCATCAGTTGAATTCATTATTCCATAGAAAAATAGCTAAAAGATTTTGGTGAAGTTGGTTTTTCTTTTATAAGCTAATGTTTTCATTGTATTTTTCCAGTGTAAGTTAAATTCAAAACAATATCTTTTTTAAAGTCCCAGATCCTCTCTCATAAGTCACTGATTATGAAAAATTATTAGCTAAGAGATTTATTTATGCTAAGCTTACTTAATCTTAGAACCAGAAACCATCCCATGATCTTGATTTTAGTATGGATACAACCTAGTGAACTGAGTGATATTTAGTACCTGTGAAGCTTCTAGAAATGAGTATTTCTAGCTATAAGCAGTCAGAGATTAGGCTTTGTGTCATCCTATAACTGCTAAATTTTAATTTGATGCCCCCTGTCTATAGTGTTAGGTAGACCACTTTATAGTAGTTCTTCTTGTGGTCCACTTATCATGTGATGTTGGAGAAGGCAAAGTAAGATTTATCTGTTAATGCCCATTCTTTTCTAATGCCATAGGAACTCAAGGTGTACATAAAGGATATAATAGGAGACGCCTGGGTGGTTCAGCGGTTGAGCATCTGCCTTCTGCTCAGGGTGTGATCCTGGGATCTGAGATCGAATCCCTTATCAGGCTCCCTGCATGGAGCCTGCTTCTCCCTCTGCCTGTGTCTCTGCCTCTCTCTCTCTCTCTGTCTCTCATGAATAAATAAATAAATCTTAAAAAAAAAGATATAATCATACTTTCCCTGTCAAGTCTGCAAGATGCCATTTTTAAATTCTGTTTTCAAATGTGTCTGATATATTTCTAGAAGGCTTAGCTTTTAGAAGCTCTGCAATGTCTATTTTTTCATATTTGCTCTAACTTGAAGGGATACTTTTAATTTTGCTAACAGATGCATTCAAATTTACCCATTTGCAGAAATGATTTGGTAATCCTGAGTGCTAAGGATACCAGTAAGTGTTTTCTTTTTTCTTTTTCTTTCTTTCTTTCTTTTTTTTTTAATTTACTCTTTAAGGAAAATAAAGCTAAAGGATTATTATATGTAAAACTTACCTTAGTAGGAAGATAACTTTTCTTTTTAGGAGAACATAAGAACAGTTTTGTATAGTTATATTTAAAAAATAATTTTTTTCCGTGTGAAAAATTTATACTTGTAAGTTTGGTAGTGATTTTCAGAAAGAAAGACCATTTTCTTATGAGGAATAAATTGTTTCTAAAGACAGATTTTCATCAGGAGTACTACAGATTGCAAAGATGAAATGACTGAGTATAGTGATAAAAACCAGAGATTCTGCATTTATGGTAAATCTTACCTAATTACTTATAATGTTACATTTAGGCATATCATTATTTTCCCTTTTATCCTACATATTGGGAATTCACCAAAACAGTATCATTTAATGAACTAATAGATATGAGAGTAGATAATAAGTATTGTGATTCAAGTGCCACAAATATAAATAAATGTTAGACACAGACCATAATCATGTTATTATTTGAATGACATGGAAGTTTGTTAATGATCTGGTTAAATCAGAAAATACCAGTTGCACAGTTCATTTAGGGTTAAGACTTTCTGTGCTTGGATTTCTTTACTGACTGGATTATGTAAATGATTTTAAAATAGTAAATTATTTCCCTCATAAAATTTATTTGAAATTAAAAAAAAAACAGTGATTAGAGTAAGTTCTATTTCAGGCACAAAACTGATAATGATTTATTAAGAAAAATGCTTTTAAACTGTACGTGTTTAATGCAAATCACATTTTTTAACTCATGTTATCCCCACTTCTATGACAATAATAAAATCTGTGCTTGCCCTAGCAGCACATACACTATAAATTGGATATGGTGATGAAACATTACATAGAAAACAATAAAGTGCTTTACAAGCTGCACATCTCACAAAAAAGCTGTGATCATCCAGGTTTTGAATGTATGTGATACTATATTACATCATTTTTTTAAAAAACAAGTAATGAAGACCCAGATATCCATCAGAGGCCATCTACTTAAAAATTCATTCATTTTTGAAATTGACTTTCTTTCTTCATACAAACTCTTGATATACAAAGTATTGGCTGATTATTTTTTGTGGTGTGTGGACAATGACAAGTGAGTCCCCTAAATTTTCTAACTTTCAAAGGCAGAGGAGAACTTATATAAACATTTTAAAAGAGAAGACAACATTGCAAAAGGACCCAGAGTGGTCACTAAGTCATGCTAACTTTTTGTAGGCAAAATACAAATGAAATCTCTGTTAAACTTTAACAATCTCAAGATTGAATTATTTAATTCTATGACTTTGACAGTGAGATATTTGAGAATTATGACTGGTGACATTTGAAATGAACTACTCCTAAGTGTGAGCATTTCTTTACACAATGCTTTATCTGAATTATTGTATCCTTACTTTACAAAAGAAATTGTTATCATGTGTGTGTGAAAATAAACATTGACCACAATTTAAGTTTTACATTATTTGTTCTAGAATATACTTTTTAAATTGTAAAACCAACCCACACTAGTTTCTGTAAAACTGCCTTAGGTAAGTATTTTTAACATATGGAAAGTACATCCAAACTCAAGGATATATTTGTTAAATATTGATTATGGTTTTGGAGTTATTAACATAAAATCTTATTAAAGCTTTCTTTCTTGGTTACATTATTTCTGCACACATGAATCAGGGAAACAAGGGATTGCCTTCCCATCTTTTTTTCTGAATTGATGTTTTGCACATTTAAGCTGCACAGACAACTCCCATCATTTTCCCATCATTTTCTTTTGCACTAATGTTGCCAGTAACTCTCTAGAGCTCATAATGTAAATCTAGATGACCTCACAGAGTTTTCTTTTTAAGAGTTTCTATATGTGCTTCATGTACTTCCAGAGTCCTGACATAAGTAATTACATTATTGCAAGTTGTATGTAAAGTTTAAGTTAAAACATTAATATATTTATTTATGAAGAGCAAAATTTGGCTGTATAATAAGTGAGTAAAGTCAACTCAAATCCAAATTTTCTGACTCAGTTGCATCTTTGCAAGCAACAATATGGGTTGCTTTCAGTGACATGAACAGAGTAACTCATCCACAAAACTCAGTTTTAGCATTAGATGTTAGTGATCCAAAAAACTTGGGGTAAAACAAATATTCTACATAAGGGATTTAGTTTGATTTTCCTTCTAGTTTACAAATTTAAGTAAAGAGGTAAGCCAAGAAGATATTTCCTTCTTGACCACATTTGAAAATTGGCCCATAATAATTACTGAGATTAAACTTCAGTGTATTT
This sequence comes from Canis aureus, assembly GCF_053574225.1. Lineage (NCBI taxonomy): Eukaryota > Metazoa > Chordata > Mammalia > Carnivora > Canidae > Canis > Canis aureus. The sequence continues at coordinate 29,186,905 of NC_135618.1, forward strand.
TATAAAAAATATTACTTACTTTCACAGAAGTGAAGAGATACAATTGCACAATGGTGGTTACAATGGTAGAAATACATATTGCCAATAAAATGTTAGCAAGAGATTTAAAAATGACTGTACAGCACCGCATCAGAGAATTCTATAAAGCAAAATGAGTAATATATTTTTTCCATATAAATAAAACCCTTAAATCTTTTTTTTAGAAATAAATGGGAGGAAAGTGCTTTTTTTTTCCCTAATTCCTACCAAAATATTTCCTGATGTAGAGCAAAAGACAGTAAAAAAATGACAGAATTAAAAAAAAAAAAAGACATTCATGCATTTAAGCCATCATTAGTCTCTGACTCTAATATAAGGCAGATCATTAATCTTTTGCAAAACTATAACTTTAGCCACTTAAGCTCTTTTTAGTGCTTTTCATGACAAGGACATGATAGGCCCTGTAAATTTAGGAGTTAAAATGTGTTTCCAACAGGTTAATTTAGACAGGCTTAGCTGATTTTTGAAAAACCAACTTTATAATAAAAAAATGCTTTGGAGAAATGATGAAAAGTTAGAATAAAGGAAAAACAGAAGGAATTCTATAGAGTTTATCACAAATGACACTGCTTAGATCAGTGAAAACAAATTACATTTGCTTATGTGTCATCCTCAGTCTTAATGATGTGGAAAAGGGTGACATTGAATAGGACCTGGTGACCATTGTTCCAGGCATAAAGAGCTCTATCTCTTGCATTGTAGTCAAGCATGGATATGTGAAAGTATTGGTTATGAAAGGGAATGTCCGTGTACTCATATGTGGAGGTTTTGGTGGAATATGAATAATACACCTTGGCTCCAGTTAAGTGGGAATTGGTGACATACAGTGTCCCACAGATCATGAAAGATTCCCCTGCACTTCTCTTAGGATAGCCAGTGCTCCAGCTCTTCATCACCTCCAAGGTATCTTGGTTAAGTTGGCTGATGACAATATTGCCAGCATTCTGGTTAGTTGCATACACAGCCCACAGCCCAATTTCATCAGCCATTAGGTCGATGTCAGAGAATCCACCCCATGTATAGGGGTACACGTTGTGAAAACCAGCATACTCGAGGCTTCGTTGGGCGAGCACTCTCCCCATATCAAAGCTGTATTTGATGATGATGTTACTCTGATACTTGTTAAAATAGAGTGAGCCATTGTAGACAACATGGTTAGTTCCTGCCCATTTGAAAGGGAGGTTGTATGTCCTTGATTCAGCCCCACTGACAAAGTCTGCAATTGATTTGTACTCACGAACAATTTTGTTGTTAGTATAACTGTCCATGTACCAGACCTGAGGAAAAGGGGGAAAAAATAGAAAGAATGACTAAATTCTGTGCTTTTCTGAGAATTCCAAAATGAAATCAGTGAGAGTCAGCACATTTAAATATCACCATTCTCAGGATTTGGAAGCTACATTATTTTTACTGTTAACCTCCTGCAATGTGATAGCACCACAGGCAAACATAGTTGCATTTTCTGTGTGGAAAGCAAACAACTGAATTTACTGCTTGAAGTTGATATGATTTTTGTTCTATTATTTATTTATTTGACTATTCATTGCATATCGTTGAGTGACTAACCATGTATCAGTGCAAATCACGTCACTTTGTGTTCAGTTATCAGTGCAAATCATGTCACTTTGTTCAGTTATTGCAAAAAACATCCCCTTAAGCAAATTTATTCTTTTGCTCTAAAAAATATATGGTCTAATTTTACACATTTATTTCTCCTTTATGGATACCATAGAAACTTATAGTAACACTTGTTCATTGGATCAGCTTATAGGTACAGCTGCTTTTTAGTGTTACCATTTTATTAATTTAGCTACTAATCTTATTTGTATGTAACCCTTGAGAATTTTAATGTAAACTGAGTTTTTTAATAGACCATAAATAGAGCTATGGTAAGTTTCCAGTATATTGATTTACATAATACAAGCATTGCTAACTTATGAAAATGCACCCCCAAAGTTTCAGTACTATTTACTTTAAAATTACCTCTAGGTTCCAGGAATATTTCAGCTTGGTTACTGAATTGGTTGCTCTTGAGTTTTCCACTTACTTAGTGTTTTTGTTTGTTTGTTTGTTTTTCTCATACTAAGGAGCAGGTTTTAAAAGGAGTATCTAGAGAATTTTGCGTACTCATAATTAGCTCTTTATTAGCATAAAACAAGATTAAAACTAATAAAAATCGGGCTTACTTTACTGGTGAATTATAAAATGGAATATTTTACTAAAATAAGTTTGCTATAGATATGTTAATAGCAGCAAACTGAGAACATTTGCAAATAATGTAACACTTTTTAAGTTGAAACTAATATTTCTAAAGAAAATAACTAGTTCAATAGACATAAAGCACAAATAAAACAATTCTAAGCAAAGGTGTTTGTGGAAGCAACATACTCTGTTATTTTTTTCAGAGGCTAAAGGATCTGTCATCCAGGCACCAAATCGGGTTCCAGACGTCTTGACTGTAATTGGGCCTGTGATTTTCATCAATTTGCCACATGCTGAAAATACAGAAACATAAACATGTTGGGTGAACATGACCAATGATTGCAACACACATACTTATACCAAAGTCAAATGCATACCATACGCGAGAGCAAAGAAAGGAATCCTGAAATAAAGCAAATCCATGAGATTGATATCACATATTCTGAGTGAATGATCATTCATATTGGGTGCTGTGCATTTAAGTATAATTTGAACCATGAGTAGCTGCTTTTTTGATGCTCTAAGTCTAAAGAGTGGGAGTTTTAAAATGGGAAATGATTTGTACAGTCTGGAAGAAACAGTGAGGAAAATCATTGTCATTTTACCAATTTTGCAGCTGTTTTAAGTAAAGAAGTCAGAAAAATTAAACAAATTGACCATGGGCCTGTTTACCTGATCACCAGCCCTTCTACCCTTCCCCTGCTCCTATGCCTTGAGACTTTGGACAACTTCTACAAGCCAGAAAGAACTCTATATGCTGATTTTAAGTATTGGAGAATAAGTAGCTCCTGTGAAAGATGTCTTTATAGAATATAGCAATAAAAATTCAATCACAGTCTGCCTGAAAGAGGTAGAGTTTTGAAGGATAAATGCTTTGTGCAGATAGCAGGGCCTGATACAGCAGCCATTGAAGGTACGAACAAAATCATTAAAAAAAAAACCTCAAGCACTCAAGACCCTAATAGGCACACACAGTGAAAGATACAGAGCATCGGTCACTGTAGTACTTGATAAAAAATTAATGACTTCCTTGAAAAATTGTAATTTTCTTATCACCACAGCTGCAAGAGTTTAGGAAAAACTTGGACTTCATAAATGCCAAAGCCTAAGCCAAACAGAAACCCAGGCATTTTGTGAGAGTTTAAACAGCAAAAATTAAAAGTGACTGATGCAAATTGTGAAAGGCAATATGAGTACCTACAAATGTTGACCCTTAGTCTAAACAAAGGAATATCCTTTCCTATCCATTTGTACCCACTCTTCCCCCTTATGTTCTCTTTCTCCCTAAATGTCTTTTTGTCTTGTTTGTTCCACGTTTCTTCTGTTCTCTGTGTATCCTTAGAATTTGTAAATTTCTATTTAGTCCCTACTCCTGTATATTTGGAAAATAAAGAACAGATCCCCAAAGCAAATCAAGGACACTACTAACTGTACCATGGAGCTTATTTTGACTCCTTTTTCTCTCTCTCTTCCTTATAAAAACAATCTGCAACTGGAAGAATATTAAGCTGTTCAGTCAGGAAGATGATGGATGATAATGTTACATTTTGTACCGCTGTTCAGTGATAGTACAGATTTACTGATCTCTCAGCACTTCATGAAACCTGAATGGAATACAGTTTTTTCTCCTTTTGTGAAAGAAATTAGATATGATGGCAATTTTATATGCTGTATGGAAATGAATTACTTTATAATTTCCTCATACCTGATAAACTAAGCAAATGATTAAAAAAGACTTTATGGCATTATCTATATTGAATACCAAAACATTGGCCTAAAACTATTTAGATTACATCAACTCAATTTGCTATGAACATATGAACAATAAATGGGTAAGTAGTGTCGATTTGAACTAGACAAAAGCAAATATATTTTGAATGAATCTCATTGAGTATATTCTTTGCACAATAAATGAAAGTAATATGATCTTAAATGATGTCCTACATGAATATTTCTAAGTTCATAGTTGATAAGAATTTGAAAATTTCAAGAGAATTAAAATAAATAGGAAGATATCCCATCCCCTGAAAAGTATCAGAAAACACATTTCCCCTTAGGCATGAATAATAAATTCTTTTGTTAAAATACAAATAGCAAAATAAGGTAAAATATGAAAAGTAACTCTGGCTTATTATGATGGGCTAATACATGTGTTTATCTCTTTTTTTCCTAAGAGCTAATTAAAGTGATAGTAAAGGAGTAAAATGTGGGTGGAAAAGCCCAAAGCAAAGAGAATGGTATGAGAGTCTTTAGTAGAGAAGAAACTTAACCAATTTCTAGAAGGCAGAAGGTGATGGAGTGGCCATTAAAGATGTAGGATAAGATAAGATGCATCAGTGTGTCTAGGCAGAAGAGGCAGTTGCAAAAGAGGGAGCGGCTTGCTTTGAAGAAGAGAGGAGACTCACAAACACAGTTATTGTACGGTATTGGGAGCAATTTAGGGCACTAAAATCATGCCTGAAGAGCAATCAATCCTATCTTCATCCCTAGATCCAGGACCCCAGGAGGCAGCTTAAAAAAATATTTACAAATCTGTGTTAAATACTTGAAAAGGATTAGGGCAACTAATGTAGGCATCGGAGCTCCCGACAAAGGCTCCTGCATTCTGACATTGGTAGTCTCCTGCTTTACTCACTATGGAATAAATATGGCAAGCCCTACCCAAATACACAGTTTCCAAGCAGATTTTATTGTTCAGATCTTTAAAAAATGAGTGGATAACCAAGGATTAGAATGTGTTTTCCAAAAGCTTACAATGAGACTGACTCAAGTAAAAGTGCAGAGAAAACAGACCCCATAAGACAGAGAATACAGAGAGCAGAAGGACCTTGGTGTCTCTAGAGAGTTTGTATATTGTAGACTATGAAATGTAAAATGAAAACACAAAAGAGCTATTAGAAATTAAGACTATAGGGACACCCGGGTGGCTCAGCAGTTGAGCATTTGCCTTCGGCTCAGGGCGTGATTCCAGGATCTGGGATCGAGACCCACATCGGGCTCCCTGTAAGGAGCCTGCTTCCCCCTCTGCCTATGTCTCTGCCTCTCTCTCTCTGTGTCTGTCTCTCATGAGTAAATAAATAAATCTTAAAAAAAAAAGAAATTAAAAATATATGATTACATTTACAAAAATAGTTTGGAAGATAAAGAGCTACCCCAAAAATTAAAACAAAAAGACATGAATATAGAAAAATATATAGATGCATTAGGATCAACTTAGAAGCTCCTACATCTGAAGAGCAAGTTTCTACAATGAAAGGAGAGAAAAAAGTAAATTATCAAAGAAATTATACAGGATATTTCCCCATTTACAAAACCTAAATACAGGTATTCTCTGCCCTTCAAAAGTTTCTGTTCCCCTGAGCAGTGAGAGTGGCATCACCAAGCTCCTTCCCTGGGAGCCATATTCAGTATCTCAGTGTCAAGCTGTGGTAGCTATGAACTAGGACTGTGAGCACCTTTGCTTTATCTGGATTTATTTTATGTGTCTGTTAGCAAGATGTGTCCTAAGATATCAGAAAAGCCTGAAAGAGGTTTTTTTTAAGGTCTGGAAATTCTCAAGAAATTTCCCATATAAAGTAATGGCAACTGCTTTGCTTTGTGCCATTTTAGCTTCTGAAAGTTTGCATAGGAATGCTCTACTCTTATATAATGGGGAAACCTGTGTTCATGTTAGAAGGGCATGGCCTAATGAATGAAAAAAGATTTACTCTTAGAAAATTACTGTGAGATTTTACAAGTTTAATAATAAAGAGAAGAAATTGGAACTTTTCAGAGAAAGAGTGTGAGTTGGTCACATGCAAAGAGAGAAGAATTTGACTGGCATTGGGCTTATCGATACTGAATGCTGGAAGACAATAATTAGTGCCTTTATCTTTAGGGAGAAAAATTAGAGGAAACTATACTAGGGATATTGTTTCACATGTAAACTTTGCAAAGTTTGCCTACAATGTACTTTTTCTTAAGAAATTATCTGAGGACATAGTGTAGGAAAATTAACAGTGAACAGAGACAGGGAAGACATTAGACTAGGAAAACAGTAACTTTTTTGTCCCAGAATGACAACTGTGCAGGAGACCTTAAGAGCAATTAGTCCAGAATGGACAGACATGTGCAAGAGGGAGTCTCAGAAGTAAGGGGAATTGATCTACCGAAATACTGTATGAGATTCTCTAAGAAGAAGTGGGTATGGGGGAGTCAATTACCATACAGAAATAAAAGGAAAGTTCATTTGAACTTAACTCTAATGACTTTCCCTTTTGAATGGCACAGATGATGTGAAGTTGGACTCAGAGAAAAGGAATATATCAGAGTCCACCACCTAACTCCTGAAGAACAACATGAGCACTGTCATAATAATGAAAACATTTGTGTTTAACTTGTAGAATCAGCTAGTAAACTAATTATAGAATACTTCAGAGATATTTCATCTACTCTGATTATAGAAACAACAAAATGTTTCCAACCATGATAACATAAAAGAATAGGGAAAGACCGCATGATGAAAGAATTAAAAATTAGGAGAAGAGATGAAAAAAAGATGGAAGTGTAACTGACATCCTACTTAAAAATAGGGTGCTAAGAGAGCTTTCCTATAGTGGATGAAAAAATAATAAAGATTTAAATATGAGGTATGAAGTTAGAAGTTACTAAGGTCTAAACTGTGAATAGTCATAAAATCGTATTATGAGATAAAGAAGTGGCTTTGCCTAAGTGACTTCAGTCTGCATTTTGCTGAGCAAAAAAGTCAGTAAAAATTTTTCAGAATTGATAACCTGCCCACCCAAAAAGTGGAAAAATAAACAGTATTAGAAATATGGTTTCGGCCACCTGAAGCCCTATAATTAAACCTAAATGTGGTTGCCCCTGGAAAAGGAGACTTGCTTTTTATTCTAAGCATATAATTTTCTAGTTATGTGTGTACAATATTTAAATTATAATTTTAAAAGCTAAAATAGTTGCAAAAACTTAATATTAGCCATTAAATTTAAAAAGCAAAAATCACATTTATGTATTGCTCATTGACAAATAATTTCCAGGTTTTTAAATGCCATGCTTCCTTGCAGGTCTAGGAAGTAGGTGGAAATTGAATATAGAAATAGTCTCCAGAAATGAAAGCTGTGAGTATTCTGAATATTAATTTGGCTTCAGTCCTATAAGGACTAGTTTGAAATTGTGTTCTTTAAACTTCCATCTCTGTCTATAGTTGACATGGCAGTCTCTTTCCCTTTAATTATTTCACTTAAAAAAATTAGAATCCATACTATGAATTACATTTATCAGTTATTTTATAGAGATGTTAAGAAAAGTTAATAGGTGATTACATTTGTTAGTACGTGTGTAGGAGCTGTATTAAAAGATATTATGCATGTGATTCAAGTAGAAATGCTATGTATTTTAATTCAAAATAGTGACTACGACCTAGGAAAAATATGACCCACTTTGTAAAGAAGGAAAAATCAGTCTAAAATTTCTTGAAAAATACTTTGTTTTTATTTTATAGCAGTTTTTATTAAAAGTTGTATATAAGATTACTTCATTCCTGCATCTTCTTAATTGTTTCTTCCTTATATTTGCCCTTTTTCTTTCTTACCTTGGCTTTATGCTCAAGGATCCTGTTTTGGTCTTTATCCAGTTTTAGTTTACTGGTAACCGAGTTGCTAGGGTGAATCCCCACACAAATAGTTGTGCCTTTGCCTCCTCCCACTGTACTCATTCAGTGTAGAAGTCACATTTTGTCCTGTAACCCTAGACTATTTTGCAAATTTGCTGATCTTTGTAGAGTCCTTGCCCAGCCTACACTTTATCATCTTTTTTGAATGGGCATGCATTCAACATTGTATTTCTGTCTGAGCATTTGCAAAGAGAGGAACAGATACTCTTCCTGTGGATGTGAGAAGGTGTATGGAAATGCCTTTTACATTTCTTGCTCTAGTCAGAAGTCACACAGGGACTGAATTTCATTTTGACCATCCATTTCAGTGATGGCCACAAAAGAAAAGAGTGGAAATATCTTCTAAAGATGAATGCACTTTTGAAAAAAAGATATCTGGAATCTCAGAAGTTTGTTAAAACTAGTTCTGGATATAGATCAATATAATGTCTCAATATGAAATATAAACATAATGGGATGTTAGTTTCTATAACACTTTATATCCAGAGGAAATGGCCAAATGGAAACACAGGAAGAAATTATAGTGACCTCAATTGTTTTGATACTGAAAGTGAATGGAGATTTGTAGTTATGAAGTTTAACTCAACACTTAGCCAGACTATACATACAATTAAAACTCAAAATGAAATTTTTAACCTTCTTTATTGGCAAAGTTAGCTCCTCTAATATAGGTAGCCTCTATTGCCTCAAGGCAGAAGCACAGTTTAGATAAAGCAAGAAGATACAAAGTCCATATTTGCTTCAGATGTATGCATATTTCATGTGTTGATTCCTTTTATGGGTGTGAATGAGTGTCTGAACTCAGTCTATGTAACATAACTTTAATATGAATTGAGATGGATTAGTTAAAACCTGTACAAGAACTATATTTGGAATTAGGAATTGTGCCATGAACCTCATATAATCAACATTTCCCAAAACTGACAGCACATCAGTGGCTTGAGGTGTCTTGGCTTCTGTGATGTTTGGATACAACCCAGCATTGTATCCATATGGCAAAGGGATACTGCTGAGCTTAGATCACTTAGGCCAGGAATTAAGACAGAATTTACACCAGGACTTAAAAGCTTCTGACACCTAAACTAAAAATGACTTTGCTTTCTTCTTATGACAATGGATGTTTTTTTCTGAAATATATTAGAGGATAAAATCAATTCTTAATATTTAAGTATAAAATAATTAATTTATTCACTTAACAACCATTTACTGAGAACTTATGTGCCAATACTGTGGGAATATAAGAGGAAGACAAAATAGGTCCATGTGTTGTAGCTCCTCAAAATACTATTGCTTATCCTTTCCGTTTCTTCTTTAATTCTTCTTTTTGTTTTTTTAATCATCTGACAAGGAAAGTTAAATGAAGAAGTGATTTCAGACTAAGACTATATTGAGAGAAAAAGAATGTAGCATTGAGACCACTGAATATCTCTTGATATAAAATAATTACAGAAAGTCTTCCACTAAGCTTACTTAGATAACTTGAAATTTATCTCATTTTAAACCACTTTTACCTTTACTGTTCTACAAAACATAAATTGTCAAACACAGAAACCAGCAAGTTCAAGTAGTTTCCCATGTTTAATTTTCTAGAAAAAAATGAACATGAGGGGGTGCCTGGTTGGATCAGTCAGCTAAGTGTCTGCCTTCAGCTCAGGTAATGATCCAGGGTCCTGGGATCAAGCCCTGCTTTGGGCTTCTTGCTCAGCAGGGAATCTGCTTCTCTCTCTCTTTCTGCCCTCCTTCCCTGTCCCCTGCCCCAGTTCTCTCTCAAATAAATAAAATCTGAAAAAAATGAATGTGAGGGTCAAGAAAGGACATACTTAGCAATTGTATTTCTTGTTAGGTCCCACTGATTTGGTCTTGCATATATGTTTTAATGGTAGTTGTCCTGACTGTGTGAAGAAAACTTATTTCCATAATGTAGTAAATCAATATAATTTTGCAAACTTTGTGAGATTTCAGTGATTCTGTGTGTGTGTAATGGGTTTTTATGTTAGATGTAGACCATTTTAAAAATATACATGTAGGGGCACCTGGGTGGTGCAGTCAGTTGAGTGTCAGACCCTTGCCTTAGGTTCAGGTCATGATTTCAAGGTTGTGAGATTGAGCCCTGTGTCAGGTTCTGCACTGAGCATGGAGCCTGCTTGAGATACTCTCTTACTCTGTGCCTCTTGCCCCGTGCCACTTGCACTTGGTCACTTAAAAAAAAATTAAAAAAAGGATAAATATGAAACTATGTGAACTCTGGTTCCAAATAAAGATATTTTACATGTAGTCTCTGGCCAGAGAGATTCCTGTGAACATTTATGAACTTTGTGTTTTGCATTCTTTGGTTCTTCTATATGATTCCTCTCTCCATCAATATCCTCCATGTGTCACCCATTAGCTATCGCCCATCTGCTCAGTGACTCACAGTATGAAATGCCAGCCTTTGTCTTCCTGGCATTTGACTTTGATCCACCATAACTTTCCACCCCACAGTGACATTCTGAGTAAACTAAAATTTATAGCATTAATCTACAAAGCACACTTGAAGTGAAAAATTATAATGGCTCAAAGCATCAACAATTTAAAAATAATATCTTAAATGAGTCATTTATTAATTCACTCACTTATTCATTTTATTACTCATTAATTCATCAAGCTAAGACTTAATGAGCATCAAGCACTGTTCCATGTACTAGAACTGCAATGGTAAGCCAAAACATGACATATTTTTTCTGGTTTCATTTTGAAGAAAGCTTCCATTTTGAAGAAAAGGGGGCTAAAACAAGTAAGCAAAAAGGAAATATATCAGGAAAATTTTAATGCAAATATTTAAGTAGAATAATTAGATAGTGACAGAGGGTTTGCTGCTTTAGATTGGGTGAGTAGGGAGGGCCTTTCAGAAAGGGTGATATCTAATCTGAGATCTAATTGACAAGAAGTCAGCCATGGCTTCATCAAGATAAGAAGCTTCAGCAAAGTAAAGGAAACAGTCAACAAACTAAAAGGAAACTATAGAATGGGAGAAGATATTTGCAAGTGATATATCAGATAAACGGCTAGTATCCAAGATATATAAAAAACTTATCAAACTCAACACCCAAAAAACAAACAATCCAGTCAAGAAATGGGCAGAAGTTATGAACAGACATTCTCCAAAGAAGACCTGCACACAGCCAACAAGCATATGAAGAAATGTTTCATCTCACTTGCCATCAGGGAAATACAAATCATAACCACAATGAGATACCACCTCACACCATCTCACTTGCCATCAGGGAAATACAAATCATAACCACAATGAGATACCACCTCACACCAGTGTATCTCACAATGAGATACCACCTCACACCAGGCTAAAATTAACAAGACAGGAAAAAACAAATGTTGGAGAGGATGTGGAGAAAGGGGAACCCTCTTGCACTGTTGGTGGGAATGTGATCTGGTACAGCTACTCTGGAAAACTGTGTGGAGGTTCCTCAAGAAGTTAAAAATAGAGCTACCCTATGACCCAGCAGTTGCACTACTGAGTATTTACCCCAAAGATACAGATGCAGTGAAACGCCGGGACACCTGCTCCCCAATGTTTATAGTAGCAATGTCCACAGTAGCCAAACTGTGGAAGAAGTCACGATGTCTTTCGACAGATGAAAGGATAAAGATAATGTGGTCTATGTACACAATGGAATATTACTCAGCCATCAGAAAGGATGAATACCTACTATTTACATTGATGTGTATGGAACCGGAAGGTATTAAGCTAATATTAAGCTAATTGCAATAAGTCGATCGGAGAAAGACAATCATGTGGTTTCACGCACATGTAGAATATAAGAAATAGTGAAAGGGACTATAAGGGAAAAGAGGGAAACTGAGTGGGAAAAATTAGAGAGGGAGACAAACCATGAAAAACTGCTAACCCTGGGAAAAAAACAAAGGGTTGTAGAAGGGGAGATGGGTGGGGGAATGGGGTGACTGGGTGACAGATGTTAACGGGGACACATGATGTGATGAGCGCTGGGTGTTATACCATATGTTGGCAAACTGAGTTTAAATAAAATTTTAAAAACAGAAAAGAAAAAAAAAAGAAGTCATCCATGGAACCATAAGTCGAAGGGAAGGATACTGAGGCAGTGGATCAGCTAAGAGAGGGCAGTATTAAAGCTGGGGAGTAGGAGTTAAGGCATCTGACTGTCTGGATTTGTATCCTGATTCTATCACTTACTCTCTGGGGATCTTGAATAGTTTTTAACTTCCCAGTGTCTCCTGGATATCAACAGTAATGATATCTATTTCACAGGGTTTTTGGGAAGATTAAAAAAATTATATAACTTAATAAATATTAGCTATTCTTGTTGTCCTCACTATGGCCCTATATCTGGATATGCTTGATGAGTTAAAAGATACAGAAATTAACAAAAAAAAAAAAGGGCAGTATGTCCAGAGCACACTTGGAAAAGGAGATGAGGTTAGCTAAGTGGTCCAAAACTGAAGCTATGTAAAATCAGAGTTTTTGGATTTTATTCCAGGTATGATATAAAACTATCGGGGAATTTTAAGAAGATGGGATAGTGGCAGACTATGAGCCAGCTTCTAAAAATATGACTCTAGGTGGCATATGGAAAGGAATTACAGAGGGAATATTGTATAGACAGGGAGGCCAGTTAAAAGATTATTGCATTGGGCCAGGTGAGATGATGGAAGTGGTGATGGGGATGGAGAATAATAGATGGTTTGGGTCACAATCTTGGGATACAGTTGATGGGACTGGCTTCAGAATAGATGTTATAATGGAAAGTAAAAAGAGGAATTGAAGAAAACCTTAAATTAAAAGATAGTCCAAGATAACATCCCAATTTTGGCTTGTCCAAGCTGGGAAGATTGTAGTTGCCATTTACTCACAGGAAGTAACTGAAGAAGGGATGAGTATGGGAGAAAAGATCAAGAATTCAGTAGAGATTATTTTAAGTTGTTCATGACTGGTATGCATGCCAGTGGAGGTGTAAAGAGGATAGTTAAAAAATCTAGGGAGCATAGACACCCTTTTGAGATACAGCTTTAACAGTCTGGTGAAAGCCAGAGGCTAAATATTGCCTTAGAGGAAGGACATGTACAGAAAAAAAGAAAGCATTTAGAACAGAGCTCTGGGGCATTGTGACCCAGCAAAAGAGCCCAAAAGAAGCTACAAATGGGACCTAAAAATAGTGTAGTGTTAAGAAAACAAAAAACAAAAAACAGTGTTTTAGAAAGGATGAAGTACTGACTTGTGGGGAATACCACTGAGATATCTAATAACCTCACAGAAGTGATCATGGAAGTTAGCAGCAAGGAGCCACTGGTGACCACAAGAATCAAATGGAGATGGTATGTTAAGAAGAGAAACTGGATCACAGTTGGTTTTGAAGACTGTAAATTAAAGCAGCAGCTATAGAAGATTCTTTCAAAGGAGAAAAAGCGGAAAGAGGAGGGTAGAGAAATAAAGGATTATGGGAACATTTTATTATTGTGCTGATGTTATGTTTAAGAAAAGTTTGTTTGCCTCTGCGAATAATCTATTAGAGAGGGGAGATGGAAAAGAGAATTATTAAATAAACGAACCCCATGAGTAGATGGTAGTATAATCTATTTAGGAACCACGATAACCATGCCTCTATCTTTTTTATACTTTTTTTGGAGGGGGATGGGAGAAGTATCTTTGTTTTTGACTTCTACAAATTCCCAGAAATTTTCCATGGAAATGTTTTTGTAGTATATTCCATCCAGGTTAGAATGCTGAGGTGAGTGTTAAGAGATCCGGTTTCCAATCTAAGCTGTAGCATTAAAATTGAATAATGCACTTTGTCTCTGGGATGGAGTTTCCTCCTCTCAAATGAAAATTCTGAAGCTTGCTATTTCCTTATTCTGACTAAGGAAACACTGAGTGGATAGAGGATCAACAAACTTTTATATGTTGCTGGGAAGAAGGTGGTATTTGTGGGTTGTTGTAAAATACATACACATCATCAGGGTGATCATGGTCACCATCATTATCATCTACTCTTACTCTTGGGAAGCCAAAAAACAGGACTCTCAATGTTGATTTCTTTGCAGCTGAAGTTTATCTTCCAAATAGTTATTTGATTCCAAGCTAAAATTCATCTTGATAATGAAATTGGTAAAATTAAAGGTGCAAGAATTTACAAGCAGCTGGATGCTTTTTTAGTTATACTTTTATGGACCTTAATGTCAAGTAAACACAGGTATTTTCAGATTCTGATGGAGTGGAGAAATTGTAAAAATAAAGTAAAATAAAATAAACAATAGGAGTCATTTCTATTTCTTGGCTCCTGAAAACTAGTTTTTGTTCAAATAAATCATTATCTTTCTTACTTCACTCTCACTTTCTATGAGGACAAAACCAGACAGAAAGGATAATTTCCTCAAATGCCTGGAAGACAAATGTTCTTGCAAAAGTGGATGGCAAAGAAGGAAGTTAAGAGTCTTGCTTCATTGATTTTCTCCTGCTATGCTCCTCTGTCTACAGAGAGGCACATGAAAATATTAGCATTTTATAATATATTACATATATACGGTTGTATATATTCAGAAAATATACTGAACAGATAGTTTATGAAAGTGACCGTTTTATTTTCTAATGACTTTTAGACATTAAACTCTTTACGACCAGTTGCAATCCATATTTATCAATCAGTAGCTCAGGAAAATATATCATTTGGGATTCAGTGGATCTGTGTTTGGATCAATGAAGCATAAAAACCATCTGTCTTTTGTTTATTTCTTCAATATATAATTGTATCTTGTAATATCCTGGACTAACAGCTTCTGGATTTAAATCCTAAGGCCATGCCCATATAAGTAAATTAAATGGAGTAGTGAATCCGTTTATGACGGAATGTTGTTTCTTTTTACTTAAGGCCATTGGAGAACTCATGTAGCAAGTAGATATGATTTGATCTTTTACGTCTATTAAAGCTACTGAAAATAAGTTTATGTCTACCATACACAGTGAATTCTAGTAAAATATAGTAAAATCTATGCATATTACTTAAGATTTTATTTGTATATTTAATCTTACCACTTATACTACTGAGAGAAAGGTGGGGATAATGATGGACATAATTGATGTATTATTGGGGGCACTAGAATGAGTTTTCTCGATGGGTGTCTGGTAAATAAGGTCAAGAATAATATGTTTTTAAATATCTGTATTTTTCTAAAATTAACAATTCTAAATTTATTAAGCTATTATAATTAGCATTTTTTTATATATTGCATGTGCATGGTTCTGTATATTCAAAAGTACAGTGAATAGGCAGTGGAGGAAAGTGAGCATTTTATTTCTCTTGATTTGATTTATGAAATTATTTTAAAAATTATCTCATTTTTTTTCTGAGATAGAGCTTCTATTTTGAACATATGTTTAAGGGGAAGCCTATTTAATATCCAAATTAAGTGGAGCAGAATTGTATGATAAAATCCCAAATAATTTGACAATTCATGCTTTCTTCTAAAAGCACAATTTTTATATCCTTAAAAATCTTGTTATTTAGTTGTAATCTAGGAAAATGTAGGACATAAAAAGAAAGATAAATAATAAATCAATTTATGGTAAAGTATGCTAATTACCCCAAAATGTGGAAAAATAATGAGGGTTCCAGGATTCTGGGAGAATGAGTCATCATCACCAAGTGCTTGGATACTGAGCAGCTGCATTCTATATTACAGTCTAGAATTTTAGGGAGAGTAGGATTGTCCTTACTAAATGACTCATTTGAAGATCTTCTCAATTTAATTCGTGGGGTTATTCTTGTAAATTTCTCCTATTAAATTTCCAAGTTAAATCTTCACTCCAATCCACTCCAGGCACACAGTTTAACTTTTCTCTTAATTCCTGCTTTCACTGAGATTTTCAGTGTCATGCTTTAGGTGCTCGGTAGAACCAAATATCTTATGTTTTGTAATGTAATGTTGCATTACCATTGAAACAAGAACAGATGGCAACAGAAAAAAGGTTAATGAAGGCTGTGCTTTTGTTATCTTTTTTCCTTAAAGATTTGTGTGTTTTATAAAAGATCCAGATGTTTTATATTTGACATACACTGATTTATTTCTTGAATGCAACATAAAGATTTTTGTTTTAAAAATATTTGCTCTCAGGGCCCCTGGGTGGCACAGTTAAGCAACTGACTCTTGGTTTTGGCTCAGGTCATGATCTCAGGGTTATGAGATCCAGCCCTGTGTCAGGTTCTGTGCTCAGTGCAGAATCTGCTTAAGACTCTCTCTCCCACTCCCTCCACTTCTTCCTTTTCTCTCTCTCCTTCTCTCTCTCTAATAAATAAATCTTAAAAAAAAATTTCCTCTCAAATCCTCGGTAGACACTAATTTTTACCTACTATGTTTCAGGTGTTTTATGATAGTCTACAAGAATTCAACCGAAATAAGACATAGATGACCCCTGAATTCTCAGAGGAGGGACTTTTCTTTAAGGGAGTAGAGATTACAAAAATTTTAAGAAAGCAGATTTTTTTTGGAATGGAAAATTTCCAGAATGGAAATTTCTGAAAAATATGTCATGGGGGGTGGGATGGGGAACTCTTAGAGACTGTGCCAGGGGAGTCCAACCACATAAAGGAGCAATCAGAGAAGGCCTCATAGGAAAGTTGGTGTCTGGTATGTAAAATGCAAAATCATTAGAATTTGGATAGGTGAGATGGAAGAGTGTTCCGTGACAGGGTGGAATAAGGTCAATATCCAGGCAAGAAAACATGCATGACTGAGGAACTGAATGATTAGAATGGCTAAAGTTTAGAGGGAGTACATGATGAGAACTTATGAGACAAGGGCTGGAGAATTAGGCAGAGTCCATGTCATCAAGATGGACCATGAAAAGCTATTTTGATTTAATTTTAAAAGAAAATCATTTAAACATAGGTGTAGTATGATTAATTTGCATTTGGTAATGATTACTCTAAACACCCCAAATGGTGGAGAGGCAATGACTTTGGGTAAAGAGGAGTGGGTAGGAAGCCATTGCAGTTTCCCAAATGAGAGATGATGAATGATGGTCTGGGTTAGGGTGATGGAAGTGAGGAAGCAGGAGTGAGGTGCTTTAAGAGATTGATTGGAGAGAGGAATGATATGAGTGCATGTGCATGAGTTTTAGGAAAGGATGAAAATGACTCTCTAGCTCCTTTCTTTCTACAGCAAGAAAAAGAAATCCGGGGAAGAAATCTGCCTTTAAATTCAGAAGGAACTTGAGTTTAAAGAATGCTGCTCCAACACGTACCTTTGGTAAATAATTTAAATGTTCTGAGCATAAATTGCCAATGATATTGCCTAAGTTCTTGCAGTGGTTAGAACTAACCCACGTAAAACAGCTGGCACAGTGCTTGCCAAGCAGTAGGCTGTAGTTACCTTCTTTTGTGCTCATTGTCTCCACTAGAATGCAGACTTCTTAACAGTAGAGGGAGACAGTGTGCTACTCATCTTTGTATCACCAACTGCCCACTGGAGTGCCAGCATGTATTGGAGAGTCAATAAATATTTAGTGAATGAACAAATAAGACTATTACCACACTATTACCACATAGACAATTTCCCTTAAAAATCTAATTTGGTATAAACACGGTAAAGACAGTAACCCGAATTTCATAATTGTGACTTAAGGTTTTGAGTGCTATGCTACTTCTATTGAACATGAAGCCTCAAAACTCTTAGTAGAAAGATGTGCCCTGTGCTTCACTAGATGGCACCACACCATTGCCCTAAAATAGAACGAACTTGAGGGAGTGGGGAGCAGAGGACTAAAAAGCCTGATTATAACGCACATTAAACATCCATTGATGTTCTCAGGGTATGTGTGTGAGATCTTTAACCATGCTTTTTTCATCAAATTCTTACATGCATATAATTATATTTTGCGTGTCTGGGAACAGGGTATTTAATTAAGCACATGGGGCTTTATTCTGTCTCTCATAGGAGAAAATTAAGCAGTTAGGAAAGAGCATCACTGTGTCTCATTCAGGCCACTAGGGTGCATTACTATGGAAGCTTTTTTTTTTTTTTCTTTCCCCCTAATTTCTATTTTCTCTAAAACTTTAATTCTCTAGTAGAAATAAGTGGAGTTGTGCTCTAGTGCTGTTAATGGCCTGTGATTTCCTTAACTGCCTTATTCACTGTTTGGGAGTGACTTAGACCTTGCAGGCAATGAGCCTAGTTTGTTTTTTAGTATCTTAAAATTTATGTGATATATAGTGTGACATTTTCCCTAAAAGCAAATTCACTGAAAAGGTGAGTGGAGATGCATTCATCATTGTTACAATTTTATTCTCTTGCCCCAATCCATTTCTGCCCTCTGCTAATTGGTTTTGTGTGTTGAAAGCAAGGATGCCACTGATGGATGAGCCTTCTTGTTCCTGTTACTATATTGAGGATACCATGTTTATCCAATGTCCCACTATAGATCCAAACAGCAGAGCAAGTGGATTTTAGATGCTTTTAGAACACTGAACCCCAGATTTTTTTTTCCCTTCATGTCCAATTAATGGTTCTCCTGTTGATTAACATCTGTTTTCTGAGTCCATGTGTTCTGATATTTTGATAATTGGGCATTTACTTATCAGTTAATAGTAGGCATAAAGTTAAAAGGGTTCCCAGAGATAACTTCATATAATTTTTATTGAAAGTCCCAGGAAGTAGAAGTACTAAGTAGTGTTAAACTATTTTTTTTAAGATTTATTTATTTATGATAGACAGAGAGAGAGAGAGAGAGAGAGAGAGAGAGGCAGAGACACAGGAGGAGGGAGAGGCAGGCTTCATGCCGGGAGCTTGATGTGGAACTCGATCCCAGGACTCCAGGATCGCGCCCTGGGCCAAGGCAGGCGCTAAACCGCTGAGCCACCCAGGGATCCCAGTAGTGTTAAACTATTAATTTAAGGCACCACTCTCAATCATGTGTTTGTGTTTTCTTGGCAAATATATGTATCAGATACTTCTTTTCAAACTGGAGTCATTTTTAAAAGGATAATATGAAGATTCTGTTATTTATTTTTTCAGGAACCGTGTGACTTCATACCTTATGTCATTAGGTCTGTCTGTCTCTACCTGGACGTGTTCTTTACATTGTAATTAATGGTTGTGATTCCGTTGATAAATTTACTTTCTGCTTAGGAGACTCTCAGTAAGTAGTTCTGCTTGTTCTGTAGATCTGTTGTGATGGAGAAAAGTACCCAATTCTTGGGACAAAAAGAAGCATAAATAAGTTAGAGTCATTGTGGCACTGGCCTCTCTTCTAAGTAAATAGGGACCTCAGAGCTGTTAATAATCTAGAAAAGAGTTTATAATGTGTGAGAATTATTTCCAGTTTCTTGTAAGGTCATATCAATTAACTCAAATAGCAACCATCTCATTAAATAAGAAAGTTGAACACTATTTTATTGCTGTTTGATATTTGCATTGGTAGCTAGGTTTTGTTTTTGATTAGTTAAAATAAAATTAAATATTAACTAATTAATGTACTTAATTTGACAGTCACATTCTTTCTAACTTTGTTGCCTATGAGGGCAAATTAATAAAAAGAGCCTTTGATGTTAAAAAAAAAAAAAAATATATATATATATATATATAGTGGATCACAGTCCTAAGGCCTAAGGATACCATGGAAATATCCATGGTTCAGTAGGAAGAAATAGTATGAATTTATGTCCACTTAAATTAATCCCCTTTGTCCCAAATATCATTTTCAATATTGGAGGAGGCTGTGTGTGGGAGATTTATATGTGGACTGAAAAAAAACTACACGGGATTATGAAAGACCTGAAAGGAATGTAGATTTCTTTTTTTTTTTTTTTAAGATTTTATTTATGCATTTATGAGAGAGAGAGAGAGACAGACAGACAGACAGACAGGCAGAGGGAGAAGCAGGCTCCGTGCAGGGAGCCCGACATGGGACTCGATCACACCCTGGGCTGAAAGCGGTGGTAAACCACTGAGCCACCTAGGCTGCCCAGGAGTGTAGATTTCATTTCCTAACTGCAACATTATTTCTAGCTGAGTCAACTCAGAATATATGTTAGAAGTGAAATTCATTTCTAAAATTAAGTAAATTCCAAGAATTTTCCATGCCAATCTCTCAAAAACCTGACTGGCATACTTTAAGTTTCAAAGTGTTTACTAGCTAGAACTATTCTATTGCCTTTCCTTCCTTTAGTAGAGTGTGTGTACTTAGCAGATATCTGGTCTCGGTGTACAAGGCCTATGGCTTGGGTTTATCATAAGATGCTAGAAATAACCAAATGAATCTATTCTCAGAATCTGGAGTGATTCATCTGTAACAAACAGGCCTCTTCAAAGTAAGTCAAAGTCCTACACAGACCAATCCTATGTGCTGTCATTGACAGAAAATCTGTAATCAAATATTTTATGAGATAATGAAAATGCATTTGGATATTTCTTTGCAACCCCCAAAGGAACTTAGATATTGAGGGCACTCAATTCTTGGACTGAGATGTTCTTCTCATCTGGTTTGGTGGAGACATCATCTGGCAACCTATGTAATTAATATGTGCATCAAACTAAAGGTATTTCTTGATTTAAACATAAAATATAACAGAATTCACTTATGTCAGTAATATTTACCTTTTCTCTATTAGCAATAAACTCTATAACATTAATTATTAACAAAACAGTGTATAAGGTGGTATATCAGATAAATAACTCCTTCTTTCCTTAGTCTCAGTCAGTCCTATGCCCCCTGACTCAAATATGTGGTGAAGTGGTGAAGAGAGCTTTTTTTTTTTTTTCAATTTATTCAATGTCTTGAAATAGCTAATATTTACTTGGTTGAAAATTGGAAATTATTACTATATGAGTCATTATAGAATTAATGTATTCAGCAAATATTAACTTTCCTTTGTCAGGCACTTTTCTAGGCATTGGGGGGATACAAGTTTTAAAGGGAATATCATAGACATTGTTCTTGTTCTCATGGAACAAAAATCTAGAAGATAGCTATCCAGTTACACATGCAATGATAATGAAACATGAAAAGTCCAGTCATTGGTGAAATATCAGGATTTGGGAGCACCTAGCAGGGACACATAGTATATACAGGGAGAGCAATGGAGGATTTTGTCAAGGCATGACATGTAAACTGAGACCTGAAGGATGAATGGGGATTTGTCTCACATGTCAAGTGAATATGTGTTGACACAGAAAGGATAAACAGGAAAGAGTGTTGACAGGAAAAGGGACAAGTATCTCAACACTACCCTGTGATAAGAAAGCATAGAGCACACAAGACAGGGACATAGCATGTGAGGGAAGGAGTGGCAGGACCTGAGATGGGAGAAGTAGGGATGGCCACTTATGGAGGAGGGCCTCATAAGCTGGGGACTATATCCTAGGATATAAGGGAGTCCTAGGAGATTTTCAGCAGTGCAAACTAATTTCAGATTCATGCTTCCAAAAAATCCCTAGGCAATAATGTGGACAATGAGTGAAAAGTGCAAGAAGAGGAGTCATAGAATCTACTGGAGTAGTGATTGTTAGGAGACTAGTTATAGATGAAAAAGTACAGGCCTTGACGGATGAGGAATAAGGAACTGAGGATTTCTGTATGAGCGTTTAGCTTTAGGGTTTATGTTAATTGCCTTCCAAGTAATTTTGTCGAAATCTCTTGGAAATCCTGGGTTGGCCACAGTGGGCCCTCTGATGTGGTGATTCCCCACATTGTTTTGAACTGTACTACATGCAACTCTCTGTAAATTCATTCTCTTTTTTATTTGGATTGCATTTGTAAAATAGTCTTTCAATTTTTCATCAGCCATTCAAATTCTAAGTGTTTACATTTATTCTCTGAAATTGTCTTTACTAGAAATTATCTTTTCCGAATTCTTTTTTTCTCTTTTTAGTTTATTTTCTATTCTAGAAATTTTTTTCTTTCCCTTGGGGGAATACTTTTCTATGGTTATTGACTTGACCTCTCTGGTATATCACTTTATGTCAACAACTAAAATACTGTTCCTAAATGGACTTACAACACCCCCTTATTTAATTTATGACCACATATTTATTTTGCATGAAATTACAGACTAGTGTCATGATGATTTCAGCTGAATAATTATCTCGTGGATGAAGTGGAAGAGTTCAGAAACTCAGACCAGGTTGAACCACACATTTCAGGAGTCCTGAACTGGAATCCATATCCCATATCCTATGCTTGACCCCTTGCAAAGTAGTGAATATATATTTGAGTAGGTGCCTCCTTTTTATTTCTTGGGTGGATCAGAACAACTAGCTGATGGCAATTCTCTATAGTAGAGGAATTGTTTCTGTTTGATTTAATCACTGCTGTTTCATATTTGGTCCCAAGGTAACTACCTTTTTCCCAACCTCTAACTTTCTTCACTACCAAAAATGCCTCTCCCCTCTCCACTTCTAGACAAGTAATGATTGACGATTACATGTTATCCGTCTGTAGTAATTTACCGCCATTAGTGTAGCCAGTAGAATTGTCTGCATTATTTCAAGCCATCAAATGATAATAGCATGCTCTGAAAATTAGGCAACTGTTAATCAAATAACACTGGTTACACAGTGTGCTTAAGGCGTTATGGAATACTTAGAAAGCAGGCATTGGTTGCTCTATAATTAGATATTCATGACTATCTGCAAAATGTTAAGAATGCAGTTTTCATTGAAACCACTTAAAAATACAACTTAAACAAATGAAATTGTTCTACTTACTCAGCTTTTTCATGCAATCACGAAGTCTGGTTTCTAGGCTAAGCACTCTTTGATGCAGTTCCTCATAGTCATAGGCACCAATTTCCTCTTGAATCCCGGTGAGGACGGCAGACAGATTCCGGATTTCCTCCTTGAACTGGGTGATTAACTTGGCATCTGTTTTGTACTGTTCCAGCACGGGGATCAAGGGCAGGAGTTCATCCATCTTCTCTTTCAACTCCTGTGAAGAGCAGCCAATTGTTCCTAAAAGTCATTTAAACAGATCAAGCAGCTATGTTCTTTTTAATACCATACCTAAAGGAACTTATTAAAACAGACTCAAAATTCCTTTTTTTGAAAATTAAAAGAAAAGTTTTATTAATGTATAATCAGGATATAACATTATATTAGTTTCAGGTTTACAACATATTGATTCAATACTTGTATATCAAAAATCTTACTGACTTTTGGTTGAAATTAGGTACTTTGTGAGATCATGTAGTGGCTACATGATCATTAGTAGCAAATCCATTTATCTCAATATAAGAACCTCTCTTTAAATTATGATTAGGTGCTTTTCAATAAAACAATTGATCCTTATCGTAATTATAAAAACTTCTTATGCTAGCAATTAAAGATTAAAGTATCATTTCACTTTCTGGTAGCATTTTAAAAAGTGAACAATGCATTATTTAGGCAATATCATCAGGAGCCATCTTCTTATTGTGAATTACTAGAAATAGGTCAAATATCTCATGTCTGTTAACTCTAATTACCCCCTGACTATCTATGTTATGGGGGTACACTTAAAAGAAATTTTGAATCCTGGAACAGCTTTTCTGTAACACTTCAATTGTTCCAACTGTGGTTTCCTACCACTCTGTCCCTTCCATTATGCTCAGGGATTCCTCATTCTTTCTAACATCCATCTTAACACAACATCATTAGGAAGGTAAGTTCAGCAAGCATAATAAATCATGCAAAGCTCCTCAAAGCTCAGAGAAATGCCTGTTGCTGTTTACCATTTTGAATTATTACCCACATTCTGATTCCATTTGCCTTAGCATAGATAATTTAGAGCTCTTTAAGTAAGGCAGAGTTGCTTACCCATGTAGTGAATTAACTCTTTTAACTCTTTCAGGGACCAAGGTACTCACAGTTTATGGAACAAAAGAACTAGCTGTACCGATTTGTTTGAAACTGCAGAGTTGTTTTTTATCTGGAGAACAAGAAGCATATTTTGCCAACACAGTGTCTCTTATCTCTAGCATCATGAGACTGAACCTCACCTGCAGTTTCACTTTCAATTTTGAGGTTGTGTCACCTTTTCTTCTTTGCCTTTAATGTGGTCGTAGTGGTCAGTGAAAATATTTCATGAATGTGAGTCAGTTGTGAGTTTTTTACAGATGATCTCATTTGTGGAAAGAGCTGTCACTGTTATGATCATTTGAGAATAATCCATAGGTGCTGTCAGAAACCATGCTGTACACTAACTAATTTAAGGAGCTGAAAATTGCATTTTAAAATTACATTTGGAAGATGTTATTACTATAAATGCATTAAAATAGCAGGAGTTCCCAATGCTGCCCTGGTATATGGGCTTATGTTTCTTGTGGGGAAATTTCCACTTGCTCTGTAAGCTCTGAATTTTTTGATTTTGTCTATATGTCCATGTTGTGTGGGAGGGGACAGAGTCTTCATAATGAGAACGATTCATAAATATCACAGTGAAAAGGTGAAATTGCATAGCTTTACCCATTTTGGTGGCTCATTTGGAAATAAACTTATTAGTTTGAACATCTTGTGGCATCCCAAAAGGAAGACACAATTGCTTCATTATGATTTTAATAAGAAGAGTTCTGTCGGTAGCATTTGCTGCATATTATAGCAATAGTTACAATGAAGAGTTTTATGTTACGCTATGGGAATATTGAAAAGAAAGCAATTCAGTGTCACAATTTTGGTGACTTTTTTTCCCCTGAACTAAAAAAAAAAACCCCAAAAAACAAAAAACAAAAAACCAGCAACAAAGACAGGTAATTATATTTTTGGATCTCTTCAAAAATTCATAATTTGGTTATTGGTAATCAATTTTGAAACTCTGGACATCAGTCAGAGAGCAAGGGGAAGTTCAACCAATATACACATCAAATTTTTAAAAGGTTAAAGTAGAATGGCACATATGTGTACTGATAACTAGAATAAGATTTTCATCTTAAAAAGTACTGAAGACAGAACTTACTTAGCATTTTTGATAAGTTGAAAATGGTGTATCAGAGTAGGGTTTTCTTCCAATTAAAAAGTATTTTTGATGTAAATTTACTTTTGGAATGTTCCAGTTCTTTGCATCAAATATGGTACCTCAGCACTTCATGCCAAATCTGACTCGTGCTCAGGCTCAGTGAATACATAAATTCAACAAACATATTGAGCATGTAATTATTATGCTTACGTTTCAGAGAGCTATAATCTATTTGGAGATGCAGTGTAGAACTGGTATTAGCAGGCTTACCTCTCGAGTTGGATATTGTGGTCCTGATGCATATTAGATATAAGTGCTGAACAAATTGCATCAGTTTCTTATCTGAACAATGGAAATAAGTATAGTGCCTACTTTATAGTATTGTTGAGAAGACTAAATTAGCTAATGTATATTTAAAGTTGCCAGAACTATGTGTTGAATATGTGTAATTCTTCAGAAAATTATTATTGCTGTTTAGATTTTAACATATAACTTAAGTATCTACTTGGATTATGTGAACTGGTAAAATCAAAATCATTATGTCATATGGTGCTGCCTGAGAATTAAGTTTTCTTACTCACAGCCTGGTTGCTGCTAAGCAAACTTACAGAAAAGGCAAATTATTTCCTTGAGTTTCTCTCAGCTTTTTATCTCTCTGTTTATTTCTGATCTTCTCCCAAGGGTTCCCACAAATACACAGGCTTCATCATGCCTTCCCAGCTCTTCCAGGCTTGGCACCCTCAAACTATCCCTTGGCATCAGAGAGTTCTGCATTGTCCATCTGAGCCTGAGTAATTTTCACTCTGCGCCAGACACCCTGAGCACCTCTCCTTCTGTCCTTCCTTTCTGGGCATGCACCCCCCGCCCTCCACCCCCGGCCCTGTGCTGTAAGTGCCAGCTTACCATTTCCTCCTTCGTTGATGTCCTCAGCATCCGGCTCACATTACTCCTCTACAGCCTACACCCTAACCCTGAACACTTGGAGAATCCTCTGGTTTTCTGAAACTCTTCTGTGATTCTGTGTGTCTGTGTGTGTGTGTTGGGAAGACTAGTCCAAAACTGCTTTCTGGAAAATTGCCAAATCTTGAAAATCCTGCCCTGATCTTCTCTGAATAAAACTAAATAAGATTACTCTTCCTTTGTGCTGTTAAATAATGTTTCTGCTTCTCTTTACCATCAATTTTCTATGCCTGTTTTAGTTGTCTTTCATTGAAGAGAGATCATTATATATCCAGCAGTGGGCCAACACTGCCTTGCACACGGTACATGCTCAATAAGTATTGGTTAACGTTAACTCATTTCCGCCTCAGCCTTCTACTTTTCACTGTTTGCCATCCCCCCCCCCCATAAATTATCTACTCATCCGGTTCACTCATTCTCTCATTCCCAATAATATTTACACTTAAGATATCTTCTAAGCCTTGCTCTAATTTATTCTAATTTCTTAACCTCCTGGGTTTGCTTACTTTTCTCTTCAACCTCAACATCATGATTCATCACTTGAGCCTCATCTCTTGTCAGTATCATCCACTCTCTTACCCTCCTTTCCTTCTGTTGTACCTCTCTGGTTGAATTTAAAACTGGTTCTGGGGATCCCTGGGTGGCTCAGTGGATTGGTGCCTGCCTTTGGCTCAGGTCATGATCCCAGAGTCTTGGGATTGAGTCCCGCATCCGGCTCCCTGCATGGAGCCTGCTTTTCCCTCTGCCTGTGTCTCTGCCTCTCTCTCTCTCTCTCCCTGTCTCTCATGAATAAATAAATAAAATCTTTAAAAATAAACAAAAATAAAACTGGTTCAATGTAAAAACTTATACATACCTACTTAGGCTCCTAAGCACCACTGAAGAAAATTACAAACCATGAATATTTCTGCCAGGTCAAAGTGTGCTATGTGGACCTCCTGTCACATGTCTCTGACTAGCTCTGTGCCCATCACCATTATGTGTGAAAAGCACTTCTGATGCTTAAATTTGGGCCCGTTCCCTTACCATCAGCAGTGCATCTCACTAGGGAAGGGAGGAAGAAAAGAACTATTGTTTACAAAACCACAATGTGTTCTATAAACTATGTGCTACCCCTTCGGAGGCAGGCTATTTCTTTTTAATAGAGGCTCAACTGGTATTATCATAGATTTTAAAAAATACGGCACTGTCATACATAGGTGCTAAATGTCCATATAGCATACTTAAAAGCACTATTTCTCTCCATTTTCAGTGTTTCTGGATAATTGCCAAAAACGACTTGAAGCCTGAGAAAAGACTTTGTATCGAGTTATGAAATGGCCTTCCTTTTCTTTTTATATGCTACTATTAATGGTATTATTGCCTCTTTTAATACTAAATATTCTCTCTATGCCTCCTCATATCAGCAGGGCATAAAGTCATGAGGAAAAAGCATTGATAAGTTTAATTATTAATCTTCCTTGAGATTTCCTCTTGTCTTAGATATTGAATTGCCTGTAAATCTATCGAGAAACTCCACCAAGCTCTAGGAGGATTAGGCTCTTTTTATAGCAAGTCTTCTATGCATTCCTACCAGCTAATGGTCAGTTCCAGTGGAGAGATGATTGACATCCCCAGTGAGTCTTTAACCTTGCTCATGTGGGCCAACGCACAGCTATTTCTAGCTGATTGCCATGCTGGCTGTCCATTGCACTCAGTGTCTGATTTGAATTGACAAGATTGCAGAAGTCAAACCTACTTGAAAATGCTTGGTCATTAGTGTCTTCCGATCATCTTCAATCTGCCGAAACTTGGCCTTCAGCCCTTTCATTTGGGTTTCCATTTTTAGAACATATTGGAAATCTCTCTGAGTTCTCAGGTTTAAGACTTCGATAGACTGGGACATGTTCTGAACCTGTTAAACAAGAATATTGGCTCTACATTATTGTCTATTTACAGGTATATTCAATCAATACTGAAGTAGCAAAAATGACAGTAACATAAAGAACTGGAAGTGCCAAATCCATATTTGCATCCCCACACGATTCGTTTTCAGGAGGACAATTCTTCCTGATAAATATTCCAAAAATTTAGCAAGGGAAATTTAAACCTAAGCAGGAAATAATAAAATTGTCATTCTAGGATTAGGGATAAATAAATATGAATAAGAATTTAATAAATCAGAAAAGTAAATTTTAAAAATAGAAATTTCATCCCAGGGCCTTGTAAGCTTATGATGCCCCAAGCTATTAAATGTTAACATGAGTTGTTTCTATAAGTACTAACTCTGATTTCTTCAAGATCGGGATGTTTAACAATTGTGGATGGTAGTGACATGTCCAATAGAATTAGAATGGAATCATTCTAGTACAGTTACTTCAACATCTTAAGTTCTCCCAGGGGTGAGATTGAATTGACCAAGATGCACTGTGGCAATGCTGGGCCACCCCCATACGTGAAGAGCATAGTGTTTAAGAGACCTAGAAAATGGCAGCTGTATCAAGTGTTTGGTAGGTAGATAGCAAACACAGATTAAGCTGAGGGTACTTCTTAGGTTCCTTGGGCTCCAGGCTATGTAGAAGTAGGAAACAGGTGACCTGTAAAAAATCTAGAAATGAGGAAAGAAAGGCTCTCTAATTTTTGTGGCAGCAAAACCCTAAAAACAAAGTGAAAATGTCTAATAGTTGGAGAGCTATTAAGTGATTGGGGAATGGAGTACCAATACACTATTTTAGAGGGTAAGCTAGGTTTCTATACCGTGGTACTCAAACTATTGTCTACAGAGCAGCAAGTTTGGCATCACTGGGGAGCCTGTTAAAATGCAGATTCTTGGGGCCTGCCCCAGAGCTACTGAGTCAGAATCTGCATTTTATTAGGATCACTGTGTTTATTAAATTTTGCTCAAGATGGAGGAATTTCCATGAGAAAAGCAAGTGAGAAGAGTGAATGTAACAGCTTTTATATAATTTGATCTTTTATACTAAATCAAATTCTATGTGCGTATGTGTGTCTCTGTCTCTCACATATGCATAAAAAATGGGGCATATGAACAAAAAATCATGGTGGAGAAAGGAATGTAAGGATTAGAAGAATACATATTAGGTTGTTAGTTTTTTGATACAGGGGGTGATGTGGGTGAGAAGTAATGAATATTATAGAAAGGAATCTCTGCTAAATAGAATATATATATATATATAAATCTACATAGAATTATATGTTTTATTTCCATGAAATGAATACATGAAATCACCAAAAAACATTATGGTGGAATTTCAGGTGAATTTTATTTTGTTTCATACATTTTAAGCATTATTCTATTTATTTTTAAATAAACATATTATCTTTTTATAAGTAAAAAGTTATCTTCATTGCAACAATTGGGGGTTACAAATAAGGAAGGAGTGATTTATTCAATTTCTGTCATTAGGTATGTCACACAGCTCAGTGGACCAGCTAGCTATAAAGAGCCCATTGTTGGTACATTCCTCAGAATTGGAACATTCCAAAAAGGCAGTGCATTCTGCTGCTTTGCTTGCCTACTTCTACTTATTAAAGAAGGTCATATTTTCCTGTTTTTTTTTTCCTTTTCTGCTGTTTCATCCATAGGCCTGCCTTTTATGAATGCTATCTTTTCAGGAAATATTATAGTCTAGCTTATATTAAAACTAATTGTGTATTGAGGGTGTTGGGTAGGAGCATACAAGTGGCTGCCCCTTGGTGAGCTCTGTGAGATCTGAAGCTGCATCTTATCCAAATATTTTATTTCTAAGACCTTATACAGAATCAGGAATAGAATAATTGCTCAATGAATATCTCTTGGGTAAAATTATCTTAGGCTTCCAATAATAGTAATAGGTAATTAGTATTTTAATATTTTAAGGAAAGTTCCTCCTTCTGTCACTGTAACACTATAGCATTACATCACTCCCAAATATTTCTTAATTTACTATCATTCTTACTTAGATAGCTTCTTTTTTTTTTTTTTTTGGATCTTTAGTGTGGCACAACATTAGTGAGACAACAATGAAAGATGGAGATGGTAACTACATCTTGGGTAAATTTAATGCTCTCAAAATAATTTTCAGCTCTATTATGGTTAAGCATGAATAAAGAAAAGCCATTTGTATTAAAGAAACTATCTACACATTTGAATATGGCATTTGTCTTTGAAGATGCCCATCATTGGCGTGACCAATATTTTCCTAGGAATTCCATGTACCTAGGCAGAGTCCATACAGTTAGAAAACATAGGCAAATGAGATATTCTGGATACAGTTAAAAATAGCTTCTCTTTTATGTTGTCTCTGATTAACCCTATTAGGTTAATTTTCAACTGTATTTGTGTTGTAGGAAAATGCACAGAGAGAGTTTTTGCTAAGACTTGATTGTGACCATCTATATTGTAGAAGAGCTACATTTGGGTAATGGATAGAGATGGAGCTGTCTAGACAGAAAGGATGTGGCTCTGGACTGTCTTTTGCTTTTCTTGCTGGCTATACCTAGGAACGTTTGGTTTCCCCACTGTTACAGAGACTTCTTAAGCACCAGTTTCCTGATGATACCTGAGACTGGCTTCCGACAGTTACACTTGTAGGAAGGAGATCCATCTGCTGTGGTTCCTCTTTTAGTCTGTTTATCACTCATATTCTACAGGTTTTCCATATGTGTCCCTGTGTTTAGACCCTCTCTACATAGTCTGGCAAGTTTATTCTCTCCCTTCATTGATAATTTAAAAAATTATTTATTTTAGTTCTTGCATAAATAAATGTCTGAGGTCTTTCTGAATTTAAATACAAATTAACTTAGATTTTCACTCTAATTCATAGTTATTGGGTAGGCTACTTGGAAAAAAAAGCAGCCTACAGTTCATATAATTTACTATTTCTCTTGGCATATAATACTCTCCAGTAATAGATTTAATGAACATAACTTGTAGACACCTAGGTTTTGTTAATAGATTTTGTGGAGTTTTTTGTTACTTAAATATGATGATTTTTTTTAAGGCGTGATTTTCTGGAATTTCTTTAATACATTAAACATGTTGCATATTAGATGGAATGGTCTATAAATTTCAATGATTGTTTTCAGCCAACCCCCTGGATTGTGTTTTTTTGCCTTATTTATCCTACACTAATTCCTGGTTTCTATCATAGTTCTGGAATATGTTTGACTTTGGACCTGTAGAGGGTATTATCTATTTCCTGACACTTTATTTGAATTTTTTGGACTGGTTTTCGAAGAAATATCTGAATCTATATGGGGTGTGTATGTGTAATGCTATCCTGAGAAACAGTAGCAGAAATAAGGTTATAGTATCTAAGAATGTGTTTCTCACTGAAATTGATAAAGAAAAAAGATGCTTTTGTACAGGAAAGAATATAGGAGCAGAGAGTCTATAATTTAGGGAGAAATACAATTTAAGAGAAAAGAAGAATTGGATTTAAAAGATAAATTACCAAGGTAATTAATTTCCCTGGTAACCAAATAATATTAAAACCATGTATTTGGATTTTTTCCCATAGAAATAAAGAAAATCAAGATTGGTAAGCAATACTCAAGAAAAACCACAGTTCATATGTCATGATTCCTAATAGCTGAGAGGCACATTAGCTAGAGTCATTAACTTGAATGAAAATGACATTTGCTCTTGTCTGGGAGACAGATATTGAAGGAGCAGAGAAGATGGGATCTTATAAAAAGAGACTTTAAAAGAAAGACCCAATAGATTATTGATATCTCTGAGGAGAGGGGGAGGAAAAACAGGACTAATCATTGTATAAAAACAAGAAAAAAAACTTTCTGAAAATCTTAGCACATCAATAGACTTCTAAGTAATGTACACAGAGGAAATTTATTTACATTATATGACGGTGGAAGTTATTGTTGCTGGCTTGAGATTACATAAAGTAGGCACGTCTGTATTACAAATTTGATGCTTTCATTTTTCTAGCTTCTCTTAATTTTCAGTAAAAAGTTCCTATTCACTGCCATCATTGTGTGAATGATCATGAAAATGATACGCACAGAGTGAATTGTTGAGCATGGTGTCCCCTAAAAGCACATACTACCTAATCTATCTTATTGTCCCTAAAGGTATTTAAAATTCCAACATGTTGCCATCCTTCCATCAGGCTGGCCACCCAGCTGTCCTACTATATTCAGAGCCCAACACAGTGAAATTCTGAATGAGAATAATTGAAAGAACCATTCATTGTTTTTTTTTCCTCCTCAAACTAAACATAAATAACCTTTCATGAGCTGACTTTTATCTGCAAAAAAGAATAAATCAAGGACATTCTGTGTTTGATTGTTATGGATCCGGCTTAAGTAAATTATATGGAGAAAATGCTATTGAATGAAACTGAAGAGTTTAATGTTCAAAGGAATGACTTAGAGAATGATGATAAATACTTGAAATTATTCATTATCTGTTCAGATAGCTTGCATATTGCATTCTGTTATTTTAACTTCCTTGCAAGATTGTTAATGGGATTCAAATGTGTGAGCTCAAAGAGTCTAGTGTAATCTTGGGAGTTGAGGATAAATTTCTGGCATGGGAATAGGGCTTCTTGCTTTTTTCTTTTTTTCCTTAAGGAGAGACCAGCTGGATATTAAGAGGTATGATAGTCAGTCTTAAGAAGGTAAGATTGGGAAAAGTAAAAAGTAATATAAATAAAACAGTAGAACAGGAAGCATGAGGTATTCTTTTTCAGGAAGGGAAAACAAGTTTACTTGAGAAGGGGGGACAAAAATTGGAATGACCTTCCTCACCATTCCCTGCTCTCCCACATTTCCCTTTCAAGGAATGGTAGATTTTTTTTTAAAAAAAAAAAAAAAGGTCATTTCTAATGGCTGAGGAATATTCCATTGTATACATAAACCACATCTTCTTTATCCACTCATCTTTCGATGGACACCGAGGCTCCTTCCACAGCTTGGCTGTGGCCATTGCTGCTATAACCATCGGGGTGCAGGTGTCCCTGCGTTTCATTGCATCTGTATCTTTGGGGTAAATCCCCAACAGTGCAATTGCTGGGTCGTAGGGCAGGTCTATTTTTAACTCTTTGAGGAACCTCCACAGAGTTTTCCAGAGTGGCTACACCAGTTCACATTCCCACCAACAGTGCAAGAGGGTTCCCCTTACTCCACAAACTCTCCAACATGTGTTATTTCCTGCCTTGTTAATTTTCTCCATTCTCACTGGTGTGAGGTGGTATCTCATTGTGGTTTTGATTTGTATTTCCCTGATGGCAAGTGATGCAGAGCGTTTTCTCATGTGTGTGTTGGCCATGTCTACCCACCATTTGCTTCAACGTGGGTGGAACTGGAGGATATTATGCTGAGTGAAATGGGTCAATCGGAGAAGGACAAACATTATATGTTCTCATTCATTTGGGGAATATAAATAAGAGTGAAAGGGAATAGAAGGGAAGGGAGAAGAAATGGGTAGGAAATATCAGAAAGGGAGACAGAATATAAAGACTCCTAACTCTGGGAAACGAACTAGGGGTGGTGTAAGGGGAGGAGGGCGGGGGTGGGGGTGAATGGGTGACGGGCACTGAGGGGGGCACTTGACAGGATGAGCACTGGGTGTTATTCTGTATGTTGGCAAATTGAACACCAATAAAAAATAAATTTATTATAAAAAATTTTAAAAAAAAGGTGAAGGAGGGCAGAAAACTGGGTACCTACCTTTTCCAGAAGCTGGCGAAGCTGCCTGCTTTTGGCATCGCGGGAACACAGGTTCTGTTCTGGAGCAACCACTGTGCATATGCATCGTCCATCAGGATCCTGTGCTGAACTGTACACTTGCCACCCTTCTTTGGGACTGATCTGAGTCTGAGGAAACCAATGGCAAACACATAAGAACACAGATGTCTATTATAGTGTAAAGAGAATGTAGGTTTGTAACATTTTAAGCAAAGCATCTTTTTTGATAATTAAAGTTTGTGTTTTTATTCTCTGAAGATAGAGATTAAACAACTTCTATAGGCAGCATAGCTTCATTTAGTTACACTCTCCTTATCAGTCTCCAGGAGAATTTTTTCTATATTATTCTCATGTTATTAACCGTTTATTGACCCTATAGCACTTCCCTAATGCTTTTTGTCATATCTGGACATTTCAGTGCAACTTTAGAAGCGTCTGATAACCACTGAATCACATAACAGCAGTTTTTCTACATAAGATCTGTTAGTTTGTCTTTCCCAACAGTAACTGGTAGTAGTAGTGGTATATATATATTTTTCTGATTATTATTCATGTGTGATATTCTGGTGCAAAGCCCTATGGTAAGGACCTTCCAGTGCATTAAAGGATCAATTGTGAATAAAGCTAGAAAAATAGCATATAAGAATATAGGGTAAAAATAATTAGATCACCATGGTTTTGCAAAGAAAGCACAGTCCTAGGGAGGTTAAAGAGAGTATTTTAACATAGTCGGCCAAATTCATCTTCTCAAATTACTTCTGTGCACTTATCACCCTACCTCTCTAGAACCCTAGCTTAAAGTGGCTTTCCTATCTATGAAGGAGGCAGTTTAAAGTCGTCCTCCTATTTACATTTCTAGTTTTTCCTCCTGTATCTTCCTATAGGAAACTTCTTTTCAATCATACTGGTCTGTGTGTGTCCTGAAAGCATGCCACCTTGATTTATATCTGTGTATGTTACTCATTTTGTTTCTCCTGCTTGGTATATCCATCTTATAAACCTTCAGATTACTAAACCCTTATAATTTCTACCTATTTTGAAGGATTGTATTATTCACCAAGCATTTAATGTGTATTGTCTAGTATTGCTATTTGCCTTTCAAATGTCTTATTTCAACACTTAGTTTATATCCAGCTACTAGATATATTAGATATTTCCTGTCATATCAAGTACATTCTATCAGGTACAAAGATAAGTATGCTCACTTTTTATCTAGTTACTTTTCAGAAAGAACTGGGCTTTAAACATATACTCTCCGTTGTACAAACAGGAGTCGTTGCGGTTGCCGTGATGTACTGCCCAGAGAGGCACTCATTCATTTCTCTAGCTGCTGAGATTATCAGTGGCTCGACTCTCAGTTGAGCTTCTCTTTGGAGATCGGCTAGGCTGAAAAATGCTGCCATTCAAGGGCAGGCCCTGGTCCAAGGGACAGCTCATGTGCATTGATTTTGATGATGCAGCAGTACAAAGAAGCACCCTAAGAAGCAGGAATTATTATTTCCATTTCACAGAAGAGGAAATTGTTTGGGAACACTCAGCATGGATAGTAGAGCTTGTATGAAACCAGGCAGTATGCTCCAGAGCAGTACTGTCAAATGGAAATATAATAATTTTAACTTTTTTAATGGGCTTAAAAAGGTAAAAAGAAATAACATTAATCTTCATGTATTTTATTTAACTCCATATATTCAAAGTATTCCATCATGTAATCAATATAAAAATTATTCATGAAATACTTTACATTGTTTTTTCCTCTTTTTTTTGCACTCTTTGAAATGGATTGTACATTTTATACTTATGACTCACCTCAATTTGGATTAGCCACATTTCAAATGCTTAATAGCTACATGTGGGCTCCTTTTTTTTTTTTAAAGCTTTTATTCATTTATTTATTCATGAGAGACACAGAGAGAGGCAGAGACATAGGCAGAGCGAGAAGTGGGCTCTCTGCGGGGAGCCTGATGCAGGACTAGATCCCAGAACTCTGGAATCATGACCTGAGCTGAAGACAGACCCTCAATCACTGAGCCAGCCGGGTGCCCCTACCTGTGGCCTCCTTATTGGACAGTGCACCACTAGAGTCCTGCATTTAATTAAAATGCTAAGGCCATATCAGTATGATGTTGAAGAGCCAGATAATTGTTTTTAAAGGTCAGTCGTGGATATTGAAAAAACTACCTAACAGATGTTACATAGACAAACCATCCAATTTGATCTGAATTTGTTTTTCCTGTTGAAATAGCAGATAAATCAGCGGTCCTCTTTGTAGCTATTTTCTGGCTTCTAAGACTAGGATCTGAAATTTATCAGCCTTTCTCTATCTGTCCTTCTCTGGACTCCAGGGATTCAGAAGATAGGTATTTCTTGTATGACCAGGAGAAGAGGGAGATGAATTTAGTTGAGAAAAGAAAATATTTAATGAATGAGGTTGGAAAGCCAAGGCTGAGGAAGAGTGAGAGAAGGGCTGAGGGTTGGGAATGGAGATGCGGTTAGGAACCAAGAGGTGAAGGGAGGCCAGCAGAGGACTGTCTTGCAAAATGCCCGTTGTTACTGGATTCAGCTGTTTGCCTATAGACCTGGAGTGTTTTGCCAGGTTAAAAGTGGACTCTTCGAAGAATGAAAGCAGGCTGGCTTCTCTTTCCACAGATCTGCTATGGTCTGTGAGAACTTCTGCCCCTGGAATTCACAGCAGAACAGATACAATTTCCTACTTATCCTGTCCCAGGTCCCAGATCATTGCATACCATCAGCCAGCACACAGTTCTTTTTCTTTTCAAGGGCTCTAGCAGTAATTGCTACAGGGTGCTGATAGGCATTGCAACAGCAATCATGAGCAACTATCAGAGAAGCTATAAGTTATGAACTCAGAAAACTCTTGAAGATGTCACAGTCCTTGTCCTTGATCTATAATGAGAACCAAGTGGTGCCAGAGCTCTTTTTAATCTTCCTTTTCAGATAATTCATGGAAACATCCTATGCTGCCTTTTATTTCTGAAGCATTGGATTCATTATCATTTCTTTCTTTTTCATTCTCTCATTCCTTGTGGCATTTATGCCTGAATATCTAGTTAGGATGGATAGATGTACTTAGAATTATATATTATTAGAATCAGATAGCATCTTAAAGACTATTGTGGTATCCTTTTTGTATTAAGGAAGAAAAAAATGTAGAGATTACCGAGTAGTGATAGGAATGGTTTAGCAGAGTAGTTTTCAGAGATACATTTAAAGGTTTAAGCTAAGTAACAGGATGGGGTTAATATATCTAGACAGAGGTCTTATAGTTTCAGTTAGACCTCACCTAACATTGGACACAAATCTCAAGTATGTCAGAAAATTAAGTCTTGTCACTAGGATAAATTTAGCTTTTGGATAAAGGAGCAGGGGTCACTCAATTATAATATTAAAATATCTTTAACTGCAGCGCAAACACTGATTATTAAACCTGGCAGCATTAATATTGGTGTTCACTTGCCAGTGTTTGGCTAACTAGTGAGGAGCTTATCATGACAGGGCAAGGTGTCACTTGGTTTCTGGAATGAGGGAAACAGGAAAGGTGAATAGGGTTTGATGTTCATTTAACATTCTCCCTGAAGTGTCAGCTTAATAAAAGTAGACTCCAGCCTTGTTTGTACTTCCAATTGTCTTCTTGTAAGAATCATTGGGAAGAGCCATGACCTTATCTACTACACAGTTAGTTTGAATGATCTCAAGTATAACAAGTTACCTCTTTGGCAAGAAAAAGGTAACTCAAAAGAGAAAAAAGCTAATATAAAAGATGAGTGCCTGACAGTCCTGTGGGTTTTGAAAGAGACTTCTTTGCCAGGGTCCTTGATAAATAAAGGAAGCATCTCTAGTGCTCTCTTTTAGGCTTCCATAACTGGCATTGAAAGGAGGATCAGAACAAAACCATCTAAGACCTCAGGTGGAAGGAAATATTTAGGCAGTTTTTGGATACCAATGAAAAAAGACTTGCCATTTTAACTTTCAAGAACAATTATTTAGGTGTCTGTAAAACTCATAGTAATAGCAAACATTTATGGAGCTCTAACTTGGCTGTTCATGTACTATTACCTTTGAATATCACACTAACCTTATGGACAAGGTTATGTTATTCCATTCTACCCATTTTATAGGTGAGCGAATTGAGATGGAAAGACAGGAAGGAACTTGCTCAAGGACATGCAGGGGGTAATCAGCAGAGCTGGGATTTGCACTTTGATGTCAGTTTGATGTCAGAGTCTGAAAGTTTAGCCACCACACTGCACCACCAGTTATCTGAAATTCCCTTTTATAAATGCTAACACTAACCCTGAAAGCATTTTCGGAACTGCGGTGAAGGCCAGTACTCGGACCTGGAGGGTGCATGTGGTTTATTACTATCCAAAGCATCCTAATCATAGTGGTTACTGATGCAGTTCTCTTTGAACCTTTTGTTTTAATTAGAAGAACTAAATGAACTATTTAGTAGTTTTTAATATTGCAGAACTCATGAAATATTTAAGAATGCTCTAAATAGGAGAATTAAAATGATAATTTTAACAATTGGATTTCAAGTCTGGATTCTTTCCTTATAATTGAATTACCAAGCTATGCTTTATAAATATAAAGCTACTGTGTGAGAATTCACTCAAAACTCCGGGGGCTTTGTACCAGAAAAGAGAGATACTGAAGACTGAGGTAAAAATAAAAATAAATAAAAATATCTTGCATTTCCATTTGTTTTTCTGTTTATAAAATCCCCCCCTTTGTATTATCCTCACTTTTTTTAAACCAACTACCCTTCCTTAGACATAGACTATCTTACTTATGAGGAAACTGCAACTCCTCATGAGGAATTTTTTTTTTCAAGTCATCTATCAGAACTTAGACCCAGTTTTCTTCAGCTCAGAGTCTTTACTCTCATCCTCTGCACATAAATGTGGACAGAAAGTCTATGTCCATTCACCAATA
This sequence comes from Canis aureus, assembly GCF_053574225.1. Taxonomy (NCBI): domain Eukaryota; kingdom Metazoa; phylum Chordata; class Mammalia; order Carnivora; family Canidae; genus Canis; species Canis aureus. Next base: position 29,225,370 of record NC_135618.1, read on the forward strand.
GCCCAAAAATCTGTTTTGGAGAAGCTACACCCAGGCAAGTGGAGGGCATTATCTAAACAGTATGAAAATAAGTAGCAATTGGCACCCCGGAGGAGTAGTTAGCAGTGCAGGTTCAGCAAGGCAACTGGATATTCCTGTGGTGGGCCCTGCAATCATTTATCAGGGCCCACATGGAGGGGCAGGCGAAGGACAGAAATCTGATGATATTAAGAGAACTGAATTAGCCAGTTGAACATTGCTAGGTTTTACATTTTATCTTGAGTTTCTACACATTTCATAAAAAGTATACACAGATGGAGGCAAAAAAGAATAAGGAATCTACCTGTTGGAAGTGGTACACAAGGTAGGGAAAATAAAGCAGAAAAAAATCCATTTATTAGACCCTATTTGATTTAGAGTGGAGATGCCTAAAGGATGAAACCCCTTATAAATTTTTTTGTCTGAGGATGGTTTGGTCTCAGAGAGTGAAATGTGGTTTAGCATGCTAATCGCTTTAGTTGCGAAGAGAGGAGAAATGTGAGGAAAAGAATGGGAGAGATGTTGACAGACCACACGGAATGAAGCTGTGTTCTGGAGGATGTGTTAATAAAGATGCCACTGCACAGCACTTTTCTTCCTATTTCTTATGAGACTCATTGGAACTGAAATAAGAAATGCATGTTCTTCACTCAAGAAAACCTCAAGGCTCTAAGAAAAACAACTATTAAAACAAAACGACAACAACAACAACAAAAAAACAAATGACAAAAAAACCCAAAGATATAAAATTTTGGTTGGTTGGACACCTCTCTTCACGTTCTGGAAATTACAAAGTCTGAGGTGGAAAAGGCTCAGAAGTCATCTCTGGTCCTGTGTCTCTGTCCCCTCAGTCACACTTTTGTCCGTTCTTGGGTTTATCCTCGAACTCTGCATGATAAGAATTTTGCTGCTTCCTAGGCAGCCCCTTCCTGCTGGTGGAAAGCTGAGAGGCTCCATCTGAACTTCTGTCTGCAGCCCTACTTCCGTCTGAGGTACTTGAGCAGGAATACATCTACCCTTGTATCCAGGTCACTATTCTTCCCTAAAAAGGCAATTATTGCTTTCTCTGTGGCCCTCAAGATTTGCAGTTCTGTTTTCTGCTCCACCTTCCACTCCTTAATTTGTTTAGTTGCCCTTTCACAAAAGGGGTATTGCCTAAGGATGTGAGGAAGAAGAACAGTCTGTATAACACAGAAGTCCAAGGTCTTCATGCAAATTGAAAAAAGTTGGTGAGTCGAGAAGAAGAAATTTGGAAAGTGTGGAGAGTTTGTGTCAGGGCATTCTACTCATTTTACAGAACTTATAAGTGACTAACTCAGTGAAGTAGTTATTTATGAGAAGTCAGCTAGATGTTTGAAACTGCAGCAAAACAAATCACTTATGCCCCCGGGTTCCCTTTGAGGCCTCTTCCCACCACAGCAGTCAGGCTGACTGGGAACAGCTGGTATCTGCCGATGTCCTCTGCTCGTTTAATTGCTCTTTTCCAGGTTCTTCCTGGTGTGGAGTCCACAGCATGGGGGATTTCTCAGAAGCTCAGCCCCAAAGGGCCGTTACTTTGCATCAGAAAGAAGTGTCAGAGGGAGCCTGAGCATCCTCAGAGCCAAGGCCTCACCTCTGCGGATACCAGCTTCTCCAAAGGCTGATGGGCCCAGTGATAGATTGGAAGGAAAAAAGAAAGAAAATAAAGAAGAAAGAAACCAGAGCCAAAGAGGAGAATAAAGAAATGCTTGAAGATTCTAACAAAAACAAGTGGGAGCATATTCCCCTAATAAGGAGCGGTATTTTACTATTTACTAACAAAAGTATCCCAGAAATTTAAAAACCTCTTTCAGCTTTTGAGACAATCAAATGTACACTGCCTATTTCAGAGACACTTGCTACAAACAGATTTAATTGCATTTAATCATTAAGGCCCTTTTTTTCTTACTTTTATTCTATTTTTTTAGGTCACTTGAAAATACCCTTCTAAAGAAAGATTTTGTGTTTATGTAAATCTGAACTTTTTGCCATCTGCATATACCATAAACATTCATAAAGCAAATTTTAAGATCTACTCTTTTTTTATCTTTTTTATAAATTTATTTTTTATTGGTGCTCAATTTTCCAACATACAGAATAACACTCAGTGCTCATCCCATCAAGTGTCCTCCTCAGTGCCCATCACCCAGTCACCCCCACCCCCTGCCCACCTCCCCTTCCACCACCTCTAGTTCATTTCCCAGAGTTAGGAAGACCTACTCTTTTGTTTGTTTGTTTGTTTATTTTTGAGTTTCAGGCTCATCCCATACATACTGTCTAAAGTGAGAACATAGAGCAGGAAAGTTGAAAGGGACAGGATATCCTAACTAAATCTACTAGGAAGGGCACTGTTAACCCTGCCATCTAAGGAAAGTGGAGTTCAGGGTTATGGGAAGCCACCTGAGCAGGGCACAAAGAACCTACTGTGGCTCCAGGGCCAGGAGAGGTAAGGACTAGTGAAGGATGAGACCACTTCTCTGATCAGGACTGTGGTCAGGTGACTTGCTTCCATTCTTGGCTCTCTCATTCACCAGCTGGGCAAAATCTGTTCAGTCACTTATACATTTTGGGTCATTCTTCCCACTTGCAGCAGGAGGAGGTTGGATTAGATCATTCATATTTCCAGTTGAGCTCTTGAGTGCTTTAAGGCTTCTCTGGAGGAATCTTGTCTGGGGCAAGGGGTTGATTGTATGGAGAGGGAGCAGATGGTGGAGGCTCAATAAATACCTCCCCTCATTGTTTATAATTTGACCCATGACCTGTTTTACAAATTGGACTTCCACTTCAAGTTTCACTCAACAAATATTTTTTCAGCGTATATTACATAAGATTTAATTTGGGAGAAAAAAAAGGCACTGCTGCCAAAAATAGTGTGAAGATAACTGGCCTGTATGGTTTCAGAAATCCTTTCCAGCATTAACATTTTATGATCTTAATCTAGGAAATACAGATTCATTTATTTTTCACCATGGGAATCAAAAGGTATGAGCAATTATCTTGAATAATTAAGATAGGGAAATGTCATAGCCATTGTTTCTCTGTAAAGTATGCCACTTCTGTGAAACATTAAAAAAAAAGCAGAAAAAAAAAAACCCCAAAAAACAAAAAAAAACTTTTGCAAGTTGATTTCTCCCTTCCAGTGAAGAATACCATAGTGTAAACTTTCCTGATTTTTTTTTTTTTTTTTTTTTTTTGGTCACCCAAAGGAGGATTCGGCTGTATCAGAACATTCACAGACCAGAGCAATGCTTTTTATTTTTCAACCAACAGATTATTAAATCAGGAAGTAAAGAAAATGAATTTACTTTAACCTTAGAAGATAACTAGAAGTCCTAAAAGAATCATGCATAATTTTGGACATTTGATTCTCTTCTATCAACAACAGAAAATAAGAAAACCAATGTCTATACACACAAAAATTATACATATCAGATCCAAGGTACCAAGTTTGGAGTAGAATTCATTCATGAATTTCTTAGTTTAGATTCATTTTCTGAAAGGGTTAATTCAATAACTGAGTTGTTGAGATCAAGCTTTTGAACATTGAGAGCATTTGGCTCAGTATATACTAAATAATATACTTTGATTTTATAATTGTTTATTGATGACATAGCATGCTTTCTTTATAACTGGAGAAATCTTTTTTACATCCCTCCTGCCATACATACATCATGTACTAAGGAGGGAAATCTCAAAGTAAAGACAGTGAAGTGACTTAAGTGATTTAACGGAGGTAGGTAAACATAAAAGTGGGTCAAAGTGTGCCTCACATATGCTCTACTCATGCCCTAAGCAGTGGCTGAATTTAGTAAATTATGTAATTAATTTGTCTTGGCTTTACTCAGTTAATTACACATTGATAGATTAATTATTAGTCATAACTGCAAATAGGTCTTAAAAATGGGAGATTATTTTTCTTTTAATATCTGACTTTTTGATCCAATGGAATGATCCAGTGATAAAAATCGATAGGCAGGTAAAGAGCTCCAAATACTAATTGTTTCTGCATCCTTTATTTGATAGCAGAGAAATGATTTTTTTTTTTTGAGGATATTCCTTCTGTTTGAATTTGTAACTTCTGTCTGAAAAATCAGTAGTTTTCATTTTTATTTGACAGGTTTTAACTGAACCATGGTTCAGACTATCAGAAAAGACTTCATTATAATGTGGGAAGGGTTAAAACTAAAATTAATTTTAAGTGAGTGAAAACTACAGGAGCAAGACTTGTGATAGGAGAGTCTTTATAAAAAAATAAACAATTAAAGGGAGATGATTTTATCAAGGAAATTTTATATTGTGTTTCTTAGCTCTCTTAAAGTCTTTCTGTCAGGTTTTAAATTGCTGAGGTTTTTTTATTTGTATTTAAAAGAGGTTGATTTCTCGGACTGAAGGCATTGCAAATAGTCCCTAAGAACTGAATTCCAAGGAAGATCCTGCTATAGTAAAGCTATATTAGCTAGAATATTCTCTATAGCATACTCCGTAGGAAAAATTATGGGAGTTTTACAGACATTAGAAGAAGTAGTAAAATAATAAAAAACAAAACACATTTCTTAAAGAATCCTTCCAAACAAGTTAAAGCTTATCAGTCTGAAGAATTTAATGAGTCTAGTATTTCCCTTTTACAGCTAATTTCTCAAATTGTCCATTTATTATTATTTTTTTGGTGTAACTTTAAAGTCTTCACAAAGCAATATCCATAACTAAAGTTAGCACATAAATATTGTATCACTGAAGCCGCCTTGTAAATAGAGAAGCAAAATCTCAGCTTTGCAGTTTACAAAATCAAGCCCACTGGTTTAATGCCCTTACTTCCCAAGATGGTCAAACCCACCCGAGTGACTTACTAAGGTATCTGGCGTCGACAGCCTCGTGGTGTTCAGTCCTACCAAGGATGGGAGAGTTTGGGACATCCAGTTTGAGATCATTGCCATGGTACTAAGCACAGCGCCAAGCTTCAGCAGTGGAGGACTCATTGCTGTGAAGCTAATGAGTTTTCATAGTGACTGATTAAGATCCTGGTGCTGGGCTGGCAGCGGGAGGCGTGACTGCAGCAGCCACATCCACAGCATGAAAAGAGATCAACTTTCCCGGCTCTAATCACTGGGGAAAGCTCACAGAACCTCTTTTCCCCCACCCTCGTGGGGAGTGCCTTGCTCTTCCTTTTCCTTCCTTTCCGGACACTTTGCTGGTTCATCAAATGAAATAATCTTGATAGGGCTTGGTTGGTATTTATGAGAGCAAGCGGTTGGTGGGAGAGGGACCCTGAGCTCTTCCACTGTACTCAGTCACCATCAACAGTCTAACCTCCTCTGGGGTTTTCGTGAGTATAATCAGCTGCTCTTTATCCTTCATAAAAAATACACCTCTAGATGGAGGTCTGCCAAAGTGCACATTTCAAGCATCAAACTTCATACCTACGGATTTCTCCTAGCCTACACAGAGTACTTCTGGGCAGAGCATGAAAACAAAGTCTGCAAACAATTTCCAGGATGATCAGATATTCAGAGGAAGAGATTTTTTTACTTTTTTAACAGTAACCTAAAATTAGCATTGTTGCCTCTAAGAAAAAAGTCAAAGATTAATAGCTGCTGCCTGTGGAGAACATCACCCTAGGCAACTTACTTGTGAATAGACAGAAAAGGCAGCCTTAGAGGAAAGCTTCTGTTATGGAAATTTCATATGTTTCCAGTTTTGCTTTTAAGAATCAGTGCTTCCTAGTTGTTCAAAGGACGAACTCAGTTAACTCTATTTTCACCTGGCGAAGAATGACAGACGACTGCTGCCTGTCTGTCATAACAGAACATGTGACTATTAAAAACGAGCACAGGACTTGGATTTAGGGACCCTGAGGGTCCAGTCTTATTTTCCTCTGGTCAGTTGAGTGACTGGTCAGTGACTTAACATCCGTTGGTTTTCATTTTTCAGGTTTGGACTCCATGCTCTCCAAGGCCTCTTCCAGCTTTAAAATTCAATGATCTGGGGACACCTGGGTGGCTCAGTGGTTGAGCGTATGCCTTTGGCTCAGGGTGTGATCCCAGGATCCTGGGATCAAGTCCAGCATCAGGCTCCCCACAGGGAGCCTGCTTCTCTCTCTGCCTGTGTCTCTGCCTCTCTCTGTGTCTCTTATGAATAAATAAATAAAATCTTTTAAAAAAGTAAGGTAAATAAAATACAATGATCTGTTTATTAGAATTGGCAAAGGTGTATATTGAATTTGGGGCTTGTGGATCGTATTATTATATTCTTCTTACAAATACTATAAATTGCCCCTATCCAAATCTCGGGTCCCGAATGGAATAAATCAGAGGCCATTGTTTTGTACAATATATATGTCCTAAAATAAAAAATGTAGAGAGAAGACATGAAGGGAAATGTGCCTGAATGAAAATTAAATGAAAAGGAACCTGTTATAAGAAGGAAGTATACTATTTTGATTCCTTAGGAGAATTCTGGAATTGTTTATAGCTGGAATTCTCAGCCCAAGATATATATTTTTCATAAACAGTTTTGGCAGGAGAAATAAAAGAAATGTCTTTAATAAAATTGAAAGAGATACATATTTATAGAAGTATGTATGTCCTTTATTCTCAAAAAGAGCTTTAAACTAAGATGAATACTGAGAGACTCCTCAAGTCTTCCTTGCTTCTATTACCTAGGAACTTAGGCTTTTTTCCCTTCAAAATACAACCAGATGATTTTAGTTGACTCTTATTTTTTTTTTTAACCACAGGCCCAGAAAACCAAATAATACTTATTTGTGTCTTTCAAAAAATCATACATGAGAGACTATAAAGGTGAAAGCACAATAGTTTATATATTAAAGTTAGCCTTGAATAAGAGTATTCATAGAAAGGACTGAAATTTTGCATTAGTATTACAATGTGGCAATAACAAAAAGCAAAGTGGATTTACGAATCTAATTATTTGAAATATACACCTGGAACTTTACCTGATTTAGGAGGGGTAGTGCCTTTTCAAGAGCTTAATTTCCAGAATTGAAAACTAATATACATGCAGTTGTTAGATCATTTAAGATGCAACATGGCAGATGGTAATTATAGTTATTAATGAACTATCAGTCAACAAAATAATAGCATCTTTAGAAGAATACAGGATTGCATGTCAGGGGAACCAGTGTTCTTATTTGCAAATTAAAAAAAAAAAGGAAGAGGGGCACCTGGGTGGCTCAGTCAGTTAAGTGTCTGACTCTTAATTTCAACCCAGGTTATGATCTCAGGGGGTGGTGGGATCAAGTCCCACATCAGACTGGGTGCTGGGCGTGGAGTCTACTTATCCCTCTCCCTCTGCTCCTCCTCCTCCTCTCTCTCTCTCTTTCTCAAATGAACAAATAAATCTTTAAAAAAAGAAACGTGCATACTTTAAAAAAAGAGAAGAAATAAAGAAAAACACAACACAAATGGAATGCTTCTTGCAATTTCTCAGAGATGCAAGTAACTAAAGAATGGAAGGAACAGTATGAAAGTTTGTAATTTGATGGTGTTTATCAACAACATCAAATCTATAATGTGTTGTTTTTAGAATAGGTTTTAATGGCACACATTGAAATAAAGAGCTTAAATTATAATGATTATTAGTTGTGGGAAATAAAAATAGCTCCTATTTGTAAAGAGCTAAATAGTTTGCTGTGCTCTCATAATCTAGTGAAGTGATTATCATTATAATTCCCATTTTAGAAGTTGAGTTTTAGTTTGCAGATGGGGGAGGTGATTATTTTATGTAGTAGTAACAGCTTGTTTTCAGGGCAAGAAATCCCATGGTTACAGAAGTTCCATAAGAATAGTGTGAATGGTGCTGGTTGAGTAAGTAGCCAGAGATGAAGTTGGAAATACTAGCAGTGACCAGCTCCCAGAACTTCAGGGCCACCCAAAGATGTTTGGAAATTATCTTGTATATAATTCAAGAATTTTAAGCAAAGCAGTGAAGTCATTAGTCATTGAGATTTATATTTCAAATTATTACTACTTTGGCGTTTTTATGATGCAGCATAGACAGATGGGTATTGCAGGAACAGCAAAGCAAATCAGAGACTGGAAGGTCACTTAAGGGCATGTTCCAGTTTAGGCAAGAGAGGATGAGGTCCAGGAGTAAGATACTCAGTGAACTTCAAAAGGTTGGATTCCATGAAGATTTGAGGTAGGATTGGTAGCACTTAGTGTTTGAATAGATTTAAGAAGTGAGGGAGAGAGGAAGTTACCAAGGGAATTTCAGATTTGGGATTTGGGTGGTGAATATTCATCAGGATAAGAATACAATTTTAGAAGTATGACTTAGGGAGAAGATAGAGTTCATTGTCACATATCAGGTATGAGTCACCTATGGTAGAGAAAAATCTCTGAATGGTAATGTACAATACATATAGAGTTTAGAAAAGAGTTAATTTCACTAGACCACAAAGGCCTAGTAAAAATAATGTGTCTGCATAGATGATAAAAATGGTTAATTTAGACATACATTGTCTTCAACTATCAATGATTTTATTTAGACCTTAAGATAATATCTAGATTTATTACCTGTACATGATTACCTGTACATTTTTATCTAAAAAAAAAAGTCCCATCACTAGTAAATAGTGAAAATGTTACTAAATCTAGTAATCTAGCAAAAAATGTGACCTGACCAGATATTTATTTTCTTTTTAGAATCTCAATGTAGGTCAGTAACTATAAAAGCTACAACAGTGCATTACTGCTCACAGAGAGCTGAAAGATATTGATTAATGTATTTATTTATTAGATGTTTTATGGTGGGCTGTCCTTTTATTACCTAGAAAATATTTCATGACAAACCTATATGATAAATAATTAATAAATATTGACCAAGAAAGACTTGCAGGTGATCTTATATAATATCAGCATATTTGGTCATTGAAATTTTTTTCCCTTGATTTGGAACACAAATGTTTAACAGTGCTTTAATGCTCAAAACACTTTCTAGTTTGGGGGCTATTCGTGTTGTAGGTATTTGTGGGTTTTGGAGGAACCCAGCTTAGGCAGACATGAAAAAGTAAATACATGAAAAAACCTGATGGCCCCATAAAATATTACAGGAAACCTAAAAGGTTGACTATAGGCAAAACAGGAAAGAGATTGATATTACTTGTTTGATGATAGAAAATTTAAGAAGGAATAGGCTATTCATACTTTATTTTTATAATTTAACATTTTTAAACTTTGTAGATGATTTGAGAAAGAAAGGAAAATGGCATAATAGATGTAGTTGTAAAAATACAACTGTAGGGAGTAGAAATTATTGATGAAGAAGGAGGAGGAAGCATGGAAGGTAGGGAGGAGGAGGAGCCTATGGGGAGGAGGAGAGAGTAGTAATTGGATAGAATACTGAAAAACAAGTTGTATTGATTGGCTAAAAGAAGTTAAAGTAACCTCTGGAAGAAACAAAGTGGACTCCTCTTAGCAACCTAAGTAGGAAAAGTAGGAGGAGTGGCATACAATTGAGGAAAACAGAGTGGTTTTTGCTCTGTTTCACCAAATCACTCTGGTGATGCTATATACCCTGGAGGGTGTGGTATGTGAATGATTAGGTAAATAAACAGTTCCATTTAGGAGTCTCCATTTTCTCATCTGTAAAATAATGGATAAGTGAATCTATGTGGAGGGATTGACTAAGAGAATATACTTAAAAGTGCTTGTAACATGGCAGATGCTCCTTTAAAGGCAACCTTATTTCTGATAAGAAATGGCACGACTGAGGCAGGGCCAGAAAGTGTAGACCAGATTAAGGAACAATGAGCCCTGAAAAAGTGGGAAGTTTGTCTTTGCAAGGGGTAACTGAGTTGGGCTTGGAGTATATGAGGAGATTAATACAACTCTGCTATGCAACACAAAGTCACTCTGGGTCTCTGGAACTAATAGTCCAATTCAAAGCAGAAAAGAAGGACTAGTATTCTTGCTTCCTCCTTCATTGAGAAGCCAAAGTAATTACAAGAAAATTTCCATCAAGTCCCACTACCATATCAACTTACCCACCCCACCTAAGTCCACATATGCCACCTTTTCTCCTATTGTTACGGACTAATTGTCTGTGTTCCTAGGTAAGATTGATCCCTCCCCTGTCCAGTAGGTCAGTACCTTTCAGACTATCATGCATAGGAATTACCTGGAAAACTTGTTAAGACCCAGATCCTTAGGTCGCACCCTTGAGAGTCCTAATTACTGGCTTTAGCATAGGACTAAATACTTTGTATTTCTGACAGTCTCCCAGCTGATATACATGCTGCCGTTTTTGGACCACCTTAGCCAGCCCTAGATCACATCCATCTGACCTACTCAGACAACTCTCTTAATTCTTTCTGACATCAAGAAATCTTCTCTCTTTAATGGATCATGCCCTTATATCTCTTATTTTACATATAAATAGTACTTTCTTGATCCTACTTTCTATCCGTTTATTCCCCTATTTCTCATATCTTTAAAGCATTCCTTCTTGAAAGAGTTGTCTATACTCACCATCTTCAGTTTATTTCTTTCTAATCAAGTTTTTGTCCACACTTCTCCACTCCACTGGTACTACTTTTATCAAGGCCACAAATGATCTCACATTGCTAAATGATTCCACATGTAGCAGTCAAGTCTCAGGCTTCAATTTCCTTGACCTATGAGCAGCATTCATTAGACTTTTACTTTCTCCTCCTTGAAGTAATTTCTTCACTTGGCTTCAAGGATATCATACTCATCTAGTTTTCCTTCTACTTTCTGACCTATCTTTTTAGTCTCTTTGTTGAATCTTCCTCATCTATATGCTAATGACTCCCAAATTCATTTCTTCCTAGCAGACCTCTCCTATCAATTCAGACCTGTATATCCAATTATCTACTTGACATCTCCACTGGGATGTTTAATAGACATCTTAAATTGAACATGTTAAAAAATGAGCTCCTTCCCCCATCTCCAGCAAACAAAACAAAACCAAAAAAAAAAAAAAAAGGAAAGAAAGAAAGAAAAGAAATAAATAAAAACCACATACATGCAGACATTCCTACATTCTTCCCATTTTAACTCCATGGTTCAGTTGGTCAGGACAGAAAGTTAAGTCTCAAACTTAACTCCCCCTCACCCCCCACATCTCTTATCAATTCCATCAGCATGTCTTCTAGTTTCTACTTTAGAAAATATATCTAGCATTTTACACCATACCCATTGCCACCATTCAAGTCACCATCATCTCTCATTTAGTTTACTATAAATGCTACCAGTTATTGACCTTGTATTACTTCAGTCCATTTTAACTCCCTAAACCAGAGTGATTCTGTTGAATTATTAAGTTAAATCAGAATCACTGGTTGATTTTCTGAATATTTAATTCAGAGTGATTAAAATATGTCAGATTATGTTATCTCTCTGCTTAAAACTCTTTGATAGATTCTTGTCTTGCTCATGGTAAAAGTCACAATGTTTGCATGAATTGTAAGGTTCCACATAATCTGGTTTCCTCTTATTCTTCTGATATCATTTCTTATAACTCTTCTCTTTGTTCGCTTCACTGGTGCTACTGTGTTCTCCTTGGGCATTTTTCTCAGAGACACAAAATAATCTTTCAACTCAGGACCTTTGGACTTATTCTTCTGTAGTAGAATTCTAATCCCTCAATTCCTTTTTGTTTTATTTCAAAAATTACCTTCTCATAAGGCCTTTGCTTGACCATGCCATCTCAAATTTCTCCTCTTTTCATCTGATTACTTCTACTGTTTTTTGATAGTTCCTTTTTTTCTCCTTAGAATTTATCACAAGTTAGCATCTCAATATATTTTATTTATTCAATCTGTTTATATTTGTTTTTTTTCCACTAGAAATGAAGCTTCATGAAGGCAGGAATGTTACTTGTTTTGTTCACTGAGGTATTCTCAAAGGTTAGAAGAGTGCCTGGAACATAGTAGGTTCTCAATAAATATTTATTAAACAAATGACTAAATGAATATGTTATTGTTTTCTTCCTGGCTTGCCCTCATTTTAAAAGAAGATCGTTTTCAGTGTGGAATTAGAACAGAGCCTATATTTTGCAAAACAAATCAGAGTAATATAGTGCATTTTGCATGTGTGTTTTATGTGTGCATGATGGATGTATATGTGGGTAAAATGATATTGTAAAATATTGAAACATTATGCTTTTAGCTAAGAATGCTGCTTCTTTCCAGATTTAGAATGCAAGCACGTTTGATTTAAGCCAAGAAATACTGTCTCTAACTCTTGTTATGTCTTCTCTTGATAAAGGGCTCAAGTCACTGGAACTCTAAATAAATATGGAAGCAATCTTTTCTTGCTCTTGCCTTTGGCTAATGAAGTTTGTCTCTAATAATGTGGGGAAGGTGGAAGAGACTGTAGGTTATGGAAAGGTTGAGTTTAAACAAAATGAGTTAGAGAAGATAGAGACCTGAGTGTCCATTCACCCAACTGCCCTTCATTTGGCCCTTGGCAATCAATTAGGGACCACTTATAGCTCCCAGAATTCAGTGCTTTGCTACTCTTGCCTTGAGCTTTCAGGGTTGTCTTAAAAGTGTTCACTAATGAAAGAGTGAATTTAGAGTGAAAAACATTAGCAAAGTTCTTTAAAGGAGGGATTTCTGTCTTTTCATCTTTTCCTTCATCTGTGAAGCCGACTGATGCTCTATAAGCCCGGGGGATCCTTGGTTGGCAGCTGTTCTTGCTACTTCAAAGGAGAAAAAATGGATGTGTCGGGGAGAAATATATTCAGGGCAAACATGTTTTTTCCCCTGACTTTCTACTCAACATTGAAGAAGTGGGAAAATATAAATCCAGGATTAGACTAGTGGAAAGGAGGATACAGTGTGGTGTGACAGAGAGACCCTCAGACTAAAGCAGGAGACTTAGATTTTGCATCAGCTTAGTCACTGTCTAGCTCTAGGTTCTTCAACTCGGAAATGAAGATATTAAACTGAATTTCCTATGTAGCCCCTTCCATAATTAAATATCATTCTTAAGAACTCAGACTTTATCCCTGTAGTCACACAGGCACCTTCCCATTCTCTGCTTTGACACGACTAGCTCTGTGATCTCCCAGAGCCTTGGTTTCTCTGTGTATAAATTCGTGATAACAAGAGAACCTGATTGCTTAGGTATTTGTGAGGATGAAATAAACTTTTGCATATGAAGCACTTGTTACAGGACCTAGTAAACAAGGAGCTTTCAATTGATGTTAGTCATCATTATTCTTGTGCAAAGATGCTTGTTTTCTCCATCTTTGTGGAAGAAAACAATAGAGATAAAAATTGTTAGTGATAAGTAGTGAAGATCCTCAAACTTTGTGGTGAATTATCAATATAAAGGCTTATCTTTAAGTGGTTTAAAAATGCAAAACATTTTTTGATTCTAATGTTGTTGGTTCACAGGGACTGACTGCTAAGAGTATTCTAGAAAGGGTCTAAAACGTGCCCATCCTACAGGCAGCCTTGAGAAGCTGCCTATGTAAGTCTGCCTGCCCGGCACTGTTCTAAGAACTTACCTGGATGAAGTTAATTCTCACACAAACCCTGTGAGGTTGGTATTATTACTAAAACAGTTTATAGATGAGGAACTGAGGCACCAAGAAATTAAATGAGTTATTGGTCACACAACCAATAAATGGCAAGGTCAATATTTGTACCTCAATGGTCACATTATAAGTATGCTCTTTTGACTGTTGTACACGTGCAAACATACCTACACAATATTACAGCACATGCTGATGTCAAATTTTGTCTTTTAGAAAAAATAGTTGGTATTATTTAGGGGAAGCATCGAAATTTAATCATTGGCATGTCCTTGGTAAATGAATTCTTAAAGCTAAGCATAAAAGTGGAAAATAACATGTCTTCACTTGTTGAGTTTCTGTTTAAGTGTGACTGAGCAAGGCTCTAACCATTGACTCTCAGGTAAGTTCAGTCCCTGCTTCATTTCTTTGGAATGTATTTTCAGATTTTTTTAAGTTCACTTAAATCACCAGGACTGACTAAAGTGTTAAATTATTGCCAAAAGCTTGTCTAGAAGAAATTGTTTAGGAAGACAAATCTCAAAGAGGTTGAAAAACTGCCTGGAGATCAGAAAGAAGGCTGATTTCAGGGGTACCACGAACGAATGAAATTGGATCCTTAAATGTGCAATTTTCTGAAATTTGTTATAAGTGTTTCATAGAGCTTATCTCTGTCATGAAATTTGAAGTGTATGGTTAGCAGGAATCAAAAATCTGATGGTAGTCAGTAACCCCAGACATCAAAGTATGGAAGATTACGTTTGTAGCCTGCTTTTTAACAAATCACATCCTAGCAGTTCTACGGAGCTAATTCTTATGTAGCAGCATTAGGATATTATTTTCAGCATTGCTCCCTCATCAGTATGTGTAGTCAAGGTTGTTTTGTGATTTGAAAGCTCTGGGCAGACAAACATAAACACAAATGTCTAAAGATCTGGACTTGAAACAAGTCAGGCATGCTTTGTCATTGGAAGTGTCGTAAGAGTTATGGTTTTAAAAGGGGGGTCAGAAAAACAGAGAAGGCCAGGTCATTAAAACCACACAGATGAAGCTGCACAAATTCATTACCTCATTCCCTTATTCCCTTGTTCTTTTTTATCTCAATGCAATTAAGAACTATTAACCTTAAAAACAGTTTTAGGAGGACATCAGTAGTAACTTAGAAACAGTTCCCTTTGCGAACACTCATCTAAAAGTATGAACTTGACTATAGATAAGCCAAGGAAAGTAGTGTTGACAAAGTTTGTCTCTTGTTATTGAAATCAAATAATTTTTTCTGCTTTGTAATATTCTTCTCTGCACATTTTCAAGCTTAATTATAAATTTCCTGTCACTAGACAAACATAAGCAGAAGTATATTATTAACTCTGATAAATCTTTAAAGGCATTAATGTATTAAACATTTATTGAGTTCATTCTTTGGACCAAGAACTGGACTAAACTGAAAAATGCAAGATTGGTATCAGATAGCCTCATCTTTTGAGCAATTTATCAATCTGGGAAAGTAATAGAACATAAGCAATTATGCACATTTGAGGTGAATAGTAATCTTACAAGTATAGAGATACAGTGGAGTAAAAAGGAGGAAAGGTCAATACCATGTGATGAAATAATCAGGAAAAAACTCATAGGAAAAAGATAATGCTTGAACTAGTTTTAAAAGTCAGGTTCCTAATTTCTTAATTTTTAACTCACTCAGGGAAAATGGACTGTAATTTATAATGGGCCCTTTAATAAGATAGAATTTAAGTCATAAGAAGTTTGGTTCTGTGCTTCCAGTAGAAGAGGTTTATTTTCTTTAGCCCTTCCTTTGTCAGTATGCATCTTTTGTCCAGTATTTTACATTTTTACCCCTTTTGATTAAGAAAATAAAATCATGGTATTTACCCTAACTGTATCTAGGGCTACTGAATGTAAAGAGACTATGAAAAAAAATGGACATTATTAGGAAAACAGCCTTTTTCTTGAGGAGGTAGACCAGTAGAAATACCAGGGCTCCTGAAGGACCTTGCATTATTAAGAAAATGGTTTTCAAAATTTTATGCACATGTCAGCGAGGAGTAGTTTGAATTCTAATATTTACGCATAATCTGAGTGGTAAAGTATGCAGCCCCAAATTTAGTTCTGGTGTAGAGGCTTCTTGCCCGATCTCTGCAGCAAGCTATGCAGGTACATTATAACATGAAGAGTGTTGAAATATTTGCCATTATTGGAAGTGGATTGTCTTTGTAATGCATTTTCTTTCTTTCTTTCTTTCTTTCTTTCTTTCTTTCTTTCTTTCTTTCTTTCTTTCTTTCTTTCTTTCTTTCTTTCTTTTTCTTTCTTTCTTCTTTCTTTTCCTTCCTTCCTTCCTTCCTTCCTTCCTTCCTTCCTTCCTTCCTTCCTTCCTTCCTTCCTTCCTTCCTTCCCTGCTCTTCTTTTCTCCCTCCTCCATTCCATTCCCCTTTCTTTCACCCCTCTCATTCTCTTATTCTCTTTCTTTTGGTATTTTTCTCTTTCACTTTCTCTAAACTTAATTGAGCCTTTCTAGCACCAAAGTAGGATTTAAGTATGGTTTGCAAGGGCATCCACCATGATACTAATGTGTTCCCTATTTTTAACTAGGGCCTAGGTTGTGTGTCTGCAATTTAAGCTTGGATAATTCTAGCATTTTGTACTTCAAATTGGAAGTTTTATGTTTTACCTCTCTACTCTTTCTACAGTATTTTTACTTTTATTTATTTTTATTTTTTATTTATTTTTTATTTATGATAGTCAGAGAGAGAGAGAGAGAGAGGCAGAGACATAGGCAGAGGGAGAAGGAGGCTCCATGCACCGGGAGCACGACGTGGGATTTGATTCCGGGTCTCGAGGATCGCGCCCTGGGCCAAAGGCAGGCGCCAAACCACTGCGCCACCCAGGGATCCCTTTCTACAGTATTTGAAACAAAACAAAATAAACGAAAGTTCTCTTGACATTCAAGCATGCATGCTTAGGCTGTAATGTATCTCTTACTGCAGTTCATAAGGTTTTCAAGAAGTTATTGAATTTGAAGTTGGAGACAGCTCATAACTACTGTTCAATAATGGTGGTACATAATTCATGTGCATTCATTAATAACTTTTTCTTTCAAGAGTGACTAATAAATATGCCAGTGATAAAAAGTAAGTTTCTTCTCATATATTTTTGCTTTCAATAATAATATCTATCAAAATACACATATAAATCAATCAACAGTTTTCTACAAAATTACATTTAAAATTATTTGAGATCAAGGTTTATTTCATTGTGAATCATTTGTGCCTTCAACAGGGATTCATTGATCACCCTTTATATACTGGACACCAAATGCTAGAGATCAAAAATAAAATTCACTCTCATACAAAGTCTCATATTCTGGTTGGGTTCTGATAAGAATAAGGAAGAAATAAATCTATAAAAATCATTTCAATATAATGTAATATATAGTGTGTACAAAATACAATGGAATATAAGTAGGTTTGCAATTAATTCTGTTTGGGTGGGATAGAAAAACCCAGGTGATGGTGGGTTTAGGTGGATTCAGTAGAATTTCCTAAATAGGAAGGAAAGGTCATTCTGCCTCAGGCAGGGCGGGAAGAAGGTGGGGAGAATGAGAAAATGTACCACTGAGGTCACATAGTATTTAGGGAACTCTAAATAGCTTGGAGTGAGGGCAGTGTAGAGTGCATGTTGGGGTGGAGGAGGGTGGAAACAAGATGGGACAGCAGGAAGCAGAAGATTGTGGTTCTCCAAGGAAATTAGAACTCATTACAATTAGGCTTTCAAGAATTGCAGGAAGAGGAATGATACTAGGCTCTTTTAATACTAAGAGGAAGATCACTCAGAAAAATGTGATAAGTACAGGGGAGAGAGGTGAGAAGGAAAGTGACAGCTGGGAAAGCAGGATATTTTGGTGTCCTGGCAAAAATTAAAAGAAAGACAGAGAATGGGGGCACTTTGTGAATTATTAGATGTGGAGACAATACTGACCTCTAGATTTCACAAAATTGAATTAAATGTGCTTGGGAATCTTCTAGAACAGTGCTTCTTAAACATTAAGTTGATATGAATGCCTTGGGGATCTTGTTAAAATGTGGCCTTTGCTTCAGAAGTGGGCAACAGGGCCCAAGGTTTTTTTGTTTTGTTTTGTTTTGTTTTGTTTTGTTTTTGTTTTTGTTTTTGTTTTTTTTTTTAACAAGCTCCCAGGTGATAGAGCTTTAAGGAAACACAACAGAACAAAGAGGGAAGGGAAAGGACAAAGAAAAGTCCAGCTCTGCTAGAGAAGTGAGAGTGAGGATTCCGAAAACAAATGTGTTTCTTCCCAAGAAAGAGGTTTGGAAGTTCTTGCCATACAATCACTACCAGGAAACAGACATTTAAAATTAATTTATTTTAAATGAGTCCTAAAATTTCTTAGAAGTGGGGAAATGCTGTAGTTGATATTTTATCTTGGAAATAATGAAGATTAACACAAAATAAACTAAATGACCACACAATTGTGAGGATATATTTGCAACTACACATGCATTCAGCATGAACAGAAAGTACATGAACTGTTAAATGGTGTGTGTGCCTATGTGTTGTGTGTTTATGTAATTTAAGACAAACCTCATTTGGTTTCATAGCACAATCATAAAGAGATTTGGTTCTGTAAAACTTTTCAAGAGCTTCCTTAATTTTGAGGGGGCCTCTCTTATTCCTCTGATATTGAAATCATGATCTTTTATAGAGCCCATAATTTCTCTTTTCAGTTGTTAAAGGATGTAAATCTGCCAGTTGTTCTTTCATAATCCCTTTGCATTTGAACCAAGAGCTTGTTTCTCAACATCCTCCAATTTCAGGAAAGCATTTATTTTGTATATGATTTTGATTAATTTTTATTATATTTGTACTTCATAGTATTAGATAATTGCAACGTCTGAAAACCAGTGACTCAAGATAAATGCCTCTGTTAGGCAGTGAAAGCTATTTTAGTGAGATTTGAAGGGATTCCTATTTAGTGAGTATTTTTGATTTTTTTAAAAGAATTTATTTGAGAGAGAGTGAGCAAGTGAGGGGGAGGGGCAAAGGGAGAGGGAGAAGCAGACTCCCTGCTAAGTGCAGAGCCTTAGGGGCTCCATCCCAGGACTCTGGGATCATGACCTGAGCTGAAGGCAGATGCTTAACTGACTAAGCCACCAGGCGTCCCATAATTCACTTATTTTAGGGAATAAATCTATTAGCTGTATATATGAGGTTTATGGATTGCATTTCATCACCTATGGAAATTAGAAAGTCTTTAGTTTACTCTTATCTGTCAGTGATGGGATAACTCGAGGCGATATCTGGAGTTCTGGGTATTGCCTGAAGTTACAAGTGTTAGAGTCTTAGTAAAGGCTCCTACTGTCCCAAAGCCCCATGAAAATACTGAGTCCACACAAGGTGCAAATAAACAGGAAAGCCTGAAAAGTTCCTGATCGGCAAATGAATAAAAACAAATCTATCCATGTGGTGAGGTTGGGAGGTCAGGATACCTGTATTCCAGTCCTGGTTCTTTGTTTAAAGTTAACAGGTTGGCATGCCTTCGTTTCCTTCAGTTCTAACATTCTCTGAGTTTATGTGTATTAAGAACATGAAGAGTTTGAAATCAGGTAGACCTGGGTTCGAATGCCAGTTCTGTCACTTACCCTGTGATCCTGAGTAAGTTCTTTTCTGAGTGTTAATTTACTGATCTTTAAATTAAGGACTTTAATAGCTACTGATAGCCCATTTGATCAAGAATAGTAAGGATATACCTATAAACCAATAAAGTCAGGCTTATCAACTTGTTGCATAAATAAAAATTGTACATCAGAGGAGACACGGGGCATCTCACCAAGCAAAGGAAAACACAGGGTTAAAACTAAATCTTGGGAGAGACTAGAGTTTAAATAGAGCAGAATTTTGATAAGGCCAAACAAGAGCAAGACTGTAATGTAAAAGAGTTAATATCAGACCTGCATTGAGAAGAGGACTCTGGATTCTGTTTCCTTGGAAACTATAAAGTTACGATAAATGTTGAACATTGTATCCGAAAAACCCTTATCTGAAGTTTTGCACCTGGGTTGAAAATTGAGGCTGCTTCTCAGTGTCAAAGTGAATCAAATCCTCCAGGCAAGAGTGGACTGTTCCATTTTAACTGATCTGATTTCAAACAGCTAAGTTTCTGAGCCTATGGTTTTAGAGAACAAAGTGTCTCAGCACTACATCCTTCAGCAAAGTAACAAAAACAATATTGGAAGTTGACCTTATAGGCTCATACTAATAACAATTAGACCATGCATATGAAGCGCTGAGCACAGTGCTTGTTTTCCAAGCAATTATTACTATTATTATCAGTAGTAGTACTACTGTTTGGCTGTCCTTTCACAAATATACCTCCCCATAATAGAATTGGCTGTTGAGTTAAAGTGGCACGTTAGTCACTAAAAAGCACAATTTTGAAAACCTAGCCAGCCAATGAAAGGATGGACTCTCTTTGTCTAGGCTTAGGAGCCCTGTGCTTTGAACAGCAATCTGGATGCAGCACGATTGCCTGTTGCCTTTGAAAATACAGATTTCTGGCCCCACTTCACCAGAAATGCTATTCAGAGGGCTTGAAATGGAACATGTATTTGCACTTTTCAAAAGCTTCTGATTTTGATGTACAGCCAAATTTCAGAAATATTCATATAACCAAATGAGCATGGGGAAGGATCATCACAGTATATATATCAGTCCCAAGTGGTTAGGAGTAAAAGTTTAGAACATCAAAGAATGTGGTTTAAAGAACATCTAGTCCAGATTTCACTCAATCTTGAAATGCATTTTGCGGCATCCTTGAGGCATTGATTTTTCAACTTGGATACATTCAGTGTTGGTAAAATCAATTCTGTGCAGCTAGATGCTTTGATAACCAGACATTTCTAATCATGAGTAGGTCCTTGTTACGACTCATTCCATTCACTGTTTTAGTTCTTCTTTTTCAAAGATTTTATTTATTTATTCATGAGACACACACACACACACACAGAGAAGCAGAGACATAGGCTGAGAGAGAAGCAGATTCCACGCAGGGAGCCTGATGTCCCGAGACTCCAGGATCATGTCACCCTGAGCCAAAGGCAGGCGCTTAACCGCTGAGCCACCAGGCATCCCAAGTTCTTCCTCTTTCAATACCATCTGGAAGGTCTCCTTCTCACTGTTATATAATGGCCCTTTAAGATATCAAGATTTCTCAACTTTTCTTTTTCCAAGAAGAATATACCCCAATTTTTGGACTATTCCTCTTCTGGCGTACTTGCAGGGCTTCTACCGTCCAGGCTATTCTCATCTGGGCACAAACTCGTTAGTTAATATTACTATGCTAAGACCAGAATGAAATTATTTGAAATACACCAGGTTGGGCAGGTAAGCCAGATTGGAGAAAAGTAAAAAGGCTTATTCATGAAAATGATATATTTTTCCTTTGTAGGATTAATGAAGCATATCACAATTTAAGTATATTATTCTTTCCTTAAAGAATTGTGATTATGATTCTAAGAATTATAAAGAAAACATTTTTCACTCTAATGCAACAACTGCTATCCGTTAAAGTCAGGTCCAGTTTCAGAGAACATGGTAATTTTGCACTTAGGGAAATCTATTTCTTACTGATGAATCAGGTTAAAATTTTCTCATCAGTCCAGAGAATTATTTAATATATATTATATTTTTAAATCCTATTAAGGAGTTAGTAGATTTCCCAAATAGTTGTTTATACTTACAGAGAAATTCAGAATCTTACAGTTTGGATTTCCATCTTCTGGCTTCATTTTATTTATTTATTTTTTAAAGATTTTTATTTTATTTTATTTTTTTATTATTCATAGAGACACACACAGAGAGGCAGAGGCAGAGACAGGGACACAGGCAGAGGGAGAAGCAGGCTCCATGCAGGGAGCCCGACGTGGGACTCGATCTCGGGTCTCTAGGATCACGCCCTGGGCTGCAGGCGGTGCTAAACTGCTGCGCCACCGGGGCTGCCCTATTTATTTTATTTTATTTATTTTATTTTTTAAAAAGATTTTACTTATTTATTAATAAGAAACACACAGAGAGAGGCAAAGACATAGGCAGAGGGAGAAGCAGGCTCCCCGCAGGAAGCCTGACACGAACCTCGATCCCAGGACCCCAGGATCATGACCTGAGCCAAAGGCAGATGCTCAACCACTGCCCCCAGGTGTCCCCATATTGTGGCTTTAGAAGTGGACTGAGACTCTTCAACACTCTTTCCCATCCCCTCACTCTCTTAACAAACTCAAACATAGTGTATTAGCTAATACCCAATTGGTGAATTCAGGAATGATGTCAATATAATGTGAATTTACATTGGTTCATATGTATTTTTTCCCAACTCATTAATATTTTACATCAGAAATAACAGAAGGAAAGTATAGAACTCTAGCCCATTCTACTCAGACTTATCCAATATGATTGTGCGTTTTCTTTACTGCTTGGCTTCAATCTCTTGTCTCAGACTCCCTTGGTTGATCAGAATCTCTGTCCCCTCCATATGTGGAATTCACTTTGCCTTTCTTCGGGTGTTTACACCATGGATTTTCTGTATGTTTTTTTGCTATTTTATCTTCCTTGCTTCGGATCTAAGCACTTTGGAACCTGCTCAACTAGGCTAAGTTTTCAGCAGTGTCTGTGGTTGGAATGGCCCTGACCGATCCGTAAGAGGAAGTTGATTTAGATTCTGTCTCCAGAGCACATAATGACACTTTTGATCCTGCAGGCTTACTTTCACAGTCGCTATTACTTTCCAATAAGGCTATGCCTTTTCAGTCTTTATATCTGCAAAAGTAATCTATTTATTAGCACAAGCCCAAAGTGAAATTCAATCTATACTGCAGGCCCCTAGGCCTTTGGTTTTTCTTTCATAATGTTTTTAAAAGTTATTTTATATTCTGGTAGACTGTAAGTATGTGATATTATTCTACATGTGGGAGGATATTTGTATAGAAGAATCATTAATTCATTTAGATCATTGGAGGGTCATTTATTCAGGAGTGTTTTGTGCCAATGCACCATATAACAACTTCTTAATCTAAAATCATTAGTATTTATCCTAGCATATCTAACAGCCTTATAAAGTCACAGCTTAGACAGATTTTGGGAGACACTGACTGTGGTGCCATCAGTCCAGAGCTGGTAATGCTCACATTAACTCAAGAGTTGATACGTTCAGGGACTACTAAGTGAAAACAGGAAACTCTGAAATATTTATCTCTACTAGATTTACTCTTAAAAAGAAAATAAGACTTTTTTTTTTTTTTATTAAAGTCTTAAAGAATTCACACATTTCTAGTTGGTTGAGTATTCATTTGTTTGGTCAAAATCTTTCTCAAGGAGAAAGTCCAGTGATTTGCCATTATACGTAACAAAGCTGTTTGCATTTCCAAATGCACACAAAGAGAAAACAGCAATCATATTTCATCAGCTGAAGGAATCTATCAATATGTAGAGCACTAATGACCATTCATTTGTATATTTAAACTATAGCCAGATGAAATAAAATGTCTCTGATTCCCAGAAAATTGTTTCATCAGCCAAATGTATTTAAGGAAACATTATTTATGTTTGGTAAATATAAATGAATATGATACAATTATCTCTACTTTGAAAACATAATTGCTCTTTTGGAAGTAGAAGCTCAGTACTTTTTTGTTCTAGTCAATAGAAACATCCATTTGGATTAAAATGTATTTTTGTGCTGGTATTAAATTGAATAAAACTTCTTTAACTATATCTATTCCATTTGCATTTTATCAAATTAAATTCTTTCAGTATCATTGTTCAAATACTCTAATTTACTTGTTGAATCAATAGATAATAAAATTTTAAAACAAATAATGCCATATATTTTTAGCTTACAGTGATTAGTATCTTGATTTAAATGCTTGGCTTCATAAAAATCATAAGTAGGAGTTAAATGTCATAGCATATTAGGAATGCAGTCTGCATTTCGAAATCTGGTTAATGTTAATTTAAAAAAATAACTAAAAAAGAACACGGGGAATTAAAGAACATTTAGTAGTACTTAATGTAAATTCAGTAAATTATGCAAATAAACATTCATCTATTCATATTAATGTTTTATATATGCATTCTGCATAAAAATTTTGTAAGTTAGGTAATCATTGAAATGCAACATGTAATGATCACTTATCATTTATTCAAATATTTGAAGTGTGTGTGCATGTGTTTTTTATAAATAGTAAGCATGGCTCAGTACTAGAATAAAGCTTCACTAATTTTAAGATTTGTGTTCATGTGTGATTTAAAATATTTATTTGGCTTTCTGTGTGTTGTGCCAGAGAGAGAGTAAGCAAGAACATTACATTTTGATGATGTTGGAGGGGGATAATACAATACTATTCTTTCAAATTGAAGCACTTGACTCTTTGCTGGCATGGACAGTAGTGACTTACAGGTCTGCCTTTCCTGTGGTGATGGGCCAGCAGTATGACAATACATTCAAAGCAGCACTTCTGTTTATAAGCACCTAACTAGCAGTTGCAATACTGATACTTTATAACATAATTTTGTGGTAGGTTTGTATTGTTAAACCTGTTTTAATAATGAACAGTTGGAGGCCCAATTAGGTGAAAAAAACTGTCACAGAGCAAGGTAGCAAAAAAAAAAAAAAATACAACCTCTGATTCTTAGATCTGGAGATTATAGGCATTGGTTGTGCATTTGTTGACATATATTTTTCATAGTATTCTAATTATTTGTATTTCTAAATACAAAGGGTTGTAAATAAACTAAAGTTTATATTTTGCTAGCAGGACATTATCAGTAACCTAAAAAATGACAGACTGCCATTTCAATCTTACTAAGGTGGTGATGTTCTTAATTTCCATGACAGTGCTCTGAAAGGATTGTGCACTCTGGTAGCCACACAGTGCTTATAAAGGGAACCTACACTAAAATATTATTCTGAAACCAGTCATTTCAATGTTAGGCAGTGTTCTGTTCTTTGAAGAGTAAGGTTCCTAATTATTTGTCCTATCATGTCAGTATAACTCAGTGATAAAGAGCTTGTGGACTAGTGTCAGCCAGACCTGGGGTATGAATTCTGGCTCTGTTACCTAACAACTGTATACTCTAAAGAGGTTATTTAACTTATAAATACCTCAGTCACCTAATTTATATAATAGGAATAGAAACTAGTGCTTAGCTGATAAAGTTAATGTGGGGATTATTGTGGAATAAGCTAAAATGCTTAGTGTATGTCTGAAATATATTAATATTAACAATATTAGCTGTTACCAACATGGAAGGGAGAAAGACAAGAAAGGATCAGAAAAAACCTTCAGAAATAACATAAAATAAGTAATAAGATGGAAATAAATACAAAGTTATCAATAGTTAATTTCAATGCAAATGGATTAAATGTTCCAATCAAAAGACATAGGGTGACAAAAATGGATAGAAAAACCAGATCCATCTGTATGCTGCTCACAAGAGACTCATTTTAGACCTAAACACACTTATAAGTTGAAAGTGGTGGGATGGAGAAATATCTATCATGCAAATGGATGTCAAAAGAAAGTTGGAGTAGATATACTTATATTGGACAAAATAGACTTAAAGACTGTAACAAGGGACAAAGAAGGACACTATATAATAACAAAAGGGACAATCCAACAAGAAGATACAACAATTGTAAATATGTATGCACCCAACATAGCACCCAAATACATAAAACAGTTAATAACAAACATAAAGTAACTAATCAATAATAATACGGTAATAGTAAGGAACATTAACACCTCACCTACATCACTGGACAGATCACCTAAACATAAAGTCAATAAGGAAAAAATGGCTTTGAGTGACACACTGGAACGTACGAATTTGACAGATATATTCAGAACATTCTTTTCAAGTGTACATGGAACATTCTCTGAATAGACCTCATTTTAGCCCACAAAACCAGCCCCAGCAAATTGAAGAAGATTGAAATCATACCGTACAGCTTTTCTGACCACAACACTATGAAATTAAAAGTCAGCCACGAAAAAAAATCTGGAAAGACCACAGATATCTGGAGGTTAAATAACATGCTACTAAACAGTGACTGGTTCAACCAGGAACTAAAAGAAAAACATTAAAAAAAAATACATGGAAACAAATGAAAATGTAACATAATGGGATGTTTGGGATGCAGCAAAAGCCATTCCAAGAGGGAAGTTTACAGCAATATAAGAAGCAAGAAAAATCCCAAATAAATAACCTAGACTTACACCTAAAGGAGCTAGAAAAAGAATGACAAAAATTTCAAATCAGCAAAATGAAGGAAATACTAAAAATTAGAGCACAAATAAATGACATAGAGACAAAACAAAACCGAGTAGAACAGATCAGTGAAACCAGGAGCTGGTTCTTTGAAAAATCAATAAAATTGATAAATCTCTAGACAGAGTTATCAAGAAAAGACAGAGAAAGGACCCAAATAAGTAAAATTACAAATGAGAGAGGAGAAATAACAACTGACACCACAGAAATACAAATAATTAGAATATTATGAAAAATATATGCCAACAAATGCACAACCTAGAAGAAATGGATGCATTTCTAGAAACATATAAAGTACCAAAACTGAAACAAGAAGAAATAGAAAATTTGAACGGATCAATAACCAGCAAAGAAATTGAATCAATACTCAAAAAACTCACAAGAAACAAAAGTCCAGGACCAGAGGGCTTCCTAGGCTAATTCTACCTAACATTTAAAGAAGAGGTGTTTCAATACCTACCCTTCTCAAACTATTCTAAAAGATAGAAGAGGAAAGAAAACTTTCAAATTCATTTTATGACGCCAGTATTATCCTGATACCAAAACCAGACAAAGACTCCACTAAAAAAGAACTACAGGAGAATATCCCTGATTAACATAGATGAAAAAATTCTCAATTAAAATACTAACAAACAGTATCCAACAACATATTAAAAAATCATTCACGATGATCAAGTGGGATTTATTTCTGGGTTGCAAGGGTGTTTCAATATTTGCAAATCACTCAAGCTGATACATCATTACATCAATAAGAGAAAGGATGAGAACTTGATAATTTCAATAGACACAGAAAAAACATTTGACAAAGTACATCTATTTGTCATAAAAATCCTCAACAAAGTAGGGTTAGAAATAATGTTCACCAAAAAAAAGAAATAATGTTCACCAATATAATAAATTCCATATATGAAAACCCACAGCTAACATCATCCTCAATGGGGAAAAACTGAGAGCTTTTCCCCTAAGATCAGACAAGGATGTCTGCTTTTACCACTTATATTTAACATAGTATTGGACGTCAGGCAGCATAAAGCATCCAAATCAGCAAAGAAGAAGTAAAACTTTCACCGTTGGCAGATGATGTAATACTCTGTATAGAAAACCCAAAAGACTCCACCAAATAATGGCTAGAACTGATAACACAAATTCAGTAAAGTCACAGTATACAAAATCAATGTACAGAAATCTGTTGTATTTCTATGCACCAATAATGAAGCAGCAGAAAGAGAAATTAAGAAAACAATCCCATTTATAATTGCACCCAAAACAGTAAGATACTTATAGAACTTATAAAACTCAGTACCCAAAAAACAAATAATATAATTTAAAGATGAGCAGAAGACACGGATAGACATATCTTCAAAGATGACATGCAGATGTCCAAGAGACACATGAAAATTTGCTCAACATCAGTTACCATCAGGAAAATGTAAATCAAAATCACAATGAGACATGCCCTCATGCCTGTCAGAATGGCTAAAATGAACAACACAAGAAACAACAGATGTTGGTAAGGATGTG
This sequence comes from Canis aureus, assembly GCF_053574225.1. Taxonomy (NCBI): domain Eukaryota; kingdom Metazoa; phylum Chordata; class Mammalia; order Carnivora; family Canidae; genus Canis; species Canis aureus. The sequence continues at coordinate 29,252,775 of NC_135618.1, forward strand.
AAGAAGAAGGAGCCCTTGTGCATTGTTGGTGGAAATGCAAACTGGTACATCCACTCTGAAAAACCACGTGGAGGTTCCTCAAAAAGTTAAAAATAGAACTACCTTATGATCCAGCAATTGTGCTATGGGATAATTATCCAAGGAATACAAGAACACGAATTCAAAGGGATACATGCACCCCTATGTTTATAGTGGCATTATTTATAACAGCCAAGATATGGAAGCAACCCAAGTGTCTATTGATGGATAAACAGATAAAGAAGAATTTTTATAATTTCTCTTATCTAATAAAATTATATATATGGCATATATGTATATACTCAATGGAATATTACTCAGCCATCAAAGAGAAAAAAATCTTGCCATTTGTAATGACATGGATGGAGCTAGAGAGTATTATGCTAAGCGAAATAAGTTAGAGAATAGCAAAGACCATATGATTTCACTTAATTATGGAATTTAAGAAATAAAACAAGCAAAGGGAAAAAATAAGACAGAGAGAGAGAGAGAGAGAGAGAGAGAGAAATCAAGAAATAGAGTCAATTATAGAGAACAAATTGATGGTTACCAGAGGGGAGGATTGTGGGGGGATTGGTTATAAATAGGTGATGGGGATTAGGAGCATACTTACCCTGGTGAGCACAGGGTGATGTATGGAAGTGTTGAATCACTACTGGAACTAATGTAACATTGTATATTAACTAACTGGAATTAAAATAAAAACTTAGAATATTAACTGTTACTAATATTTATATTTTGTCATAATTTTTCGACCAATATTTCTAATAAATAGCATCTAATCAATGCATACTTGTGAAATTTTACTTGGTCAATTACAAAACAATTGCTTCATCTTCCCTACATAATGCAGATATTATTTCTTTGAACCTGGACATTTAAATAATCTCTGAGATGTCAGTTGCTCCAGGGATGTTGTTCATTGCCTTAAAAATCTTCTATAATTTGTCAAGAACATTATGCTCACCTTTGCTTTTCCCAGTCTTCAGTGACACCTGGTTTCAGCTACAGTGCACAACAATGACCTTATTTGTTTTCCCCCATTGGTATCACTGAAATAGTGAGATAGAAATTATCTAGACTTGAATTAGCTAGATGATGCAGTTGCCTTGTCATTCAATACACCAGTGTGGGATTTCCAACTGTTGACAAAGTATATGAAGTCCCTGCCCAGCTTTGTAATTGCTTATTCTACTTTGTCCTTACACATCCAATATAAGGCTCGCCCCAGTTACTAAGTTTCTGGTTCATTTGTGTCCTTATATGCTATCTCCCTCTTCTAGAATGCTAGTGGACCTCCACTGGCTAGTGGGATGCCAATGGGATATCCAAGTTAAAATGCTTCATAAACATGAATATAAACTGAAGATTTGGGAATTTGTTGGAGTAGGGGATTCAGACTTTATCACTCTCACAGAAGTGGGTGAGCACCATTGAGAAAGAACATATAGAATGAAAACAAACAAAAAAGATGATGACAGACAGAACTCAGAGATAGCATCAGTTTAGATTGATAAGCAGAGAAAATAAGGTGAGCTAAGGTCAAAAAAAACAATATTGTAAAAGGTCAGAAGAGGAATAGGAGAGAGTTTTGTCCCGTGTGCTAAGAAGAATATCACAACATCAACAGTGTTACATATTGCAAAAAAAAAATGGTGTAGGGAATGGTTATCCTATCAGTGTAGAAGCCACTCATCAGTTGGATAGGCTTTTTTTTTTTTTTAAGATTTATTTATTTATGATAGACAGAGAGAGAGAGAGAGGCAGAGACACAGGAGGAGGGAGAAGCAGGCTCCATGCCGGGAGCCCGACGCGGGATTCGATCCCGGGACTCAGGATCGCGCCCTGAGCCAAAGGCAGGCGCCAAACCGCTGAGCCACCCAGGGATCCCCAGATAGGCTTTAATGGATTAGTAGACCCAGCCATCTAAAGGGTGCAGACTGAGGAGCAGGTGGGAGCATCAGAATGCAAACAAAAATATCGAGTCATTTAAAAAAAATATTTTAAAGATTTTTATTTATTTAAGAGAGAGAGAGAGAGAGAGAGAGACTGAAAGCCCAAGAACATGAGGATGGGGAAGTGGCAGAGGGAGAAGCAGGTTCCCTGCTAAGTAGGGACCCAGGACCCTGGGATCATGACTTGAGCCAAAGTCAGACACTTAACCAACTGAGCCATGCAGGTACTCCTATCAGGTCCTTTTTGCAGAAGTTTGACCATGAAGGAGCTCAAAGGGAAAGTCAGATGAAGTTATATGTAGGAATATTTTTTTTACAAATACAGAGTTTTAAGTGATTCTGAAATTTGAGGTTTTTCAACAGTTTCTTCCCTGCATGCCGTTCATTCAGCTGTAATAAATATGTATCTGCTCAAAGTTAGTGCTATATTTTTTCTTAGAGAGGATTTGGTTTTAAAAATGAAAATTTCAGCTTAGTTTGCACCTTTTAAAAATAGTAAATGCCTGCAAAAGCTATTTATCTCTCTCCCCTGGAAAGATCTTACTTGTTCTAGTTTAATCTCATTTTCCTCAGAAGTTAGATTTTCCAAGTTAAATGATGATGAATGATAATTATTCTTAATGAAACTTCAGTGTGGTGTCAGTAAGTTAGGCAGCATAGGATGTGGATAAAATTGTTGTATCTGATTACTGTATTTTAGTAATTAAGATTAGCACTTTGCTACTTTTTAGAATTCAAAAGCCTTGTTCTGTCATTTTGCTCTTGTATCAATTCTGTTGAAGATTCTCTCTCATTCTATATCCCAATGAGTACATTGTGAGAAAGAAATTACAGAAACCTTTGAAAACATTGATTTTCAGAATCTTGCAATTTCCAGTAAGGCTAATTTTAATGACCACAGAGCCATAGGTCCTACAGCTGAATGAGTATATGGGTTACACGGTCATAGGACACTCAAAAGCTGATAGCTAAAAAGTTATGCTTCAGTGAATATATTAATTTTTCAGATTTTCAGAAAGAGAATTACTAAAAGAAGATTAAATGTGTCAAAATATCACTAGTAAAGTAATTTCTTTCAGTATGAATAAACTTGAAATAGGGCCAAATAATACAAATGTGGTAATAGAAATATTAGCAAGAGAAAAGCATCCGGTGTCTTCTCACATCCCTTGCAAGCTCCCCTCCAGATGCTTTTCCTTCTAGGAACGTGTATTCATTCAAGGAATGTGAGATCCCCTCACATAAGCTTCAAGAAAATCCCTGAAGTAACTTAACATTGTATTCCTGTTGTTTTTTACATCATGATTTATTTTGCATGGGGGAAATTTTCTTTGATAGTTCACATTCAGGCTTATAAAATGATAGGCTAATCACAAACTTTTACATTAAATATAAAATAAAAATATTATTTCTCATTTTGCAGAAATTCTACCTTTTACACAGCGAGATATTTTAATGATGAATGTCAAATTAGAAACGTTCCTAGCTTTTTCTAGATACATGTCAGACTAGCCTAGAAGGAAACCAGGAAAAGTCCTACAATGACATGTGTGGTTCCTGATATATATTAAAAAAATGATGCTCATAACTTAAATCTCCTCTTGCAGCTTTCAAAGTCCTCTCGTCTGTTCCTCAGAACAATTCTGTGAGATCTGGAGGACCTCATTTAAAGAAAAAAAAAGTGTTTCAGGAGCGTTACCATTTTTCCATGGTCACGAAAAGTATGTTACATTTAATTCTTCTGATTCCTAATGTGCTTTTCTTCCCTAGTATGAAAGGATAAGTGAGTGCAGGATCTTTGTAACCAGATGTCCTGGTTCAAATTCTGCTTCCACCATTAACTAGCATAATAGGTTACTCAAAGATCTTTTTTTCTGTTTTCTCTAATGGTGAGTGGAGAAAATAATGTTACCCAGAAAAGTGCTATTTGGGTTCAATGATATAACACTTGTTCAGCATTTTAATTTGGCCAGACCAATTAACCTGTAAATATTAACTATCATTATTCCCAAACAATTTAAATTTTACTTATTAAAATAAGTTGTTTCTAAATTCATAATCTGGACAAGAAGATATCTTGACTTTTGAAATGGGATATGTCTTTTCCACCCTTTCAGTTTTTCATTTCTTCCTCTAACCTACCTTGATTAGGATGTGTAGGCTGTCCTCAAAAGAGGGATAATCACCACACCTTTGTAATTCTCTATTTCTTATAGACTTGGAACTTCTAAAATGTAGTTTTACTATCAATGACGATTTTTGAAAATGCCTTCTTTTCTGCTTGTTTACCACGTGACTTTAAAAAACTAATTGTAACAATTTTTAGTAGAGAAACTATTAGTAAATAGGCACATGTCTGATTAACCCAGAAAGAAGCCAGGAGAAATTCCAATAAATATTTCTTGAATTTAATGCTATCCCCACCACTCATATGTTATATTATATGTTGGTAGTACAGCTAACACTATCATATTTGAGGTGGAAGTTCTAATATATCTCGATCATTTTTTGCCTTTATGTAGGCAGCTATTGCTATACTTTCTTTCTTGGATCCCCACTGCATAGTAAAAATTCTAATAACATAATAATGATGATAATAACAGTGACAAATATTAATTGAGCATCAGTCAAATATGAGGCACTATATTAGGAATCTTCAATATACTGAGTAATTTGATCATTGTACAAATTGAGGTAAGTGTCATTATGATATTTTACAAATAAGAAATTTGAGGCTCTACAATATCAAGTACTTCACTCAGAGTCACACTGAAGAACTGGTACTAACCTATCACTAGTGTTAGTATTGTTACTGTAATTGCATCGTGATACTGTGTGAGATAAGACTGGGAGGAGAAGGCAGATTTTTCCATAAGTCTGACTTTGAGAAATAGAGACAGGGAGAGGGACCTGTCTTATCTACCCAACTGCCTACATAGTTTCCAATTGACCGGTCAGCCTGACAATTTTGTGAACCCGATTTAAGTAATGAACAAACATTATACTGAAAGTTATTGCTAAAAAGTTATTGAGATCTAAATCCCAACCTCTCTTATTTGTAGATTAGAGTTTCTGAGTCACAATGACTATGAATCCCCTCATGACTAACAATTTCATTAAGTGGAATTATTTCTGAACTCATAGTTCTGGGTGAAATCTATTTAAATGCATTAGTTTATGAAACAAAGTAATTAAATTCAGTATTAATGAAGAAAAAGTGGAAGGACTCTGTATACACTAGAATTTTAAAATAATCTCCCCTAGGGCATCTGGATGGTTAAGTCGGTTAAGCATCCGACTCTTGATATCAGGGTTGAGTTTGAGCCCTGCACTGGGCTCCATGGTCGATGGGGAGCCTACTTAAAAAAAAAAAATGGGGCAGCCCCGGTGGCGCAACAGTTTAGAACCGCCTGCAGCCCAGGGTGTGATCCTGGAGACCCGGGGTCAAGTCCCATGTCAGGCTCCCTGCATGGAGCCTGCTTCTCCCCCTGCCTGTGTCTCTGCCTCTCTCTCTCTCTGTCTCTATGAATAAATAAATAAAATTAAAAAGAAATGTCCCCTAGACTGGAAAGAAAATTACTGGGATGGAAGCTGGTGACTAAATTAACATACATACTATATTAGAGCAATGAAATTGTTCTGAACAATACCTTAATGGTGGGTACACGTTATACATTTATCAAAATCCATAGACTGTACAACAAAGATAGTGAAGTATATTGTAAACTGCTGACTTTAGTTAATAATAATGTATCCATATTGGTTCATCAACTGTAAGAAACATACTACATTGTGTTAGCTAGACAGGCTGTCCTAAATAAGAGATTTATTTTTTCACAGTTCTAGAAACTGGAAGTCAGAAATCAGGGTGCCAGCATAGTCAGGTTCTGATGAGAGCCTTCCTTCCAGTTTGCAGGTGGCTGCCTTCTCACTATATCCTTCTGTGACAGAAAGAGTTTTAGTATCTCTTCCTTTTCTTATAAGGGTGCTAATCCCATCATTAGGGCACCATCTCCTCTGATCTCATCCATCTCAACCTAATTATTTCCCAAAGGCCCCATCTTTAAATACCATCACATTGGGGGTTAGAGCTTCAACACATTAAATTTGAGGGAGGTGCAATTCAGTCCATAGCATATATTAATACAAGATGTCAGTAATGGGGGAAGCTGTGCGTGTGTGTGTGGTGAAGAGATATATATGGGCACACTCTATACCATTGGGTCAATTTTTCTGCAAGCCTAAAACTGCTCTAATTACTAAGTCTATTAATTTTAAAATCTAATTAATTAATTAATTAATTAAAGACTATTTATTTATTTATTAATGAGAGACTCAGAGACAGAGGCAGAGGGAGAAGCAGGCTCCATGCAGGAAACCCAATGTGGGACTCGATCCCAGGACACCGGGATCATGCCCTGAGCTGAAGGCAGATGCTCAACCACTGAGCCACCCAGGTGTCCCAATTTTAAAATTTTAAATACATAGTCTAGGACACAAGAAGAATTAAATGAAGAAATGTAAAGTGCATACAAGATGTAGCAGTTTATAATCCCTATAAATAAATGTTTTAAGACAGTATTATTTCAAACATTTTTTCCCTATCCTTAGACCACTTGTTCACATTTTGAAGCTATAGCAAACCCCCCAAATGTTCACATGGAAGGGGATTGGAAAATAACACCAATTCTTATATGTGACTTCTAGTAATGTAGTGAAAATGGCCTTGCCAATTTTGAAATAACTACAAGCAAAGACTTCAACACCATCATTTAAGTGAGTGCCATTAACTAGATTTTAAATGACTAACAAAATGATTTAACTTTGCTTGAAAAAATAACTGGTGCAAAAATGGGTAAGCTATTTACATATATAACTGGTTTGCCCATGCTAAAGAAAATCTATCGGAATCCTCTGGCTGATTCAGTTACTCTTCTAACTTATTTACAGTACTTCAGATTAAAGGATTTCAGAAGTAACACAAGGAGGTTGTAAATATTTAAAAGATACCTTAGATCAGCAATTCCTGAGGTTCTCTCTGTTTCAATTTTTCCCTTACACTTAAAATGAAGATGGGGATTGTCATAAATATTCATTTCATGAATATCTTTCCACAAGTCTCTTCCGACAGCGGAAGCCACCTGCTCTGAGCAGTCTTCGTGTGCAAAATGTATTAGAGGGAATTGGCAAATGCCAGAAGGCAGGGGTGCCAAGTGTTGGATGGCTTCTCCTTCCTCCATACAGCAACTCCCAAGGCACCTGGGCAATGAACACTCAGAGAAATGATGGCTGCTGGGCCACTATATGATGGTTTCCCTCTAAAATGCTTTCACAAACTTACATTTACTAAAGCATCTCTATATCCTCTGGGATGAAGAGTGGCTAAAAGATACATGTTACCTTCAGAAGAGGGCACTTACATAGCTCGACCTCTGATGTTTTGTTTGTATTTGTGTTAGGATGAAAACAAGTCTAAGTCTGGCCAAAGTAAAAGATAATTTAATGTTAAAATTCCAAATAAAAATTTGTCAGTTATCTGTTTGTTAAGCTTTTTATATTTTGATTTTCTTTCTTTTTTTCATAATAACCATTCTATCTTAATTATGTATGTTAAAATATTTTCGGAGACCAGCACAGTTTAAATTTTCAGTATAGGCTATAACACATTATTGCATTACATAATTGTTTTTATATTGTGTTATGCATCATAGTATCCTATAGTGGGATGGACACAGGATGAAATCACCATATTAGCATCCTGTATCTAACTAGCCCTGTCACTTTCTTACCTGTGTGCTTGGGGTAAAAGGTCAGTTTGTCAAAAAACATAATTATAGGATAGCAGGTACATATTAGTTGGTGTTGGATCCTTCATGGAGCCATTTTAAAATGAACAAATAAGCTTACCTGTGAAAGTTCTTTGTGAAGAATAAAGTAGTATGTGAATATTAGTTATTAAATATGCAGCTAGGGATCCCTGGGTGGCGCAGCGGTTTGGCGCCTGCCTTTGGCCCAGGGCGCGATCCTGGAGACCCGGGATCGAATCCCACGTCGGGCTCCCGGTGCATGGAGCCTGCTTCTCCCTCTGCCTGTGTCTCTGCCTCTCTCTCTCTCTCTCTCTCTCTGTGACTATCATAAATAAATAAAAAAATTAAAAAAAATAAATATGCAGCTAATTGCAATGTTTAATTATCAATGGTATGAGCCATCTTTATTTTTAATTCATTGATAATTTGAAGCAGTGTAGAGTCAAGCCAAAACCTTGAAAATATTAACCCTTCTGTTCATTTAAGACAAGAATGGCATAATCAGAACTCCTTAGGGAAAAACTAGATCCCTCTGTTTTCATCCACTTTCCTTCTCAGTCCTCACAGACTTCCTGACATTGAATATGATGCCTTGACTTCTATTTTATAGGCTGGAGAGCAGATTAAGATACAGAACCATGTGTTTTGTCCTGGTTAAAGGTGTTCATATTTTATTGATGCCATTGATGTATCTTAAAAACTAGTTTTTTTTTCAAAGAGCTATATTTCCAAAATAACATAAATAAATTAAAATCATCATCTGAAGTTACCTTTGTACATTTTAATGTTTCTGAGAAAGTGTTGTATAATTGTTTTAGAATATGAGAAAGAAAAAATGACAGATAGGTAAAACCTATTCTAGACTTGTAGTTTTCAGTGTCACTTTCAATATTAATTTTTAAAAATTAAGCTGAAATAGATTGTTATAGGAACAATCTTACTAAAACATGATCTCAGTTTAAATATTTTAAGGTAAATTAGTTGGTTACATGATGCTTAAGGATTTAGACTTTAATGAAACACATTTCTTTCAGATTTTATTTATATGACACATTTTTTCATTAAAGCTTAGTTGCAACTTTAATATTGTTACAGAATCTTAGGACTGTTTAGATTTCTTTAGAGTTTGCTGAAAAGTTTTCTCCATTTGATAATTATGAAACTGGTTAGGATGTGTATGGAAGGTGACCTCCCTTTAGATGCAGCCAAGGCATTGAGAAGACCTTGTGAGCATGCTCAGGAAGCACAATGGAAAGTTAAGTACCTTTCTCAGTGAATGTTCACAGAGAGGCCACAACTGAACACTAAAATCTTCATTTCAGTGCAAGCCCAGGAGCTTCTGGAAGTTGACAAGCCTTTGGAGAGACTCAAAGCTGGATTTTAAATTTTGAAATAGACGTAATATTACCTAGTAGGGAAGCCTAAGCAGTGTGTGTGTGTGTGTGTGTGTGTGTGTGTTTAAAGATTTTATTTATTTATGAGAGACACATAGAGAGAGAGAGAGGCAGAGACACAGGCAGAGGGAGAAGCAGGCTCCATGCAGAAGCCCGATGTGGGACTCGATCCTGGGTCTCCAGGATCATGCCCTGGGCCAAAGGCAGGCGCTAAACTGCTGAGCCACCCAGGGACCCCTAAACAGTGTTTTTAATTAAGGGGATGATATAGAGGATTGTTTATTCCAAGTTGTTGGGTCAATGCTTATATGCTTCATTTGGGGATATTGGCTGGTATAGAATGAAAGTGCAGCAGTCCTGAGTTAACCTGTGCCCAGATTGTTCTGCTATAAATCTCATCATTGCCAGAGGAAGCAGCTATACAGTTTCCACGTAGAGCCCACAACTCATGTAGACATTCATATATGTTGGTTAGCCCACTAAATTATCATACCAGAGGGAAATAGACTGCCAAAGGTTGATAAATTTATATCTCGCATCAACTACAATGATGAATAATGGTGCCCTCTGCAGCTTGAGACCCTTACCTGGCTTGAGATTGGTGATTGTAAGTTAAGAGCAGGGGTGGAAATAACAGGCAGGATTTCAATAACAGACTGAGCTCATGTCAAAAGTCATTACCTGTGAACTATCTGTGTCCTTAGTAGCAACACATCTTCTGGATCAGTCTTCTGAGCAATAACAGCAGAGTTCTCGTAATCAAGCCCATGATGGTAGCAGAAAATCTTACACAGAGCTTTTGAAAACAAAGGCAACCAAAATCCCTGAAAACATTCTGAATTAGCTTCATTACATATGTGTTTGTGCTTTTGGGATCAGGTGTAGTTCAATTAGCAGAAAACAGTTATGCAAATAGCATTTAAGTAGACCTTATTGTGGATTTTTAATCAATAATTATCTTACCTCAGAGAAATCATATCAGCTGCAAATATATATGTGGTTTAATCACAATTGTTGGCATACTGACCAGCAATGATTGCGAAAGTTTTGAGGAAAGTCACTAAGGGAGGGAAACATAAAGGGGTAATTTGGAATGAGCTGAATTATCCCCTCAGCTGTGAAGTCCTGACAAAGTTAAAGGAAAGCTATAAAACTTATTCAGAGGATGTCATGGGTCTTGATAGATTGGAGTAGCATTCTTTTATGAAGGACTAATGAGAATCCATTTTTGTCTGAAACAGAAAGTATGGTTTAGGGTTTATCTATTAATCACTGTATTTTCCTTTCAGTATCAGTTTTCATGGTATTATTTATATCTGCTACTGACTCTACAACATAGTTGAATGGTAACTTTCTGATTTTACTCATATTTCTTCCTATTCTTGATGATATCTCTATCTTACACAAACGAGAAACTATTCCTTAAGATAATAACCTTCTTTCAAATCAATACTTCAGCTGTTTTGCTGAATCTTAAATTATTTGATGCTATGCTCTATATAATTTCATCTTCTCTTTGTAAAAATTTTGTGTGATATTTGTTGGATATTTTATATATCTGTCTTGGATTTAATGAGCTGTTTTGCTTTTTGATGCAATACATTGAGTCTGGTTCCAAAATCCTTTTCTCCTTTCTTTTACCATGGCTGGAATGTTACTAATTCACATAGTAAACGTGGGTTTATATAGAAGCCTAGATTTAGCTATGGATTGATTGAATGCCATTTTGAGAAATACAGTTCTGAGTAACAAACAGCTAGGTACCTTGTATTCTGTATTCAGAAATTTTTAATTTATAGAATTCTGATACAAAGACCATTTGGTAAATGCATTTTCTAAATTTCTTAAATATTCACAGAGTCAGCACTAGCATGAATTTATAAGAGGCAAAACTTCAGTATCGGATTTTTTCCTAAATTACATTTTTATTGTAAGGAAAAATTGTTTGTTGTGTGTTTTTTAAAAGATTTTATTTATTTATTCATGAGAGACACAGAGAGAGGCAGAGACACAGTCAGAGGGAGAAGTGGGCTCCCCTGCAGGGAGCCCAATGTGGGATTCAATCCCAGGACCCTAGGATCACAACCAGAGCCGAAAGCAGATGCTTAACCACCGAGCCACCCAGATGGCCCAGGAAAAATTGTTTGTAAAAGATAAAACAACTCCATTTTAGGGAATGTCTTCCAACCCCTAAAATCTGGGGTTATAAAAAGAACAATTGATACAACAAACATTCAAGCATTTTCTGTCAGAAATCTCATCTGTTTTTCTGTATTCTTGCCTAAATCTTCAATATTGCATATAGCCTTCTTATGAAAACATGTTGAAATTATTAACTATTTTTCCACTAATTAATTGTTTCATTAGTTTTATCTTATATACATGTCCATGGAAAATTAGTTCTATGAAAAAATATGTACATAATTGATTTTAAGATACCATTGAGTATTAGATGCAGCATAAAGATTAATGGTGTTTTTGAAGAAAACTGTATTAAATAAATATTGATTGTGAAATAATCAAATTTCCAGAAATGTTATATTAAAAAAAATAGACTCAACAAAAATAGTACCATGTTATTTCTACTCAGTGTGTATATATATATTTCCTCCTAGTTCTGATAGTGTTAGGTAATCATATATTCAGTCTCCGTATATATATTGGACTAGGGTAACCCTGAAAAATATCAAGCAGGCTTTAAAACAAACCCCCTTTTATGTCTGTTCCATCTCCAATCAGCACAGCCTCCCAACCTTGCAGTTGTGGCTGTCTATAGGATAGTACTAATCTGGCATCATCAGAGCTTTTGGAACCTGGAGAACTGTTTTAGCTGTAGGGACAACACTGATATCAGCCTGGCAGGAGGTAAGTATGAGATTCTGACTATGAGTTTGACATCTGCTGCATCTTTGTACAAAAAAACCTACAATAATCTACACCCTCAAGACAGTGCTGGATGTCACTGATCAATTACAGTTGCCAGTAGTGAGCAATTTATGAAGGTCTAATCAATCTCAACAAAGATGGGATAGGTAGGTAACGATGGTAAGTTTCAGGAAAATATCTGAAGATTTTATAAAGTCCATATTCCTGCAAGGAGCCCCAATTACTCCTTCTACAGCAACACCAGTGGAAATGATTCCTATATAGATCACACTGAAGACCAGCTACCCTTCAGTGAAAGTCTAAATACTAATGCCTAGTCATACCATTTTAGAATGAATAAATAATTTACAAACCAAAAAGGTAAAATAATTACTGATTTTACACTATGAGAAGTCTTCAGGAAATTGTCAAATGTCTGTAGTGTCTTTTTGTAGACAACATTATGGGACTGAACCTACCCATTGGTATTCTGATTGTCTGTGAACTGGTCAAGAGCTTGAAATATACCAAACCCATACATTTCCTGGGGACCAAGAGTCTTTGTGGATAGCTGCAGAAACTATAGCTGCTCAGGACAAAGTCAAGAAGTTAAGGCACCAGGAAAATGACTAGCACAGGGAAATTTCTTCCAGGGCACCTGGGGGGCTCAGTCTGTTAAGCATCTGCCTTCAGCTCAGGTCATGATCTCAGGGTCCTGGGATCAAGCCCCACATCAGGGTCCCTGCTCAGTGGGGAGTCTGCTTCTTCCTCTCTCTGCTCATGCTGTCTCTGTCTTCTCAAACAAGCAAACAAACAAACAAATAAAATCTTAAAAAAAAAAAAAGAAATCCCTTCCTATGTACTGCCCCGACATCATCATGCATCTCCCTTTGCATGTCCCATTGACCACATCTGTCAGATTCTGAAGTTGGAGCTGCCAGTGGGAGAGTAGACACTCCCATTCTTATTTCTTTCCTATTTTATTTTTAAATTTATTTTAATACCAGTGTAGTTAACATACAGAGTTATATTAGCTCCTCCAGGTATATAAATATAATGATTCAATAATTCCATATACCTCTCAGTGCTCATCAGATATGGAAATGCAATTCATGGAATAAGAAATAAAAATAGGGAACAAATATATGATAATGTATTTAAATTCCCTAATAGGAAAAAGAAAATTTGAAAAAAATTATTCTAACCTTATTAAAATGATAAGATCTAAAACATCTTTTAAATTAGTTTAATGTGGGAAACTGCAGTGTCTTGCCCAGCTTGGTTTGCAGGGATAGAGATAGGAAGGCATGTAAATTGCTAAAATCTCCTGTAAATTCAGCAGTGTCTGTTATGATTCTACCCTTCCCACAGTTCAGATTATTACAGAGGAAAAATCATTAGTACATAAAGATATATGTACCATGCTTAGTACTGTCAAGGAATATGAATACCAATTAATAAGGTAGTAATTAAATAAATGATCATATATTTGTATTCTATGATAGCATGAAACTATTAACACAAAAGTGTTTTATATATAATTATTGACTTGAAAAGATTATGTTTTATTTTTTAACGGGAAAAATCAAATCAGGATAATTATGGTATTATTCATTTTTATTGATCAAAAAGAGAAGAGGAAATATATATGTAATAAATTTATATAAATACTTGGATATACTGATCTAGCACAGGAAACTTATGTCAAAATACACATAAAATTGTTAGCATTACTTAAGGGTAACGGAGTTGAAAGATGCTTACTTTTTTCTATGTATAATTGAAATATTTAAATGCATTATTTTTGTAATTTTAAATATCTTTTCATATGATTTGAACTAACAATTCAGCTTCTCAGAAGTCATCCTAAGAAAATAATTGAAAATCCAGGAAAAAAATATAAGGCAAATATCTTCATCTATATTACAAATGACTACTAAATTGGGAACATCCTCCAAATCCAAAGAAGACTGATTGAATCATATTGCAATCCTAAGTATGATATTCATGGGCATTAAAATTGTGCCTTTCAAAAAGCTTTTAATGATCTTAGAAAATGGTTATTTATATATATGTATATATTTAAAGATTTATTTGAGAGAGTGCGTGTGGCACATGAGCAGGAGGAGAGGCAGAGGAAGAGGGAGGAGAGAGAGAAGCCTTAAGCAGACTCCCTGCTGAGTGCAGAGCCTGATGCTAGACTCTCAGGACCTTGAGATAATGACCTGAGCTGAAACCAAGAGTTTCAGCCAGGTGTCCCAGTTATGATATATTAAATAGAAAAATAAAGACAACCATTGCACACATAATAATGCTTAAGACACAGACACACACATCCTTATGCACATGCTCATACATAACCATACATGTACATACAAAACGGAAAACAATCTGAAAGTTAAATATTGTGATGAAATATTTTGCTAGGATTTGGATTGATATCATTTTAACTTCACTTTTTAAACTTTTCTATAACTTCTGAAATTGTTGTAAAAACATCTAGTGATTTTTTTTAGTTTCTCAAAAGAAAATATAGGAGCACCTAGATGAGTCAGCCGTTTAAGCATCTGCTTTTGGCTCAGGTAGTAATCCCAGGGTCCTGGGATGGAGCCCTGCATTAGGCTCCCTGCTCAGCAGGAAGTCTGCTTCTCCCTCTCTCCCTACCACCATCTCCCCCATGCTCACGCACTTTCTCTCTCTTGCTCACTCTCCCAAATAAATAAATAAAATCTTAAAAAAATACATAGCCAACATGAAAACACCAGAATAATCAGAAATTTAGTGAATTGTTTAAAAGGGAGTTGATTATCCTTCCAAAGTAAAGTTTCTGATATCTGTATAAAAGAGTTAATTATTTCACACATTTATGCACTATGGTTATTATGCAGAAAACAAAATTGAGCATACAAACAAAACCCAATAAGGTTTGTTTCTGGTAGACTGAATATAGAGAAAATCCTGAATCTAAAACTCAGTGAAGAAAAAAAAAACACTTGTTTCATGTTTAAATCATTATAAACATATAATTCATGAAATAATTTGGAAAGATATAAGTTCTATAATAATAAAAAGAGGTTGTGGCTCAGCAAATCTGAGACAATAGGTTAGGTTATTAGCATTGAAATAAATTAATCTTCAAGCAGCAAATATTTCCACTTTATAGCTGATAGTGTGAATCTTTCAGACCTTATTTAATTCAGTATAATTGTAATCTAACCAAATATTTGGATAATTTGAGAACCTGATTTAATAAAACAGCCTCTCGTCCAGTAAGTATTAGTAATACATGTGTTTTCACAGTGGTGTAGCAAATTTATCTTCCTAATGATTCTGGTTGAACCAATGTCAGAACCCTGCAGATAGTTTTTGGTGGAAGAGCATATTACTTCAACCCAGCTCCTAGAATTAAGAAAGATTTAGCTAGAGATTTTGAATTTGCACATAATCCACCCCATGAATCAATAACTTAGTATGTAAAATGTGCAGTGCCTTCTTGTTTGGGTTAGGCAGGGCAATCTAAAACTTTTGCAGAGATTCAAAGAGCAAACTTAAAAATGATCATTAATTCCAAAGGAAATAATAACATACTTTGTCAAGTCTTACATATACAAGGAAGATAGACACAGTATGAATAACATCCTAATCATTGCTAGATGAATGTATTAAAATAAAAGCAATAAAAATGTAAGCAGTGGAAGAAACAAACAAAAATATTGATGATCCACTGACTAATATTATTCATAGGAAGCACAGTTTTTTTTTTTTAATATTTGGATCAGTTTCTTACACAGTATTCCCATTTTAAGTGGATTTGTCTTTTTTTCACAAGGGTTCAAGAGTCCTTTTAATACTTTCATGATGTGGTAAATAATAACGATCAATATTGATATGCATTAGATCATCTACATTACTGCCATTTTCATTTTTGAAAAGCCCCAAGTATGGTGCCTAACTATTAAAGAAAATAGATGTTGTTAGCAAAATTTCTGATGAGTATATGCAAAGCTATCTACACTTAATTCATTATTAGTATTTAACATTTCAGATTTGGCATGGACATTACTTACTGTGACAATCATGAAAAATAGTGGTATTTCACTATATAATAGAATCATACAGATTTGCCATCTTTTTTTTTTAAGATTTTATTTATTTATTTATTTATTTATGAGAGACACAGAGAGAGAGAGAGAGAGAGAGAGGCAGAGACAGAGGCAGAGGGAGAAGCCGCTCCATCCAGGGAGCCTGATGTGGGACCCAATCCCAGGACTCCAAGATAACACCAGGGCCTGAAGGCAGGCACTAATCTGCTGAGCCACCCAGATGTCCCTAAATTTGTCATCTTTTAAAGATAATAATGTTGAATATGGCTAACTTTATACAGCTTAACATAATCTTTATTTCTCATGAATTCTCAGATTTGTGTTTACATACATCCTGGACAGTAAAATTAGGCACACTTAGGACAGCACTTCTTATTTTTTTTAATGAATAACTTAATCATATATAAAGCTCACAGTCCTTATTAGCTCAAGCTTTATATTTTCTGTGTCTCTGCTGGATAAGAATAAGAGTCTACCCTGAACAAAAACTCTATTTTTTGTTATTAAGTGACTGCAATTTATTTTTCCTGCCCAAAATATACTCATGTGCCAAGCAAGAGAGACATTAAGTCTGGCCTCAGTTCTGCACCAGAATGCCTGGAGAAGCTGGGGATGCGATAAAAGTTTTTATATTCCCTGACTCCCCAACTCTTCTAATAACATACTGGTTAATATAAAAGGCCTGCAGCAGATAATTGGTCAAATTTATTGTTCTATTGAAAGATATCATCCACAGAAACTTGTGAACAGCAGCAATTGAGCAATAGATTTAATAATTTATTGAATAATAAAATAAAAGTTGCAGTTATCTAGTGATTACCCTTTCCCAAATTTATTTTCCAAAATACAACCTTTGTAGAAAAAAGTTACTATTTTTTAAAAGATTTATTTATTTATTTTAGAGAGAGAGGGCATGTGTGCACATGGGTGAGGGAGGGAAAGGGTGTGAGAGAAACTTAGCAGACTCCTCGCTGAGCTTGGAGCTGGATGAGGGGCCTGATCTCAAGACCCTGAGATCATGACCTGAGCTGAAATCAAGAGTCAGATGCTCAACTTACTGCATCATGCAGGGGCCCCAGTGGTCACTTTTTATTTTGGAAATTGAAAGTTTTCACTCAGAAAAATTTAGTTTACAGTATGTGCATGTATCTTTCCTCTTCCCTTCCTTTTTCTTAACCTCTTCTGTCTCTCTCTGGGTCTCTGTTTCTGTCTATTTCTCTTCATTTTAATGTCCAAGACAGTTAAAGTAAACCAAATAATCTTGCCTACTGGTGTTTTCAAAATGGTGAAAAATTTACATTGCATGAAAAATGTAGTAACTATTTAATCGGTGTCCAAACCTACTTGCCTAACACCCATGAGTTGCTCTTCAACATTATCCTGATCTCAGTAAAGAAACCACAGAATCTGATGGACCCTATTAAACAGTCTGTTTATAGCAAATATTTATCTTTCTTATTCAACTTCTAATGACTTAACAAACTGAAGGCAATTGTATTCATAATTTGCTGTTATTTTCACTCTTAATATATTTGGTGAAAAGTAACAGAGAAACAGGACTTGAGTTTTTCCAAGTAGATTGTGTGATAGATCGTTCATTCATTCATTCTTTCATTCATTGATGAACCTCAATCTCTCCTATAGGTGAAAAGATCTTTAAGGATCTGTGTGAGCCAATTTGTGGTGACTAAGAAAGTTGTCAAACTGACAAGATGAGCACAGCCAACAAAGTTATCTTTCCTTGTGTATCAATTGGTTTAAATTTGATTTCCAGATCAGCTAATAGAAGATAATCTACAGAACCAGAAATATAAACTAAGTGTCACACTAGTGAGATATTAAAAGGGACATGATTATTATAATCTGATATTTTGTAAAAAATTCTCTTTTGAGATATTAACAATATATATTAAGCCCCACAAAATGGATTATATATAAATTATCTGGTTTATTAAATCAGTGTTTATATTTATAGTCGAGATAATTTAAACCCTTCGAATAGTTTTTCAGGTAGATTGACTTTTATTCATTTTATGCTATAAACTCAAAAGAGAACTGCACTTTCTCAGGATGTGTCAATTAATATTTTCTATTTAAAAAAAGGAATAATTTATAGAATAAGAATGTCTCTTTTAATATTTGCCTCTGTGTCACATTTAAATTCTCCCCTTAAAATTCATTTTAAATATGTTTCTCAGTCAAGTGACTGTAACAATAATACAAATTTAACTACATTTCAACAACTTTAACTATTTGTTCTTTAAGCAGTCTTTAACACAAATCACATGCATTGAAAGGACCGTTGCCTTCTTTGAGCTTGCCATTAGCCTATTTGGAAATGTCTTCTCCAAGTGGAGCTGGAAATACATATATGATGTAGAAGCACCTGAGAGATTTACTTTATTCAAAACTCTCAGGATATAGAAGTCATGACCCCGGTATTGAGCTGTTTACCTTTCATAGAGAGGATAATACGAATACCAATAGATGTAAACATGCTGCTTACTTTCAGGTCAGCTAGGGGTGGAGTGACTAAATAAGATGAATGGGTTCAGGGTTTTAACATGTTTATCTGTAAGCCCTTTCCTAGGAGACTTTATGTCCTTGCACATGATGCTAACCTTTTTTCCAACTCAATTAATGGGATTGATTTCTTCATCAATTTTACCACAGCCCTGAACTAAATTCCTCTCTTGGCTTATTTGTTTGCAATCTGTTGTCTTGGTTTCCAGTGGATTTTGCTACAACCCCAAGCCTCCAATTCAGTCACTAGAGATAAATTATGCATATCAGTACATGCTGACCAAATTGTTTTTTATTAAGCCATGATTTTGATCGTCGACTCATGTGCTACTCCATCTTGGTAAACCTCAAGGAGATTTGTGTGTGTGTGCTTAAATTAAAGTAGGCCTAAATTCCATGCTCCATTCATCATTTTCCAAGAGTCCTATACTAATGTTACATATTAACGAGAACTTTTAATGACTTTTTTTTCTTTTATCGAAAACTCTGTCCCCTCCTTTTGGGCCTAATTCTGGACCTTTGATCCATACTGACACCTCCTGAGAGGATGTTTAACTATTTGACAAGGTCCCTGGAGCAGTGCTTTACAATCGTATGGTTTCACTAATAGTGTTATTAAATTAATCTAATAGGCCATGAATACTGTTTGAAATTGAAATGGAATATAATATCAGATTAATATCATAATTTTTACATTTGTGGAATAAACATAGGAACTGGGAAATTTTCAGTACGTTGTGTGCTTGCCTGTGATAAATGTATGTTATTTATTCTGCTTTGCATTTGTGATGTTTTAAAAGAGAACAAGGTTTCTCAGGCGAGAGTCATCAAATGGATCCATCTAAAAGGTAGATGATGATGATGATGATGATGTTAATAATAATAATAACAATAAATTGTGGGGTAACATTGCTTAGATTGGCTTTTGTAAAACACATATAAAATCCGTGAATATAAAGTGTAGGAAAATATCAGTTCATTTTAGTCTTATATAAATGAAAAGCTAAACAATTGCAAGTAAGACTTGAAAACTAAAATAATAAAGTTTAAATTAATAATATTAATGCGGCACACACAACTGCTTTCTTGAATTTAATCTGATCAGGCAAGATTCATAATATAAGGATATATTAGCATTTAAAAATTTTCATTTGCTATTGATTTTATCTTTTAATTTTAAGAATATTGTCTTGAATCATTGTCCTGGTCATTGTAGTTATTATACCCACTTACTGTGACTTTTACTACTAACCACCTGCTATAATTTGGTATGTTCTAGGAAGAGTGGCAGCAGTTTGTACACTCAGAGTTTGTACATGGTACTTATTGCAGTTCTGCAGATCTCTCTTTTTTTGGATTTAGCATGCTTATACCCTCTGTATACATATATCTTCATTTTCTGATTACCTTTCTTCTATTTAAACTGAAAAAAATCTTTGTTTCATACCATTCCTTGACCTCATTTGACCTTCCCTAAGACCAAATGCAGTAAAAAGCAAGAACAAAGGTAAATGTAAGCAATAAAATCCTACTGCAAACTAGGATAAAAGAGGCTCATAAGTAATCCAGAACATGATTAGATTTCATTCCTTTTTAACTTATATTTGAAAGAAAAACACATAATTTAAAACCTGTCATTAGAATCATTCAGAACATATCCATGGATTCAAGTTCATAGACCTCAATATGGAATACTTGCCCTAGAGAATTCCTCCAACTTTTTTGATTGTAGGTGTGTGTGTGTGTGTGTGTGTGTGTGTGTGTGTGTGTGGCTGATGTGCCTCAGTTACCTATAGAAAAATAATCTGTGATAGCAAAAATATTGAAGGAAACAGAATGGTAACAATGTATGAACTTATAAGTTCAAAACCCTATCAGTTATCATAAAAATATATTCATCATTACAAAAAATATTAAAAAAAAACAGATTCCATCACCAACACAAGATACCAGTTATGACCTCTTAATAACCAAATGTTCTTTCTATAATTTAGTAGAATTCCAGAAATTTGGGCAGCCCCGGTGGCGCAGCGGTTTGGCGTCGCCTGCAGCCCGGGGCGTGATTCTGGAGACCTGGGATCGAGTCCCGCCTTGGGCTCTCTGCATGGAGCCTGCTTCTCCCTCTGCCTGTGTCTCTGCCTCTCTCTCTCTATGTGTGTCTCCATGAATGAATAAATAAAATCTTAAAAAAAAGAATTCCAGAAATTTGTATTTTCATATGTACACGTTAAACTTTATGAGATATTTAAGTATTATTTGGCAGAACACTAAATTACAATACTAAGTAAACTCCCCAGTTTTAATTTTTGAATTCCACATTGTATTATTCTTTTAGCAAGTAGCTAGTATAGTCCTCAAGTGAATGGAAAATGTATGAAACTAAAATGTGTATCTGGAAAAATCCATTTGCATTTATAGGAGTCCATGTGGGTAGTAAATTATACACAAGGAAATCCTACACTGAGAGTTTAAGTATAAAATTAGGAAATGTTATAAATTTACTAACCTTAGGGGAAGTAAAGAAGATTATTCTACTTTAAAACATAAAATTGACTTATATGTAACCAATCAGTTCTGTAATTAACACAGCTAATAATAGATTAACATAATTTAGGAACCCATCTGATGCAAACAGGAAAATAATTATTTTTAAAGTAAGTACAACTTTTAAGATTGCAACTAGGAATATAGTTTGTAAGATTATAAAAGGAAAAAAAACCCTATGTTTCTAAGGCAACTTTCTGAAATATCTTTTGAGATAAATCATATGAACAGTTAATATGTTTATTTTTTAAAAAAGATTTTATTTATTTATTCATGAGACACACACACACACACACAGAGGCAGAGACATAAGCAGAAGGAGAAGCAGGCTCCATGCAGGGAGCCTGATGTGGGACTCGATCCTGGGTCTCCAGGGTCAAGCCCTGAGCCAAAGGCAGACACTCAACTGCTGAGCCACCCAGGTGTCCCAGAACATTTCTATTAAGTAACCTCTCAGCTGGAAAAAAACTGTGTTTGAAAGCAATATGTATATTATAATTATATATGGCTCTCTTTTATGTATCTTTTAGGCATTTTTTATTTGTTTTGTAATAGAAAAAATTTTTGGAGGAAATGAGCCATCTGGTCCTATATTTATCCATATTGGAAATATCCATGGATTACTACAAAACTTTTAGAGAGGTCATTCCATATATTGTTTTATAGAGGATGATTTTAAAATATTAATATTTTTGAGCAAGTATTATGTAGGAAATAACATTGCATAGAATATCTCATTTCCTTATTTGTCAGAGCTTTTAATATTGGATCACATTGCTTTGCCTTCTTGATGTGACTTTACTTGGAAAAGAGTATATTTACTTCACAAGTAGGATTTTTCCCTTAGGCTTATCATTTCAAAATAAATAACCCTATTCCAAGAGAAAAACGTTTCTTAACTATGTAATATGTTGTCAGACTATGCCAGGATGTAGGGGAAAATAACAGAAAAGTTATAGTTGCTTGGCATTTTCAAATTGTATCACAATTTAAAAATGATCTTTAAGGAAGGAACTTAAAGAACTTGATGGATAAGGATGTTTCAGTTGGGAAAATTAATGGCAATTCTGTGTCTTTTGGTATTTATGCACTCTAGACAAAAACAAATCTGTTTTTTCATTTTGTAAAGCTTCAAGGACCATAAACAAATGATTTAATATTTCATGACAGTTCAACCACTAAATTCTAACCTGAATTAGAGATTCTCAGATCATATAATGGATTACAGATTAATATGACCTGGGTCACATACACTTCAGAGTACAGGATAAATTGTAATATTCAGTCTAGGTTTCAGAGTTTTGCACAGAAGATATTTTTCCAGGATGTTCTGTTTGGAGCCTAATTATGACAGCTACATTTTTGCTTACTATTGGTCAAACACATTACTGAATTTAATCTTTATAAAAACTTTCTAAGGTGGGTAATATATTTTTTTGACAGATTAGGGAACTGAAGGAGTGTAATAAGGTTAAACTACTTACCATACATAAGTCATATAACTAGCAGGTAGTAGATTCAGGGTTTGATTTTTGACGATTTCAAACACTTACAATAACAGCCCTTTTACTTGTGAAGTGATTAGAAACTGTGAAAGTGCAGTAGGTCATTAAATCTAATTCTAAATGATGTTTAGATCTGACTTCTTGATGTTTAAGTGATTAATACTGACTGATTTGGGGAACTATTTTATATCAGCAAGTATGAATTTCTAAAAAAAGAAAAAAAAACTGGAATTGAATGAAAGGGTAGAGAATCCTTAACATGTATTTAATGCATTCCACCAGCATTTGTATGGATCCCCTAGAGTATACAAAGGAAAAAGGCATTAATATTAGATATCTATTACTGTGTAACAAAGTACCTAAAAACTTAGTTGCTTTAAACAGCAAACATTTATCACCCCACAGTTTCTCTGTGTCGGGAATATAGGTACAGCTCAACTGGATGCTCTGCAAAGTCTCCTAAAAGTTACATCAAGGCTGGAGTTGTGGTCATATCAGAAGGCTTAATTGGGGGGAAGATCTGTTCTCAGTTCACTTGTGGTTGTTGGGAGCTCAGCCTCACAGGTTGGTGAACTGATGGTGCATTTCTTCACTGGCTGTTAGCCTGAGGCTGCCCTTGGTTCCTTGCTATGTAGGCTTATCTCTCTCTGTGGCAGCTCACAAGTTGACAGAATAACAGGTGAAAAAGAGTCTGGAGGAGCAAGACTTAATTAAAGTCTCTTTGTAATCTCATATTGAGAGTGTCATTTTATCACTTTTTGTGCATTCTGTTCATTAGAAGGGAGTCATAGATGGTCCCATAGGATTACATAAGGGCATAAATACCAGGCAGGGATCTTTGGGGACAAGGTGAAAACATTCTATCTAAGCAAGCAATAATTGTCAGTTGTTGGTTACTATTTGGCAAATGAATTAAGAGTCTTAGCATACCTTTTATCTCATGGGTTTAATCTATAAGAATCTCCCCAAAAGAAATGATCCTTATCCAAGAATAATTTTTAATTGCAAAAAATTGAATTTTCAATAAAACTAGATTGAATACATACAGAATAGATTGTACAATACATTTATATGTGTTCAATATGTAAATAAATAGTTTAAATGTGAACATTTATATATTTTACTTAACATTTTATATATATATATATATATATATTTATTTATTTATTAAACTTCGTTCCAGTTTTTGTTCTCATGTTAGTTCCTGAGAGAGGACTTCTGTATCACATTATAGCCCTAGAAACTTAGGTTAGATCATAAAAGTTGAATTGTTACAAGAAATTTTAAAATCCTTATTTGAGAAAAGTATTAACTTACTATGCTTTATTTTTTTCTATTGCTTTTTTGTAGTCCGATATTATATTACCCATGAATTTACATATGTTTTTGATATTTCCCTCACCAGAATGTGAGTTTCAGGATGGCAGGAAGTTTGTCTGCTTTGTTCATTCCCATGTACCAATCATCTAGAGAAGTCCATGGACATAGATTTAAGAAATAGTTACTCAAGAAACAAATGAACTGCATGCACAGATTGGAACGTAGGAGAAAATACCTAACTAGCCTCAAACCCATAGCATGTTTGATAAAGAAAGCTTTCCCATAGGAAGTAATACTTGAGCTAAAACAAACTGGAATTAAAGGAAGGGAAGGTCCTGAATCTATAGTCATACCAGTCTGTACATATATTTGATCTTGCCTAGAAATTCATGATCTGGGTGACATGAAGAAGGCATTCGGTGGTTTCTAGTTTGACTAGGGAAAATAAAGATGGGGAAGAAAGCAACTTAGATGTTAAGGCAAGAAAGTATTTGGAGTGGGGAAATCATGGAGTCAAAGCTAGATTATGAAGGAAGTGAAGCCAAGAAGGGGCTCATGATGTGGAAAAAAACTATAGAGTTAAGGGATTGAAAAGCTCAGTGAGATCAAAACAGGTAAGAGAATTGCATTTTCGATATTATGATTAAAACATGAAGCATATTTATGGTGAAAAAGGCAGAGTGGATCATGGATGTGTGTAGCTACAGTAGTAATGGAATCTCTTTTGAGTTTGTTCTAAAATATTAAATTTATAGATTTAATGAAAATTTATAAATTTCTTTTAGAAGTATCTATATTTAAACAAATTACTAACTATATTTCAAAAATAAGTTGAAATGCAATGGATATTCATGACATTTTTGGATTTTCTATGTCCTTTTACTTCTGTTTATCTTTGACTGTATTCTTATACATCCTGTAAGTCCATGTCAATGATTCAATTTATTACTATTCTTCAGAGCCTATTTTATGGTATGAGAGATACAAAGATAAATACAATGAAATCTCTTCTTTTAATAAACTGTTAAGATTAATACTAGTTAAGACAGGCAAACAACATTTTAAAATGTTTACATTATTTTGGACATGCAAAATTAACAGATGTCATACCAGTTGGGAGAATCAAGGAAGATTTTGGGAAAATTGTATTTGAGCAGCATTTTGAAGAATACATGGAATTTTATCACTCATCTAGGAGAAAGTGGAATTTCAGAAGGGACAAATACCTGCGAGAAGGCAGTGGAGATAATCAGATGTGGCAAGCATGTGGAAAAAAGTGAGCAGTGTGTATGGAAGTAGGGTATAGAGACATGGAGCTATAAAGGTAAATACACCTTAAATATGGGATATAGAGACATGGAGCTGCAAAGGTAAAATCAAGCTGCAGGAATGAGCTTAGACTTAATGGAGTCTCTGACAGTTTTCATGATGGTTAGGGGTATGATCAACAAAATGTAAAATGGGTAAGGAAGCAAGAAGAAGGAAAACCAACAAAAGGATTATTGTAACAGTTCTGCGAAGGAAATATAAAATCCTGAAGTAGCGTAATGGAATTATGAATGGAGAAAGGTATATACGTGAGAAATATATGGTGATCTATAGTCCTGATAAGTTGTGATGGTGATTGGAGAGCAGGACATTAAAGATAACTCCTAGGTTTGAACTCAGTCAGTGAGGGTACTTTAACAGAAATAGGAAAATCCATGGAAAAGTAATGGGCAGAATGAGTTTGATTTTGCCCGATTTAATTTAAAATGTTACAGGTAAGTCAGAGTGGGAAAGTACAGTGCACAGTTGGAAATTGATAAAGGCCATACTTACAAGTTTCAGATTCATGAACCATCTCAACAGAGAGGAGAGTCAAAAAGCTTCAGAATGAATGAAGTCAATTGGTACAGAGCCGAGAGGGCTAAAAACAGAACACATCTTTGCTAAGAGAGATTACTGTTGAAGATTGAAAGAGGAAAAGGAACCAGTACCAGAGTCAACCAAGGAATGTTTGGAAAGAAGAGGTGAGTGATGATGATACTATATCACCGGAAGACAAATGAGGAGAGATTTCAAGAAGGAGGGCATGAGTGGTGATTAGAAGGTTAGTAGTAGTTAGGAGAGAATAATTTCAACATAATATTCAATATACTCATTCAATAGAACAGGTTCATCTTGGATCCTGATTACAAGGGATACATTTGAGGAGTAAATGAATTTTGAGTAAGCAGAGGCATCAAGATGTGCTCTATTTCCATAGTTTTGGCAGCAAAGTAAGGGGACAGATGGTGTGGAAACTTGAAATAGTTGTATCACAAAGAGGAAATGAAGAAATTGACCATGTTTGCCGCCTAAAGAGCAAAGAACTCTGAAGTATAGAGGAAAAGGTTGAATATGGAAATGAAACTAAAAGGAACTAGGAAGTTTAAAAAAGACAGAAGTCAAGAGTCCAGATTAAAAGAGAAATTGTTACAAGAAGGAAAATCATGGTCATTAGATGATACAAAAAGTGAAGTGGACATACCAGAAATATTTAGGTTAAGGAAACCCTAGTTGTTTGAGCACAATTATAGGAATCAGTAAAAAAATAAAATAAAATAAATAAAAAATAAAAACCTACTATTTGTTTAGGGATTACTATTTGCCAAGAACCATACTTAATAGTTTACCTGCACTAACTCATTTGATCTTTCCAAAGCTCTGTGCAGTAGGTTCTGTAAAAACCCTCGTTCTGAATGTAGGAAGCTGAATCTTTAGTGATTATAACTTGTTCGAGGCTCTCAGTAAGAGACAGGTTTGTGAATCAAACTCAAGACTCTATGGCTCCAAAGTCTTTACCCTTGATCGCCATGCTAGGTGGGTGGATTCAGAACTTGAGGTGATAAGGGATTTCTCAGTGGCTATGGTGATTCACTCAGACGACATGGCTCAAAATGTATTGTATTTAGCGTGGTTTTGTGATTTCTTCCAGTAGAATTTGGCAGTCTTAGGACAGACAAGGTCGTAGAGAATTTCAGGAATTGCAGGATAAATATTGCAAAAGGACAAAGGAGAAGAAAAGTCTGAAGTGAGAGTTGACACTTATTTGAAATGATTGACATTAGAATCCAATCTGGGGAGGAAAAGAAGAGAAGGTGAAAGAGAGTAGATAGTTGGAAGCACAGGGAATAATCAAGAAGGACTTCACAAGAAGGACAAAGAGTGAATAGGTATGAGAAAATGAACAAGTGTGTAAAGAAAGAAGTTTCATTCTTTCAAATATATTTCATGACAAATAGGTGCCACTGTGAAGAGCCCTGTGTGTACAGAAGTTAATTAGAAATAGTTCTGCCTGAGAGAAAAAAAGTTTAATGTAGCTGAAGTAGAGTGAAAATGGGATTGCTGCAGTTACAGAGCTAAGGAATGTGAGACCAAGGATAGGCAAGGATTGTAGTCAATGCATAATGTCAATTACTAAGTTGGTGAGATTGATAATATTGGCTTTAGGTAGGTTAGACACAATATAGTTTCTTAATTTTGTTATTTTATACTTTATGATTAATGATGCTCAAAAACTGTGAAAATCTATGTACTCTCCTGTGTCTTATCAATAGAAAAACAATTCTTGAAATGATTTTATGAACTTATAGTTTTGCATATTTGGATATATGTCCTTCTTCATGGAATTTGAAATCTGAAAAACTCTCTGAAACAAAATATAATATTTTTAAAAGACAAAAATTCTTTTTATAATAATAATCATTATGTGTCACAAATTATTTCTAGTTATTTTGAAATGATTCTCTGATAGTAGCAAAGTAACATGATTGTGTATTTATTTATTAATACGCTGCTAGAAATGCCTACACGTTATTCTACTTTTCTAGATTTAAATTCCTATGTTGTTGTTCAGAGAGCCTTGTATGCAAAAACATGCTCAATTTTCATAAAACCAAGCTTTTGCAAAACTTACTGTTGTTTACTATAACAACTATATATATATGTTATATACATATTATATGTGTATGTATATAACAACTATAGCAACTATTATTTACTAGAGGATATGGAAAGTTGTGGAATATTTTTTCTGTTGATTCAGTTCTCATAGTTTTCCAAGCTATAGTTTTTTATATCATATAGTTTACCATCATATGCTTCCTTGAAGAAACTATTTAGTATCATCAAAAAATAAATAGAAGAACTTTAAGAAGTAATATTCTTGAGTGATTGAGGATGGGAAAGGATATGGTCCGGGTAGTTGGAACCGAGCTTCAAAACTAATCATGTCAGGTAAGAGGAAAAAAAATCTTGACTTTATTTTAGGAACCAGTCAGAAGTAATTTGTAACATTTAGCAGGATGGAGGAAGAAAGAGATGTTCCATTCTTCATTTCTGAAGCTGCAGCTGCTGGCTGCAAGTCCTAGACTGAAACATGGTTTCCAGTTCTATAAAAAAAGTGGAGAGAATGAATTGGCAATTTCTAATTTTTAGGTAACTTGGGATATACTGTTTATTCTTTAATATATGGATGAAAGCTAAATTTGTTTTAACACTTCAATAAATGGCTGATACATATATGAAAACTGTGTATGAATAGAATTGCCAAAAGTTGGTGCCCAGCAATACAATTCAGTAATGACAAATGACTCTTTTCCAAAGAGATTTTCTTCTTGGAAGGTGAGAACGGATGGCAAACAAATCAAGGCAAATAACTTTCTATCATTGAAAATAACTTATATTATGGAAATCAGCCATCCAGAAAAAAATAAAACAGCTGAGATCAATTCTCGTCCCATCTATTTATCTCTACTCCCCACAAATTCCCCAGTGACCACCACCATCAGCACCCAACTAATATATCAAATAACTTACAGTCAGCTTGTGGTGAACACAGACAAACTTTTTGTCTTTGGACACAAAAGAATGTTTAAAGAAGTGAGGAGCCCTGAGCACGTATTTGTTAAAAATTCTTATATTATGGTTAGATTTCATCTAACCTTTTCAAAGATTTCCCAAACAAGATTTCGGTAGGGACATTATAGTAACAGAGATCTTATGGGTGTGCATGAGTCAAAAATATTTTGGATATTTCAAGGTTTTTATTTTTCACTAGTAAGCTTTCAATCAGCTACACTTATTCCTGGCATACATTCTTTCACTCTCCATGCCCCTCTCCTTCCATAGTACAACACTTAAATGCAGCCATGGAGGAAAATACCTCCCCCAGTTTTCGAAACAGTGAAAGTAATCTCAAGGCAACCAGATATTCATTGGATTGCAATTGACTCCAACTGAACATCCTGGAACATCAAAATCTCATTAAAAACAGTCATTGAATAAGAATATCACTTAGGATACACTCAATGATGGACTCAGGCCAAATGTAATTTAATACTCAGTATCCAGGCTGGATATGGGAAACTGTTAACTTGCACAGGTGTTATATTGCCAAAAGAGTTCTTTTGCTTTTGATCTGTTTTCTTCTAGGGGGGAAGTCTACAGTTTGCTCTGTAAGGGTTTCCCTGCTGATTTAAGAACATTGTAAAATAAATTTCTCTGTGGGGTGTATCATCAAGCCAACAGTTGGTTTCCAGGGAGTAAATACAGCAGCTGAAACTGTGGATCGACTGCATCACAAGGAGACGGCACTATAAAAATTGTGATCACTAGCTTTCAGAATTGGGATTGGCCACTAATGCTTGAAATCACAGCTGCAGTCAGTGTTTTCAAGACAGAGTTACTGGCAACAGTGTGGATCTATGAGAACACTCAACAACCGGCTAAAAATTGCCTTTAAGGTTTAATGAATAATTCAGAACCAGAAATAATCTGCCTCTGACTTGGAGCAGAGGACCACAATTCTCAGCAGTGCAACCAGAGAATGATCTATTCTCATCATGTAAACTCTATAAGGGCTCCCTGCCCCTTTAATAGCTGGTTAAATCACTAGTAACCAGTGAGGATCAGGGGAAGACATATTCCTTCATATCTCTTACATTTTCTGAAATGAGTGAGAGTAGGGCTGGATTTAGAATGCCTTCTCCTAGAGAAGCCAGGAGAAGAATAGCTATATCTCCCCCTATCCCTGGTAAAACTGGGGATGTTCCCTTGGTAAGTCAGTTCCATAGAAAGTAGAGTCTAAACTCTCTTGGAGAAATTTATAGCAACAGTTCCCCTTAATGATTTGATGTTAAATACACTTTCAAAATGTACTTGATTTCTTATACAATTGCTAAATTATTGCATTAAAACATACATACAGTTATAATGACATGGGCCTAAGTTTAATCCAGAGTTTAGCAATAGTGAAATAATTTAAATATCTGAATACAAATAGTAGGTTTCGCTATTTCCAACTGTGCATTGCCTAGTAAATGTGCTCATATTTTATCTCATGTGTTTTATATTACCAAGTAGATCATCTTAGACATAATTTATTTTAATGCCCTCATTACCCATGTAAGAAAACTGGGGTCCAATGAAGTTAAATAGTTTTCTATGTTGAGATAATAAATGGAAAGCTAGGTGCGGGATATAGGATCCTTTGATTCTGGTCTAATCTTGCCACAATTCTGTGATTTCTGCTATATTTTAAAATGAAATGATCAAACCACGGAAACACCTCATATTTTCCAGGTGCCACAAAACTAGAACAAGAGTGAATCTCTTATCCTAAGCAATGGCAGCTTGTAGATGGAGATTACACAGTGTTCTTGACAAAAGCTAAGCTTTTGACAGAAGAAATGGAAATCTAACTTCAATCATTTGGAAATCTGACAGCTAGATTCACTCACTTGACTTTCCGTCATCTTCACTACCATCAGTGACTGATTTGAATGTGACATACATACATATATACATGACCAAATATACACATGAGTTTATAATGTACATGTGAATACATATATGCACACACATATTCAAATATGCATGCATACATATACGTCTAAATGTTTTAAAATAAATTAGTAGAGGTCTTTGGGGGTATTCTTTGATTAATTTTCTTATTCACATTCATTTTTTTCATGTTTTAAGCTCATTTTAGAAATAAAAATGTTCAGTTTTCAAACCATTCTCTGTGACAAAAAAGGATTAAAATGAGCTAAAAGATAAACTTGACTATTTGACATGTAAGCTTGAACTAGGTTCCCATTATAACAGCAATTGAAGTTTTTCCTACTTTTCAAAAATTTTGCCATGGGATCCAGATAAAAGTCATAAGCTGATATTTAGCAATCACTTAAACATGGTAAAAGGGGAAATGTCAAAGGGATTTTAAGTTTTCCATCTCTGCAAAGAATATAGTTAAAATACGCTGCCTACATACACACATCCCAATCACACGTTAGTTATTTTGGGGACTATTTCTATATATCTTAAAAGCAAAATCATCATAGTGACAGTGTCATTCTCTGCCCAGATGGTATTAAATGAAGACAATGGAGTATTGGTTTCAAAATTCGCCTTACTCCAGCTGACTGTTTGGCCTTACTTGATATTATCTGTGCAGAGTATAAAGTAAAATAACTCAGGTTACTCTGTGATAGTTGTTTCTGTGTTTTTAATTAGCAGAATTGCAGAAGGGACACAGCCCACTCAGCAAGGCTAACAAAGGGAGGTCTCCAGATGGGTTCCAAATAATCTGTTTATAAATATTCATTTTAAACTTTTTTTTTTTAACATATGTTGTTGGCATTACTGCAATGTTAAAGCTTTTTTTGGAACTTGTACCCTTGTCTGCTCTAAGGCTGACTTCTAATGAAAAGAGGCAAAATCTCTGTTTTCTATTTTGAGCTCACAAGTTTCTTTTTGCAAAAGGAAGAAAGTCCTTGGGACCTTTAGAAAGTTTCATTTCTCTACAGAGAGCTTGGAAGTAATACTAAGTTATTTAAAATTTTGGTCCAGGTCAGATGAAGTTTTCTACATACCCATCAGCCTCCACTCACATATTGTTACTTTACCTATATGCAGCATCCAAATATATGCACTGTGAAGAATGGTAGATGGAGATATTGTATTTATAGTTTATAATATTAATCTATTTAGGATTTATTTTCCTCATTAAATATGGAGATAATAATTTAGCACTGAAATACCATTTATTTTTTACATTGTGTTCTAGACATTAAAATTTGATTTATCTGTATAACTGCATTTAATCATCATACATGACTTTGAGGGAAAATATCTTAACCTCAGTTTATAGGTGCAGAAAAAAATGAGTCAACTTAAGTGATTTGATCAAGAAAAGTGGTAAAACCTCACCAGGCAGAGCCATATCTTTTCTCAGGGGCCTTGCTGTTCTTGACTGTGCTGTGTGTTGGCACCAGAAAACATCTGTGATTAACACAGTGGAGGCAGATATTGTGAATAACAGTCCAGACTAAATCAGTAAATAGTGGGAAAGGGTAAGTGATATGTGCTCAAAGTTCTTGAATAGCTTTATTCCTTTTGTTGGAATAGGACCTCTATCCCTGTATCCTGAAGATATAGGTAGAAAAACTAGTTAGCCTAGGTGTTTCTTAGTGCAGCAATGGATCTCTTTTGGATATCCTTTGAGGTTTTTTAGGTTGACACAATGAGGCATGATAGAAATGCAGCCTGGAATGGAAGGAGGCTTTGGTGAGTTGTATGGTGGCTCCCAAAAAGATGTGTCCATACTCTAAAGCCTGGAACCTGTCAATGCTATCTTATTTGGAAAAAAGATCCTTGCAGATGTAATTGAGATCAGGATCTTAGATAAGGTCATTGCAAGTTATCCAGGTGAACCCTAAGTCCATGACAGGTGTCTTTTATAAAGACACAGAGAGGGACACAGACACACAGAGAAGAGGAGGAGGTAATGTGACCACAGAAGCAGAGATTAGAGTGATGCCACCAGAAGCTGGAAGAGTGAAGGAATGGAGTTTCCCTTAGAGACTTCAAAGGTACTATGGCCCCACTGATACCTTGATTTCAGACTTTTGGTTTTCAGAACTATAAGAATGCAATTCTGTTATTTTAAGCCACTAGGTTTGTGGCAATTTGTCATAGCACCCATCAAAAACTAATACAGAAGTGTGTTAGAGATTTTCTTGTGTCTCATTTCCACTTTGCCTCTACCTTCTTTTTTCAGCTCTTCCCCTAGGTTTGCTGCCTCCATTCAACTACCCAATCTATCTCTCACACTTTGTCCTGGGGTTTCTCTGCTGCCATTTGTGGCATATCTGTGAGAACCCCCTCAAAACTCTGACAGCTTTAAGTGGCTAACCAGCAGATAGGCCACCTATATTGCAGATTGAAGGACAGTCCCAAATAATAATAATAAAAAAAATTCCTGGGTCCCTCAAGGCGTTCAAATATTTGAAAAGACACTTACAGACAAAATTCCTGCTTATAATTATTTGATCCTAGAGATAACACAATTTTTTGCATAAATGGAAAATATTTTGACATGCTTAGTATATAAACTGGGTTCTCCAGGAATACATTTTCCACGTAAGTTGAAGGAAGGATGTATTTTCTTTGGTCTGGAATTTACCAAGACTATTGTACCATTTTTTAAATTTTCCACTAACTAATCCAATGTGTTTCATTGGCAACAATATATGGGTTGTCCGTACTACACATTTGATTAATCTTCTTTGTAATTTTCACACTTCTATAATATAGGTGTAAGTATTTTGTTACCTAATTATGTCTTTCGATATTCAAAGACATATTGTTCCATTACTATTACTTGTGTTATATTTCCCAGTTATATTACAATTAGGTCATTATATTCAGTTTTTAAATTTGAATGCCAGCATGTTATGTTGTCTTGTGTGTAGATTGATACATATATTTTTTTTCTTCAGAGAATTGTTTAGGGGCATTAAAAAGATTTCTAATAAAAGTGTTTATATTGGTTGAGAAAATGTTAATATTCCCTGAGCTAGATGGATATCTTTAAAGGCGGATTTGATTCGAAGTAAAGCAGAGTCATCCAGTAAGGTAAGGCTCTATGTTTGATAGAAGCATAGTACTTTTTGAGGAAGTCCAGACCATGCCTTATGATATTCATGCATAACATCGGATTCTTTTTTTCTTATCTGTTGTTTTAAAGAAGCTTCAAGCCTACAATTAAATAATCCTCTTCATCATCACTAGATGTTTATTAAGTGTACGTACCATGTAAAAATGCATTCTGAATAGGCTATAAAAATTATAAATTCAGATTTCTGTACTGAAAAATTTATTAATGGCATGAATTGCAAAATATATATACATGAATGGTACTTAAAATAATGGTCAACTATGTCACTTGCCTAGCTTTGTTCTCTGCTTATATGTTCTTTTAAATTTTTTTTGACAGTATTTTCTTAGATTGTGAAGTTCTGGGGGTTTGGGACCATATTTAAATAATTCTCTTTGTAGAAACCCTGAAATAGCACAATGCAGAATTAATACTTTAAAATTCTTTTTGATGAAGAAAAAAATTATGCCTAAATCCCTGATAGAAATCACCACTATTTCCAGATTATATAACTGCTATATTTAAAGCTTCTGAAATGGAATAATTAATAAAAATTAAGTAAGATTCAGTGATGTCTTTGGGGAGCTTGGAATTCTAGTGAGCAGTTTTTTTTGTTTTTTGTTTTTGTTTTTGTTTTTTTTCAGTCACAATCCAGAAAAGATGTTCACTCTATCAAGTTATGGGCATTGTAGTGTTAAAATATTTGAAAGGAAAACAGCACAAGTCATAATGGTAATATTTTATGAATCTCGTTATTATTTTATGCATAGCTGCCCTGTGAATAGAGGAATTATAAATACAGTTAATGATTTACTAGGGAACTCAGTAGGTATTCTTTGAACAAAATGGAAGCAAATATCTGCCAGGGCAGAGGCATAATCTCCTGCAACTTAAATAAGATGATATTTGGTGAGTGGCAAAGAAGATAAGGGAAAAGGTGCAAAATATTAGAATGGCAAAATATTAGAATGGGACTTCTTAGTTTAATCAAAGAAAATTAATATTGAAAACAGGATGGATAGTCAATACTAGAAGACAAACACTCAAATCTAGAATCATGAGTTGAGGTCTCATAACAAATTCAGAGGCATCTGTGATAAAACAGATAAATGTCTGGAATTGTGTGAAGGTATTACTTGCTCTTGGTATAGAGAAAAAAGATTTACTTTAAGAACTCTGATGACATGTCTACCTACTTAACTCTAATACAGTGGAAGGAGAAGAAGCAAAATGGATGGGCTATGGGTTGTTATTTTTATGCTTGTTACCCATTTTGAATCTTACAGCAGTCCTCCAAGGTTGTCAAGTGGGCAACAAATGCTAATTGAGCACTTATTAAGTAATGAGCTCTACAGACACAGTTAATGTGTTAAGGAGTTAATCCCCCCCCCCCCAAAAAAAGTAATTGCCCAATTCTTAGGAAAAGAGGAAATTCTTTTTTTTTTTTTTAAGATTTTATTTATTTATTCATGTTAGACACACACACACACACACACACACAGAGGCAGAGGGAGAAGCAGTCTCCTCGCAGGGAGCCACATGCGGGACTTGATCCCGGGACCCAGGATCTCGCCCTGAGTTGGAAGCAGACGCTCAACCACTGAGCCACCCAGGCATCCCAGGCAAGAGGAAATTCTAAATTCAATGAGGAAGCCAGCACAAAACCACCAGTCTGTGAATTATTGAGAGAAGATTTTAACTTGAGTCTGGAGATTTATTTGCATCTTACACTTGAAATTGTAAGATTTCGAATTACTTCCTTCAACCCTCCTGTAGTTTGAATCTCTAACCTTACTTAACTAGATAATTTCAAATGATTTTATTTAAAAGTTCAAGTTGCATTGTTAATGTCATATTGAATACATAAGTTATTAATATTAAAAATATCACAAGTAGTGAAATTTTGGCAATGAGGCATGACAGACGCTCAGCCAGGAGGGAAAGAGGGCTTACCAAACACCGCCTTGTTCTGGCTGACATGTTCTTGATTCACGTATTTATTCTAGTTATTACTCTGGCAGTGAGCTGAAAGCACCTATGTCTTGGCTGCATCGAATAACTTTTTTCGGTTTCTCTGCTTTGGGGCTTTTCTATTACTATCTTTTGGAATTCCTGTAGGAACCCACTCAGACATTTGAACTCATATATGTGCAAATTTGGAAGTGTAAGGAGTTTAACACTGCACTTCTTAACCAATAGGAGACTTCAGCCAAAGGATAAATACTCTTCTCTCCATCCTTTGTGTAAGCAGTTTGAGGTGCATTCAACATGGTTTCCCAGAGGGTGTTGAGCAAGTTTGATTCGTTTAATCTTTACAACAACCCTATGAAATAAATTTTACTATTATCCCTGCTTTAAAGATGAGGAAACCAAAATTTAGAGATATAAAGCAAAATGCCCAAAGTCACAGTTGCTTAATGGAGGACCTGGGGCTTTGAACCTCTATCCATGTGATTTCACAGATTACACTCATTCACTGAAGACATGCAGTAGGGCTACATCTGTTGGCTAAAGGGATTTAGGGCAGAGGTTGAGAAGGCCATGAGGATGCCTACAGAGAGAGAGAAAAGAAAAAACCATACAATTAAGGTAATCAAACCTTGTACCTTTTTTTTAAAAAAAGATTTTATTTATTTATTTTAGAAAGGAGGAGGAGGGAGAGAGAAGGAATTTCGAACAGATTCCACACAGAGCCCCACATGACCCCTGAGATCATGACATGAGCTGAAACCAAGAGTTGGTTAAGACTGAGCTACCCTGAGACCCCAAAATTTGTTACCTTCCAGTTTGGTACAAATGAGTAAAATCCACATGCTAGATTAGATACCCATTATCTTGCATCTGCTGTCTTCCTTGATAATCCCCATTTCCTCCATTAAATATTTATTAGCTCTTCAAGCTCTGTTAAAATGCAAGTACTTTTGGAAAGTTATAAATTAAACTCTGAGAGGCTAGTTGTCAGTCAGCTGAGAGCAATAGCTCTGAGAAAGTGGAATCCATTACCAGGATACCAAAAACAAGGAGGGAACTGAAACTCAAAGAAGGAAAGGAGGGCAGCCTTTAGCCCACGGCGTGATCCTGGAGACCCAGGATCAAGTCCCATGTCAGGTTCCCTGCATGGGGCCTGCTTCTCCCTCTGCCTGTGTCTCTGTGTCTCATGAATAAATAAATAAAATCTCTCTAAAAAAAAAAAAAAAAAAAAAAAAAAAAAAAGTAAAGGAGCCACAAGGTCAGATTTAACTTTCATTTATTTTTTTAAGATTTGTCCTACCAGCAATGATAAGGAGTCTGAAATTTCAAAGCAGAGATTACTTTAAAAGTGCTACTTTCTCCCTCCTCACACACTGCCAACCTGAAGATTAATTAGTGGGAAGGCCTACTGATTTGAACAGCTCTGAAAGTGTTTAAGGAGCAAAGCAATTTCTAAAGCAGTGCTCCAAGTTTAGCTTTCTAACTTTAGTTAGGATATAAAGAAATAATTATGTATCTGGCGTAGTCATAATTGCACCGTCTTCCCTCTCATGAAAGGCTGCAGATTATGTAACTGCAGCTATAGATTTTCCACATCAGACACTTTAATTGAAAGGTTAAGAGGAAGCTGGATCAGCAAGTTTGAGGTTACTAATTCTGCAAAGAATTTGGGACTTAAACTCCCTCAACAGACCAGAGGCCAAGAAATTTATAAGAACAATTTCACTTCTTGGGAAAAGAGTCTTAATATTGCCAATCAATGGAAAATATTTAAAGTCTGGACTGAAATAAAAGACATGAACTCTATGTAATCTTAGCTTTTGAATGGAATGTTCTGGCTTTTTTTTTTTTTTTTTTTTT
This sequence comes from Canis aureus, assembly GCF_053574225.1. NCBI lineage: Eukaryota > Metazoa > Chordata > Mammalia > Carnivora > Canidae > Canis > Canis aureus. The sequence goes on from NC_135618.1 coordinate 29,290,604, forward strand.
TCTGATTGTGATATAGATTGCAAAAGACCCTACTGCCACTTTACAGCTGACATTGTGTTTCACTGACATTGACACTTAGGGCACTCAGGTGAAGAAGATGATGTCAGAACGATCACGTAGTAGCTATTGGCATCCAGAGTTCAATCCTTAATCTTAAAAGTCCTACAGGAAAAAAAAATCAATACCCACTAGTCAACTGTCAAAAATACTGATGCCCAAGACCATGAGTAGGCAATAGAAAGCAGTAACTTCCATCACCATTAGGAGTGGAGATCATCTGAAAATTTAGCACCACAATAAAATGATTTAAGTGTTTCAGGAATAGAAATGAGTTGAATAAATATAAAAGGGACTAGGAAAGCTCAAAGCATTACTAAATCTAGACTTCGCTCATAGGATTCATTGTGAAACTCCAAATATATTTCCTATACATATTGAGTTAATTGATGCTATATTTGAGGCACAAAACTGAAAATTAAATGTAAAACTATTTACAGTGAGACCGTTATACAGAATTTCAATTAATTTTTTGTCAGTATTTTTTCAAGTAGACTGTACATTACCAAATCATCTCCTTTTCATAAAAAAATTGAGACATACATAAATAATTAAATCAATTGCTTATTGAACATTATGGTGAAATGACATCTAATAGCTCCTACTCATTCTGCAAGTCTGCCTCTCTGATGCATCATCATGAAACCATTTTTGATGCTTTTGTCTGAATTGGGTTTTCCATCTCTTGTTCCCATAGCACACTGCCATATCCATTCCTTTTTTAGAATTTACCACATTGTTTCTGAATTTAAATGTCAGTCTCCTGCAGTATACAAGGTGCATATTTAAAGTTAGTGACCATATTCTGTACAACTTGGTAATACACTGCTATCTCAGTATTGCTTGGTGGATGGCAGTGTCTAGTATCCAACAATAATTATTGAACTGGACTGAACTGCAAATTCGGGATTTAACTCACCCAATTCTTCATCCCTGACATCTCAGTTTAAAAAAGAATACTATTTCGATACAATTGGGTTAGCTCATTGGTTTGGAGTAATGTTCCAGTGACCTGTACCACCACAGATATCACTTCTAATAAAGCTGTGATGCCAGAAATTGCTCAGGGGTAAGAATATGCTAAAGCAGGGATCAAGTTGGCAAGGATTTAATGCCGTGCAAATATAGCTGAAGGGGGAAAGCCTGCATGGGGCTCCTTCCAGCCTTTAATATATGGTAGTGGTATAACAATGAAAAAATAATTTCCAAATGGTCTGAAGCAGAAGCATTGAAGTTATATACACATATACTCATAGAACTCAGATGTGAAAACACATTTGACAGAAAGAAGAGATTGGGAAATTTCTTTGTAAATAGTAAATTAAATGTTTGACAGTTTGGGTAATGTTTGCATTATTTATCACTAGGTATTCATTGAGGACACTCGTTTTTATCACCGTTTGATTATGCACTTGGCCTACTTTACTATATCTATTTCAAGTAAAATCAGCAAACATTAATAATTTTAAGAGCTCTAGAAATTGTGCACATACCAATATTACATAAACTAGGTTCATAGTACATAGTATATTGTGTGTATGATACATGTTCTTGATGAATTAATAGAATGTAGTAGAATACCAAGTACAAAGTTGCATAAAAGAAAATCAATTTGATTTTAAGTGGCAAGAATGTGAATGAATGTCAATATTTAATGTATATCTGGGCCAATATGCTGTCAAAATACAGGAAATACTTAAAAACTTTTTTTTGGTGTTCTCATTTAACCAGCTTGAATTACTATCTTTAAATGATATATGGTTTTTTTTTTTTGAGAATTTTCTTTGAATAATTTTCATATTATGATTCTCTTAGGATTTAAACTGTCCAAAAAAAAATCTTTAAAACAAAAAAAGGCACTAATAACAAGGTTTCTGTTATTTTCAGGTAATGATGAGAATATGCCATTGAAACAGTGAAGCACTTTATCTTAAAATTAAAAAATAAAAGTAGCTTATTTCTCTACTCTTGAAGAACTTGATTATAATTCATTGGATAGTGCTAAAAATACAATAACTTTCCTCTTTTAGAAATAGTTCAAAACCCCTCCTAGAAACTGAGTTGGCAAATATTCAAAACATGGAGAAATTGATGAATGTTAAAATAAAGTAATAATCATCTTTGCAAGGTAGAATGGTTTCATTTCCTATTGCTGGAAACTGCACAGAGTTGAGGATATTCCAGCTTTGGCATCCTTTCAAAAGTATATTTCTATACACTTGCCAATTCATTGGGAACCTTCTATCCTGAAAATAGATCATTGTAATGTTCTCAGTAAGACAACCTATTGTTGTGAATTAATGCCAGATTTATCTGTGCTATTAAAATTATTATGAGTATTAGCACAGCTATTAATAACACCACTTTGTGGTTTTCAAAGAGCTTTTCATTTGTATTGCTCATTTGATTCTTTCAGCAACTCTGTGAGGTACAAACTACTAGTTATGATCATCCTCATTGTATACCTGGGAAACTGAGTCATAAAGATTGAATTGACATAGGCAGTCACACAGCTGGGACTGTGATTCATTGACTACAATTATTTCTAGGGGTCCCTGAGTGGCTCAGTAAGTTAAGCGCGTGTCTTCCGCTCAGGTCATGATCCTGGAGTCCTGGGATCGAGCCCCACATCAGGCTTCCTGTTCAGCAGGGAGCCTGCTTCTCTCTCTCTCTCTCTCTCTCTGCTGCCTGTGTACTCTCTCTCTCTCTCTCTCAAATAAATAAATAACATCTTTTAAAAAATCAGAATATTTCCAATTTAAAAAGTAGTAGAAATATTTATTAAACATTTATTCTGGGAAGTCACTCTGACCTCCTAAAATAGGTACCGTGTATTGTATGTTTACTCTGTATCCAACACTTTGACAGACCTTACCTTTAAGAGGGCAAACTACTTTCAGAGATAGATGTTGCTATCCTCTTCCTCCAAGTGAGAATGCAGAGAAAGGTGACATAATAGGTTTTAAATTTCTGTCTGTTTGACTTCCAAGTTCAAACTCTTCCTTCTGAGATTTTTACTTCGTTTAATTCTCACTCTATCCTTCTGAGATAAATTATAGTGGTGCTCTCTTTTTATAATTCTGGAGATAATCTCAGGAGAGTTAATATGGGAGAGAGTGATATATAGGGGATTGACATCCTGGCTGGCTGAATTTTCAGTTTTCATGATTGTTAGCAATATTTTTGAAATATATAGTTACATTTCCTGCCTTCCTAAAAATAATAAGAGTAATTGGAATTTTTGTTGATGGTGGTTACCTTTCAACTCCTAAGGACAATTATTTTTATTTATATTTTGCATTACTGTTGTATAGATATCGAAGGTAATAAATTAGTTCAAATCTGGACTGACATACATGACTGAATGTTTTTAAAAATAAATCATTAATGTTGAGGGTCTTTTTTTAATCACTGAGAGATCTGGGTAATTTGTTTATTATTAAGCACCTACTAATAGCCAGATATTAAGCTATTTGCTGAGTACTCCTACCCCTACTTATCGGCATGTATGAAGTATATCCATATACTGAGTGCGTACTGACTCTTCCTGTAACAAAGGAGACACACAACCAACTAAACACATAAACTAGGTTTTACAATGGGAGAGGCATTACAGAATTCTGAAAAATATCAAATGAAATCTTTAATACATTTTAAGTTTAGTATGAGGAAAATGCTTCACTGAGCTAGGAGCAATATAATATTGAATAATATGTCTAAAGGAGTCACGAACAGGAAAGCAATTAAATAGACTTATATTACTTGTTAAATATAATATGATTATCTGGACAACTTTATTTTCAGACAATTTTATTTTTATTTTATTTTATTTTCAATTTTACTTATGTATTATTTGATAGTACAATATTCTGTTATATGTGTTGAGAGGTTAGTATGTTTCAGAGTTAAATCAAGAGTTAAGATCTCAGTGATTTTTATACTATTCCTAAATTGCAGTATCATCTGTTGTAGTGACAATATTTCAATGAAAGGTTGAAATGGAATTCAGCATTGTATATAAAGGTAGTCCCATACTGTTTTGTATAATAGGAAAATTGTTTTCAGAAAACACTTCTTAAAAAGTTGTTATTGAACTTTCTTTTTTTTGGACATCATGCCAAAAATAAAAATGAAAGCAATAAACATAGTTATAAATCACAATACTTTTGCTGAAATATATAGAGATATTAAATTATATTACTTCTCTGATTAAAAATATACAAAAAAATAAAAATCCTGGGATACAGTTATATTAAAATTTGTGGAAATCAAATAGTATATTTCTTCCAATGTTTAGTAATTTTAGTAGAATCCTTCTGAGTAGGAAAAGGTCACATAATTTATAATCATTCAAAGTATCTTTTATTTATGCTGATAAATTCATTTTTTTCTGAAAGAACATTAAAGATAAATACCACATTTTATCATTTTCTCCTTTAGGAATTCCTTCCTCAGAGATATTTTTATAATTACTGATCTAGTTTTGATATAATACTTAAATATTCATTAATTTTCCAAAATACTCAGCATTTTTTGAGCAACTGCTATGGGCAGAGTATTTTTTTTTCTTAGATTTTATTTATTTATTCATGAGAGACACACAGAGAGAAAGAAGCAGAGACATAGGCAGAGGGAGAAGCAGGCCCCATGCAAGGAGCCCGATGTGGGACTTGATCCTAGAATCCACTACCTGAGCCAAAGGCAGACGCTGAACCACTGAGCCACCCAAGTGCCCCATGTGGGCAAAGTATTATAGAGATGTATAAGAAATAAAAAAGATAATCAGGATCAGAGCATGACTTCAAGGAGTTCACAGTTTCCTGAGGGATGTTGACAAATATAGGTCCCTAAGGGTGCTTAGTTATCTGTTGCTACTATAACAAATTACCGTAAACTCCGTGACTCGTGACCACATAAATTTATTATTTTACAGTTTTCTGGGTCAGTGGTTTGAAATGGATTTCCCAGAGCTAAAATTAAGGTGTTAACAGGGCTGTGCTCCTTCTCAATACTTTGGGAAGGAAACTGCTTCCCTGCCTTTTCTGGGTTCTGAAGTCTCCCTGCATTCCTGGACTCCTGACTCCCTTACATCTTCAAAGCCAGCAATCACATGACTCCAACCTCTGCTTCCATCATTGCATTTCTGATTCTCCTGACTTTTTCCTTTTCCCTTTCATCTATAGAGACCTTTCAGCCCACTTGGATAGTCAAGGATAATCTTTCCATCTCAAATTTTTAACTTAATCACATGTGCAAAGACCCTGTTTCCATGTGGGGTAACATATGCACAGGTTCTGGGCAATAGGCTCTAACCACATCTGCCTACTCAAAATGGTAATATGGTAAATAGATTAATACCTATACCTTATATTTTAGATGTAGACATGGACACACACACAAATTCAGTGCTTAGGTTGTCTTAATCTATTTTTAGAGGAAATATTTAAATATTAATAGAGAAGATTATGAGACCAAAAGTTTAATGTATTCAATTAAATAGGCAAAGAGAGGAAGGAAATTTGTTGATAATGTATAGATTTAGTTAATGGACTTACATATATATTTTCAATTCACTGTCACATGTCAACTATCTAACTGACCTTCATTTTATTTATAAGGTCTCATTATTAGAGGAAAAATACAACCAGATAATGGAACTTAATTTGATCTTTATTTAATTTCTTTTTTTTCCTTTATTTAATTTCTTGTGAACTGTAAAACAATGAAATACTAGATTTGAAAGATTTTTAATATGTGAAATTATCTAATCGTAAATCTTTAAATATCTTTATAAAGATCTTTTGACTCCACATATAACTCTACCAGCCCATTTCTCTTGTTCCTCTTAAAAGTAAGATGCCTTGAAAGAGTTTTCTGAATTGTCTCCAATTCTTTTCTTCCCATTCTACTTGTAACCTCTTCCAGTCATGTTCTCCTCCCTCTGTTCCACAGAAACGGTTCTAGTCTGTGACCAGTGAGCACCACACTGCTAACACAGACGTAAATCTCAGCCTCATTCTACTCAGTCTCTCAGGGATGTTGAACAAAGATGTTCATTCTTTTTTCCTTGAAATCTTTTCTTTATTTGACAACTAGAATTCCTTACTTTCCTCTTCTCTCACCATTCTGTCCTTCTCGGTCTCCTTTGTTTCTCCTCGTCAGTCCCCTGAACTTAGATGGTTGACTGTACAATGAATCAGTTTTTGGGGTTTTTACTCTTCTTGTAGCTTTTCCACTCATTCCTAAGTAGGCAGTAGGCAGTAGGCAATACTATTATTGCCTGAAGCCTGCCCTTAACAGTTTACTTCCAGTTTCGATCTGTCTTCCTGAGCTTCAGATTGATTTACCTAAACTTCCTATTTCATATGTTCAATTGGATCTCCTCAGGCATCATATAATCAACATATCCTAAATTGTATTTCTTATTTTTGCCCCCTCCTCTCACACAAACAAAACTGCTCAAGTAGTCTTCCCCATCTCCAGTAAATGCCAACTCTACTTTTTTGTCTTTAAGAACTCTTAATTTTGGGATCCCTGGGTGGCGCAGCGGTTTGGCGCCTGCCTTTGGCCCAGGGCGCGATCCTGGAGACCCGGAATCGAATCCCACATCAGGCTCCCGGTGCATGGAGCCTGCTTCTCCCTCTGCCTGTGTCTCTGCCTCTCTCTCTCTCTCTCTCTCTCTCTCTCTGTGACTATCATAAATAAATAAAAATTTAAAAAAAAAGAACTCTTAATTTTTAAGCAATCTTTACAGCCAGCATGGGGCTCTAACTTATAACATGATCAAGATCAAGTGTCACATGCTTACCAACGGAACCAGCCAGGTGCCCTGGCAACTGGATTCTTGTAAATACTTGAGCTAGAAGCATTGCAATCAGCCTTGAGTCCTACTCCACGTGCAACCCATTGGCCAATCCTGCTAACTTTACCTTAACCATGCCTCCAGAATATGAACACTTGCTCACCACATCCACACCACCATCATTTATCTCTCACTTATGATTATTCCCATGGTTTCCTAATTAGTCTCCCTATTTGTACACTTGCTTCCCAACAGTATATTTTCAAGTAACAGAGAGATCATTTAAAAATTTAAGGCAAATAATCTGCACACAACCTTACAATTTTTTTCCAAATTGCTCTGAGTAAAATCCAACATTATTACAATGGCCTGTAAGCCCCTGCATTGCTCTGACTATGTTATCTACTTGAGCTAAACTATCTTACTGGCCTTCTTGGTATGTTAATTCACAGATTTTTCACATGCTGTTTTCTTTTCTGGAATGTTCTTCCCCTACATATCTTCATGGCTTGCTCGCTAACATTTTTAGGGCTTTTCCTCAAATGTCATTCATCATATAAGATCTTTACTGGCTATCCTATTTAAATGGTAATGTTTCCCTATTAATTCAACATTTCATGTTCTGTAGTTCAATTTTCCTCGTAGTAATTAACACAGTATAGTATACATCTTTTGCACTTATTTATTTTTTTCTATTGACTCTCTCCTTTCTATGGAAGATAAATTCCATGAGGTCAAGGATATTTGTCTGTTTTTTGTTTTTTTAGATTTATTATTTATTTGAGAGAGAGACTGTGTGTGTGTGTGTGTGTGTGTGTGTGTGTGTGAATGGGGTAGGGCAGAAGGAGAGAATCTTCAAACCAACTTCCTGTTTTGTGGCTCAATCCCACAACCCATGAGATCATGACCTGAGCGGAAAATAAGAGTTGGAGGCTCAGTTGATTTAGCCATCCAGGTGCCCCAGTTTTATATTTCCAGTTTCAAGAATAGACTGGTACAGTGAAGGCATTCAGTGAATGTTTGTTAAGTGGATTAATATATGTAGTCCAAAGCTTAATGTGAAGTAAATATGCTTACTACTCCCTCTTCTGCTTAGAAAATCTAATGAAAACAAACATTCCGATTTTTTGTTGTTGTTGTCAGTTTTTTTTTGTTTGTTTGTTTGTTTTTTTGTTTTTTTGTTTTTCCTTCTGTGTTTAGGATCTGGTTCAAAGGACTTTACAGTATGGTAAAGTCACTAGGTAGTTAGTGACTTGTATTTTTCTAGTCGGGGTCCACTTGCCAGTGATGTCAGTATGGGGATAAGTGCATTTCTGCTCCTGTCAGGGTTCCTGCATCAGCCAACTTTAGAGTTGTTTGTGGTGCTTTAATACAAATAACAGAGACCTGTTACCAGTTTCTTCCTCACTGTTTGGCTGTTGCTGACAGCAACCTAGTGGATCCTGTTTTTCTGTTGTATGTTTTTTTTTTTTTTAATTTTTATTTATTTATGATAGTCACACAGAGAGAGAGAGGCAGAGACATAGGCAGAGGGAAAAGCAGGCTCCATGCAGGGAGCCCAACGTGGGATTCGATCCCGGGTCTCCAGGATCGCGCCCTGGGCCAAAGGCAGGCGCTAAACCGCTGCGCCACCCAGGGTTCCCTGTTGTATGTTTTATATGCACATTTAAACATCCCAAACCATTACAATTTCTTTGTTTTTCTCAAAAATTTGTTCCTTTTGTGTGTTTTCTTGACTCTGTTATTTGTACAATATTCTGTTAATCAGTTTGTTTATGCTATTCACTGTCCTTTGCCCTCATTGAGAATTCTTCCCACGTCCAGATAGGAATCCCTTTATTGCTTATCTTCTTCTCAACGTGACACTTAGCATTTAGATGTTCAGTGTTAATTGAAAAATACAAGATAAAAGTCGGTAATAAAGCATACTAATACAAAGTTTGATAAACTCTTAAATTAGAGAGATGATAATTAAAATATCAAATAATTGATAATATACTTTTAATAGGTCAAAATCTTGATACTAATAAACTTCTGTTAAGGCTGGTGGGCCTGATGATCTCTTGATTCAGAGCAATTTTCCTGTAGGAGAATGGGACTAAAGGGATCAGATGCTCGACTCTGAGATATAAAATATAAATTTCAGGTGTAAAGGAAACATTTAGAAGAATAGAGGCTGCTGTAAGTATCTTTTTCTCCTTGCAATGTAGAGTTTCACCGGGCTGGAGAGAGAAGAAACAGTAAGGAAGTGTATTACAACTGGTGTCATTGAGAAGAGGTTCACACTCGGGCCCCTTGTGGGGTAGAGAGTGATGTTAGAACCCCACAGAGCCTTGGGTCAAAGGGCAGTTGGGCCCATTTCCATCTGGGACTCAATAAACATTAGAATTGTACCATTCAGCAACAATGGGTTAAACCCTTCATAAGGAATAGTAATACAGGGCAGCCCGGGTGGCTCAGCGTTTTAGCGCCACCTTCGGCCCAGGGGATGATCCTGGAGACCCTGGATGGAGTCCCACGTCAGGCTCCCTGCATGGGGCCTGCTTCCCCCTCTGCCTGTGTCTCTGCCTCTCTCTCTCTGTGTCTCTCTTGAATAAATAAATAAAATATTTAAAAAAGGAATAATAATATAATTTGTTGAACATGATAAGTGCAATAAAGACATTATCTAATTTTATTCTTGCAGCAAATGTGTATGAACTGGCTGATAAACTGACATTCTGAGAGTTTAAGTAACTTGCCTAAAATTGTACTGCAGAAGAGGGCATGATCTCCGCAGTCAGGCTCCCTGGGTGTGAGTCCAGGCTCTGCTTCCTACCAGTTGTGTTCTTGGGGAAAGTGACTTAATGCCTCCATGCCTTATTACTTCATCTTAATGCTAATAATTATACCTTTTTAATATCATTCTTATTACCATTAAATGAGTTAATATGTGTAAAGGTCTTCAGTCTTAGTAGGTGCTTAATAAATATTGACTCTTTCTTATATAGCAGATTTAGGATTCAAACTGAAGTTCAACTTATTCCAGTCCATGCTTCGAAGAATGTATGTATGGTTCCCAGATTACCTTCTTACTTTAAGAATTGAAGAGGAATGGGTTGGGTTGACTTTGAAGAACAGCAGCTCCCTGATTCTGGCTAAGTAGGCTGGTTGAGGTTCAAACTGACCAGTTAGGCTTTTCTTTTATAAGGATATTCTTCTGCTTGAGTTTATCTCCTCATTTCTTCACTTTTTCTGTGAGTAGTTCTGGAGCCATTTAGAACCAATTTTCCCCATGAATATCTGTCAGGGATCTCTTGTCTTATGTAGAGTAAGAGGTACTAAAATTCTTAGAGGGAAAGCCTACCCCTCTCTAAAAATGGGTTGTTTCCTGGGAAATTTTTCTCTCAGAGATAGTAAGTGTGCCTACAGATATGTAAACCATTCTTTTGAATCAGGACCTGCGAATATGTGAAGGGGAATTTATGAAATGAAATTAAAAAAATAGCTAACATAGATAGAGTTTATGATTTGGGAGGCACTTTCCAAGCAGCTGACTTTCAATAACTCAATCAGTAATCAAAGAAACCCTGCAAAGTATTTACTGTCATTGCTCCTGACATACAGAGGAGTAAACTGCAGCTTGGCAAGTAAGTGGCCCAAACTAGTATAGTCATAAAACTTAAATATTATACAGGCAGTCTGACGACAGGGCCCCATGGCCTGACTGTGAAGCTCAGAGGCTTCGGTCCACATATTTTCTGGATGTCAGGTAGTCTTCCACAGGAGCCAGTGCCTTTGATTTCTTAGGTATGTTTCTCCAGAATGGCTGACTTAGACCTGATAGCCCCAGTGAATGCTAATCTTAAAATTTACACAAGGCTGTGGTCCTTCCTGTGTGACTTTTCCTTTGCTTTTAAATATTTGCTCCTGAATATAATATAAGGATATTTGGACAGAATTTATAAATATTTTAAAATTCTCCTGTGGCCGTGTCCTGTTAAATATGTGTATATATAATCTCAGTCAAATTACTTATTTTTAACTTTATTTTCGCACTGAATTCTACAAGGGAATTTCAAAACACTTCAGCATTTCTCAATTCCGAACAACCTGGAAGTAGGGATGTCTGGAATATATTCTTAGCTTCATCTAAGAGCGGAATAATTAAAGCATGAGTAAAACCTGTTTAAAGTTTATGTAATTAGCAAAGCTTGGGGGAAAAGCTCTCTTTAAGTCTAACAAATGAAATATATATATTTTTAGTTATGCACAGAAGTAAAAAGAAAAATTGAGTCAATAATCAGAAAGATCTAGATGCTGAAAGTTCTTTACTTATCTGGATCTTCTCTACTTATAATTCTCTTGATAGTTTCTTTTTCTAATTCGGGTTTCTGAATTAGATTTTTCTTTCTTTCTTTTTTTTTTTTTTTTTGGATTTTATTTATTTATTTATTTGACAGAAAGGGAGAGAGCACAAGCAGGGGGAATGGCAGAGGTAGAGGGAGAAGCAGACTCCCTGCCAAGCAGGGAGCCCCATGCAGGCTTGATGCAGGCGATCCCAGGACCCTGAGATCATGACCTGAGCCCAAGGCAGATGCTTCACCTACTGAACCACCCAAGTGCCCCTTACAATTAGGTTTTCTAATTCAGTTTATGTACATAAGTATAGCACTTAGTCAACTATGGTTACAGTGGTTCCCCTTCAATGTGGTTTATCTGGTGGTTGTACTCTATGATATTTTATCCCTAACATTTTCATACATATTTTTAAAAATCTACAAGTTTGTTTTTTCCTTTTCTTCAAAGGTAAAACTGTACTAATAGAAAATTTGAAACATAATAATTGAGTTTAATTTATCAGGTATCAAAATTTTCCAGTTGATGTCTTTAATGTTAACACTACCTATGAGGCTGGACCATGGTCCCAAGTACAGTAAACCAGTATTTGGAATGGAAAATTGTTTTCATTACCTAAGAAATGATACTGGAGACAAAATACAACCTTATGAGAATGTTTTTATTGCACATATTTAACTTAGGAAGTCAACTAGTTTTGTTAAATTCAAACACAAAAGGACATTAATATATAAATTTTACATTGATTATCAAAATGTTTATAGTAAAGTCTTTGCACAGTAGTGGCTATAAATCACCTTTGTTGACTTTTCAGTAGGCACAAAGATAAAAAGCATACTATTAAACCAAAGAAGACTTCACAATTCTAGTAGCTCTTCTTTCTACAAATAAGAGATTAAGTGTATTGCTTTGGTTTCCACATCCAATTCATAGTAACAAAGAAATGATGAAGCAAGAGTGACATGGAGCTTAATAGGAATATAATGCATATTCAATACATCATTACAGTTTGAGATCTGGAAAATTAACTGCATTGTAGCAGATTCCACTTGTATGATACAATATATCTTTGCAAAGTATATTTGCTTTTCTCATTAACCCTTATTTGATATATTGACAATTCTGTATAACACTGTCATCTGGGGTAAATCAAATGAAATAGTTCTACTTGCACCCTCCAAGTCACACTCCAAAAGCTATTTCTTAAACTTTTAAATTTAGTTTTTATGAAAGTTTATTTTAAACTTTGGTATTTATTTATTCTAGCACTACAGTTCTATAGATGTTGTATCTCTGATCAGATCAAAGCCCTTTAAGAAGAGAGATTAATTATTCCAAATTCAGTGAATACTTTTTTAGTTCCTGGTATAGGTCAAGTAATGTGTTCAGGAGCTGGGAATTCATAGATGTGTAAGATACTAAAGAAGTTTGTAGTAAATTTGTGTACTGCAATGTGAGATGCACTATAGTATAGATGTGTACAAAATACTGGAGGATCACAGCAGAATGGACAAATATCTTAGGACAGAAAGAAGTGGAAAGATGTGAAATAGAGTATGAAACATTCAGCTTTTGCCTGAGTGGATGAGAAGATGCATTTCTGCTGAGGAAGGAGGGAGAGATAAGAAGTAAGACCAGGTTATGGGTTTTTGAAGAACATGGGCTGTTTGGGAGGGAGAGTGAATAGTACTATATGGTGACAGGGTGCAGGAGAGGAAATGGTGGGAGATAATGTTACATAGATGGAATACACTCAGGTAGTGAAGTACCTAAATATTTGTTTTTACTTTTTTCTTAAATATTTGTATTTACCTTGTAGAAAACAGGTGAGAATTAACCTATGTAAAGTAGAAGTGTTTGAAACTAAATATCACTTTCTGTGAGAAGCCCTAGTATACTCTCCACGTCTTTATTAGGTAACTTCTCATGTATTTCCATATTCCATAGTATGTTGTACTTAGTTCTACCATAGTACCCACCACAGAAGGTTTTTTTTTATATATATAGCTTTTTAGGTTTTCATTTTTATTTTTTTAAGACTTAATTTTTTTTTAGAAGTTTCAGATTCACAGTAAAAATTGAGAGTAAGGTACCAGGACTTTCCATACACTTGTCTCCCACACATGTATAGCCTCCTCCATTATCAACATCCCCCACCAGTACAGCATATTTATTACAAATAATGAACCTACATGGGCATATTATCATCATCCAAGGTCCATAGTTTACATTAGGGTATACTTTATGGGTTTGGACAAGTGTATAATGACATGCATCTGTTATTATACTATTATACAGAGTATTTTCACTGTTCTAACAGTCCCCTTGCCTCAACTATTTATCTCTCCCTCCCCTTTTACTGAGTTTTGTAATTGTCTCTATATGTCTGTTTCCTGCACTATACTGTAAGCTCCTAGAGAACTCTGACAAATCCTAATCCCTGTTATACTCTCAGTACCCAGCACTTGGCCTTAGCCCATGTAGATGCTTAGTAAATCTTTGATGAATATATCTTGTCACATCCTTTAAGAAAATAACTCTGACCCAAGTGTCAAGGATGAAAAGAAGTAAGGTGAGATAGTCAAAGAAGTGGCAAAGTCTAGATTTGAACCTGAGTAATTATTTTAAAGAATAGAGCAGTAAATATGCTATACTCTTTGCTCATAATAAGTAGCTCGATATTTAAAGCTTAGGTTAGTTTAATTGAACTAGACCATAAAAATATTAGAATTTTCTTGCTGTAGGCTTATGCCAATTAAGTCATATATTCAAGCACGTTGAACTATTTGGTCATAAACCTCTCTGTGGCAATAGAGATGGTACTAAAATAGGGATGATATCTAATCTATGTCTAATAGGGAGTCTATATCACAGACAAAATTATATAGTGCCTAGTCTTATAAATCACTTATATTTGATAGCATAGTTTAGTTCTCCAAACTATTTCTATTCAGTCTGTCACAATATTCATGTAAGCCTTTGATTAATCAATGGTACAAGTCAGCCTGGTATAACATGAAGAGCTCTGTATTTTTTTTTTTTTATTTGTTTCTTCATGAGAGACACAGAGAGAGGGAGGCAGAGGGAGAGGTGGGCTCCTGGAGGAGTAGGGAGCCTAATAGGGGGCTCCATCCCAGGACCCTGGCATCACGACCTAGCCAAAGGCAGATGCTCAACCGGCTGAGCCACTCAGGTGCCCCAAGAACTCTGTATTAAGGTAGAAATGTCCATTCGGGCCCCAAGGTGGCTCAGTGTTTAAGCATCTAACTGTTGATCTTAGCTGAAGTCATGATCTCAGGGTTTTGAGGTCGAGCTCCACGTTGGGCTCTGAACTGGATATAACACCAGCTTAAGATTCTCGTTCTCCCTCTCCTTCAGTGCACACCCCCAATTAAAATTAAAAAAATAAAAGAAGTCTCCAGGAAAAATCTAAGTTCTGCAATTAAATCACCTTGTGACTTTGGACAAGTCATCATGAACTGGGCTTAATGACTGATTTCAAGTTGGTTATCAGATTTAAATGAGATCAAATAAATAAAGCACCTCATAGAGTAACTGGCACATTGAAGGTATTAATTTTTTTTTTTTCTGGTCATTTCCTTGAGTTTCTTTACTTACTCAGAGGGGAGGATTACTTGCAACCATTTCTGGTGTCTATATGAGTCTATTAATCCATAAAGATGGACAGTAAAATTAGCTGTTTACATTTCACATATGGTTGACAATTGTCTCTCAAATATAGTAGAACATAAAAAAAAAATAGGAACTGAATAAAGTTTTCCAAGTCTAGATTAAAAGAAAATTTACTGTTTTTATTGCATCTTTTAAAAAGTAGTCCTTTAATTTTAGCGTTGCCTGTTGATAAGTGAAGGCAAGGGCATTCTTTGGGATTGAAAAGCTTTTGAGAGCCATACTTAGCTTGAATTCTTTTAAAAATTATTTAGCCTATTTCCAAGGAAGGATGGCTTTCTTTTTTTACATATAACCACTTTTGCTTTTTAAAAAATAGATAGAAGGACTGAAAATGACAGCACTCTATAACCCTATGCTGTAAAGGCCTAGAAAGGAATTGTGAGAAAAAAGGTAAAAACTGCCTGAAATGGTCTGATATAAAATGACATTTTTTTTCTAAAATGATTTTGACTTGTTATTCAAATTTTTCTGAATGAAACAGAAAGGAAGCAGCTTTCTATTAATCTAGAATGGGTTTTTTAAAAATCCTCTTCTGAAAAATAATCCATTCAAACATTTCTTGGCAAAATCGAGGAAGATTTATCACATCATTGGAAATTTTCTTTAAGAAGTCTGTCTGAAAAAGTCAGTCCATCTTTTAAGATTTGGGGAATAATGACCATCTGGTAAGAGGATAATCAAGTTAAAGCAGCAGCTCTGTGGAAAATTTCCGTTCATGACTCCACAAGGACTATTTGGTTTTTTTAAAATCTAAATACTTATTCCCAACTCCCTTTGTTTTAAATTCAAGTTAATTCAGAGCCTGCAAACTTTATTAAAAAGGAAATACTGAGTAACTACTGTGACTTAATCATCATGCTAAATATTAAAGACCATATAATATAATGCTGTCTTTGAAAAAATAATTATATGTAAATATATAGGAAGAGAGATTAGAGAAAGGAGAAAAATACATGCTGGATAGTTTTGCAAAGAACGAGATAAAAAAGTTTTCATTCTATGCTATATCTTTTGAATTTTGTATAGGAATATAAAAAAAAAGGAATATAAATATCTTCAGTAATTAGAAAATGATATCATTGCAAAATTAATAGTAGGTCAACATGAGGAGAGAGTGAGACGGTATAAACTGTAAAAAAGCAGGCCCTGTTTCTATCTTACTCACTCTTGTGTTTCACAGCACCTGTCTCACAGAAGACATTTAATATTTAGTAAATATTTTGGAATGAATGAATGATGAGCAAATGAATGAATGATGAGCAAATGAATGATAACATTAAAGGAAGCTGCCACAACTAATTTTGAGGCTGTCTTTAGAGACCTTGTGAAATCTTAGCTCATATGGGAACCATTTGCATTGTTAGATTAGGATAAGCACTTTTCCACTCTTTAATACAGAAGGCTGGAGAAAAGCCATAGAGTTTGAGAATTTCACAGTCATTCCCTATGTTTTCTTCTGGCACAGGGATTCCAAGGGCATAATAAAGGGTAACTCTTTGTTTAGGTAATATCTGCAACTGCAGAGGCAGCAGCATAATACCACGTTCTGAAGGCCTATTATATGCTTGTCACTATAGTCATTTTCTAATTTAGTTTTTCTAAAAAGAACACAAAAACATGGGTATTATTGCATCCATTTCTAGTTGGTAAGATTGAGGCTCAGAGATATTAAATTTACTCACACAAGACCTGTACGGAAATAACTGACCTGAGATTAGAATGTTAATAGACCTGGATCTAAGCATGAGAGCTTTTGTTACGTTGTTTTGTTTTGCATTTTAATCATAATCCATTGTTCTTATGTCTTCACTTGCAAGCTGCCCCTTCTCTATAAAGATCATGCACATCCTGAGAAATTCTGATGGAAATTAGCGTACAATCCTGAAATGCCAGGACTTGGATTGTACTCAAACTGTCACATGCTTTCTAGCTATGATATATGGGCCTGAATTCATTAGTGATGGATTCCTAGTGGCAGCGCTGTGCAGGTAAAACTTCTTAACTAAGCAGATATTCCATCATCCTGGCATTGTAAAATGTCATAAGTGTTCCCAGTGTAATCATCTTTTTTGTTTCTTTGCTACATTTGGACGAGCAAAATCCGGAAGCATTGGAGTAATACCACTCTACCAAAAGTATGGTCCAAACATAGAGGCATCCTGGGAAACCCACCTTTTGCTTTGCACTAAGCTTTCTTGATCCCGACAAGTTAATGCCAAAAGTCCTAGTTGAGTTGCAGTCTCATTAATTTGAATGCAAAGGAGGAAGTGGGCTGGGCTCTTAGTGGGGGTTTGTCTTTATTTCTAGTCTCTCCACTTTGGTAGTCTCTTATCATCTATCTCTACCCCTCAGGCTCTGAGAGTTTGGCATCTTGCCAGCATTCAGCTCCTGAGACTGCCTAATGAAAGTTAATGGACCTCCAATTCAGGTAATTCACATGAATTAAAAATAACTTTGGAAACCATTTAGAACTCTATAAAATCAAATTTAAAATACTACATGCAGAGGTCATAATAGTACAGTTCAAACTTTCTGCCATACAAAATAAATAAAGTTTATTTGAAATTCATCTAAAATATCAAAAAATTACCAGTAAATTGGAGAGAATAGATTTTCCCCATGTCCTTTGAAAAATAAGTAATCCCAATAATGCTTTCTTGCTTGGTTTGTTCTAAATGTTCTAAGATCATATTTCAAGATTGTTTACAAATTATAAGGTACACATATAAAAGACTTTCAACAGAGGGTAATTTATGAGAAATTATTTCATAGTTTCTAGTAATTCTGCAAAATAGAATATATAGATGAAGGAGGAAAAAAGTCATATTTGTGCAGAAACCACATAAAATTCTGTGATAAACGTAAGAGAATGGAAGGGACCTTGAATTTGCTATAAAAAGAGGCATAATAATCTTACTGCTGGAAATCATTTAATCCATTTTTTCCCCCACAGATAGAGTTGCAGTTAAAACAACCCAGAAGGATCACTGGAATCTCTTTAGAAAGCTAAATTTCTCAATTCCACAAATATTTATTAAACTAGGCATTATGAATTCAAACACAAAGATCAGTAATGTGTGGTTTGTCCTTAAGGAATCTGGAATTTAGTTAATGGATGAGGCAAGCATTGTCACCTCACAGTGCAAGAAAGAATTTAATAGTGATCACAGGCAAAGCATAAAATGCTCTGTGAGCTTTCTGAAGGGAAGCTATACCATGCTGAAGTCTGCAAAGTAGAGAGAGGTTACAAGATTGAAATTTAAACCCTGGCTTTTCTGTCTTTTAGTTCTGGATCCTAAGCAGATGATTAACATTTGGAGCTTTAGCTTCATTTTCCATAAAATGGTGGTAATTAGAATGCACTTCATAAGTGTTTTGCACAAGATTTCATTCATTCATTCATTTATTCATTCATTCATTCATTCATTATATACAAGAATGTACTGGGTGCCCACTGTTTGCCTGGTTGCACAGCTATGCAGTGTATAGCATGGGTGGAAGCAAAAATTATGATAGGTGATATAATGGAAAGGATTTTTAGGTTACAGCAAGGCTTTAAAGAACACTGTGGTCAATTCCACAAAAGGAAGATCCAGAGTATCTTCATAGAGGAGGCTGCTTTTAAAATCCTTACTTTACAGATGAGAAAATGAAATCTTAGGACATTTAAATAATTATGGTTAGTAAGTGGCTGAGCTAGGAGCCAGGTTTTCTGCATTCTTATTCAAAGCAATCAATTCTGTGTTAGCTTTGAAAGGGATTACCAAAACAATGGGACCTAGAGAAATCATTTATGTCAATAGGAATGTGCATTTTGCAATATTTCAGAGGATTTCAGACACATTGATATTTGTTTCGTAATTATTTTCTATAATTAATGGTAAGTCTTAACCAAGTATAATAAGTGCCATGCAAAGTAGTCGTTATAAATAAAATATTATATGGAAATATTTCAGGGGCCTTCTGGTTTTAGGTTACTTTCAAGGAGTTTTTGTCTACAAACTAGATCAGCAAAAACGAAATCACCTGTCTCTATTTCATTAATAAGCTCTTCATGACCTCCACCAAGTATACATTTTTGTCTGACACTAAAGCACTGAGCTATAATAAAGATGCATAAGGCCAAAAAAGAGGGTTTTTTTTCCTTATTGCTTAAGACGACGACCTTCATATAAATCAACCTTTCCAATGGGGAGAAATCTACTCCCCTGCCCTTTCTCTGCCTCTGCCCTTTCCCTTTTGCTCTCACACATTTTGAAAAGTATCCCTTGGTGAGTGCTTCTGTCCTTGTGTCCCTTCCCTTGCCTCCATTGTCAATGCAATGATGTTGCTGTGCAAGCAGTCACAAATAGAATACACAATAGAGTCCAAGTTAGAGTTCGTAGAGAAAATGAGATAAAGGTGCCCATAGCCATGTTGAGCAGATGCCTGGTTCTTAATGAGAAGTGGGAAAAGATTGGAAGCTGCTCATGCTTGCCAAAATCCACAGGTGTTTTGATTTGTGCCCCTAACGTATCTTGTGGAGAGCTCATCAATATCAACTCTTAATAAAAACTGTCAATCTACTGGGGTTCCTGGAGTTTAGCCTGTATCAGGAAAGTAAGCACAAGAAACTTCTACAACTTTGTGGGCAGCCAGAGAAACAGATTCAAAATATTTATGGCACTTGTGAGCATAGCATAGTAGAAAGAAGTTGAATAACTATGTCATACACCTGAAACTACTGTAACATTCTGCATCAACTATACTAAAAAAAAAAAAAAAATTAAAACCTTAGGGCAAATTATCCCTGCCAAAAAAGCAACAGGCAACCTATCACTTGGGGACAGGCTCATCATCTTGTTTTCACGTAGTCAGCTAAGGAAACACTTGTTTTTCTACAGAGCATGTTTGTGTTAAGTACTTGAGGATCTCATGGCAAAATATACATGGCATGGATTATCTTAATGAAAAGTGCAGAGAGTGGCTTTTTATTTTCTTGCTGTAAAGCTTTCAAAAAGAAAAACTGATTTTAAAATTTATTTTTGGTGGAAATCTTACATTTTCTATATTGACTATATACAGGGGGATTCAGACTTACCAGGGCATAAGAACCTTCTAGAATAATTTAAATTTTTAAAAATTAGATTAGTGGACTAATCTGCATTCTAATTCATAAGACGGTTGTGAAACCCAAGAGTATGCATTTTAAAATAGGATCTGGAGTCATAAGACTAAGATTTAACTTCCAGCTTTGCTACCTATTAGCTACATGTCTGGACAAAACATTCATTCTTCTTGAGCTTCAATTTCTTACCTATAAAGTTGGAATAATATTCACACTTAATTTCACAGTATTATTGAGCAAATCAAAGAATATAATAATAGTAGCTAACATTCAGTGAGTTAATAAGCGTTTACTATGTGCCAGTCAAGTTGTAAGGGCTTTACATGTTGTAGCTACCTTATTCTCATCACAACCCTCTGAGGTTGGCACTATTTTTATGCCCATTTTATAGATGAAGAAGTAAACATACGGTGATTAATTAATTCTTCTAAGGCCCTACAAGTGGTGTATGGCTAGCAAGATTCTAAACCTAGGTAGTCAGACTCCAGATTCGGAGCTTATAGGAACTGTATTATATTCCTTTAAATGGAAAAATAGATGTGACTTCTGTAAGTGCTATATAAATATAATAATAGTATAGATAGTTTGCAGATATGGTGATCACATGTACCTGGATTTCTTGATTAGTCCTGATTGTAAATATTTAATTATATTGTCCTGATTACTCTCATTATATAACAAGTTACCCTAGAACTTAATGGCTTAAAAGAGTCACATCATACATCTTTCATCTTCGCTATAGGTCAGACATTGAGAAGGTTACTGGGAGGATGGACTGTTTCTGTTTCATAATAGTTGGGATCTCATCTAGAAGACTCAAAGATCTAGGTGGAATGGAATCATCAGAAGGCTCTTTTACTCATATGGCATACTGTAAGAGAGACTACTTTTTTTTTAAGATTTATTCATTTATTTTAGAGTGAAAGAGTGAAAGCAGGGTTGGGGGCAGGAGGAGTGGAGCAGAGGGGGAGAGGGTGGGATCTGAAGGCTCCTGCTGAGCAGGGGGCCTAGCATGGGGTTCAATCTCATGACTCTGAGATCATAACCTGAGCCAAAACTAAGCCAGATGCTCAACTGACTGAGCCACCCAGGCACCCCAGAAACTTCTTTTTAATAGGCATGGAAATAATTTAGAAATAATATAATCCAATGCTCCCAGGCACAATGTTTTCTAAATAATTTCTATATGTAATCTATATTCATAAATTTATAATAACAGCAAACTTATATTCTAATTTTCCCATAAAATAAATGGGAATCATGTATTAGGATAGGCTGTTTATGGGATGCATAACCTTCCTAGTCCTTTTTGCTGTCATGTTTCTGAGTCTTTGTTCATGTTATTTACATGGTATAAATATCTTATTTTCTCCCAAGGTAATCCCTACCTATCTCACAAAATATTTCAGATGTCATTGTGTCTTAGGACATATTATATGAAACTCACTCTCCCTCCTCCAAAGTTAAGAATATTTCCTCTGTAATAGGAGAAATGCTCACTTCCATATAAGAACTTACAAAAATGTCTACCACTCACTTTGGTGGATGCTAGTGAATGGCCTCTTGCCTCTATTCTTCCAGCTGTGTGGGAAAATCCTACCTGTAATTAGTAATAAAATGGCTTGATTGCACTACTCAGAGTAGAAATTCCAATAACTTCTCAAAGGTTCCGCCTATTATCCAGCACCTGGGATTCACTTCAGTTTTCTGTTATTACTCAAATCTGAATCTCCTTATATTTTGTCCCCATCATTGCATTCTCCCTTCTGTGCCATATTGATCCAAACATGGAACAGAGTTCTATCTCCTTCAATTCACCCCAAGTAACACTAACATAGAGCTGTGTTGATTAGAGGCAAGGATGACGTTTGTGGAATGTGCATTCTGCAGAACGCAAAATGAAAAAAAAAAAAACTGAATATTAAATAATTTGCTATTATTATCTAAACCCCCATCAACCATGTCTTCTCCTGAGAGAATTTGTTTTCCATGCTCTTTGGTTTCAGATTACTATTATCTTCTCGGACCTTGCTTTAGAACCATTGCTTATAGTTTCTCAAGCCTCTTTCTCATGCTACTTGGGTTCAGGTGACAACTCTTTGAATATATGCCACCTTTCTATATAGAGAAATTGGTCTTTCTCTTTGTTTTATTTTCATTCTAGTCTAAGAAGGTGGGAGAGTTGGAGTGAAAAATCCAAGTTCCTTTACTTTAAGGAACATTATTTCTTTATTTTTTAAAAATTTTATTTATTTATTCATGAGAGATACAGAGAGAGAGAGGCAGAGACACAGGCAGAGGGAGAAGCAGGCTCCATGCAGGGAGCCCAACGTGGGACTCCATCCCGGGTCTCCAGGATCACACCTTAGGCTGAAGGCAGCACTAAACCGCTGAGCCACCAGGGCTGCCCTTTTAAGAAATATTATGACAGAAAATTTTAAGTAATATTTGATGATATAATAACAGCTATTCAAATGTAAAAAAAATGGGTGCATACGTGGATGGAAGAATGGACATTTCCTCATTTTCTCTTACATGTATAATTCAATGGCTGCTTATCATTACAGTGGATTGCTTTACCATTTTTTTTACTAAGACTAGCCCCTTTAATAGAAGATTTGGGTGTTTTTACATTATGATAATAATACTAAGAGTAGGTAATGTTTATTGAGTGCTCAATATATTCAGAATACTTTAAATGAATTTATTTGGTGCTCACAACAAAATTATGATGCTATTATTACCCCAATTTACCCAGAAAGAAAATAAAGAGCAGAGAGGTTAAGATGTTATCCAGTTGTTACCCAGCTAGTAAGTAGTTAATGATTTGAAGTTAGTGTATCTAATTCTGGAACTCCGTATTTGTAATTTCATATACTTATTTTCGTATACCGATTTCATATACCTCTTTTCACTTTGGTTATTTTTGCTCTATTTCCTGACAGCCTGCTTTGTGACTCAGTTTTTACCTGGCCCTGAGTGGTAACTTGGCTGTTCCTAGTTCCTCAAGATCATCAGCACAAACATTCCTTAATGTTGTACACATC
Organism: Canis aureus; assembly: GCF_053574225.1. Taxonomy (NCBI): domain Eukaryota; kingdom Metazoa; phylum Chordata; class Mammalia; order Carnivora; family Canidae; genus Canis; species Canis aureus. The sequence goes on from NC_135618.1 coordinate 29,313,648, forward strand.
ACAGCACATGCTGCTTTTGCTAGAGAGGAGGAGAGGCTTTGGCCCACTTGTGTTAAAGGTTACTGGGGTCCTGCTGAGTTTTCCCATTCACTCAGGTTCTTATATTGCTCCCAGGAACATATTAGAGGAAACTCTTATTAGATTCACTCTCAGTTCCTTACAGCTGCGTCTCTTAAGGTATTTGTAACAAGTTTCCCTGAGGCTGGAGAAAATTGGAGTCTCTCTGTCAAGTATTCGTCTAGATCATCCTCCCATTCTAAGAATCAATGTCTTTGCCAGGATAAATCGCAGATGCTTTGCCCCTCTCTATGTAAGGTAAATTTCCTGCCCACCTGGAGTCCTGGTGGAGAGACTGATACTGGAGAGAAGAGCAGTTCTTCTTGTCCTTGTTTTGTTGTATAGTCCTAATTTTAGTATTTCTTATCCATTATAATGCCAAGGTAGGCCTCATTCTGTAAAATCCCTGCAATGCCTTGAAAAAAAAAAAACAAAAAAAAAAAACAAAACCAAAAACTGTATTTAAAAAATAAGCCAGTTCATGACTGGCACAAACACCATCCAGTATTATAGCAGGTAAAGAGAAAGACGGCAGCTCCTATACTGAGTCTCCTAGAATTTTTTTTCTCAAGAAATGAACTCACTCTTGGTGTGTTTGTTAGTTTATAGATATCTTTCAAAGTTCAAATCGAGTGAAGAAATCATATAATATAGGGAAGTAAAGAGCTAAAGGTAATTTATTAGAAGCATGTTTTGAAAGTAGCTTCTTTTATTCATTTGTTCATCCAACAAATGTGTGCATTGTTCTTTAGTGGAAAGACATGTTGGACCTGCAGAGAGGATTATACACAGTCCATGCCCTCCAGGCCTCACAATTATAGATATAAATCTAAATCACACTCTTTAAGAACCTTATTTGCAAATTTGAGTGTATCTTCATAAAGGCGAGGATACTGATGACGCTCCTTGGAACAAAAAATAAAATTCATAAGGTGCAGGATATCTTAAGTATTTGAAAGGCTAATATGATAAATAGGTGGACTCTGTGTGTTGCTTCAGAAGGCAAAGTTAAGAGAGGCAGACTTGGGACCATTACAAAGATACTTATATCAACTAGACTATTAAGAAAAGATGGGGAAAAGTATGGAGGCTAAAAAAATCAATGGTTGTCAGTTGTTGGTGTGGGAGGGTAATAATGGAATAAATACGCAGAGCATAGAGGACTTTTAAGGCGGTGAAAATACTCTATATATTGTAATGATGGATCTCTGTCATTGCATGTTGGTTCAATCCCACAGAATATACAATACCAAGAGTGAACTCTAAGGTAAACTATGGACTTTGAGTGATTAAGATGTGTTAATGTAGGGTCATCCTTGGTAAAAAGTGTATCACTGTAGTAAGTGATTTTGATAATGGAGGAGGCTATGCATGTTTTTGGAACAGGGGAGTGTAGGAAATCTCTGTTCCTTCCTTTCAACTTTACTGTAAAACCTAAAGCTGCTCTTAAAAAATAAGGTCTTCAAAAAAAGAAAAAAAAAAAAAAAGATGTACTTCCTTAAGAAGAAAGCTCCCGGTGGGCTCCCAGTGGTGAGAGTTTTCAAACAAGGTTGGAACAGAAGTCTTTTGTGGTTGCTACTTTGTTTTGTTTTGTTATTAGTGGGAGGTTACACTTTAATTTTAGAGCATTTTGGATGATCAACCTTAATAATAAACAGGTGTTACCACAGCCTCTATCCTTGTAGTGATTAGCTTTTCTGTTACATAATTTTCATCTAATTTTAAATCAATCATAAAAAGCACTAATCCATAATCTATAAAAATCGTGGTAAAATTAGAATCAGGTAACTAAATGTGAAAAGTATACAGTCTGTTGTATGTTTCCATCTTAAGTTGATCCAAAATTCATAAGCATACACACCTGGGTGTGGTAATTTATATGGGACCAAAGGAGTTTAGAAATGATCTGAATGTATTTGTGATAGGTGAGTACACGTCTTCTCCCCAGCACTCAGAAACAAGATATAGAAAGACATTGTCAGACAATAGTATAAAACAGTGGGACCTGGGCCAGTAAAAGACCAGCAATAAAACATGGGACTTTAGGGCTTACTTTTCTTTCTTAGTTTTTACTCATTTTTACTATGATAGAGCAGTGCTATCCTCAGGATCCATGGCATGTTGATATGTCTGTCATGAGAACATCATTTTTAGCTCTGTATTCAGTCCTTCTCACATTCCCTCTCTTGAGCTTTGAACAAATCTAAGTCTTGATTTAAATTTTTTTTTTCACCCATGTATCACTTTGTTCAACAGTGAGTCTCAGTAGTGATGGAGGCAAATGCAGATACTTTTGGTGGCCTACATCCCTTGATATTCCCAGAATGCCACTAAATACTGGATATGTATATGTATGTCTCTATCTATATAGCTATGGCCTATCAATACCTAACCTACTTTATATCTATCTAAATATATCTATCTGGATATCCAGGCCTTGAAAACTGATAATCAAAAATGGTGGTTATAGGAGCGCCTGGGTGGCTCAGTCGGTTGAGTGTCCCACTCTTTGTTTAGGTGCTGGTCATGATGTCAGGGTTGTGGGATCAAGTCCCATGTTGGGCTCTGTGCTCAGCTGGGAGTCTTCTTGAGATTTTCTCCCTCTCCCTCTGCTCCTGCCCACCCCCCACTCAAAATAAATAAATGAATCTTAAAAGAAATGGTGGTTACAATACAGTAACCAGCAGGTTGAGAGCCCAGATCCTATGGGTTTGACAGGAGTCTGCCTCTGCAGTGGAGATCAGCCACAGCAAGGACAGAGTCATTGGTGGAACGGTGACCACAGATGTTTAAGGCAAACCTTGACCCATAGCATCAGAGTAGGGAGAGTAAAGAGCAGCAGCATGGTTGTGGCACATGGTAGCCAAGGCTATGTGGCTTAGCAGGGAGTTTCATGGGCAGATGGTTGTCCAGATGGAATCACAGACTGAATCACAGACTGTGAGAATCTCACTTGAGTCTCCTGGAAATATGCCAGTGGGAAGAGAATTTTATAGGTAGAGCTGAAAGATTGTAGTCAAATTGTTTGGCAATAACAAGTTCATGAATGTGACCTCATTCGTGTCCATGAATAGAGCTGGTGAGGCCAGTGTGACCCAAAGTTATCTCTGGTACCTCACTTATTTAAGCTATTACCTAGTGATGGCATTGATGGCATTCAGAGGCACGCTGCTCCACAATATGGCATCTCAGGATAGTGAATATTTTAAACTGAGGAAATTTGAGAAATGGCAAGTGCAGGAAGGACTTTCTGACCTTCTCCTGATGAAGGTTATCAAAATCTCATGTGAGAGGTGCCCTCTGTATACCTGGAGGAAAGGAGTATCTTTATCTCCAAAGATGGAGGGACCCAGAAAGAAATCTGAAGGAACAGGCCTTGCTGAGTTTCTCCTTCGTCCTTTCACATTTTTTCTAGATTCTGTACTATTCATTGAACTTAGCAGAAAAACACTCAGGTTTAATTGTTTCTTGAAGTCTTCAATCTCTTCATTTCCTTTCCGTGTAATTTAAAGCAGGTATAAATAAATGTGCATGTTTTTCTCTTGTTAATCTGTCTTTTGTTACAGGAGTCACAGCCTAGAATTTAGAAAAGTAGCGGTAAATATATTTTGTCACCTCTACAAGGTTATAAAAGGAAGGAAAAATCCAGCAACAATGAAAAAGTTAAAATCTTATGGATTATTTATTTATTTATAAGGATCGTATTTATTTATTTATTTATTTATTTATTTATTTATTCATTTATTTATTTGAGAGAGAGAGAGAGACAGAGAGAGCCTGAGAGTGAGAGCACAAACAGTGATGGGGGATGAGGGGCAGAGGTAGAGGGAGGAGCAGGAGCCTTATGCAGGGGGCTTGATCCCAGGACCAGGGATCACAACCTGAGCCGAAGGCAGACACTTATCGACTGAGCCACCCAGGCACCCCCGCCCATGGACATTTTAAAAACTTTTAAAAAGTATATGATATTTTAGGAGTTATAATCTACTAAGGGGTAAAGAAATGCCTAAGTTAAACGTAAGTAACATTTGCTGAAACTGAAGTATGGCTTTGGTTCGAAGTAGGGCATTTTATAAGCTGCTTCTTCAAGCTGTTAGAAAGAGCTCTCAGAGTAGATGACCAGAGGTATACTCCCTTACTCTTAAAAAAATACCAATAAAAATAACTTAAGTGTATAAAGCACTTGATAATTTACCACATTCATATTTATCATCTCATTATTATTCACAATAGCCCTTCCAAGAAAATATTTTCACCTCAATTTTATAGATAAGGAAATCAAAGTTAAGAGAGATGGAATCCCCCAAGGTCAAAGGAATTTTAAAATTGAGTATTTGGATTCTAATTACAACTGCCTGGTTACGAGTATGGGCTTATGTCCAGAGTATGTTTTAACCACTTTAGGTAATAGAATATTTGGAAAGATAAAGGAAGTGGTAAGTCCTCTTCTCAGGAAACTAAACAGACATGCAGGTATACAAAATTGAAATATTCTTTCAGAAACAATTCTGAAATGTATTTAGGAATACCCTGCGTATCTAAACACCACAGGATAAAAAACCCAGGCTAAGAGTCAGTGGTTTATTGTGGTGTTATAACAATTAGTTTTAATAAGTGGAAAGTTAATGTAAAGAAGCAAAGTAACAACAAAAAAACATTTAAAACCTTTTCCATCTCTGCCCCTTCCGCCACAATCACTGAAACTCAGGCGATTTAATTTTACAATTGAAGCCTCACATCTTGACTTCCAGGGAGATATTACTAATGTAATGTATATATTGATACTGGGGCAAGGACTTTCCTATGTCGTTCTTGTTTCCCTTCTGTGGATCCTCATGACACATCTTTCAGCTTTCTCTGTTCCTACTGTAGTAGTCCACACGATCACTGTATGGAGCATTTACAGTTCCATTATTTTATGGACCTGCTATGATTTTTCCAATTACTATTAGACAATTGCCTGTCATAATTGGTAGCCATAGGGTAAACTGATCTTTGATGCAATGTGGTACAATGTGAGGACTCTTAAATTATTTTCTTCCAACAGTTAAAGAATAAATTACTGGAGAGGGATCTTTGAATAATAGCATTGCACTAAAAGAACATACACTTCCACTCTTGCTTTGTTCTTGGAAAAACAGAAGAAAAATAATTAAGAATGACCTTTAGTCTTAGCAATTAGACCATAATTTCCTCTGTGGTTAATAACAGTGACTGCTGCAGGCAACTATTTACAACTGTTTACTCTTATAGCACCTTAGGATGGTAATGATGGAAATGATCTATGGATATCTGAGCTCAGAAATATACAGGACTGACAAAACCCTCAGCTTTCTAGTCCCATATCCCCTAACAGGACACTGGAGCATTATGGTGGTCTTTTGGATGTGTCAGCTCGGCTAGGCTGCAGGCCCCAGCTTCCAATGAGATATAAATCTAGGTATTCTTTGGAAGTGTTTTGCAGATGTGATTATAGTTTATAATGTTGACTATAAATAAGAAGGGATGCTATTCCAGATAATCTAGTGGGCCTGAATCAATCAGTTGAAAAACCTGAAAATTGAGCTGAGGCTTCCTTAGAGAAGAAATTCAACCTGTGGATAGCAGCTTCAGCCCATGCTCTGAGTTTCAGCCTGCCCTTCCTGAAAACTGGTCCTACAGATTTTGGACTTGGCTAGCCAGCAATGATTGTGTATAAGGGAATTCTTTGTAACAAATCTCTTTTATACCCCCTATTGGCTCTGCCTCTCTGGTTAAAATTGCCTCACACTGGAACATATATACAAATATCAAATGCGACAGAGTAATAACTCAGGTATCTACCTAGCCCTCAGGAAATATGTAAATGCAACGTTAGGAATGACCCTGAGTTAGAGAAAAATGATTTCCTTCTAGTTTTCAAAACATTGAACAGGTGGGTATCAGAAAGCTGCTACAGTAGATACATTGTTTTCTCTTATTCTCACTTAATTTGCGAATATATTATCAGTCTTAGTTATAATATTTTCTTAAGCAAAAAAAATATAGATGCACATATATATATATATCTGTATTTGTATATCATCTATTGTATATCTCTCACTATATATCTAATACCCCTCAACGTGTATTTGCTTAGGAATAGCCAAAGAAGAATCACTGCTATTGCATAGTAATATATTTAATGACGTAGTTAAAGTCATAAAACTCTAGAAATAAAATTTATTTGCATCATATTACTACTCTAATCTCATGATTAAGATAAAAGTTTTGCTACTTTCAGTATTGCTTAATAATTTATGGTAAAGTAATCCTGACACACTATTTCATTGAAAGTTATGTCCCTACTAATCTTATTAATAAAGCAATGGCTAGATTTTTGATATTAGTGCTTTTAAAGACTCTATCCATGCTTCTCTTTTACATTTCATTATTGAATGTGAATTATATATTTTTTTCTTTTAAGATTTTTTTTAAATTTTCTTTTTCTTTTTAAGATTATTTATTTATTTATTCATGAGAGACACACAGAAAGAAAGAGAGGCAGAGACATAGGCAGAGGGAGAAGCAGGCTCCGTGCAGGGAGCCTGACATGGGACTTGATCCCAGATCTCCAGGATCAGGCCCTGGCCTGAAGGCAGCGCTAAACCATTGAGCCACCCGAGCTGCCCCAAGATTTTGTTTTTTATTAATCTCTACACCCAATGTGGGGCTTGAACTCACAGCCCTGAGCTTAAGAGTCATGCGCTCCTTGAACTGAGCCAGCCAGGTGCCCCTTAACATGAATTATATTTAGTTATTGCTAATGGCAAAATAAGGTCTGAGAATGGAACATTATATCAATTTATCATGGATCAAAACATACACATAGAAATTTATACACAAGGTTCTTAATTTTGTGAGAATTGCCTATCACTTTATTGTATTAATAATCTAAACAAAGAGGTAGAAATTAGAGGAGCAGGTGATGGAGGTGGTCAGAAGAGGTAAAAAGAATCAGAGACAAACTTAGCATCTGTTCAAGCATTGTTTAAAGGGTAAGGGGCCCTTACAAACAGCAAAAGCTGTTTGTAATCTAGAGGTAGATGAATCTAACTCTCCTTATTTTGATTCCATATGGACATCTGCCCATTTTATTCCCCAATCTGAAACACCCTGACATACCATTAAAAGTATCTGGGGTAAACCCTATTGATCATCATGCATTAGAATATACAATAGATTGCTAATTATGTTCTAGTCACTATGCAAAACACATATGCATTATCAAATTTAAAGTTGACCATAAAACTGATTGTCATCATAATACTATTATATGTCATATATAATACTAAGTGTGATTATCTTAATTTTATAATGAAAAAGTAGTGATTCATAGAAGTAAAGTTACTTGCTGAAGATTATATAAATAGGTTTCCTGGTATTATACCTTTATTTGAATTCAGTGCTCATAATGAAAAGACACAAATAATACAATAATGCAGTCTGATTGTATTCTAGGATCTATAGATACGTGATTGGACCATAAAAGCATACAGGGGATTTCCAATTCTGATAAAGTGGAGTCACACAGAACAGCTTTACTTTCCCTTCTGATAAATTTTAAAATTGGAGAAAATATGTACAACAATGATTTTTAACAACACTGGGCACCAGGCAACAAAGGATAGTGATTCTAGAGAGAGAGGAAAAAATTCTAAATGAAGACTAAAGTCACCCCAGTTTCTTGGGGTGAAAGAGTTTCCCGATTGCAGAGTAGGGGAAACCTAGGAGAGTTCAGTGGACTCCTTGAGTTGAGGAGAGGAAACAGAATTTTGGAAAACTAGAGTCCAGGGCTGAGTTCCATAGAGGAGAGAGATGAACAGAGAGAAATCGTAGATTTGCAAAGTGTGCTTTTCATGTATTTGGTGGATATTGATCAACATATATGTATGATCGATGTGAGGAAATTATCAGAGGCCAGAGAAGATGCTCAGCATCATAAGCCATTGAGAAATATAAACGTAAAACGGTAGTACTACATGTCTAATAAGATGCCTAAAATTATAAAGGTAGACCATACCAAAATTGGCAACAATGTGGAAAAGCTGAAACTCTCATGCACGGCTAGTGAAAATCCAAAATGACAAAACCACTTTGAAAAACAAATACACATACCATATCATCTAGTCATTCCACTTCTAGGTACTTACTTAACAGGAATGAAAGTATATGTACAGTGCAAAGATTTGTATGTGAATGTTCATAACAGCTTTATTTACAATGGCCAGCAATTGGAAACAACTCAAATGTTCATCAGAACGTGAGTGGATAAAGAAATTGTAGTGTGTCCTTACACCAGAGTGCCATTCAGCTATAAGGAGGAATGAACTGTTGATACAGACAATGTGAATAAATCTAAAAATAATAATGCTGAGTGAAAAAAAGCCAGACAAGAGAGTACATACGATATGGTTTCATTTATATGCGATTCTAGAAAATACAAACTAGTCTATAGTTACAGGAAGCAGATCAGTGATTTTTGCAAAGGAAGGTCAGGAAGGGATTTGAAGAAGGGATTACTAAGGACCTCAAGGACATTTTGCAAGGTGATATATTCTTTACCTCGGTTGTGGTGATAGGTTTATAGATGAATACATTTATCTATACTTACACAACTTATAAAACTGTACATTTAAAGTTTCTAATTTTATGTCAGTTTTATACCAATGAAGTTATTTAAAAATAAAAAAACAGTAAACACAACAGTAAACAGTAAACAATTTTTTTAAACAGCATAAAGAAATACTGATTGCTATTATAATGGAATGAACTCTAATGGAGTATGCTTCCTACTGATAGCATTGAGTCAGGGGCATGGCAAGAGTCTGAAATTACTAAAAATGGAATCTGCCAAAATTTATTGTTGCAGAAGTTACACATCTGATACTCACCTTCTTTCAGAAAATACCTGAGGCTAGTGTATTCCTAGTACCATAATTCTATCTCAATTTAGTACCTTAGTCAGCACCATTCATAAACTTTGCACACGACCAAAGTATTGTGGAAGGTAGAAGAGGAAAATAGTGAATGAGTATGAGCAAGAGTCCAATTTAATTTGATATATATTAAATGATTATCATGAGGAAACAAATTAATTGATGACCTTGGCACAAATAATACTTATTTTGTGGAGCACAATTTTAATTGCTTAAATAGATTAAGTTATTTGATTCTCACAACTATCCTGGGACATAAATACCACTATCATCACCACAGTTTTACAGATGAGGAAACCAAAAGGTAGAAAATTTGGGTAACTATCCAAGTTCCCAAAGCTAATAAGGGTTGGGAATTGAACTTAGGCAGTCCACATATTCATTGTTCTTAATTTCCAAGGTTTTTGTATTCTAGTACATACAAGTTAGTCAATTTGGTATTGTTATTTTGAGCATCCAGTAGTCTTCAAAGAAGGAGAAGAAAAGAAGAAGAAGAAAAAAGAAGAAAGAAAAAGAGGAGGAGGAGGAAAAAAGTGGGATGAGAGGATATGATTCCTTCTTCTTAAAATGAATGTTAAATGTGTGTTGGAGGAATGGAGTTTCATGAATGTGGTGAGTGTAAGGGAGACATTTTTAAGGTAAAAATCCCAGAGACAAGGGAATATAACTTGAACAATGGAAGCAGTTTGAAAAGGTGTTAAGCAAGTCAGTGTTAGGACTTCATTTGGTTCTATACCTTTAAAAATGCAAATAAGTGAATAAATTAAAATAAGTAAGTAAATAAATAAATATCCCTTTTGACATTACTTGAGTCGTTCAATCTATATTTTTAGAATGGCTATAATTTGAGGCAAAATCATAAAGATTAAAAGTGGCATTCCTCAGGTGTCTGGCTGACTCAGTTCAGAGCATGTGACTCCTGATCTCAGGATTGTGAGTAGGAGCCCCACGCTGGGTGTAGAGCTTACTTAAAAAAATAATAATAAAGCCTCATTATTAAAAAAAAAAAGTGGCACTCCTTTACTCAATTATATATTCTTAGTTATGATGTTGGCTCTACTTCTATTTTAAAAATCAGAACTTTTCTCAGACTTTGCTATGCATCTAGAGAGATCTATATTATCACATATTTCTATTTTTTGATCCCCATGTTCTTCTTATACTCTATTCTCTATGAAGTAGAAAGGTAATCTTTTTAGAATAAAAGTTTTGATGAGGTCACTCCTCTGTTGAAAATTTCTGATGACCGCAATTTTACTGAGAATTTGATCTACAGTCTGCTTACTCTATTTAAAATTCTTTGGGATCTTGTCCTCATGAGTTTCCTAATACCATCTCTGATTACTTTCCAATCCTCTCCAAGCATGCTGATCTTTTTGGTGTTCTTTGAATGCATCAGCATGATTCACCATCAAACCCCTTTATCTTCCTTTGCCTTGGAACACAATCTCTTGCTTTCTTTAAATTTCTGTTCAAATGTCATTTTAACAGAGGCTGCCATGACCTCACTGTATAAAATCATAGGCCAGGTGAACCCTTTATCCTTTATCTTCACCTAGATGGATTTCTCACCTTATCACCCCACCTTGTTAGTGATAATATTTAATTGTATTTCTCTTTAATTGACAACCTCTGTCTAGTAGAGTATCCTCTGTAAGAACAAGGACTTTCTCTGGTTTGTTCATTGTTGTATCACTTAGAATAAGGCCAAGCTCAGAAAAGGAACTTGATCAATATTTATTGATTGAATAAATAAATGAATTCCAGATTGCCAGTTTACTATAACTTGGGCAAGTCATGTAAAAGTTCTGTATTCCAGTTTCTTTATTTGCCCAACCAGAGGATAGACAATCTAACTTGAAGGTTCTATTTTAGGTTAAATGACATTATATACTATGGGCATACTTTAGCATATTGTAAATCTTCATACATGGTTTATATTACTATATTAGTCTGGCCAGGAACTATTTGGATTAGCATAGCTTTTTAGCACATTAATTTTCCTATTCTAAGTTGTGAAAGAGTCAGTTTTACCTAATAAAAATCAATAATGACCACCACAATGTATATTTTGGAAAATCAAATGAGACAGTAATAAAGTTTGAATTAGTAATTGCGAATGCTCTATGAGAATTTTTAACTTATTTTCTACTGAAGTTTATGTGGTAGGATCTACAAACAGAGGTATCCATTTCCTTTTTTGGCAAAATAATTGTCTTAAATGTAACACAATGGTTTCTTTCCTATCTTAATATTCCAGGTGTATGCAGCTTAGACCTTATAATAAACTAGAGACTGACTTAATGAATCATTCATGATTAGTTTGAACTAATCATCAAAATGATCAGCCGTTGGCAGGGGTTCTTGCAATGAAAGGAAATGATCTACTGTTCTAAGTGCCTCAGCATTCTGAAGGTTCTTAGCTTCTTTTTCCCTCCCAACACTTAGTCATTCTCTGCAGCCATTTATCTTGAACAAGCCAAAAGAAGGAAAGGTCAGCCAGATTCAAGAATTCAAAGGTGCCATTGCTTTAACAAACATGCTCTGTTCTTGATAAATTTTGAAATATTCTGCATTTATAAAAGGTTCGTTCAGAATTATAAATTATAAGATCTTCCAATCTTTAAACTTGGAGCATGTTTTGAGCTTGAGTCAGCAAAACCATTCAAACTCAACTTTCTTTGTCTCTAGTAGTAAAAGGAATGTCTTTGCTGTAATATCCAAATTTTATGGGAACATAGTTTTTTACTTTTCTATCCCTATGGAGAGGCATATTATAAATTAAAAGTTATTGATTGTGGGTTTTTTTTTTAAATAAAACTAAAATATGCAGATGTATAGATTTCTTCAAATGACCTAACAAGATTTCAAATATTCAACATTTAGCTATCTTTATTTTTTTTTAAAAAAAAAAACACTTTCTTCCTGGCTCTCTTGATTATAAATTATTGTTTACACAGTAACTTGACCGTATTATTTACTCCAGAAACAGCTGAGCTGTCTAAGAAACACCTGCCCAACTTTCAGAACTTAGCTCAAGAAAGATTATCTCTCAGATTCCTTCCATCCTCCTTTACTGAACTAACTTATTTACATATCAGTACTTTTTGGCTAATTTACAGATTCCCTGATTTATTTCATCTCTCTTGTTTAGTTGACTAGTACTTAATACAGTTCTGTATCAGGTCTAGATAATTTATTTTATTTATTTACTTTCTTTTAATATTTTATTTATTTGAGAGATATAGTGAAAGAGAGAGAGAGAGCAGGGGGACAGGCAGAGAGAGAGAGGAAGAAGCGGACTCCCTGCTGAGCGGGGACCATGCCTTGGGGCTTCATCCCAGAACCCTGCGATCATGACCAGAGATGAAGGCAGACACAACCAACTGAGCCACCCAGGTGCTCCTATAATTCACGTTAAAGCAACACACTTTTGTGAGGAGATGGTAATTATAATTACTATCACATCCAATGCTTACTCGAAAATCAATTAGGTAACATATCCGTGTAATGAAAGAAGAAAAAAGAGTGTAGGAGAGCTACTGAATCACAAACATGTAGGACAAACCCCCTTTTCTCAAAATATTTGCAATCTAATATTGAAAATATCAAGGTGAATAAAATGTATATCTATATCTATATGTATATATATACATATATATGATTTAGGCTCTTAGCAGTTAGCATTTGTTCCATTGTTTATTCATTCATTTATTTATTCACACTTTAGGTTAGGCTCTTTGCATTGCTAGTTATAAGATCTTCTCAGGCTGTCTTTAGAAAAGTACAGCACCTGAAAATCATAAAGACTCTGGGCATCATAGGAGACTGGCTCTTCTCATCATCTCTTTCATGGTCTAGAGCCACATAGGTCCGTAGGATGGCCACCAGTCAGTGGTAGTTATTTAAACTCTTGAAACTTATCTAATCTAAATGGAAATTTTTTTTTTGTTCTAGTTGAAATGCCTAGTCTAAACTGGGAGGTGTTTTAAGTGTAAAATGCATATCGAGCTTCCAAGATGTAGTATTGAAAAAGAATGTAAAATTTCTCAATATTTTTTATTAATGACATTGAAATGCTAGCATTCTGGACACATCAGGTTATATGAAACATAATAATAAATCTAATTTCACTTGTTCCTTTTAACTTTTTAATGTGGCTACTGGAATATGCCACATTATGTATGTGGCTTACATCACCTTTGTTCTGGACAGTAGTACTCTAGAACAGGGACTGACAAACTATGACTTGTGGATCATAAGAGTGACAAATAGAGATACATATAGGAGGAAACAACCCCCTCATATTCTAGGTACTGGCTTTAAATGAGGGCTTTGAGCCATATTCTAACATAAATTTAAAATGACCTCTGGATTAGCCATTTAAAATTATTTTAATGATACCATCATTTCTTTCATAATTAAGAACTGACCAAAGTACCTATCCATTTGAATAGATCTTAGCCAAAGGCAAATTGCTATTCTATCTTTTGTTATAAAATTTAAATTAACTTGTCCATTTTCATTGTAAAAAAGGTTTGCTTTGAATTTAGATGTCAGAATGTGTAACTTCTACTTATAATTTTTATTTTAGAAATAATATGAATAAATGTGCAAAATTTGATGATAAAGATGGGTATAAATTACTACCATGAAATCAAAGTGAATTTCATTCAATTTCTAGAGGCATGAAATACAGTTTCTTGCTTGAAAAGAATATGTACCAGAAAAGGCTTTAATTTAGCTTTAAAACATCCCTGAATAATTTTATAGATTTCCTAAGTTGAGTTACTGAGTGTCAGTAATGACTTTTGTTTAAAAGCAGCAACTCTAAACAATTCAAACTAGATGTGGTCATGAAGATAAACCAAATGAAAGGTAAAAAATAGTGCTTTTAAAATTTAATCAGTAGATAATAATTGACTCCTTCTCAGTGAAGAAGTCCACCTTTTTTATTCCATCTTAAAGGAGGAGGAGTGGTGATCTAAATTAGTTGAAATTTAAAATATGTTTCTTTTTAAAGATTTTATTTATTCATTCATGAAAGACACAGAGAGAGAAAGGCAGAGACACAGGCAAAGGGTGAAGCAGGCTCCATGCAGGAAGCCTGATGTGGGACTCACTACCCAAACAAACTCCAGGATCACACCCTGAGCCAAAGGCAGATGCTCAACCGCTGAGCCACCCAGGTGTCCCAGAAATTTAAAATATCTTATTGGGTACTTTGCTAATAAGTGACATTTTCAAATGATCTCTGATAGCTAAGTATAGACTATTTCTAGGTTGTTCCTTTCATGGACATTGCTCTTTCCCCATGATGTTTTGGATCAGAATACACTGTGTTGTGGTGATGCGTGATTATTCAGTGTATCAAACTCAGTTTGAATGCTGGAAGTAGAGGAGAGGTAAAGAAGACTAAGTTGACCGTATGGCCTGCTTCCTTATGAGGCTGTTAGGGCAGACAAAATATTATGTAGCAGGGCAGTAGCATATTCTCTTTAGGATTCCTTTGGCATGCTAAAATTCTAAAATTCTAACATTGAAGTTAAAATGTTAAATTGTTTTGCTACTGTGGCACCTAAACTTCTTGGAGGATTCTAGGGGAAAATAAGTGGTTGGATCAAAGCAGATACGTGCATTTCTAGATTTGCTGAACATTATCCTGATGCTACTTCAGTTATTTTGGAATCAGAAAATCAGGTTAGCCCAGTTTATTAAAAAATTTGCTCATCTAAAACACTATTATCCTGGGTTATTTCTTTTTCTTTTTTTTTTAAGATTTTATTTATTTATTCATGAGAGACACAGAGAGAGAGAGAGGCAGAAACATAGGCAGAGGGAGAAGCAGGCTCCATGCAGAGAGCCCGATGTAGGACTTGATCCTGGAACTCCAGGATCACAAGCTGAGCCAAAGGCAGATGCTCAACCGCTGAGCCACCCAGGGATCCCTCCTGGGTTATTTTTTATTCAAGTTATGACACCCTATCTCTCCTTCCTTATCACATCTACTTGACATCCATTTTTTAAAAATTTAACCTGTCCCTACTGCTTGTGGAAACACTAAAGTTTCTAACTAACTCATGATAACCAACTTGTGATAACAGCACTATTTGACTAGTATGTACAGGTACCAAATTGAAACATCATAGTTTCTCATCGCCACGACCTCCAAAGTCTATTCTTGTTCTTGTATTCTTTATCCCAGTTAAGGACCATCCAACATCCATCATTAAGCTACAAATCACAGAGTTACTAAGTTTTATATTTCTCATATAAGTTACCAAATCCTGTCAATTTTACTTCATACTTCTTTCTTACATTTGCCATCATTCAATCCAACACAATATAGTTTTACAGAACACCTTTTCAGGGCTTTCCTTGTAATTTTCTGTTACTAGTCCTTTTCCTTCTGGTCTGCATTCTATAGTGCTACCGTGGTAATCTTACTAAAACAAAATCTTCTTAGAATCCTCTTTTAGCTTTTTGATTACAAGATGAAATTAAAACTCTCTTATATACCGTATAAAGCTTTACAATCTGGTCCCGACCTACTGAGCTAGTCCAATCTCATCTCATCACTCACTTCCATCCATAGAACCATTTGTCTTTAGTTCCAGCTACACTACGTTTTCCACTGGGTCCTCAAACTTCAGTTGTTTTAAAACCCCGTGCCTTTTCCCATATTGTTTTCTTGCTGTTAATATGCTATTCCTGTCTTATTTTCTTAGGAATTATCTATTTGCTTTTTAATAATCAAACATTCTGTTTTGTTTTGTTTTTTCCTTGCAACTCCTGTCAGAGCTCTACCTTCTTTGGGCCCGTGAACACATTCAACATAAAATATAAATTTGGCTTTGGAAATTTTGAGTGTGCAGGTGATAGCTTATTTATTTTACCTGGCCTAACTAATATCAAGGGAAAGCCCTGATACTTTGAATGGCCCTTTGCAATTCTTCAAATGCCTGTTTTCCATAGACTTTATAGGGAATGGAGGGAAGAGAGAGAGGCTTATTTTTTTCTTCATCTTTTTGGTCTTTGACTCTTTTAAGCCATTGCCCATAAGTCTATCATACTGTGTAATAGCAAATGCTTTATGTATCTTTCTTCCCTATTGGTTAGTGAGTTCCTGCAAGAGAGAGATTACCTACTCTAGAACCTCCAGCTAACAAAGGAAAATGTGGCTATAGTTTAAACTGCAGATAAGAGAATTTGATAATATCAAAGAAAACTTAGAAGAACTCAGGAATGCTAGTCTCAATTCTCCTTTTGATTCTACAAAACCTCTTTTGCCATGATGCATATAGGAATCCCTCTCTTCCTCTGAATAGCAATCCACGGCAAAATTAGTGTTTAGTATTCATTGATAAATCAGATAAACTCAATTGCATGTCTATCCTTCTTAAAGACGTTCTTTGGGAGGGGCTAGTATAAGGGACATACGTTTGGAAATCACTCTCATATCTTTATAGATTAATCCTAATAGGTGGGGATTCTTGTGATTGACATACTTTTAATTTTTTCATCAGCTAAACCCTATAAATCTGGTCATATTTTACTTTTAATTATGGCCTTTAGCTAGCTCACCTCTCTTTAAGCCCACTTTTGGTGCTGGTGTTTTGGATTAGGGCGGAATGGGTGAAATGGCAAAAAGTGGATATAGCAGGCAAAATCAAGAGGAATGGAAATGCAATGGAAAAAGAGATAGTAAAGGAGGAGGTGTCAAGGGTGACGTCTAGGTTTCTGGCTTGCATAACCTCATGGATGGTAACATTCACTGGAGCAGAACATATTAGAGTCCATGTTAGGTTCTGGAAGTCCATTAATTTGTTTTTGTACATATTAAATTTGAGGTACTTCTGAGACATCTGCAAGGAGATATCAAGTAGCTGTTGTAAATGTTGGGTTAGACCTCAGAGTGAGGTCAGTTAAGTTAACTAACTAGCTAGCTAGCTAATGAAAAATACCATTAATAAATTTGAATTAACTTATTTTTTAAAAAATGTTTTATTTATTTTGAGAGAGAGAGAGCATGAGAAAGATCACAGAGGGAGAGGGAGAAGCAGACTTACCACTGAGCAGAGAGCCCAATGCAGGTCTTAATCCCAGGACCCTGGGATCATGACCCAAGACAAAGGCAGCCACTTAACTGATTGAGCCATCCAGATGCCCCTTGAATTACTTACTGATAAATGGTTGATATTGATAATTTCTGAGACCTTCCCAGTATTGGGAATTCAATAATGGCTAAAATAATTTCATCTTTCTAAGAGCTGACACTCTATTCAGGCATCTGTATGCAAAATATATAAGTTAGCCATAACGTGTGAACCAAGTGCCGTGAGGCTGTATGGAAGAAAACAAATAATTCTGTTGGGTGGATGAGTCTGGAGCATAAAGACAAGAAAATGTAACAGAAATTAGGTAATTTTAGCTGGATCTTTTTTTTAAGATTTTATTTATTTATTCATGAGAGACACACACAGAGAAAGAGAGAGAGAGAGAGAGAGGGGCAGAGACACAGGGAGAGGGAAAGGCAGGCTCCATGCAGGGAGCCTGATATGGGACTTGATCCCAGGACTCCAGGATCATGCCCTGTGGTGAAGTCAGGAGCTAAACCGCTGAGCCACCCAGAGATCCCCATTAGCTGGATCTTGATAAAATATTGAGTATTGTCATTCTTAACTGAGTGAACAGAATAAATACATTCTCAGAGGCTAAACTCATGGCATACTTGAGGTCCAGCAAACGTTCCTTCTGGGAAGGATATAGTCAGGTAAGTGATGCTTTTCCTGCATCTTTAATTGCTGGGAAGAGAAACTTTGAAAGCACCACTCATCAATTTTTCTCTTTCCAATAATCTTATATTTTGCAATTCAACCAATTTTCTCATCATAACAAAATTAGGTTGATAAACTCCTACACTCCATTATTTCCTTTTGTACATGCACTTAAGTCTTTGTAAATATTCTGTGGTTTTAGGCATTTTGATTGTATCTGATGCAAAGTGTCTATGTAGTACTTTGAAAGACTTATTACCATAGTGCATGATTTCCAGTAGGGCATCCATGTATGCCTGATGATATAAATCATATAGGTATGCATTCATAAGACGATTCCAGAACTAATTACTGTCTGATAAGTACAAGATAATTTTACAGCAAGCATTTCTACCCAAAGTGTAGTAAGTAAAATCTTTTAGTAGGTGTTTTGATTGTTGCAAAGTGAAAGAGGTTTGAAGAACACTTAGGCTGAATGCTCATATAATGTACTCCATCACAGTACCAGAGAGAGTGAAGATCAGAAAAGGCAAGTAGGTCAGGAAGCACCAAAGAGCAGTATGAAAGCTACGTAGCAGCAAACTCTGAATACAAATGAAAATCATCTTCACCTTCACACTATACCACACAGAGGAATTCATAGATTAAAAATTTAAAAATCCAATCTAATTTTCTGTTAAAGTATAATGTAACAATCTAATTGTTACTCGTTTTGTCATCAAATATGACTGAAATAATATGTATAACTAGCTATTGTACCAAAGAATAGCTACAGAAATTAAAGAATAGAACTTAATTTACACATACTTTCTCTTTTATCTTTCAAAATTAAAAAAAATTATAAACACTGGATGGTACAGAAACGAAATCTTTCTGGGAGGAAACGGAAAAATTAGGAAATGGAAGGATAGTTTTTAAGGCTGTATGTTCTTCAAAACTTATAAACTGTTAAAATTGACAATCACCACATCTGAGTATCATGTATCTAGGAATGGTAAGGAACTGAGAATGGAAATTAGAAAACCTTTAGACAGCACTTTCTTCTTAAGTGTTTTTAATTGAAGAAATATCCCAATGGAGAGTAAGATGGTAATTCAGTGCTTGCATTTAGCCAACAACCAGAGCAAACTGTTGGTGCACAGCAGAAAGGGATGCAGCAAGTATGGATTAAGCAATGAATGATATGGCTAAATGAATAACATTACCGGTGCAATTGCATTCAGGAAGTGGCATTGGTGAGTAAATGGTTTAGATGACATTTTCTGCCTCTAATTTTGAGCCCATGGTAGACATCCTGATTTCCCCGAAATGTTGAAACTTTTAAAAGTATGATGGGGAAACAGACTTTATGCTTTATTTAATACTGACAATTTGAATTACATGTTAATTGTATCTACTTTTTTATTAGTTTGAAATTTTGTATTGAATTTCACATTTAAAAATTATTGTAATTTTAGTTAGTGATAGACTCTTTCATTTATGTAACCCATCATAATTGATTAAATTTTTCTAAATGGTTCTTTACTACACCATGAAGTTGTAGGCATGACTGACATTATTTGTCACATTTTACTCAGAGAAAATAGGCTCAGAGAGGTCTAATGGTTTTTCCAACCTAGACAATTTATTAGCATTAAAGTCAAGATTATTCCACTAATTCAGAGTCCTTTTAAAAATACTTTGTAGATTTTGGGGACAGAAAAGTATAAAGATTAGATGCATCTTATGTTTTCTTCAGGAGATGAGTAAGCTTTCTATCATAATTTTAGAATGTGGTTGTATTTGCTCTCTTTGAGTAGGCAATGAAGATTAGATGTGGAGAAGACACAGGAAGAATTTCTTAGCTAAAATGTATGAGCACGAAAGTAGATTCTTGAGGAAAAGTGATTCCCCCATCTGGAAATAGAGCATATATGGCCTTTAATTGACTTAAAAATACAGTTTTGGGTGAGATAGTTATGAAGCTTTCTGCCATTAAGGTGGCCCCAGGAGGTGCTTTGGGACCCCTAAGAACTGTATCTATCTGAGGCTACAATGTATGTAGACATTTATACTGCTTTCCTTTAAGCCATACTATAGAAATAATCTTTTTGGTGTTAAATATGTTAGAGGTTGGAAATATAAAGCTATACTAGATAGGTCCTAGACTTCAAAATCACATACTTCTGAATTCCAATGCAGTCTTCCTTCCCTCTCCCCCCTTTTTTTCCCTTTTACTTTGTAAAGTAAAAATTGAAGTAAGAAGCAAAACAGTGGGAAAGGACTGGTGCATATGGGATGTATTGCTTACCATGAGTTATAACAATAATACATATACTTTACCAAGTGCTTCTATATTCCAAGCACTGTGCTAGGCTTGTGAAACATTCACAGCAACCCTATGAAATGAGTATATAAATATAATTTAATGCAGAAAATTAGCCTTAGATAGGTTAACTGATTTATATAGAGCTGGGAGTTTAAATTAAATTAGTCTCTCTTGTGTTGCAATACAGAACTTAGACATTTTAAAAGGTTGCACAGCAAGTTAGAAATGCGGATCAATCTTGAATGAGGCTAGATGCACGCTAGGTCAAGACCTAATAGAGTGGTATTAATCTTTCTTTAGTTTGAGTTCAGACTCTAATCTTCAGAAGCTTAATCTTGTTCGTGTCTAAAACTTGACTAAATCGTTTATGCTGACATATGTTAACCAGATTCACAGAAGATTGACACATGTGATAAAAATGCACATTTATAATTTCCCATGAGAAATATGACAAGTGGATTGGATATTTGCATTGGACTGACCTGCAATTATCAGAAGTTGCTTCAAGCAAAGAAAATCAAGGTAAGAAGACTTAGGTATATAAATCATATACACCAATATCTGATACCTTTCAGTTTCTCTACAGATGGTAACATTGACAGGTGTTTCTGTTGTAATATGATACTTGGAGTTTTGAACGACTCTATTCTGCAAAAACAGTGTACCAAGAATAACAGAGCTTATGGAGGAAATGGAGTTGCAACAAACCACCCAAAACCCATGTAACTGCATATCCAGAACACTAAAAAAAAATAGTAATTGGACCTTGAGAATTTGCTTGGATAACTGAGGGGACTGAGAGAGAGCTTATAGTAGTTGGAATTTGTACCATGACATGCTATAAATGCCCAAAGACACTGAGTATAAATGCTGACTTGTGGGCCTGGGGTAATGCATATGCAGGCATAACTCAGAGTCATTGTTGCTGCCTTTTAGCTGGGCACAGTGGTAAGTGCAACCTTCCACAACCCTGAGCAAGGTGGGACTGCACCTTACTGGGAAGATGACATGTATGCAGGGGCTCATTGTCAGTCTACTCTCATGATTCCAGCTCTATATGCTTAGAAAAAACATCATTTATAAAGCAACATATTTGTGTATATAACATTACTGCAATCATATAAGAGCTACTTGGTCTTATAGAAGATGCGTTGTAGCAGAATAGTCTGCCTATGTTTGTACCCCTCCCCCTTGGTAGTTCTTGCTTGGGTGGGCATTATCAAATTGCCTCAGTGATTCTTTTTCTTTTTTATATTTATGATTGGTCAGTTCTCCATTTTGATTGACACATTCTTAAGCTATGTAATAGCCTCTGTCAGGGTATGTCACTGTCAACCTCTACAGATGGAAGAAGGTTAGAGTTACCTAGAACCATAGAGCTCTGTTACTTCAACCAAAGAAATCCTATTACAAAATCCATAGTCCATGTTAACCAGTCTTTGCTTGAACTCTTACAGAGATGGGGAGTTCACTGGCTCTGACCTCTAGTTTTTTTTTTTTTTTATCTACTCATAAAAATATATATATTTGTGATATTTCTAAACTTTTGAGTGTTCAGAAAAGACAATTTATTTAAAAGTCATTAGTTTAAGAATGAATTGAATAGAAAAAAAAATCTGATTCTAATAACTGGGCTCCTCTGATGAGTTCTACCTAGAAAATATATGTAAAATGCTCAATGGCTTCAGGAGACATTTTTTTAGATATGACAGTTTATCACAGGAAGGCTCATCTATAGAACTGGCAAAAGAGGATGATGTGAGTAACATAAATGCCCCTGAAGTGTATGTTTTATAAGACAAATGGCTTTTATAAACTTCCCAAGCAGGGACACCTGGGTGGCTCAGTGGTTGCACGTCTGCCTTTGGCCCGGGGCCTGACCCTGGGGTCCAGGGATCAAGTCCCACTTCCGGCTCTTTGCATGGAGCACTTCCGGCTCTTTGCATGGAGCCTGCTTCTCCCTCTGCCTAGGTCTCTGCCTCTTTCTCTTTCTATGTTTCTCATAAATAAATAAATTCTTAAAAAAAAAAAAAAAGGAGAGGCAAGGGGACAATAATACAGTCACAGAAAGGATACAGGAAAGAAGGCCATGAGAATGTAAAGGCAGAGATTACTACCATGCTGTCACAGGCCAAGGAATGCCTAGAAACACAGGAAGGTATAAGAGGCAAAGAATAAATCTCCCCTGGAGCCTTCTGGCCCCCAGAATTATAAGATAATAAATTTCTGTTATGTTAAGTTACGAACTTTGTGGTATTTTATTGCAGCAGCCTTAAAAAACCAATACCTGTCCTTTAACTGGGACCTTCTACCAGATGCAATGTGATGAGTAGGCCATGATTTCCTACTCCTATAGAGATGCCAGCAAAATCTATTCCCATACCTAATTTAGTCATTCTTACTAGTTCTGCATTTCAGATGTTTGGGATCTCAAAAGACAGCGTACCACAGTGATACAACCACAAACTTTAGAGATAACCTGCCTGGATTCAAACTGCAGCTTTATTACTTCTTAGCTATATGACTTTGAACAGATTACTTGGTATCTCTTTTTTCCAGAGAATGGGAATAATGATAGTACACATCTTCTATATCGCATGAAATAAATGACCTAATAATATGAAAGACTCAGAACAAGATCTAGCACACAGTTGCTGCTACATATGGCATAGCTATTTAGCTTGTATGATTTTATAATGGGTCGGAAGGACAGTTATCTAAGGAATAAAAATTTCACTGAGAATGAAAACCATCATTTCCCATCTTGTTTAGCATAGCCAATTGAAGAATAACTGATTAAAAGTTAATAGTGTTGTTAGAGATGGTAGACGAGATGTATCCTCTGCCTACACAATGGGATGATATTTAACATTATAAGGTTATAATGAGAAGCGAGTTTGAAAGAAGCTGTCCTATTTGATCCTAGGGAAATGGATCACAGGAAATAAATCTTAATCCACGCATCTTATAGACAAAATATGCTTAATGTCAATTTCAGAACTTAGTTACTTTAAATATTGGGCATATAAAATAAATATATTTAGATATTATTAAATTTAAAAATTCTATTGAAAATAAAATAAAATAAAATAAAATAAAATAAAATAAAATAAAATAAAATAAAAATTCTATTGGATAACAGACAACTAAATATTTAATATATATAGTATAGCCTATCTTTTGGGCATAATTTCAGAAAGCTGTATCAACCTTTAGAAGAATTATCATGCCATATGGATAAAATAATGTAAGAAAGACCCCCAAATGTTAGCAGACAAATTAACACTTATCTAAGTATCTGAACATGTATTTAACATATATATCTAAAACTTTGTAATTTTAAAACATTTTAACATAATGGATACTACAGACAGCAATCCTCATAAAAATATGGCAGGATAGGATTTCATGTTGTTGATGATAAAAATGCGATTCAGAGAAGTCATAAACAGACTTACTCAGGTATCCATGCCCTCCGAATCATTAGAGAAAATCCTCTGTTAATTAACTATCCAATTTATCTATTCCTCTCTCTGCCTCCCCCTCTATCTACATCTCTGCCTACATCTCTTTCTCTCTGTGTCTCTCATGCATAGATAAATAAAATCTTTAAAAAATAAACTTCTCAAGCAGTTAATGATATTTTTAAACGGAGAATCTAAGTCAGAAGCTAATTTATTAGATGTAATTTTACATCTAATTTGTAAATTGGGGAAATTTAAGTTGGCCAAACTAAATAACTTAAGTCTTTTGTGAATTACTGTAACACTTTTAAGATTATACTTAGTGTATTCAGTAATCTATTAAATTTTGCCTTCAAAAAAAAAATAAATAAATTTTGCCTTCAGTACTTGATTCTTGAGCCTATTATATACCATGTGTCAAATCTTGTTAGTCAAAAAGAACAGAGCTGTAAGTAATCATTTTTAACACTAAATGTCTTTGATGCAAAAGGAATCCTTTTAAAATATTTGGTTCTAGTAAATAAAATGAAGTTAAAAATAGAAGAAAACAACAATAGAAATCCCTTTCCTAATGATATTGGTAGCTGACAGACTAAAGGACCATGTAAAAAAAAAGTCATGAATGTTGTTATAATTTGTAATCTTGCAGTGTTTCACAAAAGAGGAGATAGAGATTTACTGCAGGTAGCAAAGGGAGACCATGCATTAGTAAAAAGCAAATTCCCATAATAGACTGGAAGTGATGGAGTAGGCAGTTAGTTAGACAAGAGCTGGAGGCAAGAACCAAGAACGGTGATAAATAGGTTACACCTTAGAAGCCTGGGAGCACAACATCCTGACTTTGTGGCTACCAAGACCCCTCAACATCTTAGCCTTGTGGCTTTCCAGACCTGGGGGCTAATGGACCACGAGTGCAGAACACCTGCTCTCCCTTTCCACTGTTGCCTCAGGGTAACCCCCAGACTCATTTTAATGCATTTGCATTATAATCTTAGCCCCTGCTCTTTGGGAAGGGTGCACTGACAGTTTTGGTACAAACCTTTTAGTGTCAAAAACTCCCCCTCCCAACCTGTTGGAGGAGTTCTTCCAAATGATTGGGAGCAGCCTGCATTAGAGACCACTGCATCCATGACCCAAAACACCACTCACATAAAAGGAAAAGACCTCTGAAGGCCCTCCCCCCTCCCCCTTCCTGAGAGCCTACTGTTCTTAATAAACTGTTTTGTGCTTGCTACTCTTGTTCCGACTGTCTTTATTCTAGTTAGGTCCTCACATAAATCTTCCGTGGGGAATCCAAGAACTGAGACCTCCATTCACACAATGCAGACTCTCTCACTAATAACAG
The DNA here is from genome assembly GCF_053574225.1 of Canis aureus. Taxonomy (NCBI): domain Eukaryota; kingdom Metazoa; phylum Chordata; class Mammalia; order Carnivora; family Canidae; genus Canis; species Canis aureus. The sequence goes on from NC_135618.1 coordinate 29,338,556, forward strand.
AAGATCAATAACCACTATATTTCCATGACTGAAAAATATAATTTATAAAGAGATCCAGGAAACTGTACCTGAAACACCATAGAAGAGTTCAGCTTTAGAGCTAGTATGTTAAAAAAAAATTAGGAAGCAAGAAACCATATAGCAATGTATACATTAAGAAGAGTGGAAAATTCTGTGATGACTTCAGACAGGGTTCAACTACTTAGCTTCCTTTCACCTCTTTTGGCTTCTGTACTAACACTCCTAATAGCCTCAATTTCATCTATTCACACTCCTCTCACTTTTTTTCATTTATTCTCTAAGATCCTTGAATTGCCCACTCTTTATTTTATTTAGTACCATTTCTGCTAAGTAATAGATGTAGAAGTGTTTTCTGAAGGTGAAAATTTCACTGCTACAGTCACTTCTCGTTAGTTATCAGCATGTTCTTTTTGTTTTGTTTTGTTTTTAAGGATCAGTGTTGGAAGGGAAGGGGTGGTGGATGGAACTACAGGGATTGCGATGTTTGTAGAGATTTACAATTCAATGCCATAAAACATGGAATTTTGACTAGATATTATACAACTGCCCCCCTTGCCCCCCCACCCCCCACCACCTGGCCTCTACTTTCTATCTGTGCTACCTAGCAAAGCACTTCCTTCTAGTGGAGACTTTGACAAATTATTAATTAATGTAAGTCATGATTAGTAAAGACAGTTGTGTTGTTTTTGCTTTTTTCAAATACAGAAACACCAAATGAAAAAAAAATTTTGATCACCTATAATGATTCTTGTGTAATGAATTGTGCTTTGTTCTCTAAAAAGTTTCTTCTTTAAGAATTTTTTTAAGATTATTTATTTATTCATGAGAGACACACACACACAGAGAGAGAGAGAGAGAGGGGGACAGAGACACAGGCAGAGGGAGAAGCAGGCTCCATGCAGGGAGCCTGACATGGGACTCGATCCCGGGTCTCCAGGATCATGCCCTGGGCTGAAGGTGATGCTAAGACGCTGAGCCACCCGGGCTTCCCCTAAATAGTTTCTTTAACATGAAAAGGCTATGTGAATTATGGTCAAAATGTAACTTTCCTCTGACTTTAACTGATCCTCAATACTTTATTCAGTAGGGTGAACTTCTCTGTCCCTGAATATATGTCCTAGCAGATTCCAGGGCTTTTTTTACATTTTGCCAAAAGTAACAGAGCCCTAATGTTACTTCAAGTAGCATCCTAATTCAGAAATTAATGTGTCCTTTGTAAGGATTGAAGAACAGAAGCTTCTCTGTGTTCAATATTCTCTCACCCATCTCTAGCTAGCTTTAAACTGGAAGCCTATACCGTGGTTAGTAGCTCTTCATCCTTCCAACCTATTTATTTCTACCCTTCTGGGGTAGTTTATTCCCTTCCAAAATCGAAGTCTTGGGGTGGTGGATAGAGAGGGAGCAGCAGTAGGGGATAAGCCTAACTAGATGTTTTTGTGCTCATTGGGCTGCCAGCTAAGTTTGAAATCCCTGTGTGGGGATGCAGTTGATGAAAGATAACTGTCTCATCGTGTGACTGGGTGGGATCTTTAGAAGTTCCTTGCTGGACTCTCTTGTAGTTCAATTGAAATTAGTAGATGTGCCATGTGTAGAGTGGAGAGCTCTTTTCTCTGCCTGAGACAGCTAGAAGTACAACTTCAGACTCTTTCTGTTGAAATCTCCTCATGCTTCTGGGCCAGGATTCAAAAGGTTCATAATGCATGTCTTCCCCATTGCCACTCAGTGTGTGGGAAAATTTCATGTATTGTTTTTCCTGACAAACTCTAGGAGTACAGGCACATTCCATTATCAGTCTCAGAAGAAATCTCTCCACCAGTTTTGAATTTTTTTTTTCATTTCTTCTCTCAGAAACTATATATCCTTGGGTTTAAAGCCCAAGTGATAGGAAGACATTTTAACTTATTTTTTCTGTAAATTCCTCATATGGGGTTGGAGGTCTATCTGTCATCTGATTGGCTTCTCAGTGGAAACTGCAGAAAGGAGATTCATTCTAGTATCTTTTACACTGTCATCACAGCAGTTATTAAATCTGTTATAAATATTGATTTATAAATGACCTTATTCCACTAAGGATAACCATGGGCCTTTCTTACTCATGTTTATATTCCCAGGAACTAGTACAGTGCCTGCAATGTATAGATATTCAAAAACAATAGTAAAAACAAAATTTATGGCCATGTTGCATGGCTTTCGCTTTCATTGATATAAGCCTGATCATTGATTGTTTCTTCAGTTCAGCTAATACTGAGCTAGCCTTCATTGAGGGATTCCTAAAGTAGTTTTGAAGTAGATTGTAGATGGTGGTGGTGCTGGAGGTAAATGTATGTGAAAGCAGGTTTGGGAGGAGCATAGTATATATTTTAGGCCAATAGAACAGCAAGTGCCAAAACATGGAGGTGTGAGGAGTATGTTGGGACCCTCGGATATTGATGGAGTGGGTGGCAGGATAAGAAAGGCAAGGGGTGAGATCAGGCAACTATATGGGAGTTTTCTCTGCCACACTGAGAGTTTGCATTTTCATCTTTAGGGTAATGAGGGGCTTTTGCAGAATTGAAAGTGGAAAATGTTAATTAAGACTAGAATATGTTTGTATCAGTTTGTAAATGGAGGACTTAAAGTAGAAAATTCATTAATTAAAGTACAATATGTCTTGAATTAGTCATCATTAAAGCCTTGTGTTTCTGTTGGTTAAATATGTTAAACTTTGAATGGACCTCCACTATTATCAAGCCATTGTAACTTTTTGCCCTCCAGTTTTAGAAAAAAAATGAAATAATTGCTTAAAATATGGAAGTGTTTGCTGTTTTCACCTCATAATCATGAAAGGAAGGATGTGGGGATTTCATTCTTCACTCTTTGGAAGCTGATCATTTCTGTAAGCACTGATTTTATTCTGAGTAAACGGAAATAAAATTCAATACAGGGACATCAATCTGCCAATATGCAGGACAAATGCATCTTTATTTTAAACAAGTTGGTAGAAGCCAAGGGGGAAACTAAAAACTGAATAAGACAAAAGGCAAAACTGCAAGGAGGCTGGTGTTTGGCCATATCCTCCATCATGTCTATGAGCGGTGTATCCTGTCATGTTAGTAAAGTAGAAAGAAGCATTTCTGAGACAGCAAATAAGACAGTACAAGCAACTCAAATCTCTGTCTGGCCCCAAAGAGGAAGACCATTCAAGACTTGTTTAAATTGTGATGCAGTTTAAAAGCTGAGAGAATTGCACAGATAGCAACTCTTTTGGAAGGAGAGCAACATTTGCTTTAAAGGCCATTAAAAGACCTTAAAAATACAGAAACAGTAACTGGAATTTCCTCAGTACTCAGGAATCAGTGCTTTGTTATTGGTGGCAAAGAATTCTCCAAATCTCCTGAGTGAATGCACAATAGTGTGTGTATGTGCCCAGACTAATGGGAACTGCCACTCTGGGGCAGAAAAAGATCAAAAAGAGGGATGAAGGTTATAGAATTAAAGTGTGAGCTACTAAACATAGGGCAAAGATGTTGAAGGAAAGCAAAAAAAAAAAAAAAAAAGGTAGTATTTCTGGAGAATTAGCTATTAAATCATGCACATTTATTATAGCCAGACTTGGCAGTACGATTGCTGGTAAAAGCATGTCAGAGGTTTCAATATAAAACTCCTATTAAAAGCAGTTACTGTGTAAAATTAGCTATCCAGATCTTTGAGCAACCCACACCATCTGGCAGACATGTACAAGCCCAGATGTCCTAAGTTTTCATGCAGAGTTTAGAGTCACTAGGTATCATACCAAAACTCATAGATATCTCATTCTGGAGAAAAGCTAAGATATTGTTCATAGCATCAGTTTATTCTAGTATTAGTTCTAATAATATAACATCTTTATTTATAGTAACTACTCCACTATAACCAAAATCTTCTTATACTGAAGAGGCACCTATTTTCAATTTGCACCTCCAGATCTACTCTCTAACTTTTTCCTCCTGCGACATGTTTTGGAGGAGGGCAGCTGATAATTGGCTTCTGGTTGGATTTGGCCAATGGTAGGACATCAGAAGGCAGAAGGAAAGTGAAGTTGATATTCATTCCTTTCTGCCTTTACCCTAAGTCCTAGTTGATTTGAGGGGGAACCTTTCTCATGGGTATGCATCTCTCCAGTTCAGGTAATTGCTAATACCCTCCCCTCTCAGGCTTGAGGTCGCATTTGCTCACTTCTGCTGCTGGCCCCAAGGCACTCAACCATCGCTTGTTGGTTCCCTTAACTTTCAAATCCTTTAGTAAATGAATCTTTAATTAAAGTTCCGTGTTTGAATTTGCCACCCGTTTCTTTCCAGGTTTCTGATTGATGGGTATCCGTTTACTAAAAGATAAACGGCTTAGTTTCTGGGAAATATTTTCATGTGGTACACTGATCTGTGTGAGGCAAACGTAAAAAAGACAGAAAACCAATCAGCCTGAGCAAGGGAACAGAGAATAAGTTCTGGCACTCTGTTTTACACTGAACAGAGTGTTTGGAGTTCTTTACTGAGATGTTGGCTTGCCATTCTCTTATTTCCAGTTAACACACTGATATGAGGGCTTAAGTTTAGAAATATGCTTCTGAAATTTGAGGGATCTATGTATATTTCAAATATTGTTCCTTTTTTATTATTAACCTCATTTTAGTTGAATATATTTCTTATGTCTGACAATTGGATGAAGTTCACGTATAAAAATGAATATAAGTTCCTGAAGAAAAATGCTAATGAAACTACCATATTTGCCTTAATCTCCATAGTAAACATTCAGAACAGGAGATTAAGGCAAATATGGTAGTTTCATTAGCATTTTATTTCCCTATCTCTTTAGCTGTTATTTCGCTGTCTTGTTTGTTAATTAACTTCCACCAATTCCTATTCATATTAGAGTTCCTCTAGGCTGTACATTGACCTGTCACTTTTTTTATCTACTTCTTTTGGGATCTAATACACATTCAGAATTTCAATCGCTGCCTATATTCAAACCACTCACTAATTTGCATTTCTTATTTATTAAAGTTTATTACAGTTTCCCATTTCATTTTGACGAATACCCAAATATCATGACTTCCATGGCTGTTACTTGATTTGCCTTCTACTTTGCTTTGTTAGAGTGTAGTCTAAGCTAATGTATTAAAAAGACAAAAAAAAAATAGCTTAAGCAAGATATCAGTTTATTTCTCCCTTATGCAACAGTCAGAGGTCAGTTGTTCAGGGCTATAGTGATAGAAGGTTCTGCTAATCATTTACACACAGCTTTCATCTTTGGATCCAAGGCAGTTGCTCAGGGTCCTGCCTTGTCACTTGTACAATAGTCAGTGGGAAAGGGGGAATGACGAGAAAACTAGAGAAGTGTATACCATCCATTTTAAGGACATGGCCCAGGAGTAGAATAGCTTTTTAGCAGAAAAAGAAGGTGTCTTGGGAATCCTGTTAAAAGGTTACACTAATGGGAGTTTAGACTCCATTCCCACCCTAGATTGTGTTTTTCCATCCTTGATACATCCTGAGTAATGGTGCTGATCTAAGTAAGCCTAACAGAGGTGTTGGGGGGATGCTGTGTATCAGTCATTCTTCACAGTATCATTTTCCTTCAGCTCCCAGGATCTTCTCTCATCCTTTTCCCTTTTACCACAGATCCTTTTCATTAGAGGTTAATTGCTTGTCACTTTTGGATCAAGCATGTCTGGAGGCCCCTAACCTGCATGTTTCAAGTTTCAGGAAGTCAGCCAGCCAGTTGGTTTATTTTGTTCATTTAGCAGTAGTTCCATGATGCCTTGATATCATCAAGGTGGAAAAAGGCAACAAAAAAGAGGTTGTCATCCTGTCTAGTTATTATGAGCCTGCATACTAGAAAGGATGACATATAACTTTCTGTGAGTCTACGTATTTTAAGAGCCTTGTATTTCTATGAGTTCACACCTTCTCTGTCTACATAATATGTTTGGAATCAGCTCAGGATTTTTTTTCCCCACAATTACCTTATTCATACAGAGGAAAACACCATATCATAAATAAGTATGTTTCAAGTCATTTGATCAGAACACAGAGAACATAGCTTTCATAGAAATGATGATCTAAAGAAAAATTAAGGTTTCTAACACACAGTAATATATTAGATCCATAGCAGAGCTAATATATAGCACTAACTTCAATTCTGAATCTTAAGAGTAGGGTGGCATTGAGTAAAAGGAACTTAATGAGATGAAAGAAAACTTTCTTTCTGTTCAGGAAAGAAGATCACTTTAGAACTCCTTCCCCATTGGCATGTGTAACTCTGCTGTCTTGGGGCTACTATTTGGAAAAGACAAAAGTAAAACTAACTCCTATTTCACTATTGAGTCCTCCCATTTCCTTCAAATTAGCTACTCCTCCCACTCAAATTGGGCCAATCTATGAATAACCTCAGTCTGAAAGGGAGAATGCTATATGATTGAATAAACTCCCCTAATGTGTGAACAGAAAGCAATGGCTAGCTCTGTAGCTTTCTTGGAGATAATTGTAGTTTTTAAAGGATGATGACTTCATCATGAATTTCCTGATTAGTAGAATTATAGTAAGGATAACAAGGAAGTCAAGTGAAATCAGGAAGCAAAGAGACTAGAAATTAAAACTGGGAACACTCCTGCTTGAGATAGCTCCATTGGGGGCATTTCTTGCCTTTTTAATTGCTTCTCCTTTCTCTACTTCAAAGTTTGCAGATTCCCTGAGATTTTCAGTTGCTTTCTTGGCAGTGGCATTAGTGATCAGCCTTCATGTGGCAGGACTATTTGTATTATCATTTTATTTACTTGACTTATAAACTAGAGAAGCCATGTCTTACATTTCTTATTATTCTCGTAAAGGGCCAAGGACAATGACCTATTCAAGGAGGTACCCAATTAAGGGTTATAGAATAGTTGAGTCAAAGTACTTAAGCCTTTTTTCCTCATTTAAAGGATCCATTTCCTTTCTGACTTACTCAGATTTCAGTAATATGCAGCCAATTCCAACATCTTAGATGGGATTTTCTATTTCTAGGTCCAGCAATCAGTAATGTCATCCATGAGCATAAATCCTTTTTGGATTTGCCTTCTTATTGATTTTATTCCCCTTTGGGCCGTTTTTTTTTCTCTACATAGAATGTGCTGTATAGAAGTCAGGGAGGAGGGTGTCAGTCTCAGAATGATGGTGAAAATAAGTGAGTCAGAGCCATGAAAAAATACTTGGACCAGAATAAAGGAAGTAGTATTTTTAGATAGAGAATTAAATAAAAACGAGAGCTTCTTGGGGTGCCTAAGTGGCTCAGTTAACTAGGCTTCTGACTCCTGATTTTGGCTCAGCTCATGATCTTAGGGTCCTGAGATCAACCCCTATCTTGGGCTGTGCATTCCGTGAGGCGTCTGCTTGAGATTCTTTGCCTCTTCCCACCTACCCCTTGCGCATACATGCTCTCTCACTTTATCAAATAAATAAATCTTTTTTTGTTTGTTTGTTTGTTTTAAGGAGCTTCTTATCCCTGTTAGTAAGTCAGCAAAGGAGGTCTGGGGGCATTAATGGGTGCCTGAATTCCCTCAGAGTCCCCTCATGTACTTTTCAGGCTTCAGGTTGCCATTTTGTCACAATAGACTCTTCGTTTTCTTTTTTCCTTTTTTTTTTTTAAGATTTTATTTATTTATTCATGAGAGACACAAAGAGAGAGAGAGGCAGAGACACAGGCAGAGGGAGAAGCAGGTCCCATGCAGGGAGCCTGACTGGGACTCGATCCCGGGTCTCCAAGATCAGGTCTTGGACTCAAGGCTGCCCTAAACCATTGATCCACCCGGGCTGCTCCTTTTTTTCTTTTTTAATTTTAAGATTTTTTCCTGGTATTTATTTACTTAAGGTATTACTATAACAAATACTTGGGACAATGGACTGGGAAGAATTGGGAAAAGATGAAAACAATGTTTTGTCTAAACACTATTCCTTACTAAAGAATTACTTCTTTCCTTTCTCTCTTCCGTCTGTCCCTCCGGCTTTCCTCTTTTCTCCTTCCCTTGTCCCCTCCCTCTTCCCGTCCTTGCTTCCTTTCTTCCTTAACCAACATTTACTGGAGTACCTACTTCCTGTCAGGCATTTTTCTGGCTTTGTGTAAATAATGAACACAGAACACGGATTCACATCTTTAAGATTCTCACATTCCAGTGGGGAAGCAAACACAAACATAGGGCAATTATAATAAAATTGTTTTATAATGATTTTCCCAAATATAAAAGAACTCCCTAAATTTTCTGCTACAGTAAGCTTCACATAAGAGGAATAGTTTAAGTTGAAGTGCAGATAGGAAATTGCAAGATAGAATAACTTGGGGATGAGGATATTCCCATCAGAAGGAATAACTTATGCAGGTAAGTATAAGGTGGCATTATATAAAATCATGTTTTGAATTTTAAAGCACATTATTGCTGGGCATAAATGTGGGGTTGCTGAGTGATGAGAGATCAACAATGTATAGCCAGATTATGAAGGTTGTATGCATGCAAAGAAGTTTAGATTTTGTTCTGAGATAATGAAAATGTTTCAAGTCTTTTGAGTAAGATTCTGAAATAATTATATTTTCAGCCATTGTCAGAAAGATTATGCTGAGAGCAGTGCTGAGGATGTACTAAGAAAATAGAGTATGAGAGACAAGTAGGCATCAATTGTTCTGGTCCAGGTGAGAGGAAATGAGATCCTGAGCTAGGGCAGCCAGAGAAGAATTGGAGTGGAAGGGCAGATTTAAATCAGATTAATGGTGCAGGTATGACAGGGATTGGTGATCACTTGAATGTGAGATTAGAGGGAGGGGGATTTGGGATAACTCCTGCATTAGGATTTAGGGTGGCCCTAGGCTTTTCTTTTTAGCTGTATGCAGCCAAATGTGAAATGGAAATTTATACTGAAAACAGTTGTGAAGACTTCAGGATGCTAGAGCCTCATTTTCGACTCATATCCCCTGAGCTGCCCCCTCTTTTGGTAAAATCATTTCCTTGTTACTAATTAGAGGACAGCCACACTCATTGACAGAACTCTGATGACCAGACTGCATTCTTAATAGTTTACAAAGTCATGAAAATTCCAAAGTAAAGTTCTGAAAACTTGAAGTAAAGCAAAACAACTTCTGCATTCAATTTAAATGCTTGTTGAATTGAAAAAATGATTTAATTGGAGTATATGGTATTATTTTCAATATTAATGTTATTTTTGAGGTCCTATCAGACCAGCCATTATCATGACCCAGAGATGTCCAAGAATAGAGCTAACAGAAAAGTCTTATTTTGGTCAGATTATTTTTATTTATATATTTTAAAAATTTATTATAAGGTAAATTGTTAGGAGCCATGGGGAATATTCCAAAGATAAACAAAGGGATACCTTTCTTTTGTATGCCAGTAGGATGGTAATCTAATTTAGTTTTGCTTTAAGTATTTTAGATGTGTGTTTGTGTGTGAATATACACTGTGAATATGTGTGTATTTCTGAACTTTAAGATAATTTTTTAAAAGTCAACTTTTGAGTTCACAGTTCTGTAAATATTTTTAAAAGATTTTAAGGGCAGATGGGGAGGGAGAGGAAGAGGGAAAGAATCCCAAGCAGACCCTGTGTTGGGTTGAGCACTGAGCCTGACATAGGACTTGGTGTCACGACCCTGAGATCATGACTTGAACTGAAACCAAGAGTCAGTCACTTAACCTACTGAGCCACCCAGGCACCCCTCAGTAAATATTTTTTATTTTTTTTAAGATTTTATTTATTTATTCATGAGAGACACAGAAAGAGACAGAGAGGGAGAGAGAGAGAGAGAGACAGGCAGAGGGAGAAGCAGGCTCCATGCAGGGAGCCCGACGTGGGACTTGATCTCGGGTCTCCAGGATCAGGCCCTAGGCTGAAGGCGGCGCTAAACCGCTGAGCAATCCCGGGTGCCCAGTAAATATTTTTTAAATTGAATTTTATCTCTGCAGAACTATAACAATGTGGCATAACTAGTATTTTTTTTTAAGTTTATTGTTCAATTTGTTTCAAGTCCCTGACATTTAATTTTACTGCTTTCATAGTCCTTTGAAAAAGTAATAATGATATGGTACCTACTTTTCCTTGGACAGATTGGGTGTTTCTGTCTCACAGAGGACTGTCCTGTGATATTTCCAGTAGAATATTTAAAACTTGAGTTTATGTTGGAAATTGCACCTTTTTAAATGCCAAATATCTTTATGATAATGTTGTAAGTTTTGTTATTCTTCATGCATTCCAATGCCAGAAACAGAAATTTAGTGCAATGATTTTGATTTAAAAAATGCATTCCATTTTCTATTTGATGAATAAATTTTTCCAGTGGATTATCTTTTCCAGTTTATTACTTTCCATCAGGCAATTCTCGAGATAGAATAAGTCTAATGTTGGTCTGGATATTGTCCTGGAAAACACTTTAGAGATGACTGAATCTAAGTCACTGAATTCCAGAAAGCTCATTGAGGGTATATTGCTTAGTCAATACTGCTGACCCAGGGCTAGAACTTCAGAGCTGGGCCACAATCCAGTAGTTTCGCCGTGTTTGATCCTTGATATAAAGGATACTCAACTGTTAGAAATAGGAAGGTATACATTTTGTTTTATAAGCTTAATTATTTTCTTTTTTTAAAATTTTTTATTGGAGTTCAATTTGCCAACATATAGCATAACACCCAGTGCTCATCCCGCCAAGTGCCCCCTTCGTTGGCTTAATTATTTTCCAAAATCATCTCTATGATAAAAAGTGTAGATCCTTCTCACTTGGAGTGAGCAAGCTATTGCTTTGCTGAATTTGGACTATATGTATCATAAAAAATGAGTTTATAGATCTATCAATCTTAATTCATGCAACAACCACCTATTGAGAAGTTACTGTGTGCCTCCTCTGGGGCAATTGCAAAAATAAAGAAGGTCAAATTTCTGGTCTGGTGATGTTCATGAGGGAGTCTGAGTCAAACACAAATGCTCTAAAAGATCAGGCTGTTTAAATGTTATAGCAAAAATAAAAACAAAGTTCTATGGGCCCATGGAAGAAAAAGCAAATTCTTTCTAGGCTGAATGAAACTCTGAAGGGTCAATAGGTTTTAAGAGTTAAGGAATAGAAATATTGGTCTTCAAAGCAAAGTAAATATCACAAAGCAAAGAAATAGAGACTAAAAGCATAGATGGTTTTGGAATAGTACATCTTTTGATAAGGTTATAGCAGAAAGTGTCAAGGGACTAGAAAGAGAGATGAGACGACAGTGTGGAGGATTTTACATGGAATGCTACATTTATTTTTTTCTGAAGACAATTTAGGATTATTGAAGGTTTTGGTAAGAGGAGCAGATGCAAAATAAACTTGCTTTGATTTAATGTTTTCCAGGGCTTTTAAAATCACACAGCCTAAACTTTCCACTCCTACAAAAGATGACTACAGTCTAAGGTTTTTTGTTCACTTGCCAAATTCCTTTCTGCTCAGCTTCAGGACCCAGCTAATGTCACAGGTATATAATTTTTTTCTTGACTCTCTGATAGTGCTTCTCATTTATTAACTCACACAGGTTCTATACCACTAATAAAGAATTTAGTGCCTGGAACATGACAGGTTCTCAAAAAATATTTTACAAAATTAGCAGTTATTGTTTAGATATTTTCACCTGCTGAGTCCATGTTTTCTGCTTCCTTGCCAACGACTAATACTTTACTCATTAATGGTTTGTGAAGTAAATTAGTGCATGAGTGCATGATTTAATAAGTTTTCTAGGGTTTGGAGTATTTCTCTACAAAATATATTGCTTAAAATCAGCCTATTCATAGTTAGTTAATTTTAGGAGCTGTAATTATACTGTAAATATTTTGGTATCATCCCCCAGGTCTCATAATTTTGGAGTTCTAGAGGTAGTGCCTCAAAGGTTCTGACACCTCAGTTGCCCCAGTAGTACCCTCACTTTCTTTAGTTGTGGACATTGCATCTGTGTTTCTCCTCTCATAATTTTATCTTTATGTTACTGTGGAGATATTATAAACTTCCTCTTGCCCATGTGATAAGGACCTATCATGTCCCATAGCTTAACTACTGTGCTTCTATTGTTTTCTTTTTGATGCAGGGGTTCTGCTTTAATCTCACCCTGACAGGGTCAACTAATGCTCCATTACTCTAACATCTCCTTATGCCTGTGCTTTGAGTCAGTCCTTCGATGGGCAGTTTGCAAATATATGTTATTTTGCTATTTATTTATCTATTTTGATTCAGTCTGTTCCACAACTAGATTGTAACCCTCATGAATCAGGGACGCTCCTAATACGCTCCTGAAGGATGTTCTTTGAAACAAGATGGAGGATGAATAGGAAATGAGAAATAACTATTTGTTCTACATCATCCCTCATTCTTTCAAGAAGAGGAAATTCAATAACAAAGCTTCATGTTTTTGTTGTTGTTCATGTGGTTAATGCCAAAAAAGCTCTTACTCAGTCACCTTTACTGTGAGACTCATCTACTGAGTTGATTATGTCTTTATGGCAACTAATGGAAAGCCAGTATGAAGTTACCAATAAATGTACCATGGAGGGATGTACTTTACAGGTGAAAATAAAGCATGTGATACTCCCTGTTCCACAGAAGCAAATTGTTTCAATGATCTAAATTAACTCCATATCCAGGTTTATCCCAGGCATAGTTACTATTTGGGGACAGTGACATGTGTATGTGTGGATATTGTCAGGTAATAGTTAGATTAACATATAAGGTGGCACAGCAACACACTTACATAGTCCCATGGCCAGAAAATAATTAGGCTAAATCGCACATATGCTTTTAATTTTTAAAATGAATTGAAGCTTATTATTTGTACACCTAAGTTTTTACCTGCATGGAACCACATAGAATTTCCTTTGAACATTAAAGAATTAATAGTAAAACTTTTTAAAAGTTTTACTTTGTTTTTAAACTATGTCATTATCCTATAGGTAAAGTAGTTCACAAAATAACTGAAATAATTTGCTTTGATTCCTAAAGGAACCCCCCCCCTTTTTTTTTTTTTTGGTGGTGGTAGCTTTCTGACTTATATATAGCCAGCCTTTTGTGTGTGTGTGCCAAACTATCAATGTTTCTTGAGGATAAAAATAGCCCCATTTTAGCCAGCAGAATGTCATTTGGAACTGTAAGTGACCATTGTCACATTGTCACAGACAATGGGAACCACTTATTATTAATGCTTGCAACACAAATAACAAAATGACTTCATAAGTGATTGCTATTTCCATACAGATGGAAATTATCAAAAAGAGATTGCAAAAGTAAGAGAAAGGTAGCAGAATGTGGCTCATTGCATAGAGGATGATACACTCTTCAGGAAAAATATTTAGGAGGACACAAGAAGCAATGGAATATGCATGTCTAGAGAGTTGAAAAAGGAGGGAAAAATTATATATAATAATGACAGAGCAAAAAGAAAGCCATGTAGGAAGGAAAGTACAGGAGGAATGAGGAGCAAGATTTAATAATTTGCTACAAGTTAACAGAAGAATAACTATAGTTTAGTAAACATATCCAACGGGGCATTTTAAACTCTTTGAAAAAACATTAAGACAGGACAGAAAAGGACATATGATTAAGAGACAGAAGTTCCCAAAACACCAGGACACAATGCAATTCGTAATTAGTGATTTGTGCTTGTTTGGCTTTTTCATTGGTCTTTTAAGATAAATTTACCTAATATATAATTAGATAATTTCCAATTGCTTTATTTTGTGGTTAAATCCCACTTATGGAACTCTGACCTGGTATTATTTGCAGGAGAATTAAATGTGTCCAGGTGGACTGTAGTGACCATCTGGTCACTGGATGGATGCCCAGGAGTGGACAGACCACTGCTGATTGCTAGCTGCACTCATGCCTTTTCCACTTTGTAAAACGCTCAAATGGAGAGGGCTTACGTAATGGGTAACCTAAAAAGAGACAGTTACCCACATACAAAAATACTAATACCAATAATATAATTAGCTATCAAGCTATAATTGGTAATAGTGCCTTTATTGCCCTCATCTTACTGTGTTTCTGATACTCCCCGAATATATTATCTTATATACTTCCCCACAACAATCTTATGAGAAATGTTTCACTTTCCCCTTAATTAATTAAAAAAATATTTTATTTATTTTTTCCTGAGAGACACAGAGAGAAAGGCAGAGACATAGGCAGAAGGAAAAGTAGGCCCCCTTCAGGGAGCCTGATGTGGAACTCGATCCTGGGACCCCAGAATCATGACCTGAGCCAAAGGCAGATGCTCAACCATTGAGCCACCCAGGTGCTCCTTTACTCTAAATTTATATGTCAGTAAAATGAAGTTTGTAGAAGTTAATTTCTCAAAGGTTCCACAGCTAATAAGCAGAAAATCTTGATCAAATTCAATTCTATATCATGAATTTTTACCATGTTATATTCCTTATTTTTTTTTAAAAATGAGAGCTTTATTATATGCTTGATTCCAAGAGGGATAATGTTTTCATCCCCTGTTTATTGAGGATCTTAAAATCCTTTACACATTCATTAATAGATTTACTTGGCAAAATATAAAATACACTATCTATTAGGAACTATACAGTAAGGAAGAGGGAGCTATTGCAGTATACCTCCGTAGCTCATGGACAGTCTGGCTTAATATATTGGTATATTCAGTCAACCTCCCCTGAATTATTTGCTTTTAACAGTGCTTTCAATAGAAATTGGGTAGTAGTAGATATTTTATTCTCTGGAAATCTCAATGGTAGTTATACAAACTGTGTGTTAACAATTGTGCTAGTTGTAGAATTAATATCCTTTATTAAAATGGAAGAATCTAAATTGATTAGTAATTCAACAATATTCATTTGGGAGTTACAGTCAACCTTTTCCTCATTCTCAACATTCTCACTATAATAGTTGGGAAAAGTTCTCAGATGATCCAGTGACTGATTTTATTCTATTCTGACATCTTTATTCTTTGATTTCTTTGAGATATTTTATTTTGCTAAAGAGCTGGACCATAGTCAACTGAAATTTAGATATGTTTGTATTACTCTTTTTCTCGAACATGTATTATGATTCTGGATAAATACCAAATGGAACATGAGTACAAAGAAGAGCTTAGAAAATTGGAAAATCACAGCATGTGGGGGACCTAAATGAACATGTGCTTAGCATAGATTTGTTGCACTGAAAACACCATACATCTTAGAATTGGAAGAGACTTTAGGGGGGCATTTGTTCAATTCTATATGACTTTCTGCAAAAGAATTTTCAACACCAACAAGTAGTGTTCATAAGATGAGAGATGGTCTATAAGTGAGTAAAGATAGAATTTATAAAATTGCCTCCTTCTACTCCTCATTTGTTAATCGTATGGCAAATCATTGGTTATCACGTTTTTTTTTTAATTACACTCTTGATTTATTTCCACAGTTATAGCCTTTTCTATTTTGAAGGATCTTTATTACTTTCTTTTTTCTTTTGTTTCCCTAAATATAAACACGTTCATACCACTGTTCCAAAGATAATCTAAAAAAATTAAACTTTATGAGAATGGGGCCAGGAGCATGTGAAGAGTTTCTGAAAGGGATAGGTATCTTTTCTTTTTTCATAAGATATGTTGGGAATCATGTAAAATTGGATAAGGTGAACTAAATGAGTAAAGCCAGGTCACAGATTTATTACATTAGTTAAGAAGTAGGACATACAGTATAAGCAATGTTTTTGAATACTAATTTACTGAAAAATAAGCTGACATTCATGTAGCACTTCCTTTAAAATCCTTTACACATTCATTAGTAGATTTGCTTGGCAAAATCTAATATACACTATTTATTAGGAACTATACAGTAAAGAAGAGGGAGCTATTGCAGTATACCTCCATAGCTCATGGACAGTCTGGCTTAATATATTGGTATTTTCAGTCAACCCCCCCTGAATGCTAGGTAGTGTACTTGGTGCTTCAAAATGCTATTTAAGGGCAGCCCCGGTGGCTCAGCGGTTTAGCACCGCCTTCAGCCGGGGGCGTGATCCTGGAGACCTGGGATCGAGTCCTGCATCGGGCTACCCGCACGGGGCCTGCTTCTCCCTCTGCCTGTGTCTCTGCCTCTCTGTGTGTGTGTGTGTCTCTAATAAATAAATAAAATGTTTTTAAAAGATGCTATTTAAGCTTCATGTAGTCTCAGAGAGAAGTATTACTTCTCTATTACTGAGAAATATGTAATTTACGGAAAAGTAACATGTTTCAAATAAGACACATAATTTCTTATAATTTCAATCAAGAAATATTATTTGCTGCAATTTCCCATAATTTCTATCATAGAGTAACTATGATAGAGGTTAAAAATAGTGTTTTCTTTGCATAAAAGGAAAAAAAAGGAGAAAAGCAAGGAAGGAAGGAAACAAGCTTTTTTATTATAAATAGAATTTTGATGGCGAATTTAAATCACCCATATTCATTTAATTGATAGGATAATTTGAAAGTGATCTCGTCTATTTTTACAATGAGTTCTGAAGCTCTGTAGTAGGCAACAGTTCAAATAAAATTTGTAAGATTAACTTAGGTTATTATGTGATTTGGAAATAAGCTGCATTTAAAAATATTTTGTAATTCATGCCGTTCACTTATTTCCTTAATTAACGTAATAAAGTTTGATTGTTGAGGTTTTACTTTAGTAGTTGCCAGATGGAACTTTCCCTCCTTCACACACAAGCACACATATGCACAAATACACAGGCACATGTTTTAATTTTTCTATTTCCTGACTTTTATTTCAGCATCATTATATCACCTTAACATTCCTTTTACTCTACTGTAATGTTATATTGTAGCAAGAAAATGAGAATGTCACATAGATCTTTTTTTGTTTTGCTTGCTTTAGTTACATAAAATTAAACTTAACATTTTTTCTTCTGTTATGTTTGTTGGATAATTAGAAAGACATTGTGTAATAGATTAAAAGACATATGTGAGCCATGTCTCCTTTGGACATATGCCAGAGCAGAAAATCGCTAAATATACCAAACTACAAATTTCTTTCCATTAATATAATACATTGAAATAAGATTTTATTTTGGTCTCAGGATTTGTGGAATAAAAGTGAGCCCACTGTTCTCATGTGTGTTTGGTGGGACTGTAACAATATGTTTTCATGGACGTGAGGAAATTTCTATTTGGGACTGATAGTCTTCATATTAGCCAGCAATACAACTTACTTGTATTGCTTTAAAAATATTTCAAGGAATTTTTCAGGGTAGAGGTTTGGCCGTATATGGTTAAAATATACAATCCCACTGGTTGGCAGCTCTGCCCGTCTTTCCTGGTTAGATCATATCAACTTCCAAGACTCAGTGGATGAGTCTTCCCTTAAGTACAGTGTGACATCTGAGATAAATCTGGTCTAAAGTGAGGGGGAAAGGAGTGATACATCTTTTCACTTTCTGTAATACTCTGTTGAATGTGCTTCAACTAGTTTATGGCTTTGTATGTTTTCCACATCAAGAGAGATTTGGGCTGGCTAAACTTCTTCATAGACTCAGTAAAAAAAAAAAAAAAAAAAAAAGCTAGACCTGGGGAAAACTCAGACTTGTCTTTCAATGTACATGAAAGATTCATTATCGATTTAATGCAGACAGTAACATGTGAGAAACTCACAATCAATCATTAGTGACATTCCCTCATGTCTACTCTCTCCTCTGAAAATTTCCTCACCTTTTTACTTTTATTGAAATCTGGTTCTCTCCTGAGTAGACAGCTGCGTCTAAGGCACTCTCAAGCCCTTTGCCATACTCCTCTATCAAAGCCTGACAGTGGAAAAGCTGTCCTCTTTGCTCCTAATTGCAGTTTTCAGGACATTATTCTTTTCTTCTTCCTACCAATAACCCATCATCACTCTCAGCTGATGACCATTCTTTCTATTTCACTGAGAAGATGAAAGCAATTACAAGGGAGCTTCCACGTGTCTGTACTCCCCTATCTAAACTACAAATAGCATTAGTACACATACTTTGTCTTCCCGCCTGTTCCCACAGAAGAATTCTCTGTGATCCTATTTAAAACCATTTGTGATTATTCGTGATTATTATCAGCATTATAACATGGTGTTATTTCTTCCATTTTAGACATCAACAAAACCAAGCATGTCTGATGCCTTATCCTTCTCTAGGTTTACCCCATTTCTCTTCTCTTCCTAGCAGAACTCCTCAGAAGTGTTGTTTATATCTGTTTGTTATCTATAATTGTTCTGCTTTTCTATTTTATTGACTCCATTAAGATGAGGATTTGCCACCATCAGTCTACCGAAACCACTTATCAATGTTACCCAGGATTTCATTTCTTTTTTTTTTTTTTTTAAAGATTTCATTTATTTATTTGAGAGAGAGTGAGAGAGAGCACATGAGCAGCAGGAAGGGGCAGAATGAGAAGTTGATTCCCCCTGAGCAGGAAGTCTAGTGTGGGGCTCTATCCCAGGACCTTGGGATCATGGCCTGAGTCACCCAGGAGCCCCAATGATTCCATTTTTAAAGATGATTCATTTTCATTTTTCATATAACTTGGCCATTTAGAGCATATGAAAATAGTTTTTTAAAAAGATTTTTTATTTGTTTATTCATGAGAGACAGAGAGAGAGAGAGAGAGAGCGGAGAGAGGGGCAGAGACACAGGCAGAGGGAGAACCAGGATCCATGCAGGGAGCCTGATGTGGGACTCGATTCCCAGGATCACACCCTGGACTGAAGGTGGCGCTAAACCACTGAGCCACCCGGGCTGCCCGAAAATAATTTAATAAATTTTTCTCCTTGAGACATTTCATTCATATTGTTTTCAGGAGAGTATCTTCTCCAAGTTTTCCTCTTGTCTCATTCCTTTCAGTCTCTATTATTGGTTTTCCCTTAGCTTTTTACCTCTAAATATTTGAGGCATAGAGTTCAGGCCCCTTCTCTCACTGGTCCCCTCCACTCACTGGTCCCCTCCAGTTTTATAGGCTTGAATACTACTGACATATTAATGATTCTCAAAATGTTATATTTAGTCTAGATCTCTCCACTGAGCTCTAAATACCAACTGCCTATTTAACAATACCACTTGGGTGTCTAATAGACATTTCGAACTTAGCAACTCTAAAATCAAACTCCTAATCTCTCCCAGTGTGTTTTGCATCTTGAGAGACATATTTCCTTTCAAGTTGTTTAAGCCAAAAAACTTCCATTGCCAGTTTTCAACTCACTGAACAAATTCTGTTAGCTATCATCACTAATTTAATTTTTTATACCACTTGGTCTCTATAATCCTTCCCTCATCACCAGAAGTAAAATAATATGTCACATCTGTGCTCAAAACACACTAGTATCTTCCCATCCCACAGAATCCTTTAAACCACTTACAGGAATCCACATGATCTCTCCCCCTGCTAAATTGTTTATCTCATTTCCTGTTAGTTTCCTTTTTGTTCATTTCACTTGTTCACTAGCCTCCTTGCCCTTTTTCAACTCTGCCACATGTGCTCTTACTTGATGAATTTGTGCTTAAAATTTTCTATGCTTAGAACTCTCTTCCACCAGATATTTACATAGCTTACTCCCTTACCTTCATGTCTCTGCTCAAGTATCAGGTTTACTGTGGGACCTATGTTTTTGTTTCCACCTCATAACCTGTCACTACTTCTTCCTCTTTATATTCTTTCGTATAATGTACTATCAGGTGACGTACATTTTGCTTATTTGTTTGCTTATTTATTTATGCTAGATTTTAAGCATTATGAGGGCAGAGGTTTTTGTTTCGTTGGTCACTGCTGTATCCTTAGATTCCAGTTAATGCTAGGGGCATGGCAGACATTCTAAAAATGCATTGAAAATCTTCCACTATATGTTCTTAGTGATGCAGATGTCATATTATTGGTGACAGGCTCCACACTTCCATAGCAGACTTGCTATGGTCATTTTGGTGTTTTGTAGCAACATGGCAACCAGTTTTACATTGCTTGAACTTTTCTTCTCCAATTTTTAATGTTATGATTTTTTTTTGTATTTTTGAATGAATTGGAAAAATAAGAAGAAAATAAGTAAAGAAGGAAGGAAGGAAAAGGAAAAATAAAGATGAAATTCCAAGATGAAAAATCTTTGCATGATGAAAAAATCTGATCATTAGAACTTGAAATCAATATGCAACCTGACTAAAAGTTTCAGGTGATGTCAACTTGCAAGCCAATTTAACCAAGCCAGAATCATCTTCTTTTTTTTTTTTTTAAAGATTTTATTTATTAATGCATGAGAGACACACAGAGAGAGGCAGAGACACAGGCAGAAGCAGAAGCAGGCTCCATGCAGGGAGGCCCATGCGGGACTCAATCCCGGAACTCCGGGATCATGCCCTAAGCCAAAGGCAGGCGCTCAACCACTAAGCTGCCCAAGGCGTCCCGCCAGAATTATCTTCTAACTAGATGAGAATATAGTAGAAGATGATTTGTGTGGGGAGACTATCTTGACAACAGACTTGTTATCAAAAGATTTACAATCGTTTTAATTATTGAGTAATAATTTTCATGTATGGTGGTAGTGAAGCAATCCACAATGCACAAGGTATCTCCAGTCACCGTTTATAGGGGAGCCTAATCAGCATGGATGAGGGAGAGACAGACAATCACAATGAAATCATAGAGATATTGGGGTAAGATGTATTGGGATTCTTCTCAGTAATTTATGTTTTGATGATGAAAATAGGTATATGTTACAAAGCTAGCTAGCTAGCTAGAGATGAGATTGGATAGAAAGACATAAAATAGTGATGCTTAGATATATAACCACAAAATACTTTTTAAATGTCATTGTTATGTTAGGTAATTAATTTTACGTGTCAACTTGACTAAGCCATAGTATGCCCGGATATTCAGTCAAGCATAACCTTGAGTGTCTCTGTGACGGTGTTTCTGGATGACATTAACCGTTGAATTGAGTATACTGAGGAAAACAGATTCCTCACCCTAATGTTTGTGGGCTTCACTCAATCAGGTGGGGAATCCTGAATAGAAATAAAAGGCTTAGTAAGAGGAAATTCCTTCTGTCTAACTGCCTTTGAGCTGGGACATTGATTTTTTTTTAACCCTACCTTGGACTGCAACTGAAACACTGTTCTTTCTAGGTCTCAAGCCTGCAGGCTTTTGGATTGGAACTACACCATTGGCTCTCCTGGGTGTCCAGCTTGCTGACAACAGAACTGGGGAAATATCCATCACATAAACAAATTCCTCAAAATCAATATTTTTATATATTATGTATGATATATATATATATTCATATATATGTGTGTGCACATGTGCATGCACAATACACAGCCTGTACATCCTGTTGGTTTGGTTTCTCTGGATAACTCTAACATGACTACATTGTGTTTTGTTTTATTTATTTGTTTTGGCTTAAGGTAATTAAAATACAGAAATATTTTAAAATCTGGTACAGGTCAAATCTTGGACGCTTTAGGCAATCATTCTTCTACCATTTTAATGCTACCAATAGCTCTCTTTTTCATCAACTTCTATTTATCACAAAATTAGTCGTAAAACAACTCAAGTCGTAAAACAAACAGCTCTGAAGTGTTTCACATGCTCCTTTATATCTCTGTGACTTCATATAGTTTGTTGCCTTTTAATGGAATACCCCTTTCTTCCGTCATCGTCTTGCTGATTTTCCTTTAAGCATCACCTTCCCCCAGGAAATTTTCTCTTATGCCTGGCCTGCTGAAGGTGTTCATTCCCTGTCTCCTACTTGTGTCCTATGTAAGTGTCTGTTACAGGACATATCATACAGTACTAGATTATTAGTATATCTGATTGAGTTCTCTAGTAGAAATATTAAGGGCTTCTTGAGAGTAATAACTATACCTCTTAAAAAAATTCTTTTATCTCCAATTCCTACAATGTTGCCAGGCATGAGTATTTGTTGAAAAATAATTACCCTAATATGAATATGATATGAATGTAACATGTGTTAATTAAGATTATTGAGAGTCATTAATTTCTGGACTAATTATTTTTTTCACTCTGCAGATTTTCTTAAAGTTAAAAACAAATCCCAATTATTTAAAATTAAACAAGCAAACTCAACAACACAATTTTCTTTTTCAGCTGCACATAAAAGGGGATGGATCTTTCTTATACTTTGTGGAATATCATTAAGCAATCATCATATTTGACCATGCCTTTATTGTGTAACATGCATTGGTTCTCTAAACAAAATTGCTTTCATCTGAAGACATGCCAGCGCCTTTGGTAGATCAAATTTGACTGATGAAAAGAAGGCTCTGCTGTCTTCATTATTATACTAAATCATAGGTAGCCAATGTATTTGTATTTTCACTGTAGATGACAAATCCAGTAGAGAGAATATGGCATCAAATGCTTTTAAGGTCTTAGGCTGATAAAGAAATGAAATGACAACCACTTAATTCATAGACCAAGAGTGAGGCAGATTTTGCCTAACAACAATAACTGAAAGACTCACTTGTATCTTATAAATGTCAGCTAGGGAACACAGTTACCTATCATGTAACTAAATTAGGTTCATGTATAATCTAATTTGTCTTCTTTATAGGCAGTATTTTATTTCTATATTATCTAACTTTCATTTTTAGAACTCACTGTAATTTCACATCTATTGTTCCTCTAACCTTAATATTCAGAATTATAGACTATAGCATTACGTGGCCTACTTTTTTACATAGTAATTACTATCATCTAGATTAATGTATTAGTTTCCTGTTGTTGGTGTAAGAAATTACTATAAACTTAGTGCTTTAAAACAACATAAGTTTGGTGTCTTATGTCTAGAGGGCAGACATATGAAGTAAGTTTTATGAAGTTAAAATCAAAGTGTTGACAAGGCTATATTCCTTGCTGGAGTCTCTAGAGAAGCAGTGATTTTCTCAGCTGTCCAGCTTCTAGAGATAGCACACATTCCTTGGCTTTTGGCCCCTTCTTCCATCTTTAAAGCAACTCCCTCCTATCTCCATTCTATCATCTTCTCTTCTTTTTCTGATGCTATGCATCCAGCCATCCTCTTATAAAGGCCTTTCTGATTATATTGGGTCCATCAGACAATCTGGGACAATCTTCCCATCTCAAAATTTTTAATTTAGTCACATTTACAAATGCCCTTTGGCCAAGTAAAGTAGCATATTCTCTGTTTAAGGGGACTAGGATGTGAACATCATTGGGGGGACATTATTCTGTCTACCACAGTCCATATACTTTTTTCTTATTGTATTTAATCAAATAATGAATCATAACTCAGTAGTAGAAAATATCATTGGAAGTCATAACTCAATTAAAAAAACTTTGTAATTATTTTTTGATTAAAAATAATCCAATTCCTTGAATACTGTCCCTACTCTCTGATAATACAAACATAAGGACAGAAGCTAGCTAAGCATCCATCAGTTATATTATGGAGGAAATTTATGCAAAATAAAATAGGTAGTCTATCTCTTGTAACTCTTAGAGTCTCTTTTAACTGCTGTCAGATAAGGACAGTAGAAATGAAATGTCCTTCTTCATTTATTTTTTATTGAATCTTCAAAAGCTAATAATAAGGAAGAATACAAAATAAAGATTAAATATTCTATAATGTTTGAGATGTGAAATAAGCTTGTATATTTTACATTTATTTTTGTGTCACCATATGTATGACTAAGGTGCCATGATTTTCTCAATGATATTAACTTTGATTTTCAGCAGTACAGTAAAAGGGACCTACATTTTACCTTTAATTTTAACAATTTGAGAATCTATGAGTACAAGAGAGGATGAAAGAATGATGAGCTACACTGATAGAGATGAATGTGCCTCATTTTAGGAGGACCTGCCCATAAAAAAAAAACAAAAAACAAAAAACAAAAAACAAAAACATTTGGCTCAACATTTTCATTTTGTATGTGAGGAAATGGAAACCAAAATAATTTAATGAGTTTTCCAAGCCATACAACTACTGATATTAGGCCCCAGCTTTTTAAATTCCTAATTTAGTACTCTGTCTCTAACATAGTGGACTTTCCAATTTCCTAATTATTATGTAATTTGGTAAAGTTTCTCTTTTCCTATATTTTCATTTTATGTGTTAATATTAAGTAAGTTGAGTCCCTTGAGAGGTATCTTTTCCAAAAGAAATTATTAAAAATGGACAAAATACAATCACGTTTCTATTGCTTCTTTCTTTGCAAAGTTAAGATGCAAGAAAGAAAAAGGAAATTAAGGATGCTTTCATTGCCTTTTCCTTCCATTTCTTCTTACTAAGAGATATTAAAGATGAGTTGAACTAAATTAGCGATTTTTCTAAAAGCCAATGCCAACAGTAATAAAATGGTAACCAGTTCTCAGAGTAATGAATGAAATTATTTGGGGGGTGAGGGTGGGGCACCAAACCACTTGAAATACTTAAATACATTTTGGTAAATGAACACATCTTCTGTGAGAGCCTCAATCTCTCCAGTGTGTAAACAAATACTTATCTTGTTCAACCTTTTTTTTTTCTTTTAGCTGTATAGGAATGTATACACCTCTATGCTACATATAAGCTCATTTATAATTTTATCACTTCTTAAAATCTTATTCCATCGTATTTTAGGACAGATATTGAGAGTTGGAGTCTTTTATTGCTTTGACTGACAGGAAAGTCATGATGCTTTGGAACTAATAAAGGCACCACATAGAAATTAATTGATTCTATGCACTTGATTCCTTACTCTCACATATCTTATGCTCAGTTTTGAGTCATATTACAATAACCACTCTTTTGGCATGAGCTTCATAAGACTCTCTACATTTCCTCCTGCGTATCCCTAGAGTGTTTTAAGGTATATGGCAATCAAGCTAGAGTTGAGTTATTCTCTGACTTTGTCTAGCTTTCAGGTTGTTGTAAAAAGTAGAGTATATCTGTAGCACAATATAAATTAAATGATAAGCATAATAAAAAATCTTCAGTGGATCTTGAGCCAGATAATATTTTTGTTTATTTAGTACTACAATGATACACACTAAGATATAGTGATCATGCCGCAAAACGTATGTAGGTTTAAAAATACTTACCATTGGTCCTAATTCCAAATAAACAATTCCCTAAGTAGCCATAGACATAGATCATTCCCAGAAGTGGTGGTGTCTTTTGTAAGTTAATATTTCACCCATGACATTTTGGTGTCAGTGAATCAACATTTCCAATACTGATTCTCTATTTGAAGAAATCCTGCCATCTGGAATTGGTCCCTCTAGTAATGCTATTTAAATCATCATGGGATAATGCTTCTTAATCACCTTCAACTTAGTTGGAAAAATAAAAAGGATCATCTATTCAATTTATGCATTCCCTTGGGGGTTATCTAGATAGCTGCTTGTTTGTGCTGTTAGGACAATTTATTACTGACATTTCTTTTCAGAGCATTTTAGCCTACAAAGTTAATCATGAAAATATTGAATTTCTGATGATATTTAGAAGTTACAATTCAGATGATTTTTTTTACTCCAGTCTACCTATATTTGCTTTTTATCATTTAATATTATTCTGTATCATGGTGTTGTGGCAATTTAGCAATGCAGTACAAATATGGAGGCAATATTACCTTTCTTTACATGGTACTATTATAAGAATGTATAGTAAGAGAACAATTTTAAGAGAATATTTTAGATTCTTAAAAAAAAAATAATGGAGTCCCTAAAAAGAGATGGAGAAATATCAATAACATACTGATTTATCAGATATGTCTAAAACATTACTTAAACTAAAGTTAGTCAAGATGCAGTTACACATTAATGAACTGTTCAGACTTATAAACCTATACAAATAAAATGGATGCTTATACATACACTAAAGAATAAGAATATATACTAACATTACCACCAAGTATCAGGAGACAGAGCAGGTAATTCTCAAGAGTATTAAGGTTGTAGCATCCCAGAGAGCTATGAGAAGTCAAAAATAGCACCAAGGATATGGAGTAGAACAGGAAATTAATAAAAAACTTAAAAAGACATAATCTTGCAGCATCCTTCAAGACAAATAACCTGATATGAGTTCTAAGCCCTTGAAAACAAGATTCTTAAAATGTATCTTAACTTCCCTGCTCCTAATATCTTTTCTGGTGAGAGCATGGACCCTAAATGTATATTATATTTAACCCAAGATTTTAAGTTTTGGGGTGTTTCTTGACTTATTTTTTTCTTCATCTATTCATTTGTACATTCAACATATATTTGTTAAATATTTTACCTGAAAAGGCACTGTAGTCACTAGAGAGGAAAAGATAAGATAATGATCAAGACACAGCCTGCCCTCAGGTATATTACAGTTTAGTAGGGAAGACACAATTCAATAAATACTCTATTGGGAAAAAAGTAAAAAGTATAATAACAGTGATTAGAAATAGAGTATTCTGCATATTTGGGGGGAAAAAAGAAATTCAACTCAATCTGTGTTTTGAATACCTATTCTGTGTCAGAGGCAGGTGGCTATAAATGCTTTGATGAATAAAACATGATTCTTTTCTCCTAGGAGTTTTTAGTTTATCAGGATTACCTCTTCCTGGGGTGTGAGGAGTGTCAGGGAAGGATTTATGGAAGAAGTGACATTTGAGTTGCATCTTAAAATATAGGTAAAATTTTGACATATGGAGAAGAGGGAAAGAGCTTTCCAAGGAGAGGCAAAAGGAGGAACACAACAGCATCTGTGATCCTCTTTCTGAACTTATTTTTATTCTTCTAAAGGCTTGGTATAAGAATGATGGAAGGCATAACCTTGTGATATATACTTTAGAACACCCAGTTTTAAAAACATAGAAAAATCAATGTTTTTAGGCAACTTTATTTTTTTATTCCAAGAATATTTTTGACCATTTTTATTAGCACCATTCAAATTAGTGGCACTATTTTTTTTTAAGATTTTATTTATTCATTCAGGAGAGACACATAGAGATAAGCAGAGACACAGACAGAGGGAGAAGCAGGCTCCCTGTGGGGAATCTGGTGTGGAACTCCATCCCAGGACCTCGGGATCCAAAGACAGACGCTGAACCACTGAGCCACCCTCGCATCCAATGTAGAACTTCTGATAGAGATGGTCTTACACTGTTTGGAATCTCCTTTCCCCAAAAGTGTTTGCAAATTCTTGTAGCAAGTAACAGAATTAAGTTAAATCCCTCTATAGAATGGTGTGCAAATATTTCTGAAATAATAAATTTCTTAAATATTAGTTTTTTATGATTAGGGTCTCTCTTAAATATTATATAGTTTATATGATTTACATGGGTTGAACTGAAAAAAGAAAGAATCAATTCATGAGTTACTCAGATGGACTTGATTTTGGATGAGTAACATTAGAAGAAATATTATTAAGTGGCTAATTAAGGGTCCAGTCTTTTCAAGTACTTTGTAAAGATCTCTGTCAAGAAATCAGGAAACCCAGTATAAACAGAGGGACTGGGAAAGCAATCCAAGAGAAAAAAGCAGAGAAACTATGTTCATAAAAGTTGTTATTTCTCCATGACTGCTATGTTCTGAACATTTGTGTCCTCCCTGCTCAAATTGTTGATATCATAATGCCCAATGTGATGCTGTTAGGAGGTAGGGCCTTTGGGAAGTGATTAGGTCATCAAGGAGGAGCCTTCACTGAATGAGATTAGTGCCCTTATTTTTTTTTTTTAAGGTTTTCTTTGTTTCTTTATGAGAGACACACAGAGAGAGGCAGAGACATAGGCAGAGGGAGAAGCAGACTCCTTGCCGAGCAGGGAGCCTGATGCAGGACTTGATCCCAGGACCCCAGGATCATGATCTGAGCCAAAGGCAGATGCTCAACCATTGAGCTACCCAGGCACCCAGAGATTAGTGTCCTTATAAAAAGAGATTCCACAGAGCTCCCTAGCCTCTACTACATGTAAGAGCACAGTGAGAGGTCACTAGCTATGAAGCAGGGAAAGACCCTTACCAAAACGTGACCATGTTGGTGCCTTGATCTTGGACTTCCCATCCTTCAGAACTATAAGCAATAGATTTTTGTTAATAAACTACCTAGTCTGTTATATTTTGTTATTGCACCCTGAAAGGACTAAGACAATGACTTCTGACCTGAACATTCTTAGACCGAGTAATTTGAGAAAACCCCTTTCTAAATCTTTTTCTGATATTTTTAAAACTTACAGAGGATTTAAACTACTTTATCATTGGTATGCTTTGCAAAGACACAAGAAGCCTACACTTTTTATGCTGGTCAAAAAAGCAGTTTTATCTGTTGATAGATCTTTGTTTAAATATATCCATCCTTTCTGTGATCCACTCTCCGTGATTAGTTTAAAAGCTCTTTTCTGGATGTAGTTCGGCTCTAAAATTATGGAACCACTCTTCATGTCCTGTATTTTTTTTTTCTAACAAATTTGTAAGTGGTGCCTTGTGGGATATAAGTATGATGTAAATTTTTAAGGTGATATTTTGAAATTGGAGCTTTGGCCAAAATTATGGGCTTATTCTGAGAAATTCTGCTGATCATACATAATATGACATTCACTTTTCTAAAAGCTGAGAAGGAAAAGCAAGAATAAAGGGGAATGAGAGGCACTTTTCTATCATGATCTTTATATATCGTACAAAACAGATTTTAGGTCTGGTTATAGATTGATGGTTATGAAATATTTGTATAGAAACATAGTTTTATATATAAATGATTTATAGTTATAAGTAATATATATATAATTATATATATAATTAATAATGGTGTAAATTCTATCGCTATTCCATTTCATAGTTAAGAAAACAGCATCAGAGAGGTTTAAGTGTCTTACTTAAAGGTTGCACAGTTAGACCTTAAAACCATTCTTATGATTTCATGTTTAGCTTGTCTTTTTATATTGATTTTTTTTGGTATACAGTTTTAAAAATTATATTGGAAAATTCTGATAATAATGCTAGTTTCATAGAAAATCTCCTTCAAGATTTTTAATTGGTAAGTGGCATAAACTGAGTAAATGGAGACTAATTTCAAGATCATATTTTAGATTTAAGCCTGGGATCTAGGTAACACATGTTTAGATATTTTTTGATGTTACTTTGTTTCTTTTTATTTTTTTATGTTACTTTAATATCTTAATGCCATCGTGAAATCATCTGTGCATATATATGCACAAATACACATTCACACAAATACACAGATGATCCCAAAGACTCACTGTCATCTCACATAACCTATGAAGACAGCAGTCTGATTTTGCATCTCCTCTATTATTTTCACTGATGCCAATTTTTAAAAAGTAAAATGTGACTGATACTTCAGTAAATCAAATGCCAAGTCTCAGTTTTATCCAGTCTAATTTTCTATATGTATATATTTTGTTAGTACAAAAATTGAGGTTTTCGTAATAATTGCAAGTCTAAAATCCTTAAAGATGTTTCTGCTTGGGAAGAGTCAGCAATGAACATGCAGCACCTTTTATAAGTAGCCTTCCTAAGTACCTCTTACATCTCCTTAGCACACTAGCAATTCCCTTCATATAAGACGTAAGTTTTTACTTTGCCTTTCACTAGAGAATTTTCATTAAATAAAAGACTTAGGGATGAAGTAAGAAAGGTGTTGGTTTTCAGATCCACTCACGGTCTTGTCAGGTGAGCAAAGTTTGATAACTAAATGAATAGAAGCCTGAGTACAGGGATCATGAATGTGGAGACTGGAGGGAAGGAGAGGATGGCATGTGAGGAAGTAGAAAACTGAAGGCTTTATTAAATGTCAAACACAGAAGATGAAAACATTATGATGTTATCTAGGCAGACTGATCCCCAGATCTCGCAAAGTTTATGATCTTAGAATCTATACCCTACCAAATGATTTGCTAATTTTTAAATGAATGATCAAATAGTATTAAATAAAGTATCATAGTCTGTGTGGGCTGCTGTAACAAAGTTCTCCACTGAGTGGCTTATAAACAGATACTTATTCCTCACAGTTCTGGAGGCTGGAAGTTTAAGACCTGGGTGCCAGCATAGTCCAGATTGTAGACTTCTTTTTGTATCCTTACATGGTGGAAAGAATGAGCTTTCTCTCTGTGGCTTCTTGATCAGGGCACTAATCTCATATGAAGGTTCCATCTTCAGGACCAAATTATTTCTCCCAAAGCCGCATACCTTAATACTCTCACCTTGGGCATTAGGTTTCAATATGAATAGGATTAGGGAGATTGGGGGCCCATAAACATGCAAAGCATAGCACAGAGTCATTCTAGAGTTTAGCAAATAGATTTTTTTTTTTTTAATTTATGATAGTCACACAGAGAGAGAGAGAGAGAGGCAGAGACATAGGCAGAGGGAGAAGCAGGCTCCATGCACCAGGAGCCCGACGTGGGATTCGATCCCTTGGTCTCTAGGATCGCGCCCTGGGCAAAGGCAGGCGCTAAACCGCTGCGCCACCCAGGGATCCCCTAGCAAATAGATTTGAAGAACATTTAGGCTTCATATTTTACAGGGGAGATCACAGCTTCCTCAACATCATTCATATACATATATACACAAATACACACACATATATGTATACATATACACATATGTATAGTAGCAAAGTAGGGATGAAAAATAAAGGACCTAAAGTCCTGCCCCTATGGTTCTCACTTTTGTGCTGCTTTCCCTCTCAACAGAGAACCTATCAATCATCACGGTAGTCATTTTTAAAGAGAGTAATTGCAAAATTATATGGGATAGAATTTTAAAAGAAAAATAAAGGAAAATGGTACCATTTTAACTTTTTCAAATTGCCAAGAGAGTGAGAAAGAATATTTACTTTCTCTAAAATAAGAATTTAATTGTGTTAAGGGTAATGGAATAAAATGAGAGTAAGAAAGTAATTTGTTCTTTCAAAACACAGATGGGATGCATTGAACTTTTCACTTTTTACTATATCAGGGTTTACGAGTGTGTAATTACAGATTTTTGCCAAATGCCATCGATCCCATCCATATTTTCTGTGCTAATTTGAGTTGGTCCTGTTGTATAGAGGGTGTGTCTGGCATACAAGAAATATAGGAAAAGGTAGATTTTAAGGTGAATTTTACCATGAATTTATCTCAGCTTATTTCTCTTGCTGCTTTTGCTTTTCATTAATTTCATTTAAAAGTTGAAAGAACAAGAACTTTAACTAGATTTATGTACAGAAGCCACCATAGCCAATTTAGGTCTTTGATGATTTTCTTTAGCAATACCAAAGTGCAAAGGCACTTATACATGATGTATTACATTATGAAGCATTAAAAATATAATTATCGAAATTCTCTTGGTTTTCATCATCTTTATGTGGCTCTAAAACAACTGTTTTATTTAATGCAAGAGTTCTACTTGGCTGAGTTGTTTTGGAGAGACAGAACAGTTTGGTGTTGAAGATTATTGCTGAATCATTGTTACATTCTATGTCTGTGGTGTGAGCAAGTACCATGGTTCTTTAATATATTTCTAGGTAAGAAGATAGTGAATGGTTTCTCAATCTAAGTGTGCTAAGGTATTTTTCAATCTATTTATCACACAAGTACGCCTGCTTTAAAGTTCACAGTCACTGCATTGTGTGGCTTTGCCCATGTCACCTCTTTTTAACTGTTCCCCAAGTATCTGACTCTGGTAAAAAATGTTCTGTTTAAAACCTGCACAGCCACATTTATATCTTCCTTTCTTCCTGTTTCAGCATTGCAGAGCAGAGAAATTCATGGTTCTGATTCACAGGAATTACTATTTTGTTATAATGTTCAAATAATGGTCTGCTAAAAATCTTCTTGTAAAAGAAAAAGAGGTTCACTCTCCTACTATCAAGGTCATTACTGAACTCCGTGTGTTTAGTTTAAAAGCACAGAGATGCCATCTAGCAGCCATTCTTAGGAATTTCCTGCACTGAAATATTCCTTTCTCCATAAAACTAAGCAATAATTGAATTCCTACAAGCTTTCAGGTTTTTAAAAATTTACTTATTAAATGAATGATGATTTGGCACTTTGCCTCTAATTCAGGCACTCCATTACAAATAAAATTAATTTCTCTTAAAATAGGTAAAGTAACAAACTTATGGGTTTTTCTAACTGGAACTAGAAACTTGTTAATAAGATTTTAATTAAGAAAACAGAGTTCTCATAATTTTCCTGAGAGGAAAATTGATAATCTGTCTATATAAAATATGAATAATTAATTAGCAGTGAATTTCCTTTCTTTCCTGAAAAAAATGCTAATTTTGCCAATTTCCTGGTATATTAAATGAGAAAAAAGAAAGTGAGCGAATGCTGAAAGTAAGTCTATCCTATGAATAAAGAAGTTTGGCCTTTTTTTTTTTTTTAATTTAAAAATAAAATTGACTTTCAAGTAACTTATCTTACCATAAGATGGCGATACTTAAGCACTTTATAAGATGTCATATAAGATCTGGAAGTTACAATCTCAGAAAAAATGATCATTATAGCTTTCCATAAGATGGAATCGGTACTGTTGTTAGAAAGCCTTATTGTTTTTAGATAAATTAATATACAATGATCACTAAGGTTTAGATTCCCAATATTTGATGTATGTGGCAATCCTATACCTGAAAAAACTCCTTTTAATTATAAGAGCTCTCCTACTTTGCAAATTTGTGTGTATCCATGTGTGATTATACATATATATTTACCATAAACACAAAGCATAATAATATAGAAGAGTATTTGAATGTATTTATTTAAAAATGTGAGTGTGAAATATCAGTTCTAAGATATTAGTATATTAAAAAACATCAACTGTTTAGAGTTTCTGTACATTTAGGTGTCAGCACTAAATTACCACTTATTGTTCAATAACTGTGATCTTATATGCTTCTATATTATTGGATTTTTATTTCGATTTTGTCATGCATAATTTGCATTATGAATGCTAATTTTATCTAAACCCTTAAGTAGTTAATGCAAAACCAAACACAATTTGAGAAAATTCCTAGCTCTTAACCTAATTGACAATTATTTTGAGAATTCAGTGGTACCATTTGTGATTTGGTTGGGAGGGATGCTGTAGTTAGGTGATCAACAACAGTTTGCTAAAACATACAAAAGTAGCTTTTATTCACTTTTTTAAAGCACTATTTTGTCTACTAGTCCAAAAGCTGTTTTGGACATTAAAATCACTTGCTGTGAACCTTTTAGTATTTCCTATAACGTCATTTGTGGTGTAGAACAACATATCATCTGTTCTTTACACACTGTATTGCAGTATCTAGATCCCAAAAAGGACAGTTTGAAAAGTTCATGTATACCTTTCCTTCCCTGGATTTCTCAGCTCAATTGTACCAGACAGCCCCAGTTAAGTCTAAAGACAAGTTATATATTGTTGAATACAAAGACATAGACTTATCAATAATAGAAAAGATCATATTGACTTAAATAGGTCATTTATTTGGGGGATGTAATAGTTCTTTTAATTTATCTAACAGCTCTTTTGTGCTTACGTATATCTAATTTGGGAAAGAATGGGTTCAAGAATTCAAGAAGATATTTATACACAAAAGATGCCAGACAAATCAAATCACACATGCAGTTGCTGGTAAACCTCTACATTTCTGAATTCATTTTAAAGAATGACAAAACTCACTCTAAGTGATTTTTTTTTTTCTGCAGTAACTCAGTAATTGGCCTTGCTTTTAAAAAATGTTTTACCGAGAATATTCCAAAAGAAATAAATAATTGAATATATTCTAAAGTGGTAACTAACATAATATAATGAAAGTGGCAGTAGAATGTGTCACTGTAAATCCAGAAACAAAAGAGAGAGAGAGAGAGAGATTCAAAAACGTAAAAACAAAACCAACACTTCTTACCTGATGTAAACTACCCCTTAGTATGTAAAATATTCTATTAAGATCACTAAGGTGGCATTCACACACCATGTGAAGATTTCACAGTGACAGTATCAGCACAGCCATACCTTTATAATAAAATTATTTTCATCAGGTCTCTCTAAATATGAAAAGTGCACAGATATAACTACAAATGTATATGATATGATTCTAAGTTTTCACTATATTTTAGGCCTAGAAATACTCAGTCAGCCATAATATTAGATTATGCTTGGTTACATGTTAGTTCTATACAGTTATGAAAAGAAACTTCATTTCTCTACACTGTACAGATACTGTTAAGCTTTAAAAATAACTTTGCAATATTCCGAAATGCAGCTTTAAATGGTTTAGTAACATGGTATCATTTTTTCTCTCTTGTCAAAATGCTCTTGATAAGCTAAATAAGTAAAATGATTTCAAAAATTCTCTTACTCTTTTTCCCGGATGGCTTACCCCTTCCTTACTCTAGATAACTGTGGTTTTCTTAGAACGCTGAAGCTCTCAGATTCTCTCACTTTATAGTCAAGACGTTTCTCGCACACAGCTGAAAATATTTCTCCATATTTTTTCTACCTTTTTAATCCAAAGAGCTTAGCGTTCACTTTGGTGACCAGTACTGGATAATTTGCGGAGTTCAAGAGCTATGAGCCAACTAACGCATCCTTCCTCCTGCCCACCCTAGTTTGACAGGGCTCTCACTTCCTGCTTCTTAACACTGCTTATCAGAACTTCCTCGGTGCCTCCTGATTTTCTTTATAAAAAAGAAAGAAGCAAATAAACACAAGCTCCTTTCCCGAACGCGTCTCAGCCATGGCAGCGTATCGCTCCGCTGCTCTGCCGTGGGTTCCGAGCAGCATCCTAAATGTTTTGGACGCAAACCGCAGCACGTCTGCGATGGGAGTATTATTGACCAGGATCAGCTGGAAAACGCTTCTCTGCTTTCAACAAAGAAGCGGTGCACCATCTCCTAATACGTGTTTACAAATTGCATTGTTTCAACTGCTAACTCCTTTTGCATCACCCGTCCGACTTCAAAAGAGAACATTAAGCACTGGGATACGGAATCTGCTAAATCCCCCCCGAGAGCCGCATAGCCCTGTGCCCATACACATCATACTTGCTCTTGGTACCTCCCCCCCCACCAACCCTCCTCGCCTGGAGTCTACCTTGAGGAGCTATTCCTCCGATAGTTCACCTTGTTATCTTACAAGCAATAGGGGTAAGCCAGGCACCACAAGATAGCTAGAGCTGTCCTTCGTGCCCTTTTTTTTTTTTTTGCATATTTATTTGCATTTTTGGTCGGCTGGTTACATATTGCACATTTATTTCAAACAAGAGTGAAATATTGCCCATACCTTGGAAGGATCTAATCCGGCAAGCAGAGACAGCAGCAGGAGATTGAGTAGGCTGGACGTCGCCTGCATTCTGATCTGGGGTTCTGCCCTCTCTTTACTCTCTTCTAGGTAGCCACTCCGCTGCTACTGCAGAGACCTTTCCCTCGGCAGTTGCACTTTCTGGCTGCCAGTCAGAGCAGAGTAGAGCAGAGGCGGTGGCTGGAGCAGGAGCAAGAGCAGCGGCGGCGGCGGCAGCAGCGGCAGCAGAGGCAGCAGCGGCAGCCGCCCTGGGGGGCGAGCATTCCGCAGGCGGGCTCGGGCCGGGATCCGCGAGCTCTGGGCGCGGGGCTGCGGCGGGCGCTGGCCGAGGTGCTGAAGCGCCGCCGCCCGAGCCCCGGTTGCCCCGCTCTGCCGCTGCTGCCTCGCAGCCCACCTCAAAAGTTTTGACCCAAGAAAAAGATACAGGGAGTAACTGCCGAGAGAGGTGTGGAGACCTGGGCAACGGATATGACATCACTACAGCTCCTGGGGGCTAGGGGGTATACGGTGCTGGGAATTTGTTAACCAAACAAGGATTGACTCTCAGCGCTCCAGTTCAGCATTTGGAGGCAACTTGAGCTGCAAAGGAGAAGTAGAGAGTCAGCTGGATACAGGATTATGAAACAAATAGTGCCTGGAACCTTCTGATGTCATTGACAGAGGACTTGATATCGTATTTAGAGCTTTAAACAAAGTTTGCAGTGCAGACTATCATGTGATTTTTTTTTTTTTTTTTTTTTTTTGGTTCAAGGCACCCAGTCTGTAGCTAGTGTATATGCATATATGCACTGTCATTTATAAATAGCCCATTGAAATAATCTGTTTTTTTAGGTATTACTGTGTATTTTTCTGTCTAGCACTTTTGGTCATTTAAAAGTACTATGCATAAATGAATGAAGAAGCTTTCTTTTTTTTTTATCATAAATGGGATATTCCATTAGTGACCCCACCACACACACATACACAGCTGAAATCTCTCTTCCTCACACACAACCATAGCCAGAAATATAATGTCCCTGTCTATCTGACTTGTGTTTATGCCTGAGGAAGAATTCAGTGATGGATGGACAGTGGGATGGGGAAAGTGATTATTTCTAAGCTTCCAAATATTTCTGTTTCCCTGAGCTCAAGGAAAGAGGCAGAACAGCTGCCTCACAAGAGTGAGAAAGGGTAGATAACAAACTAACACTCTCATGCATCTTATGGTGTTTAACTGTACTTAAGCAACTTCTTTTCTTTGAAGTTGGGAAAAAGTAAGTGTTCGCCGTAAGATAAAAAGGTGGAGAGGAGTTTGCAACCACCTTGAAACCTCCCTCTCATACAATTTTACTTTTAATGCTCCTTGAGTTATATCTTTTGTTGTTTCTCTTTTAGAAATGTTATTTCTTAGGGATTAAAATATGTGAACTAGTGTTATCGCCATTGCTTCCACAATAAAATCAAGATAAATAGTTTGAGATATTAAACACGCACAATGTACAAAATCTCACTGATATTTTATTGAAAACTCTTCATATTTTTTAATACAACAAATCTCAATGTGCAATCAAATGTCTTCGAAAGTCATAATCCCCGAGGATTTACATCATATTGCATCCATTTTATCCTGATATGTATACATATGTATGTCATTACTTGAGATGTTTTTTCTCTATGAAACATAAATAACAAGGAGAAAAGTGAATTTGAAAATTCCTTTTAAAGAAATAGATCATGCATAGAAAAGAGATTGAAGAATAAGAGAAAGTAGAATTATCTGAAGGCTATTCATTAAATGATAACCCTAGCAATCATAATGACAGTCAGAAATTCCCGTTATTTCCTAGCAGAAACAGAAAATAGAAATTTTCTTTTGAGGTAATAGATAAAACTGCGGAGTTATGTCTGACACCCTTTAGAATAACTTTCTAGAGTATATTTTGGGT
Source organism: Canis aureus (assembly GCF_053574225.1). Lineage (NCBI taxonomy): Eukaryota > Metazoa > Chordata > Mammalia > Carnivora > Canidae > Canis > Canis aureus. The sequence continues at coordinate 29,375,717 of NC_135618.1, forward strand.
AATTTTCTAGTGCACTGAGGCTCTATCTTTCCCTCTTCTTACAGTTGTTTCTTAACCTAATCTCTATCTTTATATAAGATAAATCTAGGATAAATCAGCATAGATTATGTTTTTCAATGATTCGTATATGAAAATTATTAGAAATCTTATTCTGTGCCCATTTATAAAGATTTCAAATCATTGCACGATTTGAAAATGAATTTGCAGAGATGCAGTAGCTGGATGGCTATTACCTATACTAAATACAACAAAAGTGTTTGACTATTTTTATGCATGCTCTTCTCTCTTCTCAGAATATCTTATACCATCTTGTTCCACCTCCACCTTTCATCACACAGTGCTGCATGCTTATTTGAATATGAAGAACTATGCTTAACAGACACACACAGAAGTAATATGAAATCATAATCATCATAACATAAGATCAATAGCTTTTCTTTTAGTGACAATGATGTTTTTTCTTAGAGATAAAAATTATTCTGATCTCATACATGGTTCACAATATTAATCATGATTGGACCAAAAATCCTATATGGGCAGTTTTTTCCCCTTTAAGTCTCCATTTCCCTTTATTTCATGGCAATGGAAGATCATTTGTAACAAGGAGTTAATAAGAAGACAAATTCTGAGGCACTTTGTTTGGAAAAATGTGATGGAAAATGATATAAACTTAAAGTAAGCAATGTATGGTAGTTATGTCACAAATGAAAACAGATGATCTTAGTATACTTTCAACACATCTGCATAAAGAAGCTTGGTCATTTGTAGAGAATAATCAAGTTTAGTAGCCAAAAACTTTATTAAACATGCCAGTGAAAAACAAAAGCTGTATCTACACACTACAAATGTACCAATACCCTACTAGTTCTCTCTTAAAACAAACTGAAATTAGTTTTTTGAAAAAGAATTATGACTATTGTTTTTAGTCATTTGTTTTATAATAAAATTCCCTTGTAATACATTTTCATGAAATCAATTTGATAACTCTGTAGGCCATATCATATCTTATCTGTGCATAGCGATTTATACAGCATTTCTCCTTGTAAGAAAGTCCATGAAGCTCTTCCATTAAGCTATTCAAAAGAGTTCTGTAATGTAAAGGAAATAATATATCTACTCTTGTCCTCACAGTCAGTTCATGTTGGTTACTTGAATTGGTAACTGAAACTCAGAACAAAATGATAAAATATGACACATAGCATAGATATAGAAATTTTACATTTTTCAATACATGCATGAGAAAATATTTGATATTTATGTATCTAATTAAAGTTAGCCCTCTATGCCTACAATAGGTACAAAATTCCTTTAAAATTTATAAAGCACTACACAAATTTTAATAAGTACCATCTATAGAAGCATTTATAAAACTAAGCTTAAATGAAATTATATATGTATGTAATACCTAGAACAAAAATGTAACTTTTAAAAAAATTATTTATTTATTTATTTGAGAGAGATAGAGAGAGAGAGAGAGCATAAGCAGGGGTTGCGGAGGGAGGAGAAGCAGAGGGGGAGGGAGAGGAGGAGGGAGAGAATCTCCAGCAGACTCCCTGCTGAGTGTGGAGGCGGAGGCAGGCCTCCATCTCAAGACCCTGAGGTCATGACCTGAGCCGAAACCACAAGTCTCAGGCTTAACTGACTGAGACACCCAGGTACCCCAAGAATGTAATTTTTTAAACATTTATACCCAATATTACAAAAGTTTTAAATTATATAATAAATTATATTATTAGCTGACTGTTTTGTGTATTAGTCTTCTTTTGCATGATATATTGCTTTCATATATGTTATATACTTCAGCATTCCAAAGATGCTTCATTATGTTAAAAAATGCTGTTACCTATTTTGACTTTCACCTGTCATTTAACATTGATGGACTTAGTTATTTTGTAGCAATAAAAAGGATTATCCAGTAGGTTATATAAACTCTTGAGAAAATTTCACCTTTCATTTGGTAAATGAAATAGTCTTTGATTGATTTTCTAATGTACTTGACCTGTAAAAGTACTGCCACAGTTTTATTTTTTGCCTTCTTCTCTTCTATTCTCTCTGAGGTGACTTTTCTACTCTCTTGTTTTTAAGCCATTTCCATTTAGATCCCCTACGTCTCCTAACTACCGAATCTAAAATAATACCACAATAATTCTCTATTTATGTTATTTTTATTAGGTAGATTATTTACTGTCTGTCTCTTTTATTACAATATATTTAATAAAGGTCTTTCTTTGACATTCTGCTCTAATCTAATCACCTAGAGTGGTGGCTGGCACCTGGTAGTCACTTAATCAATAATGATTTAATGAATGAATGAATGAGTGAATTTCTGACCCTAATTCCTTCATGTATGATATTTATATACCCAAGGTTTGCTAGATGTCACTAAATTTCTTCCAGGCACCTCAAACTCAATATTTCAAATCAATATTTTTCCTCAATCATATTAGTTTGTAACACAATTTTCTCTATGTTGCAAAGCAACAAGCAAGTAAGTCACACTTGATTTCCCTCTCATCTTCATTCAATCCACCAAAAATTCCATAAGTTTTTTCTCCATAATAGCTCTACATCCATCCCACTTCTCCATGCATACCTAGATCAGACCTCATTTTCGATCATGTGAATTATTATAATGATTTCTTTCTCCTGCCTACCACCAGTATTTCTTTTACTTCTACTTTTAACCTGTAATTTATTATCCCCACAGGACCTGATATGGTTGATTTAAAGACTAATTTGGCGTAACTTCTCAGATTAAAGACCTTTAATGTCTCCCTATCTTCTACATGACCAACGGTAGACTCTTTAAAGTGACTTTTCCAGGGCCCTGCATGATATGACCCCTTGTTTTTCTCTTCAGTCTTAATTTTAACCATTATCTCCTAATAAATTGAATCCAGTAAAATTTTAATGCTTGTAGTTCCCTTAATAGTTTTCTCCTCTGCCATTAATAGCTTTTCTTTTTGCCTGAATAATTCTTTTTCTGCTTTGAAGTTTCATTTTAAATGTCATCTCATCTAAAAATAATTTCTTGGGCCCCTAGTACCCTCTCTCAAGTTTTTCTGAACACTTGATTATAGAGAGTGTTTCAAAAGCTAGTATTTTAAAGGTCTAGGAAGAAACTTCAAGGATTCTTATGACCTCTTAGATTTAAAAGTCCTAGGAGTTATTTTTGCTACATTTTTTTGTTTGTTTGAACAAGTAACTAAAGCCAGCAGAGACTTAAAGGGAAGATAATCAGGCCTCATCTCTCAATGTAAGACATAGTATGTGCTAACAAGGAAAGAAGAAGTTGACTGCATCCATATTTGAAAATATGAAACAAAAGGAATTACTTTATATACTCATTTAAAATTTCCTTTGTGTCTCTACTAATCACTAATAAGTCTGAGATAGGATTTTGAAGATGAATTATGATTTTGATATACTTTATCAGGGATAAAGAAAAAACTTCCAGTAAGAAAGATGTGCATTTTTACAAATAGATACTAATATTACAAAGGACTTCTGCTTCTAGTGATGCAAGTCTAGGTAATTTGGACTAGCTCTCTCACTCTGAATGACTAGAAGAGCCAGGAAAACACTAATGCAACTACTTGAGGGCCTTGGAACACTAAAATGGTGATCATGATATATGGGGCCAAGATCTGGGAGAGTAAAGAAATAAAACAAACCTGGCATTTATGGCCAATTTTCCATTAAGAACACCTGTCCCCTTCAGAAGAGGCCACCTGGAGACTAAGAAAATTAGCAGAATTCTGGTGGCCAGCCTCACAGGGCTAGGGGGACAAAAATGAAAATTCCAGATTCTACCACTAAGGCAGTGCCCTGTAATGCCTTCCTATACCCCCATCCGCAGCTCCTGTACATAGTATGAGCTGAGATACTAAAGTATTCGTAAACCCACATAAGCAAGGTGAACCCAAAATAGAACAGCCTTCTACTCATCTTCATTTCTAACAGTGTATTAAGATGGTCTGGGATTATTAGTAACTATAGACTCTGACAAAGGTGATGTCATTTTGGTTCTCGTTGTCATCTTAAGTATTTATTTTTTTCAATATTTACTTTAGGGATCACTTGAAAGAATTGTGTGCCTAACTGATAAGTGGAAAATCGTAAGTTAATTGAAATTTCAATATTGTGCATAAAGTGATATATCAGTAATTAAAAAAAATATAAAGAACATCTATTATATTCATTTTGGGGACAGTGAGAAAAATATTTGTTGGCTTGTTAATCAGGTTGAATTTAAGTTAATGAAGTCATATAGAGTCAATGTTGAAAAATTAAAAATGTTGAAAAATCAACATTATAATTAATTCAAAATGTAATCTTTCAGTGTGTGTGTGGAGGAAACAACATATGGATTACCTACATAGAGAGAGAAATTCTGTACTCCATCACTAAAACAGTCAAAGTAGGGATGCTGGGTGGCTCAGAGGTTGAGCTTCTGCCTTCAGCTCAGGGCGTGATCCTGGGGTCCTGGGATCGAGTCCTACATCGAGCTCTCCGCAGGGAGCCTGCTTCTCCCTCTGCCTATGTCTCTGCCTCTCAATCTGTGTCTCTCAAGAATAAATAAATTAAATATTTAAAGAAAAAAATCGGGCAGCCCCGGTGGCGCAGCGGTTTAGTGCCGCCTACAGCCCAGGGCGTGATCCTGGAGACCCTGGATTGAGTCCCACGTCAGGCTCTCTGCATGGAGCCTGCTTCTCCCTCTGCCTGTGTCTCTGCCTCTCTCTCTCTCTATCTGCATCTCTATGAATAAATAAATAAAATCTTAAAAAAAAAAGAAAAAAAAAGAAAAAATCTCACAAAGTATACAGCCAAAAGTATCTTACCCTCTTATAATAATTTTGTTTACATTATTTAAAATATCTTCTGAAGCATTTAATATCAGTTAGACTACTTTTTAAAAAATAACTAGAGCAGTAGAATAATTTCATTTGATTATATACTCTGCACTTAAAAAATATAAATATATGGAAAGATGGTCAACTTTGCTAGTAAACAGAAAAATGAAATTAAAAATGAGATAAAATTTCATATTCCTAAATTTAGAAAAAAATGTAAGAATCTGAAAATTTTAAGTATTACCTGGGATGTGGGAAAAATGTAGTGCTCATGTACTGCTAATGGAATGCAATCTGAAGAATTAATGGGAAAATAATTAGGTAATATAAAGTTAAAAGGTGCATAGCCTGTGAAACATAACTTGTAATACTCTGTTATACTTTAGAGAATGTGTCACATATGTGCGTAAGGTCCATTTAGATGCCTTTTGCATAAGTGATGGTAATAGAGAATTAGAGAAACTGCCTAAATGTTTCTTAATAGGAAAAGAAGAAATAAAAAATTATAAATCTATTTCTAAAGTGAATTAACTTGGTTTAAACATATCAACATAAGAGGATAAAAATAAAATTGAAAATATACATCAGGATGATACAACTTATGTAAATAAAACATATAAAATAATATTACTATCATTTGTAGACACTAATAAATAAGAAAAATATAATAAAGTGGTTTGGAAAATAACAAACTGTAGTCATGATTGCAGGTGCCCCTGGGAATAGAAGGAAATAAGGATTTCAACATGATTAGTAATGTTTGATTTCTTTTATGTATGTTATACATATTTACAAACCATAAACAATTATGATCTATTAACATATTAATACTGGGTGTGAACTTCTCTGTATATTTTTCAAGATTTTCAAAATAAATGTGTGGAGAAAGCAGAATTAAATTTGTATGTATTAAATAAGGGTAAGTGTCAAGAGCTTTAGGCCACGATCTTCTTCAACAATAATCGTGTGAAATTTTTTAAGTACTACTGGGGAAGAATATATAGCAATCATCTAACTTTCAAGTAATTAGAATTTCCAAACATCACACATAACAGTTTTCCACTTAGAAGTAATTTATTTATGTGTTAGAATTTCAGGTCATTCAAGGTTGCTGAACTGCAACGCAGTACCATGCTAATAACATTATATGTCACCATATGCAAATAAATAAATACCTTAGGAAAAGTGAATTTTAGGTTCTTTTTTGTACTCTAAAGACCTATTTTCAGGCTGCTGTATGAAGGAAGATGCTTTCTTTTTTCATCTCAGCCCTGAGCTTTAAGTCAGGAAGTGGCTTTTTTGTCTTGGACCAGTTACTCCTTCAGGCAAAAGCCTAGTTAAAAGGGTAAGAAGGAGGAAGGGGTAAAGGTCTAGTAGACTAAGGTGGCAGAAATTATGACAGTAATGCCTTCTCTTAATGTGAATTTCTAATTAATTATTTTCTTAGGCATCACTTTTTTTTTTTTTTTTTTGTGAGCTTCTGGAATTTGGGATGTGGCATTCCATTATAACAAACTATTGCATCTAGTTAAGAGCTTCCTTTCAATGGCATTGATTGAGGAGAAAAAGTGATTTCCAGAAGGAATATTCAAAATATGCAGCAGCCTTGTTGAACCTTTAGCTACTGGTGCCTGCAGATATCCTAGCACTTGGTGGGAAAGGCAGAGGTCCAAGTGAAGGTACTGAAGCAGTCCTATCTGTAGAGTGGCTTGTCAGGAAATCCAAGTATTTTTGTTATGCTGTTCAGTTATTACTTATGGTTTTGTATATGTAATATTTATACCAACTATAATATCTATACCAATATAGATACCAACTGCTTTATGTATACCATTATTATGTCTTTATACACTATATACTACCAGTTGGGCAGCTATTGATGAATTGGTAGGGAAGAATAATAAAATCTAGCCATATTGTAATAAGCAGGGCCCCAAAATTTCAATTGCAAAGATGCAAGTTTGCATCTTTTGGGGGTTTAGGAAATAGCAGATATAAACCTGCTGAAGGGGGCATGTGCAAAGAGCCAGTTTTATTATACTTAAATATGTGTTTTATGTCAATATTTCAACAACTGATGGACCTTACCAGTGTACTTATGGCACATTACCAAGATGAATATTGATTAGTCCTGCTCATTCCCATCCCCTTGAATTTCCATTAGGAAGGACTTTACTAGAGAAACATTTCTGTCCTTTTGCCTCCTGTTATTCACTTATTATTATGGAAGGAGGAAGGAAATATATGAATACTGACTTTGGGAGATGTCACTGGTCATAATTATTTAAGCCCTTTCTCTGCTTTGTCTTTTTGCTTGTGATATCAGTCTTTGATATCAGATATGTAACATATATATCATTTGTAATGTATATTTTATGTACATGTATATATAAATTACATTGCAACCTGTATGTTTATTTATTTATTTGGTTAAAAATTCAGAGGCTTTAAAGACTTAAGCACCAAAAAGATCAACTGAGGTGCACTATACAGTCTACGTGTTTGTCTATACAGTGTCCCAATATCATTACAGGTTTTTGCAGTAACTGAACAGTTTCATAGTGTTGCATTACTTAGCTTAATGAAGAAAACACTTTTAGCCCTGACTCCACTGAGAAGGTGGTCTTCTCTCCCCAAAGCCATACCTTTGGCAGAACAGAAGGAGCAATGAGAACCACAAGAAGATGCACAGAGAGGCTATTAGATAAAGACAACTTTCCTACTTTAATAAGTTACCCAGGCGATGACTATTTAGAAGAGGGTGTTAGAAGAAAGCAGTAGTTAAGATCTCTGCCTCTTAAAATTAAAACAGAACAAATATAGAAAAGATCAAGAATCATTTGAAATTAACAATTATGAAACAGGGACATCTTACAATGCATTCTCACATGGGATTAGAATTTCAGGGAACACAATGAAGGTGATCTGCAGAACCTATGGAGAAAAGAAAGAAAGAAAAAAAAAACCTCACAAAATGAATCAACTGCTATTAAGCATTTTCTACATTCTAGGCATTGTGCTAAATCATTGGAAGGATTATTTTACTTCATCATCACGAAACTCATTTAAGAGGTTCTGCTTTAGTTTTCATTTTACACGTAAGGAATCTCAGGCAGAGAGAAAGTTTTTGCCTTAACCATGATCACACATTTAGTAAGTGAAGGAGTCAGCGTTGAAGTCAAGCAATCTAATTCCATAAACTCTATGTTTCTATCTTCATTAGACTGCCTTAGATTCACATTGCACTAGAACAGTGACATGTCTCTTTTTTCAATATTTCTTAAAGATTAGTCCTTCATGCATTAGCATCAGAATTAGCTAAGACATTTTATGAGAGCAGATTCCTCAGCTTCACCCAAGTCCTGACTTATTCCTGACTTATTCCTGACTTGGAATCTCTACTTTTTAACAAATTTGTCACATGTTGAACATGTATATCAACAACTGAGAAACATTTAAGTGAATTCTGACTCAAGATTCCAATAGATCTAATGAAGGTACTATTATAATTCATGTCTATATTATTGATGTTTAAAGGAATAATTATTATTAAGTATACCAAACAGTGTAGTGCTATCATGAAATTTAGTTCCGGCAATTTTAGGTAATCTTACTTTTTTTTTTTATTTTAAGATTTATTCATTTATTTGAAGTAGGGAGGTGCAGAGGAAGAGGGAGAAGGAGAATCTTAAGCAAGTTCCATGCCCAGCATGAAGCCAGGCTCAGGGCTCTATCTTACAACCGTGAGACCATGACCTGAGCTGAAACCACCAAGAGTCAGATGTTTAACCAACTGAGCCACCCAGGTGCCCCAATTCTAGTTTGTTTTTACAAGCCCTAAATGTGCATATACATACACACAAAGTCCTTTTGAAATCTTTTAAATCACGTTACTATAAATTATCCAAGGAAACACATACTAAGAGTAAAAATATGCCCTACTCCTACTAATAGATTTTTTTTTCCTCTTTGATCTTACAGGAAAAGAAAAAATTACACATCCATTTTAATTGGTTCCCTTTTTACTTGAAATTCTTATATGAAAGTCATCTTCATTTATATTTTAGAAACAAAATCCCAGATTATGTCGAATATTTTATCACAAGCGCTGGATGAGGAATAGGTTGGAAGCTTTCCTTGGAAAAGAGCTAATGAAAAAGGAGATACTTTGAAATTAAATTTTTATTATGTATCTCTAGTTCCTGACTCTTTTTTTTTCTTGCAGCTACATTTTCGCTTCTCAAAAATTCTAACCCCTAGATTTGCTTTAGTATAAGAAGAGGATTGAAATGTCTTGGGAGGGAAAGTCACAACAAGCACCATCCAGAAGGTCAAGAGAAAGGAGAGGGAAGGGAAAAAAATTCCTCTACTGCTATAGGTAGCTAGTGCATTTTAGTGTTCATTCATATACAAAGAAGGAAATGGGGACAAAAATTCAGGAAACACCTCTAGCTACTGTCCAGGTCTTTCAGGGATGAGCATGCTGGTACCTAATCTATGGTTTAAAGAATATCTAGGGTACACTAACATGTTCAAATCAATGGGACTGGGGATCCCTGGGTGGCTCAGCAGTTTAGCACTGCCTTTGGCCCAGGGCACGATCCTGGAGACCCTGGACTGAGTCCCGTGTTGGGCTCCCTGCATGGAGCCTGCTTCTCCCTCTGCCTGTGTCTCTGCCTCTCTCTCTCTCTCTCGCTCAGTGTCTCTCATGAATAAATAAAATAAAATCTTAAAAAAAATCAATGAGACTTATATAAGTTAAATAATATAAATAAGTGTGTGGGACCAGAAATTGGAGCTTGATGAATGAATGGTGCAGAATTAGAGAATAGGTACTTCTTGCTTTTCTGGGTAGTGTGCAATAGTAAAAATGACATGCAAATTAATCTGTGTAAAACAATCCCAATAATCAATAGAGAAACTTACTATTTTCCTGTAGCTTCAAAGCTTTTTTTTCTTTTTTAAAAAGATTTTATTTATTTATTTATTTATTTATTTATTTATTTATTCATGAGAAATAGAGAGAGAGACATAGGCAGAGGGAGAAGCAGGCTCCCCATGGGGAGCTTGATATGGGACTGGATCCTGGGACTTCAGGATCATGCCCTGAGCCAAAGGCAGATGCTCAACCACTGAGCCATCCAGGCATCCCTCAAAGCTTTTTTTCAAACCTTAAAACTTTCTTACTGTTGGCTGTAAATGTATAGGGAAATAAAAATATTGTGAAACTAATATACACGTGGTATATGGTAATTTAAAAGACGATGATTAAAGGGTCTCATGTCTACAAAAAATTATTGAGAATATTTTGAATAGTGCCTGCTTTTTCTCCTGGTATAACACAGTAGAAAGTGAGCATATTTTTTTTACAATTTGGAGGATTGTCTTACTCTAACTTTGAAAAGGCTTCCAAAATTTCTGGGGGTATTTGCATGTTCAATGCCCTAAACTACTATCAGAGTTGCTTTAACATGAAGTTTAAAGCACTGATATTGTCACTTCCTCTGGAAGTTTTTTCCTCTTCATTACAATCACTTTCTTCCCCTTCCCCTTTTTTAAAATTAGAGATGGAGTGGGGAAGGAAAGAGGGGCAGAGAGAGAGGGGGAGAGAGAATCTTAAGCAGGTTCCAAGCCCAGCATGGGGCTCCATCCATAACCCTGTGACCATGAGCAGAGCTGAAATCAAGAGCCCATTGTTAAACTGATTGAGTAGCCCAGGTGCTCCACTTTCTTCCTTCAATGTCCCTAAACTCATTTTTACTAAGTTCCCTTGTCTGCTTTTCTAGAATCTCTGGAGCCATGATGGTATCAACATTGCCACCATCTGATGTTTCTTATATCACTTCATTTGCTTTGGATTTGAATTTTACTTCTAGCATCATCACATTACATTTTTTTTTGCTGTAGTTTCATCTTTACTGGACAATTCCCTTTTTAAATCAGTCACTTTATAAAATATGAGTTTATCACTTGGAAAAAAAGGAGGCAACACAACAACAGTTTTTACTGAGAGCTGAATAGCAGATGGACAATGATCAGCCATTGAAAGACTTTGAAAAAACTGATGTGAATGATCATAGTCATAATCATTTACATTTCTTGTATATATAGTGATTTGTGGACTAAAGACCAGAATCAAATTGAACTTTATGTAACTACTCAGAAGTATTACAACATGGTTAATGAAATTTGAACTATGTTGTTGGACTGGTGTTATTTAACTAACCCATAGTAATTTAAATTTGTGCACAAAGAGCTATGCAAAGACAGGGCTATTTGTACTCTGCATATTCCGTAAGAATGGAAATTCAAAATAAATAACTCACAAATGTTTAAATATATATTTAAAACATAGAGTGAGAGAATAAATATAAAAATGTTAACTTTTTTTCCCTTTTTATCCTCTTTCTCTCCTACTTTCACCTCTGTAAGGTTGGAATGAGGATCTTGATAGATAAAATAAAGAGTAGAGGGCTTTGTTAACATAATAATGCATCAAATTTAAGCCATATGATAATGGTTTATTGTATATATATACATCCCACTTTTTAAAAAAGTTAAAGACACTTTCTGAAATGGGAACTTCTAGCAACCTTGAAATATATATATATAGCATGTATTCATAATGGAAGTGATATTACCACAAGGAGGTAAAAACTGACTTTGGGAGGAAGAAAAAAAATTCAATATTACAATGTATCATGGCCCTCCAAAGCTCAATCTTACATGACAAAATCTTATTCCTTAGTACTTAATTACATTAATTAATTAGTATCTTAAGTTAAATTGTTCTCTTATGAAGGCAAAAATGAAAAGGTTGAGGAAATATCAGTTGTAGTAAAGCTTAAAACCTGAGGGGTTTTGTAGACTTTGTAGGGTTGGAACTAGAGGAAGGGTAAAGTGAATTTTAAAAAGATTAAGCTAGATTAAGGAAAAACAAGTCAAGAAGGCATCTTTGGTCATCTATTTGAAGTCCACTCCACATAAATCTCATGGGGAGAATAGAAAATATTAGTATTATATTTTGAACACTGGGTGTGTCTGTGTTTAATTAATAGAAATATTGTTGGTTTTCCTGATAATGAACTCTACCTGCAAGCTTTTTTAGACATTGTGGAATTAATTAAATCATCAAATCAAATATTTAAATTTCTATTCTGCATGAAACCTTATTCCATGGATTATAAAGTCCCAATATTTAAGAACCATACATTCATGTTGAGAAAACAGGCATTAATATCTGAAAAATTAAATAGCAAATATATCCCAGTGCTGTGCAAGATCAATTATTGAATAAATTGTTAGTTCATAAGGGCTCTGAGTCCAGAGAAATGAAACATTTCTAAATTGATTTTGAAAAGACTTGATCTAGGCTTTAGAAGATATATATTATATGGACAAGAATTTTAAAATATCACAAAAAATATTAAAGCAAGCTGATTTTTAAAAATACATTTTAGGATCTAATTTTAAAAGTTTAAAAAATCAGTTTATAAACTACAAGTCACTTAGTATTTAGATTACTCTTTATAAACTTAAAAGGCAACTTTCTGATTGCCTTATAAAAAATTATATGAAAGATTTCTAGTCAGCCTTCCAGATTATCTTTGCTTTTCATTGTTTTGACTCTATTTTAGAATCCTGGAGAGATAGAAATTAATCTGTAGAAAAGTTAGTAGCGATGCAAATAATTCTTGTCCATAGAAATGCAACATCTCTCTGGTGGAGGACCAGATGATTTTATCTAAAAATCACCTTGAGTATTTTCCCAAAATAACTATTTTAATGGGGTATAGGCTATTAAATGGTATTTTTGTAAGTGTGCAAAATCATGACTCTCATAGAAATGTAAAATAAATATATATCAAAAATTCTACTTAACTTATTGATTAATAAGGGAACCAGAAAACTGTTATAACTGGTTCAAAGGAGAATCTACAGAGTAACACACATGTATAGGCCATTAGAAATCCTGAAATGAATTTGCTTAACAGGTACAAACTGACTTTTTCTACTGTGGGGAAAGGTAATCAATTGGACTTCCACCAGAGAGATTTTGCATTTCTATGGACAAGAATCATTTGCATAGCTATCAGTTTTTCTACAAATTAATTTCTATCTCTTCAGGGTTGTAAAATAGCACAGTCAAAACAAAGTAAAGCAAAGATAACCTGGAAGGTTGACTAGAAATCCTTCCTATGATTCTTTTACAAGGCAGTTGGAAAGTTGCCTTTTAACTTTATAAAGCTTAATCTCAATACTAATTGACTTGTAATTTACAAATGATTTTTTAAACTTTTAAAATTAGATTCTGAAAAAGTTCCAGATATGCCCTGTGAGAGGCAAGGCCTAACAACTCCTTGAGGGCACTTCTAGCTATTTACTGTATGAACTGGACACAGAATCTCAGACACCAGGACCCAAGAGTAATTGAACAATCAATAACTTCAGAAAGCTTATTAAAGTGTACAAGAATTCCAATAAGCTGAACTTACTCAGCTCCTCTGACAGTATGTAGTTGTACAGGGCTACTATGTGCTTTTCTTCAAGTTAAACTATTCAGGGAATGACACCAGAAACATAGGTAATAACAGCAAAATAAAGATAAATTGAACTTCCTCAAAATTTAAAACATTTGTCCTTCAAAGTGCACTATCAAGAGAGTGAAAAATTCAAACCACAAAATGGGAGAAAACATTTGCAAATCATATGGTTGGTAAGAAATTAATATCCAGAATATATAAAGAACTTCGTTAGCTTAACAACAACAACAAAAACCAACCCAGTTTAAGAATGGGCAAATTACCTGAATAGATGTTTTTCCAAAGAAAATTACAAATGGTCAATAAAGACATAAAAAGATTAGACCTCACTAATCATTAGGGACATGAAAATCGACCACGGTGAAATACCACTGCCCCCACTTTAGGATGGCTATTATAAAATTTAAAAAAAGAAATTAAAAATGTTGTGAGGATGTGGAGAATTTGGAAACTTGGTACATTACTGGCAGGAATGTGAAATGATGCAAACTCTGTGGAAAAAAGTAGGACAGTTCATCAAAAAGTTAAACACAGAATTACCATAATGACCCAGCAATTTTGCTTCTAGCTGTGTACTCCAGAGAACTGAAATCAGGGACTCAGACGCTTGTACATCAGTGTTTATGGGAGCATTATTTATGATAGTCAAAAGACGAAAACACCCCAAATGTCTATCAATAGATGAACAGATAAATAAAATGTGGTATATACATATGATAGAATGTTATTCTGTCTTAAAAAAGAATGAAACTTGGGCAGCCCCGGTGGCGCAGCCGTTTAGTGCCGCCTGCAGCCCAGGACGTGATCCTGGAGACACGGAATCGAGTCCCACGTCGGGCTCCCTGCATGGAGCCTGCTTCTCCCTCTGCCTGTCTCTCTCTCTCTCTCTCTCTCTCTCTCTCTCTCTGTGTCTCTATGAATAAATAAATAAAATCTTTAAAAAAAAAGAATGAAACTCGGATAAATGTTACATCTATGAACCTTGAAGACATTATGCTAAAATGAAATATGCCACACACAAAAGGACTAATTATATATGAAGTATGTATGATAAGCAAATTCATAAAGCTATAAATAATGATAGAGGTGGCTAAGGCTGGGAGAAAGAGAAGTAGGAGTAGTTGTTTAATGGGTAGAGTTTGTGCTTTGGATGAAGAAAAGTTCTAGAAAAGGATAGTGCTAATGGTTGAACAATATTGTGAATGTACTTAATGCCACAGAATTGTACACTTAAAAATGGATAAAATGATGTATCTTTTTGTTTATATAGTTTTACATATATATTTATATATATCTAGATATAAATCTATTACATTGTAGGCTTTGTAGATATCTATCTATATATCTATCTATATCTACATAAAACTCTACAGCCTAATAAGCATTCCTTTATTTGAACATAACATTCCTGAATATTTATACACCATCATCTAGCAATGTTTTCTCAAGAAAGAGTATATTGACCATTCTAAAATACAAAAAAAAGTAATTTATTTCCCTATAACTTATTTAGACAGGGTTATAGAAATTTTGCAGTTTTTATTTGCAGTGTTCTACTTGTTATTTTTTGGTAAGTGCTGCCCTCAGCTTTTGGAATTAAATCAAATGGATTTTCATATTCAGAGCTGCAAATTTATATTTGGGGCTCCCAGACAAGGGCAAAATTATACATTCTCTTAATAGTTAGACAAATATGTCTAGAGAGAAGTTAAAAAGAATCTTTTTCTTTTTATGAATTCTACTTGCCACCTTGGTGCTATTTGCAAAATGTGTTCAGTGCTTAGAGTTTATGGTCTTTTAACTGAGTTTGAATTTGGAAGGGGAGTATAAATCTGGTCGCTGTGAACAATAGTTAATGCATTAGTTTTATTACAAATAAATACAGCGGAAGAAAGAAAAAAAGGCAGTTTTTGTACTTTATTCCAATTCCGCTTTGTAGTGGTAGAAAAAGTTAAATGGCATTAAAAAAATAGTGGTGCCTAGCATTTTTAAGGCACTTTCTATTAGCCTTGCTATGTTGGTTTGAAATTATTTTCCATGTTTCATTGTTATATACTATGACCCAAAGGCTTATATCATTTTATTATACTTGGATATTTGTTTTTTTAAAACAAAGACCTTTTATACATCCAACCATTTAACCAAAAACAAATGCATAGAGACAAGAACAGCAAATACGTTACTTTGTGAAAGTTTTAAAAACATGTCCTTTAATAAGTCAAGAAGAAGATAATTTGGGGTGAAAGATGATGGTTGTTGAAAAGAAATGATGTCAGAAGGCACTCAGAAGCTAGAGTTATTAATACTTACAAAAGTCAATTTTAGAAAGTAAAATTCAATTGGAATCAGAGAACCAGATCTAAGCTGGTCTGTGAGTAGATGTTTCTAATCATGGAGAAACAATTCTCTAACATAATTTGAATCTTTTCATTTATAGAAACCTTAATCTTATGCATTTTAAAATCCTTAAAATCTGTAGCTGTTACCTTTGAGTATTAATTGAAGATTACTACATACAGTCCCACCCCTAAGCAAGGAAGAAGCAACAGTAATGTATGATTTTTTTTTCTTTTTGTAAAAGAACTTTTAACATTTTTTTGAAAAAAATTTCGAGGTTACAGAACTGTCATTTTTAATTTGATGGCTGAAAGAATACTGGAACAGACCATTAATCAACTTTGACAAGACCTTGATGATCACAGGTACTAGATAATAATCAGCATTGTTGTGTCAAGTGCAAATCTTATAAAACTAATAAAATCTTAAGACAAGATAGTGGACCTGGTAAAGGAAGTTAAAAAACAAAAACAAAAACTTTGAATTAGCAGAGATTTTGATTTGAACTTGGATGACAAAGTGATCAATTTAGAAAATTAGTCTAGATTAGTATCACTGCATGAAAATAAGTCCATGGATCCACCACATGACTTACTTTTTATCCATCCACTTTCAACATCTAAGTCTTTCTCCAACCCATGATAGTGTCTTGATACAGATTTTTGTGAGGAAACTCACAGCCTGATATTTTCAAAGTGTTTAAAGAAGATACAATTTGAAGGATTTTGGTGTAGATCCTGAAGTTTGCCAGAAAGATGGCATGGAAATTCTTTACTTTTTTTCCCTATGGTTCATAGGCTTTAATATCAAGTCCCTTAGTAGTTAGTCAGACATGACAGAAATGTGGTAAATTTTTAGGTTAATGAGGCTATGCCATGGGTCCATTCTCTAATTAACTTTAATATTCTGCAACTCCATGAATTCAAGTTCAGTAAAGAGACTGTTTATATAATCATGATTACGTATTTAATAAGAATGTGGAGATCTTTCCAAAATGTAAATCTGATCCTTCTGAAATTCCTTTAACTGTTCCCCATTAACTTCATACAGAAATATAAATTCTTTAGCATGGCACACAAAAGTTTTAGCATTTGGACTTAACCACATTCCCTAGAAACAATTCTCCTAGTTGTTAAGTGCGAATAGTCTAGTTTCATTGATTTACTACTAACTTTCAAGATGTCACATATTCTCTTACAGTATTCCCTTACATAGAGAGCTCCTTCTGCCTTGAATATCTTTTCCTAACTTTTGTTTTTAGTTTTACATATCAATTTGCTTCTTTCCTATTTCCTTCAGAATGAATCTAGCCTTTTTCTAGATTTCTATAACATGCTAAGCTTGAGGCTGCCATGGTATTTATCAAGTTGGATTATCATTGTATATCTGCATCTCTGTTTTCCTCACTAGACAGTGAACACTTTCAGACCTGCAAATGTATCTTTTACATCTCTTTCCATAACATTTAATATAGTGCTTAAAGTGGACACTAAATGAAAAATAAAGGATTTAATGCTTTTGCATCTATATCCCATAACAATTCTGCAGGGTAGATAGTTTATTCTTATTTTACATTTGAGGAAACAGATTCAAAAAGAACTAGTGAACACTCTCTTTTTGCTCCCTAAGGGCACATAGCCAATGAGTGGCAGAGTCAGAACTCAATATAGACCCTCCTATTTTAAATAATGCCACCACCCAAATAATTCCTTCAAATATGTAATCAAGAATCACAGATTTGTATAAATTTCTCATTACTCAGTTTTTACCAAAGAACGTTGACTATTGAAAGAAAATCAATACCATTGTTTGTGTTTGGTGAACAAAAGCTATATTTTGAAAAAAAAAAAGATTTATGTCTTATAAATATCACCAAACATTGACCATATATGGCTTTCAAGAAATGCTGTTTTAAATATTGGCTTCCAATAAATGAGTTGTTCAAGGTCAACAACAGAAGAAAAGGATGTTCTTTTCATTAAGATATTGTTGAGCTTTTTGACTAAGTAAGAGAGGGTCTAGATTAGTCTGATAGGACAGGGAGAGCTATATTATTTTACTTTAAAAGAGTAATAGGAATTTTTGTTTTTTACCTAATGGTTTAGAAGGAGGATGTTAGTTGGGTGTGGAGGATTGGAGTAGAGAAATAAATTTAAGGATGAAAGATGGAAAAAAAATTTTTTTTTCCTTAGCGAGGAAACAGTATCCTAGCAACATGTCATAAGGACAAAGCCTAAGGGATTACCAACATAGGGCAAGATTTTTTGGGAAGAAGGTGAATGAGCTGAAGTAAGCATGGAATAGAATATTAAATATACATATATAATATAGTGATTATATATATGCATGTTATATATATTATATATATATATATACATGAAGAAGAAATTATGTTATAATTTCACTTTATTATACCCAAAATCAGTAAATTATATGCTACACTACACAGCGTATATTAGTGAGACTTTGGTAGTAAAATATTATTCTTTGTGTTCGTAATTCTTAATATTTTGGAGCAAAAAGCCAATCAGAGAAAACAGCATGCAGGATCATGGGCAGCTAACAATAGAAGATACAAATTGAGCCAAGAGTGTAGGAATTTGGAGATTATAGGTAGGTACATGATCATGAAAACAACACCTCTTGACTTCACATCTCATTCCATTTCTCGGGATATGTAGAAATACTGGGAAAGGTACTGGACCCATTGAAAAAGTTTGTTGGAATGAAGTTTAAGTGAATTTTTTATATCAATAAGTAGTTTTTAGATAGGATAAGGTTATTTGTAGCTGAAAAATACTTCCTCTGAGAAAACTAAGGCTTAATAATATACAAAAAAACCCATCTGATTAAATGTACCTAAGAGTTGTATTTAAAGACTAGTTGATAACCTATAACTCTTTTTCCTTGAGGATATTTGCCAATTCTGAGAATTAAGAATCTGGGTTTGGACAGATATGCTGCTGGATCAGAGAAACCAGCAGAGCATTTGGCAGTTGTATGGAATTGGAGTGACAAAATAGGAGTTTTAAGTAGAATCAATGAACAGCTGGTTTCCCCTGGCAGACATTTGCCCAATTCTGAAGCTCTGCAAGGTGGTAGGATAATCAGATAAACTGAAGACTTCTGAAAAGCAGAGTGGAATTACTTGCAGTCTAATGGTGCTCAGGAGACAAAGATGTGCTGGGATACAGAAATCTATTGAAAACACTAGTTGAAAGCTGAAGGACATCATCTAAGATCAGAGGAAATTTAGGAACACTCTTAGTTTTAACAAAGTTATACCCTAAACTCAACTCAGCTGTCTCTAGATTAAGATGCAACCAACTCATTATTTATCTGCCTACCAGAAGTAAATGTGAACCCACTCTGATGGAAGATAACATCATATAGAATTACAAATGTTTGTATCACTATTCCTGGCATCCAATAAAAATCATTAGGCATGCCAGAGGAAAAATATAGATAATAGAAACAGATGCATATGATAAGATAGTAGAAATAGCAAGAACTTTAAAATAACTTTTATAAATATGATAAAATAGGGAAAAAAATAAAATGGACAAAATGAATTAAAAGGTACTGAATTTTATCAATAAAATGGAATCTGTAAAAAATCAAACAGACATTTTCAAACTTGAAAATTTTAATGTCTAAAATTATGACTTCATGAAATGGAATTAGTAGCAGGCCGGAAACACCAGAAAACACATTAGTAAATTCAAGGGCAGTCCCTAGAAAATATGCTTTTTGGTGTAGAAAAACAAAATTAAAGGAGTAGGGGGAAGAAAGAGAACATAAGACACATGTAGGACATGATCAAACATACATGTTTTGGAATCCCTAGCATATATATTACTGGAGTCCCAGGATAAGAAAGAAAACAAAAACTATATAAAACTTAAAGTAAATAACCAACTGATTTAAGAAGTGTAGTGAAGCTAAAGCATGACATAATTAATACATTTGAAAACTAAAGACAAAGAGAAGGATCTTAAAATTAGCCAAAGGGGGAAAATTACTTTCAAAGGAACATTATTTCTCAACACTAAAAATAGAAGCCACATGATAGTGACATGACACTTTTAAATTGCTAAAAGATAATTCAGGTCAAACTACAACTCCATACTCAGAAGAAAGACTCAGAAAAGTTGAAAGTACATACCATTCAAACCTTAACGACTCAAAGGCTCATGTAGCTATATTGCTGTCAGCCAAACAAAGTGAATTATAAGATACACTGCTGTAAATTCAAGGAGTTTTTTTTTAATTAAACAGCTAATCCATCAGGTAGATAAAACAATTCTAAATATGTATTACCCAGTAACAGTTCTAAATACATAAAGCAAAAATGGACAGAATTAAAAGCAGAAATAGGCAAAACCATCATCAGAATGGGAGAATTTAATATCTTTTCCGGTAGCAGACAGAATAACATAACAAAATCTAAACAACACAACTTATAATTGACCTAATTGACATATTTAGAAACTGAATCCAACAATGACAAAACTACATTACTTTCAAGTGCGTGTGAAACTTTTACCAAAATTAATTATATCCTGAATCATAAAGGAATTCTCAGTAGTCCAGAGTATATGCTCTGACCTTAGAAATCAATAACAAAGTTTCCAACTTCTTGGAAATTAAATAATATATGTCTTTTTTTTAAATAATATATGTCTAAATAATTTATGGGCCAAAAAAACTATGATAAAAATTAGAAAATATCTGAATTTGTTAATAAAGATATATATACCCAGCTGTGGCACACGGGTAGAACATTTGCAAGAATGAAATTGAACATATTAGGGAGGATAAAAGGTTAAAATCCAATGATAAATCTCCATTCCCCAAGCTAGAAAAAGCACAACAAGTCAAATGCAAAGGAGTAGAAAAGAAATTATGAAAGTAGAGCTGAAATTAATGGCACAAAGAATGAATATCTAATAGAGAATATATACAAGTCCAAATTTATGTTCTTTGAAGTGATAATTTTTAAATTTCGAAATTTTATTTATAATTTTATAATGTCCTGTAAGACTGATTAGAAAAAAAGAAAAACAGACATTTTCTTAGAAATCAAAAACCTCACTCAGTTTCTACAATAATTAAAATGCTAATTACAAGGCAATATGAACAACATTATGTCAATAAATTTTTTCTTAGGTAAGCTCCATGCCCAATGTGCACCCAAGAGCAAGGCTTTTGAGCTCATGACTGTGAGATCAAGACCTGAGCTAAGATCAAGAGTTGGTCACTTAACCAACTGAGCCACCCAAGTCCCCCATGTCAATAAACTTTACAATGTAAGTGAAATGGACAAATTCTTAAAAAGCCAAAGTTTTCCAAAACTGATACAAGAAGTATGATTAGTCTCATATCTATTAAAGACTTTGAAAGTTTTGTCAAAAACATTCACTCAAAAAAGCCCCTCTAACCAAACAAGAAAACATTCACTCAAAGGAAATTGCAGGCTTAGAATTCTTGTCCAGAAATTCTTCCAAATATTTAAGAAAGAAATAATACCATTCTTACACAAACTTTTTCTTAGAGTATAATAGAGGAAGAAATTTATTTATTTATTTATTTATTTATTTATTTATTTATTTATTTATTTTTGGAGTTCAATTTGTCAACATATAGCATAACACCCAGTCCTCATCCCATCAAGTGCCCCCCTCAGTGCCGTCACCCAGTCAGCCCTACCCCCTGCCCACCTCCCTTTCCACCACCCCTTGTTTGTTTCCCAGAGTTAGGAGTCTCTCATGTTCTGTCTCCCCTTCTGATATTTCGCACTCATTTTTTCTCCTTTCCCCTTTATTCCCTTTCACTATTTCTTATATTCCCCAATAGAATGAGACATTGTAATGTTTGTCCTTCTCCGATTGACTTATCTCACTCAGCATAACACCCTCCAGTATTACTCAGCCATTAGAAACGTCAAATACTCACCATTTGCTTCGACGTGGATCGAACTAGAGGAGGAAATTCTTAACAAATTATGGGATCCCACACTATATAGTGTATAAAAAATATAATGCTTCATGAACAAGTGAACTTTATTGCAGTAAGGCTAGTATGGTTGCCCATTTAAAAAATCAGTCAAAGCAATTCAGAATGATAATAAAGGAAGGATGACCTCAGAAGTTGTATTAATTTGGAGACATCTGTATTATTCATAGAAAATGTACAGAACTTGCCCTCAAGTAGCTCATGGATATTTAAGCAGATAAATTATCATCAATATGATGATAAGGGCTATTAAGGAGTGACATGAACAAAATGCTGTGGAAGCTCATATTTCCTGGAGAAATCAGAGAAGACATTACCAGAGAATAGTGTTTAAATAATGACTACATTCCTGTATTCAATCAGTAACTGTTGACTACTTTCTATGATTCAAAATGGACTATACAAAAGGGAGACAAAGATGAATGAGAACCAGTTTCACTGTAAATCTCTTTAGCCACAATTATCACATATTCAATATTTGTCTTTATGTATAGAATATAAGCTTTGTGAGACCAAAATTCTTTCTGCTTGTTCACTGCTCTATCCCCACTACCTATTTTAATGTCTAGCTCATCAAAGAAAATGCTCTAATAGTGTACTCCCTAAGATAGATGTGTGTCCAAGGTATGGTGGGCCACAAAACTGGGAATTGGTTTATGATATATGAAAGATTTCATGCGTAATACAATGACTGAAAATTCCAAAGCAGGATTAGAGATATACAAATGGTGGGGGAAAAGAGAAAGCAGAAGTAAAATAAAAGGGATGAGAAACTCTTTCTCTATTGACTTATTAACTATACTTTGTTTTATGATTTAATGGTTGCTAGAGTAGACAGATGATAGTTGTATATGTCTCCTTAAGATTGTCTACCTTTAAAAAATCTTATAGCACTATATGTTAAAGAATCTTATAGAGTATACTTCCATTTCCCCATTCTTGTTTTGTATTATTATCATTATCATGCATTTTTTTCTATATAGCTTATAAAACTGTCAATATACTGCTATTGATTTTGCTATAAGCAGTAAACTGTCATTATTATAGTGTAGAGATTAGAATGCTCCTATTCTATTAATTATGGAATAGTTATTTATCTAAATGTTTATCATTTTGAAAACTATTTAGACTGAAGAATTTCCTTGAGCATTTCATGTGTGGCAGGTCTACTGGCTCAGAATTCACTCAGCTTTTGCTTTTTGAAAATACTCTATTTTGCATGGAAGCTTTTGTTGGGTAATACAGCATCTAGGTTGACAATCGTTCTTTCGTTCAGCACTTTAAAGATGTTGTTACATTGTCTTCTGAATTGTATTTTGTTAGGAAATGTGTGTTATTTCTTATCTTTGTTCCCCTATCTTCTTTCCTCTTTGTCTTTTCTCTGCAGTTACACATATGATGGACCACTGGATATTACCCGACAGGGCACAGAGCATCTGTTAGTTTTTTTAGCCTATTTTCTCTCTGCTTCACTTTTGGTAGTTCTATCTCTTGTCTTTACCTTCAACAATATTTTTTTTTAATCCTTGTCTAATTTTCTGAAGAGTCTATCCATTAGTATTTTCTTCTAATTATTTTATGTTATGTATATTTGTCCCTGGAATTTCCATATCTTAGAGTCTCCATGTCTCTCTGCATCTTGTTTATGCTTTCTGTAAGTACAAAAATAGCTCTTTTAAAGTCTTTGACTACTGGGACGCCTGGGTGTTTCAGTGGTTGAGCATCTGCCTTCATGCTCAGGGCATGATCCTGGGGTCCTGGGATCGAGTCCTGCATCAGGCTCCCCACAAGGAGCCTGCTTCTCCCTCTATGTCTCTGCCTCTCTCTCTGTGTCTCTCATGAATAGATAAATAAAATCTTTAAAAAAATAAAGTCCTTGACTACTAATGACATCTTTACCATTTAATGTTTATATTGACTGATTTTTCTCATAGTTATGGGTCACATCATTCCAGTTCCTCACATAAGTAGTTTTTTATTATATGTTGAGCATTGTGCATGTTATGTTGTTAAGTGTCTGGATTTTGTGGCCATCCTATAAACAGTGTTGAATTTTCTTCAGGTAATTAACTGATTTACTTGTGAATCAGCCTGAAACTTTTGAGGAGACTTAAAAGACTCTGTAGACTTTTAATTATTACTTCTTTTGTCTAGATGTTTATTTTTCTTTATGTGTATGGTAGCTGCCAAACCCAAAGTTGTAAGTAACTTCACCCCTACAAGATGTGAGTAAGTAACATATTTCTAGGAAAAAAAAATAACTACAGATTCCAGATCTTCTTGGTACTGGTGCCTCACAGCTGCATATCTGATTTGCTTGGATCCTTTCTGGTTCCTTCCTACTACTCTCTACACTATCCTTAGTTATCTGCCTTGCTTTCCTCTTTGATAGGTAAGTTCTTCTTGCTTTCAGTAGTCTTCAAAATATCGTATTATTTTGACCTATATTATCTTTATACATTTTAGACTTTTGATTTCTCAATGGCTTCATGGTTTGACATCTCTTTCCACTGTAAACTTTTGGATCCTATCAGGACCTAATGGCAGATTAGTAGTGAATATTCCCATTATCCTCCCAAAAACCAGGCAGAGAATGAGAAAAACAATATATCCCCCCTTTTTTTCCCCAAATGCCATTTATATTTTGGAAAATCAGATATAAATAAGTACATATATGTATACATATAAAAGTATATATATTTGTGTATGTATATATAGATATAGATAGATATATCTATATATATGTCTGTATATATAGAGAGAGACATAGATATATGTCTATAATATATATATATATATATATATATATATATATATATATATATATATATATGAAAAGGCTAATAGGGATTGATAGCATCATGTCAAAGAACATAGAAGTCTGTATAAAGAGGCTCTCATTGGCCAAATTTGGAGCAGAGGAATTTAAATAATAGTGACTGTAATTGAGTGACACATGTTGAGTAAATAAAAATTAATTGGTCCATAAGACTAAAGAAGAAAAAGCCAAAATAAGCAAAGAAAAAAATACACTACCAACTGAAACTCTTAAAAATATCCTAAGAAACTGATGTTCCTGATGCCTTTATTTTGTATATAAATTCGTACTGTTTGCTAAACAAAGTGACATACTTTTTGAATATTTTTTTCTAATATCTTTAGAATCTTAAAATTAGACTCTTAATCACTATCTGTAGGTTCTTTAAATTGATCTTTTATATTACAACAAAAAAACTAACACTTAAAAACAATCAGCCAATTCATTCATTGGGGTAAACTTGCATCTATTGACAAATTATGAATATAGCCTGTTTGTAATAGGCAATAAGTCTGAATATAAGACCATTATTACGCTTACTGTGATGTTTGAAATGTGTTACCATTTCAATAGGGTTATCAGAGATAGGCGGTAGTGAAAGTGCTGATACCGACTCAGAAAGAATTTTACTTTTAACCAAGTAGATAATTTATGCTCTGCTTTTCTCTTGAAATTGGCATTTTTTTTTTATAAGTGACAAGCCATAGAGGCATGCAATATTTATAGGAGTTTTCAACTGATATTATGAATATTTGTTTATCAAAGACAAATCTTTTAAAAGTTCAGTTGTTTCATTTAATTGTCAGTGTTAAACACTATGACTAGATTACCTTTTCATTTTTGTAGCTATTTATTCCTAAAATAGTAGCTCCCAAAATAATGAACTATTAAGTTACTGTATCAGTTTAATTTCAAGAAGCAAATTCTTGAAAGAAAATAGATATATCTATGTGTAAACAAAGTTCTCTACCAATATAAAATCTTATATGTCTTATTTTCTTTTTATTCTGTTATACTTGCTAATCTTTAAGCAAATTATAGATTTACTCTTTAATTTGTTCAATTAATCTTTCACATTATGAAATAACTCAGAGAAAAATGGCTAGTATGCAACTAAAAGGCTGGTTACATTAAAAGTCTTTGCTGCAGGGAAGAAAAAAAAGTTGCAATTCTTTAATTCTTCAGATATTTAGTAAAGCTATAAAATATATAAAACTGCTACAAAATACATTTTTTATTCCATGGAAGACTATTTTGAATTTTTCATTGCATTTTTATTATATTAACAAATTCCAGAATGCATTATATATTCTTTTTCCCAAATTAAATAAATAATGTAATGTCATTACCTTAAAGTGTCTTGTCCATGATTATTGAAACTTGGAACTTTTGTTCTATAGAATTACAAAGAAACAACATAGAACTACCAATTTCTATTATAATTTTATGTCATTTGTAGCATATTATCAAATTCAGTAGTATTTTAATTTCAATTTTTAATTAAGTTATAAGGTCTCTGTTCAATAATAAACACACAATTTTATTATAATAATTATATAAGTTGTAAAATATTCAGAAACTGAAAACATTGTCTCTAAGTAAAGACATCAGTACTAGGAATAATAATGCACTTACAATGCGAATGATAGATCTAAGTGTTTTAGCCCTTCAGAAGTAATAAAACTTGTTATTGGTATGAATAATACCTTGGATTTTTGCAAACAATTGAATAGGTATAAAGACTGAGGAAAAGAATCCATGATGATAGTGTAGATAATGAAAAAACAAACCAGACATTTTAAGGTGAAAAATAAACCTGTTTGTCACAAAAGGTTATACATGTAGAGAGATATATGTGAGGGGAGAAGCTGGCAAAAAGAATATTGCATTTAAAAAAACAGAATTCAATGAAAGTACGAAAGATCAGGAATGGTGGTGCACTAAGAGATTTGGGACTTATTTTGTAGGTAATAGGAAGCCATTAAACATTTTAAACAATATAAAACCAATATCTGATAGAATGTAGTAGATGGGGAAGCTTGAATGCAGAAATAATTGTAGTAGTTGAGGTATGTAATGGAAGTCTTGGCCTAGGGTAGAGATATCAAAAAATGAATAGAAAGGACAGGTAGAAGAAATTATGTGGTTGAATAGGGAGGGATGGACTTGGGCAGGAATGAATGAGGAGAAGAGAAATCAAAATGGCTTTCTATATTCTCAGAGGTAACTAGGAAATTGAAGAGACTATAAAAAAAAATATGCGCATGTCCTAAATAGAACCTGAAATCTTGCAATGCCCCCAGAAGCTTCATGTGAATATAATTGCTCTCAGTACGAAGTGTAGTCATAAAACTTTTGTGAAGAAATTATCTCTATCTCAAATAATATTGGCAAGTAAGTGAGGTTTTGGAGGTCTCATTGTACGTAATTTGTAGAATCTGTAGAAACACTTTAATATTCTTTTTCTTAATGATTTTATTTATTTATGCATGAGAGACACAGAGAGAGGCAGAGACATGGGCAGAGGGAGAAGCAGGCTCCATGCCGGGAGCCTGATGTGGGACTCGATCTCAGATCCTGGTTTCACGCCCTGAGCCAAAGGCAGATGCTCAACTGCTGAGCCCCCCAGGCGTCCCACACTTTAATATTCTTAGTGTTAAGTGATCTCCTCTTAACTACCTATCAAATGATTCTGGCATTCTGGGGTCTACCCCCCCCCCCCAACCTTTACCACTTTCAAAGAGCATTCACCTATTTATATCTCTGGGAGCCTACTCTTTTAAAACATATAAAGTAAAAAATCATTATGTTGTGTCTGTGGAAATCAGTGACAATGTACTTGCTGTTATTTTGGAGAAACATTCAAATTGTGATAGACGGATGTGGATGTTTATCTACTTATTTATTCATTCTCCTTTCCCCTGAAATGTGTTCCATCCCTACCTATTAGGGACACTCACACACATGGTTCTGGATGATCAATGAGTATATACTCTGAAGTCTGGTTCCCACGTTATAGTTGTTTGGTCCACATTGTTCGAGCATCTATCCCAAGCTTTGAGACTCAAATACATTTTCTAATTTTTTTTAGAACCCACAGAAGTTAGTTGTACTCCATCCAGTTGGCTACTGCAGTAAAAAATTAAATTTTGCATATTCTCATTGACTATATTTCCTTGTCATATGGAAAAAGCTGGAATACAGAAAGGAGAAGAATGAAGGCTGAAAGTAGAACCAGAGATCCAGATGAAGTGAGAGTCTGATATGTTCTAGTCTCTTTCTTCTTGTTATTTAGCTCCAGTGTTTAATTTGGATTCAATAAAATTATCTGATATTTTAAAATAATTAATTTGATTTATGTTTATGTAAAGCTAAAAATCTTAGCAGTTCCTTGAATATGGCAGACCATTTTGTATTTGTGACATTTAAGAAAATTAATTATTTGTTAAAAATGAGCATTTCTAAAGCCTTTATCCAGTTATTTAAAAATAACCTGAAATTTAAATCATGTTTACATAGTTGTAGAGGTTAGTTCCTATATCAGCATTCTAATTCTTTGACACTTAGAAAATCTAAGATACTTCTACAAACCAGATTATTGTATTATACAATATTTAATAACTAAACCAAAAGGAAATTTCCGTTTATTCAATTACTGATCACAAAATTTAAACTATAAATTTTTTTTAAACTTTAAAATTTTTAACACTTTGATAACACTTTCTGTGTGCCAAGTTCTCTTCTAAGTACTTTACAGATAGTAACTATTTAATCTTAGACATCATCTGGTGAAATTAGATGCTAATTTTTTATAATTCTATGCCTTTTATAAAGTAACTAAGGAATAAGGAGGCTAAATCATTTATTCAAAATCACAGAGCTTATAAATGGTAGAGCTGGGATTTGAACCAGGCTATAGTCTTCCCAAGTTATTGCTCTTAACCAAGTGCTATGTTGCTGCCATTAGAGTAACTAGCCCCAAATAAGTAAAACATAAAGATCAGTTACTCACAATATTTTGTAAAGCAGAGAAAAGAGTAAGCACAGGTGCCCTGAATGACTCAGCTAATTCCTGCTGGACTTACCACAGAGGTGAAT
Organism: Canis aureus; assembly: GCF_053574225.1. Classification (NCBI taxonomy): domain Eukaryota; kingdom Metazoa; phylum Chordata; class Mammalia; order Carnivora; family Canidae; genus Canis; species Canis aureus. The sequence goes on from NC_135618.1 coordinate 29,404,381, forward strand.
TCCCGCCTCCAAGGTAGATAATGTTAATCAGTCTGCTACAGATGGTATTTTGTATGTTCTTATATTCATATCTTTCTTCTGTTCCCTATAATAAGGAATTGAATTAATTTTGGTCACATTTATTTTAAAGAGACAAATATAAGTGATCTACTGTACTTCTTAACCCATATAGATACTGAGGGCCAGGGTTTCCATTATGAAAATATGGATACTCCAATATTTAATCTTTATTCTTGGCAGAGGTAAATTTTTTTTATCTGATATGGAGATATTTCACAAAGACAAAAAGCTAATCAAGTGACTTGAAATTTTATTTACTTCATTTGGAAGGCATTCTCAAATGTCTGACTGAGTCATGAAAATTGTGAGCCTCTTTTTTGTAGATGTAGTCTGGAGTAGTAACAGAATCATTTGCAATTTTACCAACCGAATCACCGATGGATGAATTGCTTAATGATTTCAGATTTGATGTTACTACCCTCCTACCACAGTCCTTTAGAAGAACTTGATCTATGGCAAAAGAAGTAATTAACAGAAGAATTAAAGTAGCAGAGGGTAGCCTTTCTTTTCTTCTTTGAGGGAAAACTAATTGAGATGTTGTTTGAGGACGAAAATAAGGTCTAAGGCATCTTTTGAGTTCTGTCAGAGTTTGATATAATTAACCAAGTAATTGGAAATAAATCATCTAGAATGTAATGAAAGAGTTAAAAAGATGGGCCATAAAAAGCATAGTGCATATACATGTTACTCTGAAATGTTTTATTTGAATTTAGCTCAAGACTAACAGAATTATATCGATTGGTCTTTCAAAATTGCCATATTTCAGATTTTCTTACAGCAAATATATTCCTTAAAATTAGAGTATATTAAAGTGTTTTTAGAGGGTATTAGAAATATCTTTTATATTTTCCTTTCTTCTAAATGGTATCTATTAGGTGTCTTATCTTTGGCTAACATAAGCCATAATCTTTACTTGCTCATGTTAAACGGTTGTGAATATGTTGTGACATATGGGGAAAAAGGGATTTTACAGATGGAATTAAGGTCTATTAAACTGACTTTACAATAGGGAGATTATCCTGGATTATTACATGGGTCTTTAAATACGAAAAAAAAAAGAATGCAGAAGAGTAGTCAGAGAGAGATGTGGTAAAAGAGTAGGAGACAGGCGAGCGAAAGTATGCGAAGGACTCAAGGCACTGTTGCTAGTTTTGAAGATTAAGGCTGCTGTGAGCCAAAAAATGCAGACAGTCTCTAGAAACTGAGAATGACCCTAGCCCACAGCCAGTCACAAGACAAAGACCTCAATCCTATAGCTTCATGGAACTAATTCTCCTGTCAACATACATGAATCTAGAAGTAAATTATCCCTGAGAGTTTTCAGCAAGGAATGCAGCCCTACATTGATTTGAGTCCAATGGGCTCCTTTTGAAATGTTTTTACTTAATGAATTATGAGATAATAAATTCATGTTGTTTAAAATTATTACGCTTGTGGTACTTTGTTATGGTATCAATAGAAACCTAATGCAATTGTCCACTTCATTTGTAGGCATTTTTTTTTTGAGGGAGGGGTAATTTATCTTCAGGAGAGCTTAGATGGAAATAAGCTTACATTTTCTGCGACTATTTTGTAAAATATAGAGATTATAGAGAGTATAAAGAGGCTTTAAAAATAATTTACATAGTTATTATTTTGTTGTGGTGAGAGAAGAGAAGAAATATTGAGGACAACTGGTAGATGCAGAAAAATTGCAAAAGAACAGAGAGATCAAATGAATGTAGCAGTCCTGTGTAAACTTTAAAGTGTTAGAGAATTGCCAAGAAATATTGCAGTACATCACAATTATATTACATCCATATAATTAGGCAACCATTTCACTATAAAACAACCCACATTTTCCATTGGAACATGAATTTATCAAGCAATGCATCATGGAATTTGTGTCTAGAAAAGACACGTGGAAAAGAGATGGTGTCTGATTTGAACTTACAACAATCTGAGTAAGTAGGTGTTCTCTTTACAGACCTATTGTATTGATGATGAAATTAAGAAAGAGAGTGCAAATGACTTCTCACTGTGATACAGCTATAGATACCAACCTGTAACTCAACCTGAGTCAAGAACTTAAATTTGAATTCGGGCTTTATATCTCAAAGTTGAATTCAGAAATTGAATTCAGATCTTATGTCTCAAAACATACATTTTAAATAAATACCATGGTATTGTACAATTCTATTGCCACTGCTCTTTTTTTTAAAGAAAATTTATTTATTTATTCATGACAGGCAGAGATAGAGAGAGAGAGAGACATTGGCAGAGGAAGAAGCAAGCTCCCTGTGGGGAGCCGGATGTGGGACTCAATCCCAGGACCCCGGGGTCACGCCCTGAGCCAAAGGCAGAAGCTCAACCACTGAGCCACCCAGGCATGCCTATCACTGGTACTCTGAAGGAGACTCTTGAAGCTGGGGTTGGCAGAAGGGACTATATACAAGATTATTATTTTATTTTTTCAATATTATTATTTTAATTTGAATTCAAAAGTTAAAAAAGGAAAATACTTTTATTATTGGCCATGAAGTTGCCAGGGAAAGAAATAATTTGATTAGACCTGTACGTGAATAACCTGGGTATCAAAAGTCTCAATTTCACATTGGACGTTGCCTTAATGAAATGTTTAAAATTAATTTAGCAAATAAATAGAACATCTTTTTTTTTTTGAACTTTCCTTTTTTAAGTTTTTATTTTAGTCTCTTGCATGTAGTTTCAACCATTACATGCAATAAATCTATCAAAAGGAAAAGGAAATATCAAAAGGTATCGATATGGACAATTTTGTTTTAAGAAAATTAACTTAGAAACTTTATTTTTGGTGTTCATTACTTTTCCTATAGGCATGCAATCAAATTTCTGGGAATTTGTATTATTTAATAATCATAATGAACATTTAGTCCATCATTGCTACTGATTATAAAGCTTTATTTGTTACAATAAATACCTTTTAAAGGACTCTGTAATCAAATATAATGATAGATGTATGATTATTGATTAGAATCTGGGATAAAATTTTAGTACCTTCTGATATCTACAGATTTTGATTTTTTTGATTTTTAATTTTTTTTTTATCTGAGTACAGTTGACAAACAGTGCTGCATTAGTTTCAGGAATCTAACATAGTAACTCAGCTTCTCTCTATGATATGCTATGCTCTCAAATGTAGTTGCTATCTTTTACCATATAGCACTGCTACAATATCATTGACTCTATTCTTTATGCTTTGATTTGCAGGACTTATTCATTCCATAACTGGAACCCTGTATCTCCCACTCCCCTTCACCCATTTTACCCATCTTCTCACCTCTGGCAACATCAGTTTGTTCTCTGTATTTATAGTCTAATTCTGCTTTTTGTTTCTTTGTATATTATGTTTTTAGATTCCACATATGAGTAGAACCATATGGTATTTTCCTTTGTAAGTCTGATTTATTTAACTTAACCTAATTCCCTCTAGGTCTCCATGTTGTTGCAAATAGCATTATCTCGTTCTTTCTTATGGCTGCGTAATGTTCCTCTGTGTGTGTGTGTGTGTGTGTGTGTGTTTTCCTTATCTATTCATCTGTCAGTGGATGCTGGGGTTGCTTAAGTATTGCAAATAATGTTGCAGTAAACATAGTGGTACATATATCTTTTCCAATTAGTGTTTTCATATTCTTTGAGTAAATACCTGGTAGTGGAATTATTGGATCATATGGTATTTTATTTTATTTTATTTTATTTTATTTTATTTTATTATTTTATTTTATTTTATTTATTTTATTTTATTTTATTTTAGATTTTATTTATTTATTCATGAGAGACACAGAGAGAGAGAGAGAGAGAGGCAGAGACACAGGCAGAGGGAGAAGCAGGCTCCATGCAGGGAGCCCGACGTGGGACTCGATCCTAGGTCTCTAGGATCACGCCCTGGGCTGCAGGTGGCACTAAACTGCTGAACCACCCTGGCTGCCCAGGTATTTTATTTTTAATTTTTTGAGGAACCTATTTTCTACAGGCTGTACCAATTTACATTCCTTTCAACAGTGCACAAGGGTTCCTTTTTCTTCACATACTTGTCTTTTTGATTTTAGTCATTCTGACAGACGTAAGGTGATATCTCATTGTGGTTTTGATTTGCATTTCCCTGATGATTAGGAGTGTTGAGCATCTTTTCATGTGTCTCTTGGCCATCTGTATTTCTTCTGTGGGGAAATATCTATTTAGGTCCTCTGCCCATTTTTAAATTTCATTGTTTTTGAGGTGTTGAGTTGTATAAGTTCTTTATATATTTTGGATATTAACTTAACCCTTATTAGATGTAATTCAGCATCAACTCCACCATAACATGTCTGTACTTTTCGTAGGGCATGGTGCCCTACCAAGTCTTCCTTTGGTATAACTTATTTAGTTGTGAGATTTGCTGAGTGCTCAGATCCCAAGCAACTCAGCCAAAATGTAGCTACTTCCCTAAAATGAATATAGAATGCCATCTCTTTGTCAGCTGAAAATTGTTCTGGTCATTTAGAAACCTTAAGCTACTAAATTTTTGTGTAAACTTGGTTTATATATTCTCATCCCCCGTCATGATAAAGATCAAGTTTTTCTCACATGCTGTCTTTGGATGTTCTTCATACAAAACCAAGAAATAAATTATTTGAATCACTGATTTAAGAAACCGGAACAAATTGCTCTTAGTTCTTTTATTTTAGGCTAAGCTGTATTATAGAAAGCAATAATTAAAAATGGCTGCTTATAAATGATCAAGTCTCCACTATTCTTAGAAAGAGAAAAATAATTCAAAACAGTATTTACTCCAAAAATCTTGTCTATTTGGATTTGGTATTCTTTTCTTTTGTGTGTGTTTACATTGGAAAATAATTATAGAAATCCAGTTCAAGATGACAGACTGAACATGTGGGTTTATTGTTTCTCCCTCTAGTGATTGTCTTAAGTATATAGGATGTGGATTTTTAAGGACGCTGTATAAGGTAAGAAGAACAGATATAGCAAAGGAAATGAGACTTCAATAAAAATGTGCAAGATAAAAGAGTATTAATGGTAGAAAACAGGAAAGAGGAAAAAAACTCTCAACCTTAAGGAGAGGAAACCAAAGAGATTCTCATTTTGACTGATGGAGTTCTTTCGCCTGTTAGAACTCCAACAGTGGGTTAATACAAGGGGATTAATTAAAGATCTGTATAGGGGATAGCCTGCTTTCTATTCCTCTCACATATTCCTGGCCCACAGAGCAAAGGAGCCCAATGATTACCCTGAGGACAAAAATAAACAAGATTGTTCTCTTAAACATCCAAGAAGCATCTTGGGAGTAGGAGGGAAGTTAGCGTGAGTGTTGGCAGAGCAATTAAAGCCTCCTCAGTTTAGCCTTCCATACCCCCACTCCTCCCCCACACCCCAGAATACAGTGGCCCACATTCTCACTCATACATGGAACTCCAGTTTTCCTATTTCCTTATTTTTTAAAAATGATTTTATGTTAATGGAATATTTTCTATATACAAAGCAATAAATACAGTACAGATAAATAAGAGACAACACATAATAATAGAAGCTAAATATACATAGTTACATACCTCACGGTATGCGCTTTTTCTCACTGACATCCTACCCCCTCTACCCTGAGGGTAATCACAATTTCAAATCTTGGTCTGTTATATTTCTGTTTTTCACAGTTGCGTTGGCCAAGAAAAGAGGAAGAACTGAAATAAAGCAAAAACGTTTATTTGAGGTCTTAGAAATTCAATTAGGGAAACAGATTTGGGGAGCAACCCAAATTGTGTCAAACTGAAGAGTAAAAGCCAGGGGTCTTTATTATCAATTTGTGAAGATATTGGGAAACTTAATTTGTTTTCCAAAAGTTATGATCAGAATATATAACTACATTTTATCATTCATTGGTTTTCTGTATACATTATGTCAGTTACTAAAAAACTATCTTTTACATAATGTCAGTTTTTATTAAGAATGTGAATGTAGCAGCGCCCGGGTGCCTCAGTCCATTAAGCATCCCACTCTCCATTTCTGCTCAGGTCATGATCTCAGGGTCATGGGACCTGGCCCTGGAGTCCAGCTCCATACTCAGTGGGGAGTCGGCTTGAAGATTCTCTCCCTGTGCCCCTGTCACCACTTGTACTTGCATTTGTGCATGTGTGCACTCTCTCTCTCTCTCCCTCTCCCCCACTCTAAAATCAATCAATCAATCAATCAATCAATCATTGGGGGGAAAAAAAAAGAAGAATGTGGATACAGTATTTGTTCAGTCATGTTTTTGTCCAGTTCAGTAGTTCAGTATAGTTCCTGTTTCAAAACAGGATGCAGTTTTAGCACCAAAATAGAGTCTGTCAAATTCAGAGGTTTTACATGGGGTCATAACTGTTATGCTACTTTGATAGTAAAACAAATGTATTTAAAAATTATTCTCAATTTTATGTAACTGGCATCATACTGCACATATTCTTTTGTTACTGCCTCCTTCACTCATCAATATTATACTTTTGAGACTTAGTTATACTGCTGTATGGTTCTATAATAATTCCTTTAATTTGAGTTATGGTATTCCATCACAGGAATCTGTTGTCAAATTGTCATTTACCTATGATAGACACTGGTATAATTTGAAGTCTTTGTTACTACAATACTGCTAATGAATGGTTCTGTATGAACCTCTTGGCATATTTTTGCAAGTACAAGATACATGAAATTACTAGCTCATGTGGAATGAGCACTGTCAACCGTGCTATATAATGTCAAAATGTCCTGATGTATGCTTCGTTCGCTTGTACTCAAATGTTAAATTAATATTTTGAAGCATAAATTATGTGTCAGTTACTATTCTAGGACTTACGAATAAATCAATGCACAGAACAAACAAAAAAATCCATGCCCTCATTGGATCTTACATTCTGTTGCCCAAGAGTAGTACCTAAAAGTTTCTGTAATTATGGGGGCACCTAGGTGGCTCAGTTGGTTAAACATCTAACTCTTGGTTTCGGCCTAGATCATGATCTCAGGGTCATGAGATCTTCTAGCATGGTGTCAGTCTCTGCGCTCAGCAGGGAGTCTGCTTGTTCCTCTCTCTCTCCCTCTGCCCTTCCACCCACTCATGCTCTCGCTCTCTTAAATAAATAAATAAATAAATAAATAAATAAATAAATAAATAAATAAAATCTTTCTGGAAAAGTTTCTGTTATTATGGAATTATCTATGTTTTTATGTTTTGCCATTCTGGCTGGTATAAAATAGTATTAAATTGTATGTTTTTAAAAATAGCTTTATTCAGAAATAACATGCATTAAAATTGCAAATATTTAAAGTGTGCAATTTTACCAAGATTTTACATAAATACACCCATGAAACCATCACCCCGAACAAGATTTCTGTCACTCCCTAAATTTTTATCATACACCTGTGTAGTCCCTTCAGGGATTTCTGATAATTTCACATGTGACAGTTGATAAGCTTCACTGTGTACTAATGTACATATCTTGGTAAAGTCATATAAATGGAATCATAAAATGTGTACTCTTTTCTGTCTGTTTTTCTTTCACTTGGAATAATTATTTTGAAATTTCTACATTCTATAGCATGTTTCAATATTTCATTACTTTATTGCTGAATAGTATTCTGTTGTATAGACATAACATTTCATTTATCTGTTCACTTATTGATGAACATTTTAATTGTAACCAGATTTTATCTATTTATGAGTAAAGTACTAGCACTGTTTAGAACCTTCAGCACAGTGTTGCATAGAAGGAGAGAGAACAGGCATTGCTGATTTGTTCTTAATTTTAAGAGGACAGAATTCAGTATTACACCATTAAATATGATAAAGCTAGGATTTTACTCCATGCCCTTTATCAGATGGAGGAAGTTCTCTTCTACCTCCATTTTTTGTTTGTTTGTTTTTATTTTGAGTTAGGGATAGATACTGAATTTTGTTAAATGTTTTTTCTGTGTTTATTGAGATGATCAAGAGTACTTCTTTTTGGTTTGTTAATAGAGTAAATAGAATTACACTGATTAATTTTCAAATGTTAAATCAACCTATATTCCTGGGATAAAATCCATTTAGCCAAGATATCCTTTTTTTATTTATTGCTTGATTCTGTATGTTAAAATTTATAGCAGTTTTTTTTTACATCAATGTTCATAAGGAATATTGCTCAGTACTTTTTTTCTTTTTTAATATCTTTGATTTTGGTATCTGAGCTCCAAGAATGACTTTGGAAGTATTTCCTCCTATGGATTTAGATTTAATAGTTTCTTAAATGTTTGGCAGGATTCATCAATAGAGCTGTCTGAGCCTTGTGTTTTCTTTGTGGGAAGGTTTTTGACTCTAAGTTCAAATTATTTAATAGATACAGAATTATCCATTTTGGCTGTTTCATCTTGAGTTTGCAGGATAGAATTTTAGAATGCCCATCCCCATCCCATAGTAATACCTGGGACTGTGAACATGATAAGATATCATGCCTGTGATTATGGTTATGTTATGTGGCGAAACAGAATTTGCAGATGCAATTAAGTTTACTTAATTAAGGTAACTTAAGACTTTGAGTTAATTAAAAGAGAGTGCAGACCTACACTAACCATATAATCCTTTTAAAGGCAGAAATTTTCTCCAGCTGGCAGTAGAAAGGAAAAGAAAAATCAGAGAGATTAAATAAAGCATGAATAGTATTCAAAGTGCTGCTGCTGAGTCAAAGAAGCAGGGGCCATCTACAAGGACCAGAAAGCAATCTGGAGAAGCTGAGAGCTATCCCCAGATGACAGCCAGAAAGAAAATGGTAGCCTCAGTCTTATGACTTAAGAAATTATAAATTTATTTTTTTTTAATTTTTATTTATTTATGATAGTCACAGAGAGATAGAGGTGGAGACATAGGCAGAGGGAGAAGCAGGCTCCATGCACCGGGAGTCCGACGTGGGATTCGATCCCAGGTCTCCAGGATCGCACCCTGGGCCAAAGGCAGGCGCCAAACCGCTGCGCCACCCAGGGATCCCGACTTAAGAAATTATATTATCCCAACAGCATAAGTTAACTTCAAAGTAGATTCTTCCCCAGAATCTCCATTTAAGCGCTCAGCCAGGTCAATACCTTGATTTGACTTTGTGAGAACCTGGTTAAGCTTGCCTCAATTTTTGACTTATAGAACTATGAGCTAATAAATGATAAGAAAATAAATTTGTGATAATTTATTATACAATAATAGAAAGCCAGTAAAGAGCACTTTGCTAGTCTGTGCCTTTCAAGGAATTTGTTGTTAAATGCATTGGCATAAATTTCTTCATCATATTTTCTTAATATTATTTTATATCTATAGGCATGGATATAAAATGATACTGATGATTATGTCTCCTATCTTTCCTGGTCTAGTTAGACATGGTAGATGGCCCCATTGATCTACACCTCCTGATATACACACCTTCATGTCATTTTACTCATTGAGTATGCGCTGAGCCTAATGACTTCTTTCTAATGGGGTGATGAGATGTCACCTCTAAGATGAGGTTACAAAATGACACTATCTTGTATCTTGCTGTCCCTTTCTTCCCATTTATCTCCTTCTCTCTTTCTTCTTTCCTTCTTTCTCCTTCACTTTTTGTTCCTCACTTTTCCTTGCTCTATCTGGCTTCTTCATATTTGAATAGCCCTTTGGAGAGGCCTGCATAGCAAGAAACTGATGTCTCTGGCCAATAGCCAGTGAAGTTCTGAGGCTTGCCAGTAACCATATAGGTGGACCTTAGAACCACATTCTGCACACAAGTCAAGCCTAAAGAAGCCTGAAGCTCCAGCCAACACTTAGATTGTAACCTTGTAAGTAACCCTGAGCAAGATGACCTTTGTTAGGCTATGCTTGGAATCTGACCCACAGAAACTATGTGATATTAAAAAAAAAAAAAAAAAAAGAAAAGAAAAAAAGTTTATTTTAAACCATTAAGTTTTGGAGAATTTGTATAGATAAGTAATATAGTTTTCTGGTATTGGGAGTAAACTTATATTCTAACAAATGCCTAAATAGGTGGGGTGACTTAAGAAACTGATAGTGAATAAAGGCTGGAAAGAGTTTCAGGGTAGTGAAATTGTCCTACTGAAAGACTCTTAGTAAAAATCTGGACCTTGAGAACCTTTGCAAGAAGTACTTAAAGGAAATGAGAAAAATGTTAGTAAAAAATGGAGGAAGTGACATACTTTTTATGGATTGGCAGAAGCTTATCAACAGTATTTACTTCAAAAATATGGAAAGTAGAGTGTCTAATGAATTGGGTGATATAGCTAAGGAGGTTTGCAGGTAAAGTGTTGAGGGTGCATTTGAGAGTTCTGAAAGCGAACCTCAGGTTTTATGATTTCTGAAAGGACTCATAAGACACAGAAAAAGCTGACATACTCATAGTTACCATTCATTTCAGTGAAAGGAGAAAGAGAAGAAGCATAAAAGCATAGGAAAGGCAGGGTCCAGGAGAAACCATGTAGAATCTTCCGTGTGTCTTCTCCCAGTGCTGTGGTATGGAAATGCTTAACTACATTTGCGGGCTAGAGAATGCCATCTAAGGAACCTTATCTAAACTTGAATCTGATTTAGATGTTGAGAATCTGGACTTCCAGCTGATGCTATATATAATAAGATGAGATTTAGGGGATATAAAGAAAGTGAATATATTTTGTATGAGGGAGGGATTGAATCATTTAAGGATATATGGAGAGAACTGTGGTAGACAATAGCCCTCAGTGATGGCTGGTATTCAGTCTTATTCAATCCCCTTCTCATATGTATGAGCTGAGCCTAATAACTTGATTCTAACAAAGAGAAAATGGTATAAGTGATGGGGTGTTATGTTAGAAACCCCAAAATATTCTGGCTTCCATCTTGCTCTCTTGCTCTCATGTTCTTTCTCCAAGCCCTTGATGAGAGAAAAAACAAGTATGATAAACATAATTCAGAAATACTAGGTGCTAGGGCACCTGGATACTCAGTCAGTTAAGTGTCTGCCTTCAGCTCAGTCATGATCTCAGGGTTTTGGGATTGAGCCCCAGGGTTGGGCTCTCTGCTCAGCAGGGAGTCTGCTTCTTCCTCTCCCTCTGACCCTCCCCCTACTTGTGCATGTTCTCTCTTTCTCTTTCTCTCTAATAAATAAATAGAATGTTAAAAAAAACCACTAGGTGCTACCAATTCCATTATACAGGGTTTCTCAAACTCAGCACTGTAGATATTTGAGACCAGATAGCTCTTGTCATTTGGAGATGTTCAGTACTTTGTAGTATGTTTAAAGCATCTCTGGACTTTATTCTTTAGGAGCCAGCAGTAACCTTCTAGTAGTAGCCACCAAAAATGGCTTTGGATTTTGCCAAATGTCCCCTGGCAGACAAAACAATGCTGGGTTAAAAACCATCATTTATTAAACATGCCAACAAACTAATTACAAAATGAACATAAAATAAAACAGAATAGCCAGATTTGTCCTAGAAAAAAATAAAAGTACAAAGGACAGGGATTCTTCTGTTTTTTCTTTTTTTTTTTTCTTTAATTTTTAAACAATCTCTACATGCCACATGGGGCTTGAATTCATGACTCCAAGATCAAGAATGGCATGTTCTACCGATTAAGCTACCTAGGCACCCTCTTCTGTTATCTTTTAAGATTTATTATAAGAGGAAGAAATTAAGACATTGTGGTATTAACACAGAAGTCATCCAATAATATAAAAGGTAAGAATTGGGATCCCTGGGTGGCGCAGCGGTTTAGCGCCTGCCTTTGGCCCAGGGCGCGATCCTGGAGACCCAGGATCGAATCCCACGTCGGGCTCTCGGTGCATGGAGCCTGCTTTTCCCTCTGCCTATGTCTCTGCCTCTCTCTCTCTCTCTCACTGTGTTCCTATCATAAATAATAAATAAAATAAAATAAAATAAAATAAAATAAAATAAAATAAAATAAAAATAAATAAAAGGTAAGAATTATCCTCATTTGGAGATCAGAAAACTGAGTTCCAGTGAAGTGATGTTCCCATGGTCTAGTAACAAGTTGATTTTATGAATGCTTGCCTTGGAAGATCATATTTTTTGATAATACACATGTGAACCACAGTCTTATTGGACTTAGCATAATTTTCTTAGCATTTAACTTTTTAGCGTTACATTTAGTATTTACTCTTTATCTTTATTTTTGTATTATTTTATTTGTTTTCATTTTTACTTTTACCCTTAGACCATCAATTGTCTAAACAGGGATTAACTCTTGAACAAATATTTTTTAAGAAAATCATTGGTTGGGCTAAAAGCTTCCTAGGAAGCAAGTTATTCTTGCCTGTTAGTTCCCATGATGGATTACTTCCCTGAGTTTTTATCCTGTAAGCATAAGGTTTCCAGTGTTAGTGACATTATCACCCTACCTCCTCAGTCCTGCTGCTGTTTATAGTGCCATTACTATTTTTTGTCTTTGTTATTAAAACTTGAGAATTATTATTTTCTGAATGTTCCCACAGCCTATTATATTCTGCTTGCCATCCAGCCTGGTCTCTCCTGGTGTCTGCAAAGCTGTTTTACCAATGCACAACTCCTATATGCAATGCTCCTCTCTGGAATTCACCAGTTTTAAGGTCTATGCTCTCCGTAGACTTGGACTTCCAGATACCTCCTAAATTCTAATCTATCACCCAGAGCTGCCTTGACCAAGCAAAAAGTCAAGAGAAACAGGGGCACTAGGGTGGCTCAATCAGTTAAGCATCGACTCTTGATTTTGACTCAGGTTCTGACCTCAGGGGCCTGAGACTGAGCTCCATCTTGGTTAAGATTCTCTTAAACTTGACATTCTTTCTCCCTCTCCCTTTGCCCCTCCCCCCTCTAAAAAAAGAAAGAGCGGGCTAGAGAGAAACAAGGATCTTTTGAAATACAAATCAAATTGACTAAATTTATGTCAAAACAGGTCCATATTGGGAAATAGGTATACAAAATAGTGAACTCTTTTACTTGCTTATCAAAACAGAGAGTCCTCAATTTTGAAATATGTTCTATCAGGTTAGTAGAGCTTTATTTAGTGTATTAGGAGTTACAGTTCACGAGGCTGCAGGCCTATGAAAGTGAATGTGTTGTATGATTACTGGGCAAGCTTTACAAACATTCAGTGTGATTTCTAGGATTCTAGGATTTAAATTTATTTTGAATTCCTAGTGGCATTATGCTTTGGTATGTGTATGCATGTGTTTCAGGGTACAATTGGAAATCATTACTTTAGTTGGACACAGTTAAAACCACATAAAATGAGCAAGGATTAAAATAAAAAGAAAATAACCTACTACATGTAAATGAGTATTGTTTCTTTTTGTGAAACTACTTTTTTACAACTCAGCATTCTAAAAATTAAGTGCTTTCATAAACGTTTTTTTTTTGCTTATGTCTATTAAAGTTGCCACTGATGCTGAAATTATGAATACTTATTGACATTGGCTAGGGTAATGGCAATGAACAGTCTTGCTGTGGTCCAATTAAGCTGGAAACCCTAGATACAGCTGAGATTAAGACTCTTGAAAATTACACTAGAAATAGAAATAAAATGACAAAGACCAAGAAAGAAGGAATTCACTGGAAAATAGAATAGCAAAGGGCATGTTATAATATAATGTATTCAATGTAGCAAGTCATTTTATACTTGAATTCCTCTTCCATTTATGCTGATTAGTTTTGAAATATAGTCTTTGAATAATAGCAAGTAGAATATTATATGACTAGCATAAAGACATTATACATTTTTAGTCAAGAGAGCAAAAGAGAGGAGAAAGAGAGAGCTCAATTGAAATAATAGAGAAGATCTGAGAATATTAAATTGCAGCTCTATCATTTCTCTTGGAAGTATACTAGTATCTAACAAATTATGATTGATATATATTGCTATATTCATATATATATAGCACTTAGGACACCTGGGTGGCTCAGTGGTTGAGCATCTGCCTTCGGCTCAGGGCATGATCCTGGGGTTCCAGGATCAAGTCCCACATCAAGTGCCCTGCGAGGAGCCTGCTTCTCCCTCTGCCTATGTCTCTACCTTCTCTCTGTGTCTCTCATGAATAAATAAATAACATTTTTAAAAGTATTGAAAATCTAGCAAAAGTCACATCGAAACAGAACAAAAACCTTAGTACTCTTAACATATTAGGGCAATTAATCAAATATGAAACATATTAGTTTCAAAGTATTTTTTATTTCACACACAGATTTAGATATCCTAATTTTATGCAAACAGCAATAAGAGATAATATTATTGAGTGATATCTATGTCAAGAATGCTGTAATCACTTTATGTGCGATATTGTATTCATTACTCACAACAGCCAGAAAAAGTGGATCATATTATTGTTCTCATTAAATAAAAAAGGAATTGGAGGAACAGAAAAGTAATCTATCCACCCAACATCACTGGGCTAACCAATGGTTCACTGGGATTAGGATTCTACTCCAGAATCTAAATGTGTAGCTGCCATTTAAATCACATTATCTTACCTTCCACTTAAATAACTTTTAAAATCTTTTAAAGATACATTTCTAGGGCAGCCCAGATGGCTCAGCAGTTTAGCACCTGCCTTCACCCCAGGGCGTGATCTTGGAGACCCGGGATCGAGTCCCACGTCAGGCTCCCTGCATGGAACCTGCTTCTCCCTCTGCCTGTGTCTCTGCCTCTCTCTCTCTCTCTCTCTCTGTGTGTGTGTCTCTCATAAATAAATAAATAAAATATTTTTTTCTTTTTTAAAAGATACACTTCTAAATATTTTGTGCACTATCATGTATTACTGTATGTATACACAATGTAACCTAACCATAACTTTATTATTGAATATTTAGGCTATTTTCAATTTGTTGTTGTTACAAATAGTTTTTTGACAAAAAACGTTGGGCAAAAATTTTGTCAGAATTTCATATTATATTTTAGGGTAAATTATTAAAAGTAGATTTAATGTGTGAAAGGGTATAAGCATGTTTAGGCTTCCCCCAGCAAACTATGTGATAGCCCATTTCTCAGCAGTTTTATCAGCACTTCAGTGCAATTTGAAGAAAGCTAAAGATCTTGTTTTCTGTTTTGCTGTGAGAAGATGTGGGGCTTTTCTCTGTTTCATAAATTTTCAATTGCCTAAGATAAACTTAGAAAAGACAAGTGAAGGACTCAATTAGGAGTATTTTCTACTTAGAGGAATGCCAGCTAGATAAAAAAAAATAATAATAATCTCTGATTTTCAGAGGACAGAGGTTCATGTTAATTGGAGATGATCCCATAACATTCATTACACTTTGATATATAGGGTGTGAGACTAACAAGGAAAATCAGTAATTAGGGAGGAAGAGACATGTTGCTTTAAGAAAGTGACTATGTCTGTGACACACTCATCCCTGGGGAAATGGTGACTGGATTATGCAGAAAGTAGTAACAGAAAAGATGTTAACAAGACAATCACAATGGGTAACTTTCGTGTTTCTTTAAGGGTTAGGATTTGCTGGTCTGCAATAAGCCAGGTTTGATTTTCTGTACCTCCCAGACTATTAAATTCAGAAAATTGATTGATCTAGATCCCTCTGCCACCCCCACAAAGGATTACTCAGGAATTTTAGGGCATGGATTGGAAGATACTGACTCTTGGCACATGTACTGGTGTTTGCGGCTATGAACTCATAAAGATTCAGTACATCTCTGAGACTGTTACAAATCATTATGCTATTTCCTCTTGAACAGTTTTCTCATTTTAAACCCCTTACAACCAGCACTTATTTTGAAGTAAAGTTGGACTAAACATAGAAATCAAGAAAGAGGAAAAGATAATGAAAATTAATTATGAAATATCTCATGTAGTAATATTTGTGAGAATGATTGCCACAGGTGGTAACTAGCCAAACCTTCTATTGAGGACTGTTTAGTGCCAATAACCACACCAAGTGCCTTTTGGAACTCACCTCATATAACCATTGGAGCAAGTTGGAAGAATTTACGCATATTACACAGCTAAAAAGAGATAGTACATGACTGACGACACCAAGTCATATGGGTACCAAGTGGCACAGTGGGTATTCAAACCAAATTTTTTAAAATTTCAAGTATCTTGATATTCAAACTTCCATGAGAGAAGTCATTTATAAAATTACTATCTATAAATGATTTTTGAAAGCTCATATACTTCGAAAATGCCTTGGGTATGGAATAAATGTATTTTGTTATGTAAATTTTTTTGAGAGAGAGCTGGTATAAATGTCCAATAGTTTGAATTCCCAAAGCTTTAAAGAAAAAGAAAACATTTTTTCAGTATTTTTTCCTTTGTTTAAATAATTTATATGTCCTCTTTATGTGCAACACTTTTTAAAATTAACTTTAGGCATCTGATTTTGAACATATTTCATTTTTGTTGTTTTTTAAAAAGTCATTTTCAAACCAAAGCAAATCGTTCTTTGCTCAATATCCATGTTATACATAGAAGACTTGTGATTTTACTAATAATCTTATTTATTTACATACACCTAAATCAATAATCAAATGATGGCTTATCTTACCCATTATTTTCCTTTTCCATATAGGGAATTGGGAGCCCTGGCAAAACTTCTTGTTTCTCCTTGAGAGTCCTTTCTTCCTTTGGTGTCATAAAGCCAAATAAGGAACCCTAAATTGAGTGTTTGACAGCCCAAACTTTATTCAATGGTCAAGAATTGGAGAAGCAAGAACGAAGTTCATGAATCACCTTCTTGTTTGGGTGTGTTTGGGTAGTTTTATGCCGTCTGGATATTAGAGGGAAGGATTATGCATAAACTTTCCTGAAAAGTCAGGCTCTTTTACACAATCTGGGCTCCACTTCTTGTTCTAGGTCAGAAGTGAGTCAAAATGTGTCAGCGTGGAGAATTTAGTGTGTTAATTAGGGTATAATGAGGCTAGGGCATACTCAAGGTTCCTTTGGGCAGGATATGGTAGACTGCTCCAGTTGCTGCTGGTTCTCTGTTTATCTCTTTTTTCTCTTTCTGTGGTTTATTTTCAACTAAAGCCAGCCAGTAAATTTCTCTGAGGTCAGGGAGGGTATGGGGACCTTAGGAAAACAGCTTTGGCACACTTATTTCTGTATTGTTCTTCAAAATGACTTCAAAATGACTGAAGTTGTCATATTTTACTGAAAATAGCAGAATATGAAGTTAAGAACTATATATTTTAATTTTCTTCTGATGTCTCCAAATTCTTTTATTTCTATATTTTAAAGACATTATTTATTCAGAGACACGCAGAGAGAGAGGCAGGGACACTGGCAGAGGGAGAATCAGGTTCCCGACAGGAATCCCACTGCGGGATTCAATCCCAGGACTCCGGGATCATATCCTGAGCCTAAGGCAGAAGCTCAACCACTGAACTACCCAGGCGTCCCTATCTCAGTATTTAGTATGTCAGTTCATCCTTCTGTTTACTTGATCAAACAGGTAATATCTATCTTTAATATTTTATACGTTACTTAAAATTTGATTTAAATATGACTATGCCTATACACCAAAACAATGACAGAAATAAGGGTTTTAATTACCAACATAGATTAGTTGTAAGTAGCTACATTGGTTAGTACATTGGTCTGTTACTTTAGTGAGTCAAGTTACATAATTCAACAAATGCCAGAATGTGATTATTTTTTTTGTAACGTAAAAACAGTCACAGATTTTAATTTGTATTAATACTCAATAAATACACTTTCTTTTCTTGGAAAGAGATATTCAAAAAGTATGTTTAACTACATTCAAAGTATCATAAACTATAGAGAAACTCCCCCTACTTAAGAGTTATATTTAATTTTATTTTTTTAATATAGTCATTGTGTGGGGATCCCTGGGTGGCTCAGCGGTTTAGCGCCACCTTCAGCCCAGGGCATGACCCTGGAGACCCGGAATCGAGTCCCGCGTTGGGCTCCCTGCATGGAGCCTGCTTCTCCCTCTGCCTGTGTCTCTGCTTCTCTCTCTCTCTCTCTCTCTCTCTCTCTGTCTTTCATGAATAAATAAATAAAATCTTTATAAAATCTTTAAATAAATAAATAAATAAATAGCCATTGTGTTTAAAGATGCCATTGCTTAGAATGATGTATTTAAATGAACTAGTAAATATTTAATTAAAGTTTATGGAATTGAATGTAATCTGACAAAATAGCATTGGTAGCTTTCCATTTCCTGCATTGATTTAAAGGGATATCTCATGGGTGTGTTTGAGGTAATCGCTGCTAGGTTATACATTTGCCTGAAAATCAAGTAAAAAAATACTATGAGAAGATGTAAAGGAAATTCTTTTGAAATTGTTTTCTGCCTGATTAGCTTAAATGGTCATCATGATCTAAAGTCTTTGACAAAAGTCCTGATCTCGAATCTTTGTGGAGCTGTTGATTTCACTCTCTATCTGCTATGAAGCATCCTTTTATTAATGAGATATATTGAATACACAGTGCAAGTCAGTACACTGTCATATCTAGAAAAAAATGCAGGCTGCTTAGAATTGTTTGAAATTATTTGTAATTTAAGTAAAGCAATGCACGAGTTCAATATTCCTAGCAGAATAGTTGCAAACTGACTTTTCATTAGTATCTCTATGTTTTCATATATTTGTATATTATACATATATTGAAATATACATAGTATGCAATATTTACATTATGTCAAAATTATTAGGCATAAATCTTTTAAATTTTATAGCCACCTCTATGAATGTGTGGCCATCTGTCTTTATTGCTCTAATCTAGTTTGAGATTGAACTATGTTTAAATAGGTGACATATCTCATCATATATAGTGAGTACAGCAGTTTGTGGTTTTTGGGTGCCATTTCTAAAATGTTCTTTATTCACTAGGCTTTATTTCTGTGTTGTGATATTTGAGTTTTCGAAAGAGAAATAGAACTGACAGGTTATATGGCTGTAATCTAGAGCTTTAACCAGGAAGAAATATACTCATAAATTATAAACAAGAATAGAAAGAGCATAGTCAGCACCTTCTTTGATTTGCTTTGTTCACTGTTAATTTTGGCAGACTAATAAGTGTTGTATCTATAGGATTTTAAAACCTCAAAACCATATGCCCAAACTTTTAATTTCTTATGACAGTAAGTGGAAAAATGAACCTAAAAAAAGTATTCTTTCTTATCTCTAGTAGATCAGGGTTTCTGTCTTTTCTTTTCTCCTCCTCCTCCTTCTTGAGACACTAATGAAATAATGAGGACATGGAGAGCATTCTGTGAAATGGTAAGCTTTAACACCTATCTGAATGTTGTTCTTTTTTACTTATTTCCAAATATGTATCTTTCCAGCTTCTCTTGCATGATTGCATCTCCAGCTTTCCTTTCAGGTGGCGTTGCATCTGTCTTTCCTACAGGAAATTTAAACCAAAGCATTTAGGTTCATGAACGGTTAGATAATATCAAATCAATAATTCAGATATACAACTAGTCATGTTTCACCATCAATTAATTTAAGTAAAATAAAAATATCACAGGTATTTTGTAGTATTTTGTGTAAAGCAGTGTGATAATAATTTCTGCTTTAGCCCCTGATGGTATATGAAAAGTGGAATTTACCTTTCCACTTACACAACTAGAAAAGAAGACAAAATATATGAAACTACAGTTGTTAGATATTGGACAGTAGACAGCTCAGGGCTTTGCCCACAGAGAGAAGAAGAACAACCAAGGTATGCTTATAATTACTCCAACTTTCTGTCTGGAAGTAGTCTTTAGCCAACAGTTCAGAAAAGGGGAGCTTAAACAAGTCTTGAGGCTCACTGAGTGGAAGAGATAGAAGCAAAGTTAGAGAAATCAAGCTGTGGAATAGAGTAGCAGAGAGGAAGATGTTGCTCAGAGAAGGATGGAGACTGGAAATGAGGGAGACCAGGTGAACTCTGGAGACCTGCATAGGGGTCCATTGGTCTATTGAACTGAATACTTTCTATGCAAATAGACACTAACCAGGAATGGGTAAAGAAATACCAGAAAGCAGTGGCCAAAAAATCTCAAGGCTGTCATAAACTGAGCATAGTTTGTTTTCCTCCTAGCCAGTTTGTAAAACATCTCATAACACCAGGGTCTCATGTATAATACTTAGGAGGCTATTATCCTAGTAGTGGAACTAAATAATCCCTTGAATGAATTTTCTCTGCACATACACTAATAAAGCTTAAAATTAATCCTGAAAAGGACCAGACTGATACCAAGTAATATAATTATGCCCCCTCCCCACCAAACCCCAACAATATTTAAAAGAATACAATATTAGGTGTTCAAAAAAAAAAAAAAAGCAAGAGAAGAAAGGCAAAGATGAACTGCAAAACAACCATAAAACAAATAACAAAATGGCAATAAGTACATATCATTCAATAATGACTTTGAATGTAAATGGACCAGATGCTCCAATCAAAACACATAGAGTGGTGGAATGGATTAAAAAGCAAGACCTATCTATATGCTGCCATCAGAAGACTCAGTTAGCCCTAACAACAAAAAGAGACAAAAAAGGGGCACTATGTAATACAAAGACAATAATACAACAAAAAGGTATAAACAATTGTAAATATTAATTCAGTCAACATAGGAGTATCCAAATACATAAAAAACTAACAACAAACATAAAGGAAGTAAGCAATAGTAATTAACGCCCCACTTATATCAATGGGTGAATCATCTATACAGAAAATCAACAGGGAAACAAAGGACGCATTGGACCAGATGGAACTAATGGATATATTCAGGACTTCCCATCCTACAATAGTGGAATACACACATTCTTTTCAAGTACACAAGGAACATTCTTCAGAATGCACCACATGTTAGGTCACAAAAAAAAGAAATTCACAAAGATTGAAATCATACCATGTATCTTTTCTGACCATAATGCTATGAAACAAGAAATGAACCACAAGAAAAAAATCTAGAAAGAACACAAATACTCAGAGGTTAAATAACATGCTACAAAGTAATGAATGGGCCAAATAAGAAATCAAAAAGGAAATTAAAAATGCATAGAGACAAATGAAAATGAAAAAAATGACCCTAAATCTTTGGAATGTAGCAATAGCTGTTCTAAGAGGGAAGTTTATGGCAAGAGCAGCCTACCTCAGGAAGCAAGAAAAATCTCAAATAGACAGTAGAACCTTATGCCTAAAAAATCTAGAGAAAGAAGAGTAAACACAATATCTAGTAGAAGGAAGGAAATAATAAAGATTAGAGCAGATTTAAATGAAAGAGTAAAAAAAGGAATAGAACAGATCAATGAACAGGAGTTGATTCTTTGAAAAGATCAACCAAATTGATAAGCCTTTAGCCAGACTCATTAAAAAAAAAAAAAAAAAAAGGAGTGAGAGGACTCAAAATCAGAAATCAGAGACAAGAAATAACAACTGACGTCATAGACATACAAAGGATTATAAGAGAATATCATGAAATTATACTTAACAGACTGGACAACCTAGAAGAAGTGGATAAATTCCTAGAAACATATAACTAACCATAACTGAATCAGGAAGAAATAGAATATTTGACAGACTGATTATCAGCAAGGAGATTGAATCAGTAATCAAAAAACTTCCAACAAACAAAAGTTCAGGACCAGATGGTGAATTTAAAGAAGAGTTAATACTTACAATTCTCCAACTATTACAAAGCATAAGAGAGGAAAACTTCCAAATTTATTCTATGAGGTCATCATTACCCTGATACTAAAACTAGGTAAAGACACTACAAAAAAGAGAACTATGGGCCAATATTTCTGATGAACATCAGTATAAAAATCTTCAAAAAATATTAACAAACCAAATCCAACACTACTTAAAAAATTAAAAAAAAAAATCATTCATCACAGTTAAATGAGATCCCCAGGAAGGATGTAGGGGTGGCTCAGTATTCACAAATCAATGAATACATCATATCAACAAGAGAAATGATAAAAAAAAAACCCATATGATTTTATCAATAGATGTGGAAAAGGCATTTGACAAAGTACAATATCCATGTATGATAAAAATCCTCAACAGAGTAGGGTTAGAAGGAATGTACCTCAATATAATAAAGGCCTTATATGAATAACTCACAGCTAACGTCATACTCCTGGTAAAAAACAGAGAACTTTTCTCCTAAGATCAGGAACAAGACAAGGATGTCCACTCTTCACCTAGTTCATTCAAAATGACAATGGAAATCCTAGCCACAGCATTCAGACAGCAAAAAGAACTGAAAGGCGTCCAAATTGGTAAGCAGAAGATAAAACTTTCACTATTTGCGTATACATACTATATATAGAAAACACTAAAGACTACCAACAAACTACTATAACTGATAAATGAATTCAGTAAGTTTTCAGGATACAAAATCAATGTGCAGAAATCTGCTGAATTTCTACACGCTAATAATTAAGTAGCAGAAAGAGACATTAAGAAAAAATCCTATTTACAATTGCACCAGAAATAATAACTTAGGAATAAACCTGCATTACCAAATGCAGTATTTAACCAAAGGATACAAAAATGCTGATTCAAAGGAGCATATGCACACAATATTTTTACCAGCATTATCAACAATAGCCAAATTACAGAAAGAACCCAAATATCATCCATCCGCTGATGAATGGATATATATATATATATCTCACATCCCATATATATATATATAACTCAGCCATAAAATGAATGAAATTTTGACATTTGCAATGACGTGAATGAAGCTAGAGTTTATTATGCTAAGCAGAATCAGTCAGACAAAGACAAATACCATATGATTTCATTCATATGTGGAATTTAAGAAGCAAAACAGATGAACATAGGAGAAGGGGGATAAACAGGAAGGAAACCATAAGAGACTTAACTATGAAAAACAAACTGAGGTTTGATGGAGACAGGTGGGCAGGGAACTGGCTAAATGGATGACGGGTATGAAGGAAGAAACTTGTGATGAGCACTAGGTGTTATATGTAAGTGATAAATCACTATATTCTATAGCTAAATATGTTATTACCCCATATAGAATTTAAATAAAAACTTGAAACAAAAAAAGGAGGTGAAAAACTTATACTCTGAAAACTGTAAAATATTGATGAAAGAAATTGAAGATGACACAAATGGAAAGATATTCTATGCTCATGGATTGAAACAACAAATATTGTTAAAATGTTCAGACTACCAAGGCAATCTACAGATTTAATATAATACCTATCAAAATGCCAAAAGCATTTTTCACAGACCGGGAACAAACAATCCTAAAATTTTTATAGAACTGCAAAAGACACTGAATAGCCAAAGGAATCTTGAAAAAGAAGAACGAAACTGGAGTTATCACAATCTCAGATTTCAATATATATTACAAAGCTGTAGTAATCAAAACAGTATGAAAGTGGCACAAGAATAGTCACATAGATCAATAGAACAGAATAGTGAGCCCAGAAATTAATCAATGAATTATATGGTCAAGTAATCTTTGACAAAGGAGGCAGAATATGCAAGGGGTAAAAGACAGTTTTTTTTAACGAATGGTAATGGGAAAATTGGACAGCTACTTGCAAAAGAATGAAACTATACCACTTTTCTTTCACCATTCAGAAACAATGAACTCAAAATGGAATTGAGACTTACATGTGAGACCTGAAACCATTAAAATCCTAAAAGGCAGCCCAAGTAGCAATTTTTCTTATACCAACCATAGCAACATTTTCCTAAATATGTCTCCTACAGCAAGGGAAATAAAAGTGAACTCTTAGAACTACATCAAAATAAACAGCTTCTACCTAGCATTGGAAGTAATCAACAAAACAAAGGAACCTATTCAATGGGAGAATATATTTGCAAACTACATATTCAATATGGTGTTAAGATCCAAAATATGTAAAGAATTTATATAACTCAACACCCCCCCCAAAAAATAAAACAAAATAAAAAATGGACAGAAGTCTACAGCAGACATTTCTCCCAAGAAAAGACATTCTCCCAAACATCAGACACAGAAGATGCCTAAGAAACACATGAAACGATGTTCAACATCACTCATCATCAGGGAAATGCAAACCAAAACCACAATGAAATATTACTTCACATTTGCCAGAATGACTAAAACCCAAAACATAAGAGACAACAAGTATTGGCAAGCATGAGAAGAAAAAGGGAACCCTTAATCACCATTGGTGGGAATACGAACTGGAGCAGCCACTGCAAAAAAAAAAAAAAAAAAAAAAAAAAAAAGGGCATGGAGGTTCCTCAACAAATTAAAAGAATTACTGTATAATACAGTATTTCTACTAATAGTATCTACCCAAAGAATACAAAAACACCAATTCAAGAAGATATAGGCCCTCCTATGTTTATTGCAACATCATTTACAGTCATCAAATAATAGAAGCAACTCAAGTGCCCATTGATGGGTGAATAAAGAAGAAGTGATACATGCACACACACACATATACACACACACACACACTCTGAATAGAATATTTCTCAGTCATGAAAAAGAAAGAGAATCTTGCCATTTGCAACAACATGGTTGGATTTAGAGAGTATGATGCTAAGTTAAATATGTCAGTCAGAGAAAGACAAATGCCATGTGGTTTCACTCATATATGGAATTTAAGAAACAAAACAGAGAAAAAAAGTGAACAGAGAAAAAACGAGAGGAACAAATAAACAGACTCTTACAGAGAAGATACTAGTGGTTACTAGAGAGGACATGGGAGTGAGAATAAGTGAACTAGGTGAAGGGAATTAAGGGTACACTTATCCTGACAAACACTGAGCCAAGTATAGAATCACTGTGCTATATGCCTGAAATTAATATAAAACAGTATGTTATATATATTGAAGTTTTAAAAAATGCATAGAGCAAAAAAATGCTAGATACAATTAAAGCAGATTAGATATGACACAAAAAGATCAGTGGACTTTAGGTATAGTAATAGAAACTATTCTATTAGAAACAAGTAAAAAATGGAGACTGAAAAAATGGACATCAGTGAATAGTGGCAATAGAATCAAAAACAGAGAAGCGCATTATGATAGGTATTGGGTTCTTCCTAAATGACAGATTCGGTGCAAAACAATGCACATGTATTATCTCACTTATCACTAGGATGTGGGTACTGCATTCGTCCATTTGTCCCAATTTTGTGTGAGGAAAGTATAAAATTACAATAAACAATGACATCAAGCAAATGTTTAATTATAAAATAAAACCTTTTATTTGTATGAGCCTTTATAATTTTCAAAGCTTTTATTTTCACTGAAGCTCACAATGGAACTAGACATTCAGCTGGATAATTATTATTAACTACAAGATGTTAAGTGTTTTATTTAAGGTAACATAATTAGCAGAACCAAAAAGAGAAATCAAACTTCCTAATGATTCTTTATCTGCTGTTCCATTTCTATGAATCCTGCTACAGTTACAGCAGGTCAAAAAGGAAGAAAGAAAATTTTGCCTGAAGTCAGGAAAGCCTCACAGATAAAGTTGGAAAGGGACCAGGTTTAAAAATACCAAACAGAATTTCACAGGCTGAAGAGGGAATATAAGGCACTAGAGGCAGAGAGAATATGACACAAAAGGCACAAGGAAGAAAGCTCTGCAGATCCATTTAAGAGGTAACAGGTAATAAACATTGGCTGAAGAGAGATTTCATGGAGGGACATGTTACAAGAAAGCCAGAAAAATAGCTTGAATCCAAATTACTAAAAAGTTCGAATGCCATAAAATTTCATATAGGAGCAGAGGCATTTAAATCTTAACTGTTTGAAATCTGTCTTTTAGGGTGTTTAGGCCACAGGAAAACCTGTAACCTTAGCAGTCATCCCAGCAATCACCCTGAACACCCAGAGGTCATTGAATTTAGGATGACTTTATTTGCATTTGATAGCTCTGATGATTATATAGAAGGAACCCAACTTTTTTTTTTTAATCTATAAACCAGAAAGAGTGGGAAATATGACACTGGCAGAAGAGACAAGTGTGAAGATTGAAGAGCTGAAGAGATGTGGGAGCATAACGGAATCAGTAGAGGGTGCATTAGCATCAGCGTTTATTAAACACTGGGGGAGGCTGTGAATGAGGGCTGTACCGGCTGCAGAATAGAGAAAATGTTGTAAAGGGACTGACGTTAGAAGAGATATGGTAAATATGGAGTGACCTACATTTCATCTCTTTTTCAATTCTTCATTGAACTATTAAATCAGAAATATAGAAGTGCCATTGAATGTCAGCTTTTTTGTCTCATAAAAATGCTAGAAAACTGTCCTTTCCCTTGTTTCTACTCAAACTCCACTAAGAAAATCTATATTTAGGCAAGATTCCTTTAGGCACAAGCAGTTCAATATTTTGAGTTATTCTTGCACCAATATGACTGCTAGGGGGCTACATGTATCAACCATGTTAACTTGATTCCTAGTATGATTACTTTCATTATAACTTGTACTGTAATTTTATGTCTGTGGGTATTATTTCCTGTAGCAACAGCTGTTAGGTAGACCCCTATTATCTTGTTCTCATGCTTTTCTAGAAAACCACTACCACTCAGTATTGAAATAATATAAGCCAATTTTCTTTACTTTTCCTTCTTATTCATTCTTCCATATAGGAGTGATTATCTGATTAGTAAGTTGGCAAATGTCTGCCATTTTTTGATATAAATTTTCCTTTTGGGCAGTCTAAGAGGAGTCCTCTTATGTAGTCTTCTATTCTTTTCTTTTACAGAGTAGTCTGTAAGTTTTCTTTCCTTGGATTTTCAAACTCAGTAGGCCAGGCTCTGCTTTTGCAGGAAATGTCTACAATTGTCTTGTTGTCCTTGCAGAGTCTGTGGGGGTAAGAAAATCACTCATAATGAATAGAGGAATATTATTCAAGGCATCTGATTCCATCTGAAGATTATTATCTTTCTTAACTTCCATTATAACTATGTACAATTTATGTAGCATTTGCTATAAAAATGTGGAGGATACTGTCATATCATTGAACCAAAATCTCCTATGTAAACTCTTCTTGAGATTCCTTTAGAATTATAATTATAATTAATTATAAGACATTAGTATAGAGTAATGCACAAACCTCAATGTAGAAAACAAAGGTAACATTGCTTAGGAAAATTGGGAAAAATTTCCTAGGAGCAAAGACATTTTACTTGATTAGTATAGGATGAGTAGAAGTTTTATAGGTGCAGGAAGTTGGGAAATGTATTTCTGACAGAAGGACTTATATAAAGAGAGGTAGATTTATTTATTGAAAGTGAGTGATGATTTGAGGACAATGCATATAATTTTAAGTTTCTATCTCGTAGAATGAGGTAATTTTTTTATAGAGACATGAGCTAAAAATGGTGTAAGGTTGTTGAATGAATGAATGAATGAATGAACAAATAAATAGATCAAACAGACCATATATGACCCACAAAGCCTAGAATATGTATATTTAATATTTATAGGAAAAGCTCATGAGCCCCCGATGTATGTATATGTAGTACTAATATATACCATAAAACTTAATAATATATATTACCTCATGTCAGATGTACAGAAATATGTTCCTCTGATAATGAAAAAATATTTAGATGTGGATCACATTTTCTTTAAGAAAATTTACCACAGATTCTTAAAATGGTCAGTTACCATTCATAACCCATGGTCAGATAAGTTTTAAGTGACCAGGAAGGATGGATTCAGGCTCAAGAAAGGAGCATGGGGGGCGCCTTGGGTGGCTCAGCGGTTGAGCATCCACCTTTGGCTCAGATCCTGATCCCAAGATCCAGGATTGAGTCCCACATTGGGCTCCTTGTGGGGAGCCTGCTTCTCCCTCTGCCTGTGTCTCTGCCTCTCTCTCTCTGTGTGTCTCTCATGAATAAATAAATAAAATCTTTTTTTTAAAAAGGAGCCTGGTTCTCAATGAGGAGCTTGTTTTTGTGGTATATAAATTTGATACTATTTTGAATGGTACTTCAGAGTTAAAGAACATTGGAGAAAGCCATTTGGAAAAAGACAGACTTGGCCTTTTATTCTCTACTTAAACCTATAAACACACACACACACACACACACACACACACACAGAGCTGTGCTACAAAGCAGAAATTCTGTACATCCTTCAGTCAACACGTTGAAAACCAAAATCACCATTTAAAAAATGGTTGACATACTTTTTAGAGATCAAGTCCTAGTTTCTGTTGTAGTTGCTACACTTTTTACCTCATGTACAATACCATTTTTAGCTGAACCGTTACGGAACGTTCCACTCGAGTGCCCAAGAATAACTAACAACTATAATGAAGACACTGAATCATAAAGTAAAAGCTATATTATGTTATTTGGATCCCCTTTAGGAAGGAAAGGAAATAGATAGTGGATTTTACCATGATTTCTCCTCAGCATCTCAAGGAGACATTAATGAAGGATTTTGCATTGCCAACATTTTACTTTATATTTTATTTGATTACTTAATTCACTTCTAGTCACCGGATACCAGGTCATTAATGAACTTTAGATTGGTGCCTCTCCTTTTTATAGCTGGAAGTAGACTCTTCTCTGAAATCCTTAAGCGTTTTACGTACATCTCTTCAATGGCATGTGTCAATTTAATCCTAGAATTTTAATAATTTATGCACGGGTCTTTGTTTTAGACTATCAGATACTTAAGGAAAAATCCTTTTGTATTTTATATATGTATTTAAATAGTAATTTGTTAATACATTATGTACATCAGATTATAGAAAAATCTTAGTTTTTCTTTACAGCTCTTAAATTATAACTGTAAATTATTTTACAGCTTTGTTTTGAGTCTTATAAAAATGTCTGTGTACAACATATATAGCAAGTGTGGGTTAAATTCAGATTTGAAAATTTCCAAATTTTACCCAATTACAACAGTCTATGTATTTAGCCCTATTTTAATATAATTGATAATATCCTTTTTCACAAGCATAAATGATGCTAAGCAATATTATATATTTAGACTCAAAATTCTATCAAAGGCTAGAACTTTCAATATGTATTAGAATTAAGTTTTTACCTTAACAAATATCTAACACCACAGGATTTATTTTAATAGACTAAGACATTTGCTCTTGTTTTAATGGCTCCGTGGAGTTTCATTCACTAATCACTGAGATACAAATTTTCTATTTAAAATGCACTAATTCAAAGCACCCATTCAACTCCTAAAAGAGTTTAATTTAAGGTGAGATTATTTCACCAAATTTGTTATCCATCATCATTATTTAATTTTCATATTTACACTCTTGTCTTACTATCCTTTCAATCTGTGGGATTCTTAAGGTAACAGAATTATAAGCCCCGAGTAAAGGCATTTACCATTTCTCATCTCTACAGATTCTCAGTATTGTGGAGCTACACACTTTTTCCTCTAATTCTTCATCCTTGGATATGTCTATCTAAAGTTAGAATTCTTTTGGAGGCTAGTGGGAGCACTGATTCTACTTGAGTTTCTTGTGAAAAGGCAGACTGTACAACCTCCAGAGATCTGTTTCTCAGACAAGGCTGCTTGTTTCCTACTCTCCTGACAAACCAGTAAATTGAGTGTTGGTACTCCCAGAGTAGTTCTCCTTTCCTTCAATATGATTGCTCATTAAGGTGTCATCCGTCATTAAAGGATCATGTCTATTGGTTAGAGTATGAATCATGAGACATTTTCTTCTTCTGTTGATGGATCAATATGACTACCAGGATTAAGGTCTTCACAACTACACAGCTTCTCCAGAGTACCAATAGCCTTGGAGCTGCTCATTGATTTGGACAATTTGGATTGTGAAGATGATGACTTAATTTGCAATTCTTAGAATTTCATGCTTCAGTTGTTAAAACTTAAAAATAATTGTAGAGCCTCTCCTCTCCCACCACAATTGAGGTTCCTTAATCCATATTTTGCAATTCCTTAGTTCCCAAATTCTGTGATTAAGCCAGAGGGATGTAGGGGTCTCTAATTCTATACCATAAGACTCATACTCTATCATATTTCCAGAAATGGTATTTTTAAAGGAAATACAAAGGGGAAAACCATCTGACTTGCAGACAAGTAGACATATTTTCAAGTGCCAGCTTTTCCCCTTATTAATTGATCTTGGATATCCCATTTAACTTCTCTTGAACCATTTCCTCATCAAGAAATTATGGTAATAATACTAAGTTATATATGAGAAAATTAAAAATTAATAAATATACCTTTTTTCCCATCTTAATTCTCTGAAATGTTCAAGTCTGTAATCTTAGACCCCATATAAGATCTGTCAGCATATCAGGATAGGTCTGCCTTCCAAATACATCCATTATTTGGTAACTTCTTATTATCTCCATCACTACCATCTTGATACAAAACTTACTGTGATAGCCTCAATATATTTTCCTGCTTCAGTTATTTCCTCATATATAGTCTATTCTCCAGATAGCAGACAATGATATTTTGTAAAATTTAAGTCAGGACATGTTACATCTCCTCTCAAAATCACTCAAAGGCTTCCTTTCTCACTTAGAACCAAATTCCTTAAATGACCCTTAAAGGCCTACATTTGCCCGCATTTCACTTCTCTGACCCTCCCTGATTATTCTATCTAAAATCAACACAGGGATATAATGTGCCCACTTTCATTAATATCTCTACCCCCCTTTCTTGCTTTATTTTTTTGTTCCCTAACATTTAGCACAATCTAGGAATCCATTATTGTGAACCACTTCAGATTTGCTCAAATGTTTTGTTTTTAACCCCTGCTCCTCACTTCAGCTTCCTTGATTATACTTCACAATAAATTATTTATATTTAAACTTCCATTTGAGGCTTTGTTTTGTTGGGAAACCCAGGCCAAAAGAGTCATACCCAAAATTGCCTAGATAGCTGAAACTTTGGAGATTAGTCACTAACTAATCCATCAGAGGGCAGAAAGAAACTTGCAAGTGTGAAGAGAGTACTGAAGAATCTTGAGGTGCACACCAGCTTCACATTTCTTATAATTCATACCTTTAATGGATTCAGATGAAGGAAAAATAAAAGATAAGACATTTTATTACATTGTGACTGTGATACTTAGGAATATAGAGACAAATGTTATAAAGATATTGGAAAGGCTTACATTGTGATCTCTGAAAAAAAGAAAATTATAGGTTCATGTAACCACCAACTGAAGACTAGCATGTCTCTATGGCAGTTTAAAGAAACCTTAATATCTTATAGTTTTCAAGACAGTACTGAAAATCAGGCCAGCTTCTAAGTATATAAGGAGGCAGAATTACAGAGAAGATGAATCTATTTCCTTGCCAGGTACACTTCTTACTCTGCTGCTGCTGCTTCTTAAGACCTTGATAGGAAGACTAAGATTCTGAGAACAAGATGGGGACGTTTTGGTGGATGATTCTATGGAACTTAAACCATTAAAATTTCAACTTTATATGTGTTGAAAAAAGTCCCCTATTCCTTCATAGAAGAAAGAAATATTCCCTTTCCTGTACACCCCTTAAGTACCTCAACTGAAGCTATGTCTTGCAGAGGTAATACTTGAACTCCTCAACCTTCACCCCCACCATCCCTCATTGTTCTAAGCCAGTCACCAAAATTATATTTTATCACAGCGATGGGAAAATGCAGTTTGTACTCCAGGATTAAGATTACTACATGTCAAATGAGTTACAGGGCCTGGCTATATATCAGCAGGAGAAGGTGAACTGTACAGAAATGATCCAGTTGGACCAAGAATGTAGGGCAGGCCATCAGGCTCTCTTGATAATTTTTTTTTTTTTTTTTTTTGATAATTTTTGAATTGGTGGCACTCACCCATGTCTTGGGATTCAATGTTCTGGAGATGACATCTGGAGCTGGTCTTAGCTTTGGTATATTGTCTCTTTTAAGCCTGATTATGGCTTTGAGTAAACAAAACAAAGACGCTAGGATTTCATACCATTGAATAAGAGTGGAAAACTTAGAAAGACAAACATTTAGATTAGATTCATTATAGAAGACTAGAGAACCACAACCAACTATTCTTTTGGAGGGCCCTGGTAACACTACCTTCTGTAAGACAGAATGCAATAAGTTGATGAGATATGTCATAACACCTTTAGCTCAGTAGTGATTGTCATCTGTAAGCTGGGATTGACTATGGGAGATTTGTTCATGCTACAGAGATTTCTAATATAAATGTGAATGATGTAATTTTTGAAAGGCAGAGACTGAATGGCAGCATTTAATTTCAAAGGTAATATGATTTGATTACTATAATAAGTAACAAAGTAGATTTGACAGTCAGACTTATTTGCCCCACAAAGATCTGAGGAGATGGAAAAATTGTAGCATTCTTACAATTGTAAGAATTGTAATTGTGCTTCAAAAATTGTAGCAAGATAAGACATGCTGGATTTATATTATAAAAAATATTGAAATATGGCTAGTAGAGTTATGCTATCTGCCTTTGAAATGGAAAATCAAAGTAATTTTCCTGTTTTTGAGACATGATTAATTTCACAAGCCTAGAGCTTAATGATTGAAAGAGAAGGAAGACCTGGCAATAACACTGTAAGCATTTGTGACAAACATTTCCTCAATCCTACCCCAAAGGAACTTGCACACTGGGCAAAGGGAGATTCTGAAACTTTATGAGAACTATTGGGTATCTTAGTTCAACTTAATACCAGGGAACACAAAAGTATCTTCAAGAACTTCTAGTAGGAGGGGATTAATGGAAAGCAGAGAACCAATGTATTTCTGGCCTGAGTCCATCTTGCAGTGAACACTGGGAAAGTGAAACAACTGTGTGGTGACTTCCACAGTTTCCAAATGTATAATTGGATAATGTATAATTGGGATAAATATCCTTAGCAGCTGGCAAATCTCACAGAGCTTTCTTGACTTTCTCTAATAAAAGCAATTAAGCAGGAAAAATCGTGGCAGTCATTGCTTCTCAGTCAGTCAGGATTGTAAATCAGAAGCCATATTACATCTTCACAGCATCAAGGACTTAAAGTAATTATGGAAAGTGGCCACCATGCTTCCATTCCTACATGTTTGGCCCCTCTAAAAATGGATAGATTGTGTTGGACTAATGGAAATTTAATTAGATGATAGTGTCTATGCTCACATTAGTATTTTTACTATATTAGATTAAACAATTTCTGGCACTCATTTGCTAATATTATTTTGTCAGTGCTTTTTTTACTAATTTCTACCATGAAGGGGAAGCTAAAACTATTTTCATTTACATGGAAAGGATAGCAGTGCACATTCATTCTCTTGCCTCAGGGGTCTCTGTGCAATATCTAGAGACCTTGATCACCCTGATAGTCCAGAGATCATAATGTTGGTTCAACATCATGTTAATTGGACCTATTTGTTTTTAAGGCAAGTAGTCTAGAAACCTTAGGAAGACACATGTATAAAAGCATGGCTCTTTTTTTCATTATATTTGTGAAGTTTATAGAAATCCAATGGCCTGGAACATCTCCTCTGAAGTATATTGAAGATTGTTGCAAGTCCTAGTGGGTTTCTTTGGATTTGGGGGGCTTCATACATTTATTTTCACTGTTCAACCTGTTACTGGTGACTCTGAAGGCTCCCAGTTTTTTTTTTTTTCTTTTTTCTCATTTTTAATTTTTTTTTTTATTGGTGTTCAATTTACTAACATACAGAATAACACCCAGTGCCCGTCACCCATTCACTCCCACCCCCCGCCCTCCTCCCCTTCTACCACCCTTAGTTCGTTTCCCAGAGTTAGCAGTCTTTACGTTCTGTCTCCCTTTCTGATATTTCCCACACATTTCTTCTCCCTTCCCTTATTTTCCCTTTCACTATTATTTATATTCCCCAAATGAATGAGAACATATAATGTTTGTCCTTCTCCGACTGACTTACTTCACTCAGCATAATACCCTCCAGTTCCATCCACGTTGAAGCAAATGGTGGGTATTTGTCATTTCTAATAGCTGAGTAATATTCCATTGTATACATAGACCACATCTTCTTTATCCATTCATCTTTCGTTGGACACCGAGGCTCCTTCCACAGTTTGGCTATCGTGGCCGTTGCTGCTAGAAACATCGGGGTGCAGGTGTCCCGGCGTTTCATTGCATTTGTATCTTTGGGGTAAATCCCCAACAGTGCAATTGCTGGGTCGTAGGGCAGGTATATTTTTAACTGTTTGAGGAACCTCCACACAGTTTTCCAGAGTGGCTGCACCAGGTCACACTCCCACCAACAGTGTAAGAGGGTTCCCTTTTCTCCGCATCCTCTCCAACATTTGTTGTTTCCTGCCTTGTTAATTTTCCCCATTCTCACTGGTGTGAGGTGGTATCTCATTGTAGTTTTGATTTGTATTTCCCTGATGGCAAGTGATGCAGAGCATTAAGGCTCCCAGTTTTAAGTGGGGCTGAGAGAAATAGCACTATAGTCATAGGTAATTTGGAATTGCTAGAGATATTCTTAGTGAATAAAATTCTTAGTGCATAAAAAATAGGACAGACCAAAAGACCTTGTGGGCTGGTTCTATTGGAAAGTTATAATTTAGTAGCAGTATCATGTGAAAAACTTGCTCCTGTCATGTTATTGGTTACTGTGAAGACTAAATACCTAACCATAAGATGCAAAATCACTATTTGATGGGAGCTGATATTTTTTGGTCCACTGTTTCATAAGATCAGGCAGGTGTAACAATAATGCATTTTGCAGTAGAAAAGATGTATTCAAGGTTGGGTCTCCAAAGGTTCAGAAACAACAAATAAATTAGATACAGGCAGCCTAGATTCCCACCAAAGACCTTTTACAGATCATACTTAAGGCCTCATGAGATATTTTTTATAAGCAGCTGATGAAAAACTCAGTCTAGTTCCTATATGAGAAAGCCTGATATGTAGATGCTACATCACAGCCCCTCTCTTGGGTGACCTAGAGGGTAGAGCTTTGGGCTTCATATTTTATCCTTAACTTTGTATGGAGGGGAAAAGTTCTAAATTATGCATGGATATTCACAGACTTCTGGGCAGAAGTGAATGGCTTGGCAGATTAGTCAGAGGTCTGGAAAGAATTAGATTAGAAGATCAGAGAGAAAAATTCTGGGAAGAAACACATGGGCGGACCTATGGGGCTTGGCAGAAAATGCTCGTTATCTTTGTGTCTCGAGCTAATGACCCCAAATGACAATCATCTACTACTGTGAAGCCTCTTAATAACCTGATGGAGAGGAAGAATTATCCTAAGGATGGCATTCAGTCTATCTCTTCAGTCACACAGTGTTGTTGTAAAGGGCCATAGTAGCAGGGCTATACCACCCTCTTTCACGGCTGAGCTAATAACTGCAATGATAAATGCCCAAACTTTAAGAGGTTAATTTTGAACCTTTTTGGCACCAATCCTCAAGAAGACCAGCTTGTCATTCAACATTTTACCCTAGAAGGAACAACAGTTACAAATTTGAGTATAGATTTTAAGTACAGTTTGCGTACAAATGTTGGGAGTAGGTAATCCCACAATGCTTTCTTTATTGTGACAAACTGAGAGTTTATAGAAGGCCTAAATTCCTGTATCAACACTTCCTTGCAAGAAGATCCCTGTTTTACAGCAAAGGATGTCTAAGAGTGAATTTATGGCAATGGAATTTGCAGATGTGACAGGTATTTCATCAATTACAGGTAGCTGGTTTAATATAACATGGAGTGTCCTGCTAAATACTGAAAGAGATTAAAGCCTGTGAAATTGGGGGCTGATATTCAGAATGTGGTGTGTATGTTGAAACAACCACCAACACATGGTATTGTGTTTCCAAATGCTGGAACATGTAGGTCAGGAACCAAGAGAGGGAAGTATTCCCACTGATCCTCTTTCACAATCTGTACTTTCCGTATACTTAAATTGGTGGCATTTTACGTTCTGATAGTCTCCTGATTCTTTGTGATGGACAGGATGCTTGTGTTCAAGGAAACACTATTTGTTCCATAGAACATTGATAGCATCACTTGTTCATGGTGGTCTTTTCATTCCAGCAGACCAGCAGGCAATGAAACGAATAATTCCAATTAAAATGAGGAACCGGGATTGCTGTTAAACAAGTGGAAGAGAAATAGACAGGAATGCAAGATATTCTCTTTAGAGTTTCTTGAGGATTTTGGGACTAGTGATAAATTTGAATGTACACATTACAGCAACCACAGGCTGACAAGGGCAACACAACAAAGAGCTCATACCTTTTGGGAATTTGGCTTCTACAACTCAGAGTAGCCAAGCTGATGGCTGAAGGTAAAAAAATAAAATCTAGAAGAATTTGCAAGGTATATCCAATGAATATTAAATATGATGTAAGGATCAGTGCCTCGGTTGTTGATTGTGGCTTATTTTAATAACCTTTCCTCAATACTTTGCAGAGATTTCAATGGACGATCCTCTGGATAGTAACTCTGTATTGGATTGGACGTAAGAGAGGAACAAGTGGAAGAATGTGGTGCAAGGGATGATTTGTACCAGATAACTCTTGTGCACAACTTTGCATCTGATTGTCTTCACTTGTTCCTTACTCCAGCCATGGCTGCTGTGAGTCGGTTCTGTACGTGCTCTTGAGAGCATCTCACAGCAGTCCTTTGCTGTACATAATGATTAGTTTTCTGCCCTTTACTACTGTCATACTCCGGGACAATACAGTAGTGACTGCCACAGTGTGGATACTATAAGAAGCTTCTTGGTATAAACATGCATGTTTGGGTAGTGCAAAGGGGTTAATGTCCTGTGGGGTTAAACTTTTACCAATGAAATACAGAAGCTTATGGATAAATGCCTCCCTCACCTTCCATCCTCTAATAGGAGATTCTATTATGAATTTCACAGGGCTTCTCAGGAGGACCTGTGGAATTCAGTAACCCCTTACAGCAGTTGCAAACTCAGTCACATCTTGTGATATAGGCTCTCCTTTGTTCTTGATTTGCTGCCAATGCTTCCTATATTATTCACTCCAAAATAAGTGCTTCCTCTATTAGTCACTCCAAAATAAGTGACTTTTATTTGAAACCTTATTTCTGATTTGATTTATTGCAAAATCATGTAATTTTAGAATGCACATTCTATAAAGACGGTAGTTTTGTCTGTTTCTTTTTTTTACTACTACATCTCTAGTACCTAGAGTGCCAATAAATATTTGTTAGGTCAGTGTTTTAGATGCTCTTGCTCCTCACAGACATCTTCAAATCACTCATTGCTATTGCCCAACTATTTCTCAGTTCCTGCATGACTTGCGAATGACAGCTTGCACATGAACTGCGCTTGGACAATTGGAGCCTTTTTACCCATAAGTACAAGAGAGCTGAAAGGTGTTTGGGATTCTACATTTTCTCCTCTGCCTCCAACTGGGACAGGCATAGATAGCGACCAACTAGCGTAGGGACATGAAAGCTCAACTGGTTTGCCTCAAGGCAGGACAAACTGTGAAGTGTAATTATGCTCCAGAACTCTCTGCATAATTAGGCATACATTGTGCCTGAAATATAACCCATACTTGTCTTCCCATCCTCTGTCTTACTTTGCCTGGTACCTGTTGGTTTCTTCTAGGAGCACTTCCTTAAAGGTCAGAAAATCTCAACTTGAAACAATGAAAAACATGCCAATAATATAGCAGATGCTCCATAACAGGTAATATGTTTTAAAATAACAAGTATGAATATTTATTATTACTATTTAATCAAATTATTAGTACCCTTTTTTTTTTTGAGAAATGAGAAACAAAAGCAAAACAGGCTTCTGCTTTCTTATATTTTTGTGACCCAAACTTTGAGTCCCAGAAATGTTCAGTTCTGAAAACTCACTTTTCAGATTATTCTCTGTGACTGTTTTAGTAACATGGGGAATCAGAAGATACGGATAACATAAATATAGTACTGGGCATTTCCCACACTTGGATTGTCATATGAATCAGCAGAGAGCTATCAAAAATACAAAATGTTCAAGCTCTACCTTTCAGAAATTCTGATCTATATTCTATAGATAGAAGATTCTATTCTATCTATATTCTGATTGTAGTTTTTTGGAAACTATTTTTAAAATTTTACCGATGTGATTTTAATGATCTGTTAGGCCTAGGAACCACATAATTTAGTCTCTTGAAATAGTAATCCTATCTTGTTCTTGAGAGCATTGCAGTTGATTTCATGAATAAGTTTTATTCTATTGTCCTGTATTGTCTGTTGCTGAGCCCTTTAGAGACCAGTCAGGATCAACCTCCAGCCCGAGTAACCAGTGTAAGATTATACAGTCTTCTAATTAGTGGAAACCAGTTGCAGTTAACAGTGTGATATTATATATATTATCTTATATTGAAATATTGTAAGGTATGATTCTTAGAAATAAAATTTTTGACTATTGTGAATACTCTTTTAATGTAAAAAATTATCATACCTGTGTAACAAACACTTCCTTATACATATGTATATTTTTTTCTTTTTGTTTGCACAGTCACTTCATTATCTGACTAGGATGAAATACAGAGAAATGAAAGCAAGTTTTACATTAGCAAAAGCTAATCGCAGAAGAAATTGTACTTACATAAGTGAGATAATCCATTTGAAAGAATATATATCTATATTTATAAAGAGATCTAGATATTTTGATAATTAGGTAATGGCATATAACCAAAATTATATGTATGTATAATTACAGACAAATGTGCAATATATATGTATCATACATATATATATGTATGATATATATATATATAATTTGTAATAACTCCTGTGAAAGAGTGGCCAAAATAATTATATTAGTCAAAGTAAAGATAAGAAGAAAATAATAGTTATTAAATTTGTTAATAACACATGATTTTACTGCCTTACGATTTATAAACTGTGCTCAAAAACTTTCTCATATTTTCTTCATACCAACTAAGAATTCCATATTACTAATAACTAATCAAAGGAAGGGATCCCTGGGTGGCGCAGCGGTTTGGCACCTGCCTTTGGCCCAGGGCGCGATCCTGGAGACCCGGGATCAAATCCCATATCAGGCTCCCGATGCATGGAGCCTGCTTCTCCCTCTGCCTGTGTCTCTGTGCCTCTCTCTCTCTCTCTGTGACTATCATAAGTAAATAAATAAAAATTAAAAAAAAATAATCAAAGGAAATGATTACTAAGTTAGAGACCCCTTGATAGAGGCCAGATATATATATTTTTTCATATACAATGATCATTTTTCAAGCATGCTTTTAAGTTGATATAATGCTTTCAAAATACATTCTTTCATTTGATTTTACAGTAATCCTTGGGGTTATATAAGATAAACTATATTTTATAAATTTAAGAAATACAAACTTGGAGAAAATTGACTTCAACAATGTCAATTAGGAAGAGAATAAGAGCCATGTAAAACAGTTTTTTAAACTTTGAATGGTAGTACCTATTCACGCTGTAATCCAGCACTCCTTTTTCCTGATAATAGTAAATTGTTCACATATAAATATAAATTTGGTTATATTTATGTATCCTTTTCAACATTATCTGACAGAGCGGAGACATTTATATGCATATGGCAAATTTAGTGAACTAAACTTTATTTCAGTATCATTACACAAATGTTTTCTTTAGGGTTATGATACTTTTCATGCCTATAAAGCAGTTATTTTTCATCTTTTTATTATGAAAAAATTCAAATGTACACAAAAATTGAAAGGAATTTGAAGTGAACATAATCTTGATTCTACAGTTAACATTTTACCATACTTCTATCCTATTCCTTTCTCCATTCCTCTGTTAATCCATCTTCCTCGAGTTAATTATGTTTAAAAAGTTTTTCTCTATGATTCTAATGTTTGTTTCATCTGTTACCAGTCTCTATTGCATTATTTTTTTTTTCTCTTAAGAATGGATTGTATTTTCTTATTTCTATGACATGTAATTCTGGATTTCTTCTTGGACATTGAAAATTCTTGACAGTAGAAAATTTAGATTGTTAGGTTCTGCCAAAGAGTAATTTTCTAAGCAGCATTCAACTTTGATAAACTAAACTACAGTCTCTGATTTAATTGTCTGCTTCAAGTCTGCTCTGTGCATGTGTGGTTCAAAGGTCAATCAGGTATTTGGCTATTAGCCTAATTTGAGCTTCTGTTTTCTAGTATCCTTTCTTCAAGGATTTGTATCCTCACTTTTTAGTGGCTGTGGTGCTTCAAACACTGTCCTCTGATTCTGCTAACCAGTATGACCTCTTGTTTTCCATCAGAGTTTTAGCTAATTTACATGCTGACTGGAGGGTTTACCATTTGGCTAAATGTGATAAAAATAGAAGTTCTCAAGCTCTGTTCTCTTCATCCAAGTCTCAACTTCTCTCCAGTCAGCTTGTATTTGTTCACCCTCTAGTGTATTCAGGTAGCTGTTGCATGTTTTGTGCTGTTTTGTCTTCTGAATATTCTGTCCAGACTTTGTAGTTATAAATTATTTGTTGCATGCTTGTTCTTTTTAGGAGTTAATTGGCCATACTAGGAGCAGAACTCACATGGCCACATTTTAACTTAATACATTTCCTTTTTTTTTTTTTTTTTTTTAGATTTTATTTATTTATTTGAGAGAGAGAGAGCATGAGTGGAGGCAGAGAGGGAGAAGCAGACTCCTCGCTGAGCAGGGAGCCTGACGTGGGGTTTGATCTCAAGTCCCTGGCATCATGATCTGAGCTGAAGGTAGACGCTTAACCGACTGAGCCACCCAAGCACCCCAAAATTTGGTACATTTCAATCCATAATCAAAAACCATTTTGCTTTTATAGGATTTCTTATAAATATTAATGATTTATTTAAGTCATGTAGCTTATTAAACATAAAAATTTATCTGTTTTTATTCCTATTTAAGGTGGGCTTTTTTTTTTTTCCATCCTCTATGTTCATGTGTTTTGTTTCTTAAATGCCAGAAAGGGGAACTGTTGGTAGGAATGCAAATTGGTGTAGCCACTCAGTAAAACAGTATGGAGTTTCCTCAAAAAGTTAAAAATAGAACTGCCCTATGACCCAGCAATTGTACTACTAGGTATTTATTTACTCAATGGATACAAACATACTGATTTGAAGGGATACATGCACACTGGTGTTTATAGCAGCATTATCAACAATAGCTGAATTATGGAAAGAGCCCCAATGTCCATCAAATGATGAACGAATAAAGAAGATGTAATATATATATTATATATATTATATACATATATATATGTGTATATATATATATATATTACATACACACACACACACAAAGGTGGACCTTTTTAATAA
This sequence comes from Canis aureus, assembly GCF_053574225.1. Lineage (NCBI taxonomy): Eukaryota > Metazoa > Chordata > Mammalia > Carnivora > Canidae > Canis > Canis aureus. Next base: position 29,445,628 of record NC_135618.1, read on the forward strand.
AACAAATTTGGCCCAAATTTATGATAATATAAAGGTACAATTGAGAGCCATTCTCGTATTTTATCTGCAGTCTATAAGAAATGACAAAGTATTCCCAGAAGGATAGGTAAAAGAAAGTGTTCAATTTATTCAATTGCACTGAGGTTTTGAGAATTTAAGGGAGATCATTCAGTAGGTCGCTGCAGTGATACTGGAAAACAGGATTCTTGACCTTAACCAAGTGATTTTTGCCTGTGCCACACTGTTTCTTGATGAAATAAATGACATTACTTTTCAGCAGTCATGAAATCTTTAATCAGGATGATCATTTAAAACGTTATAGTCATTTAGGTCAAAGAGGTCATTTATTGATTTGTTGACATTCAGATAACCTCACTCATTGCCATGAAACCCATTGATATTGTGGTTCTTATTTTGGTAATTGCCTTCTTTCCCACATTCAAAACACAACTAAACTGTAGGACAGTAGAAGTAATCGGTTAGACTGTTTCTTTTCAATATCCTTTATGCTAATACCTTCCAGGCAGAATAATAAAGTTACTGTGACATTTTTCTCTAAAGTTAAGCAACTTACTAAATCATACAGAACAAATGTATTTTAATCATTTCAATACGTGCTTATTTATTGTCTTTCACAGTATTTTATTTACATAATAGAAGTCCAATATTTTAACATAAAATATTTGAGTAATTATAAAACAATGAAAAAGGTCTGTGCTGGCACATCAGGTGACAGCATTTGTAGAGATTTTGTGAATAGAAATAAGCTTCATAGTAGAGCATTTCAGAAATGTGTCCTGATGGCTGTTTAAAAACTAGTTCACAGACATGTTTTCTGATGATTATGAATCTTGGGCACAGATTTATTTCAGCATATTCCAAATGGCAACAGCTACTCTGCACAAAACAATTTTTGTCCTGTCACCACTTCACTAATCAAATGTCAGTCCCTTCTCCAGATTCATGTCTGATGAACAAAGGCCCAAACAAATTACCGTTGCAAATGTCCATCATAGTGAGCATCTGCTTGTCTCAGTCCCATGAATGGTTAGCTTGGAGCAAAGCATGCCACTTCTGCTAAAAATCCAAGTGACATGAAGTTTAAAAAAAAATTATGTAAGATGACCTATTTGAGAATGATGATTTGCATATCCACATTTTAATGAAAACAGTGCTTGTAGTTTGTTTTTCAGTTCTCATGCTACTATTGAATGTTGCCATATGTGGCCACATTATCCCTTGGGGAAAAAATGTTGATTATGTACCAAGATTGCTTTCCTTTAAAATGTGGTTTGCTCTCTGACCTTGGAAATAGAAGTAGGTAACTTTAAACTTAGTTCATGCTTTGCCCGTAAGGATATTATGGCAGGAAGTAAGGTTTTGTGTATTAATGACAACTCTTTTCAATACTTATGTAAATTTGGGACTCAATTTTATTAAAAATCAACCATCTTACTATATGCAATAAGATATAGATATATGTATATATATATGAAAAATTTTTTAATGTTTATGCAAGACATTCAAACAATTTTTATGGAACACTAAAAATTTACATAGGCATGAGTAGATATTTTTATCTACATTGAATTTCTGGATGAAGCAAATAAAAGAATGGTTTTGAAAGACACTGATTTCTATATCAAACGCAAATCTCTTGTGTATCTCCTTGAATTGCTTAAAATCTAAAAATACTCTCTTTGAATATATAGATTTCTTGTAGATAAAATAAAAGCAACACAAAGTATAAGAAATGTTGTATCTTTTAAACATTGTGATGAAAGTGTTACAAAATAGTACTTGGGACCATTATTCATTTCTTGTGTAAGCTAATTAGCTACTTGGAAGTGGATGCATCTTTTCCTCTCAAATTCCTTGTTATTAACATCTGAGGAAATACAGAAAGAGTATTTCTATTTTGGTTTAAGAAATCAAGGCAGAGAACTCAGAAGCTAGGTCATGCTGTGCTGATGTCAAGCAATGTCAGATGTCTGAATTAATATATATTCTATTTCAAAACAATGTGAGTATAACAGTAAATAATAATAGACCTCTCTACTTTTATATTTCATAGTTGATGTGGAATTTGCTGCAAACCATAGTAATTCTGTAGAGAAAGCATTGTGCTCTTAAATCATATAAAATTTTCATTGCCTGTCTTGGCTAATATTTCTTTTGCTCTCAAAACACTATCAGCTTAAAAACAAGAAAAGAATTCTCTGCACATTTCTGCCACTGTTGAAATTGGACATGGACTCAATTTAGGGCTATAATCTCCCATATTCCAGAATAATTCCTTACATAACTGTAATTGGAAGAGGTGAAATACGCAAAGAAAATCATTAAAAGGGACCATCTTTCAGACTATAATTAAATAGATTGGCTGTGAAGAATAAATTAAGAGCAAAGGAAATTAAAATCAGTATAATATAGGGGAGACACAACAGAATGCAAACTATGCAATCAAAAGGATAAATACACTTGACCCTTTTGTTAAATTGATAAATATGTATTTTTCTCAGTGATTTGCCCTTGGACCATTTCAACATGAAGAGGAGTGACTAGCTATTTTAGTTATTTTATATAGAAGGAGATTGAAGAAGATTGTTTTACGGACAATCTTTGTAAGTTTCCTCATGGTAGAATGGCTACAAGAACTCTGGGTTATTGTAAATGTTTCTTTTAGGCTGGAAATTGGTTAATCTTTGTTATGGCAAGCTTCATTCTTGAATGCCTAACCTACTCTAAGGAAGGAAATAGGAACAGAAACAAAGTCTTAAAGACATTTCTTATAGTATACTTTTCTATAGCCTCAATCAAGGATTTTATTTTGTATATAAAAATATTTTGTTTTAGATTATTAGTCTATCCAGCCACATACTTTATCTTTTGCAATAAATCCAACATATTTTTCATAAGAATATTTAGTTTGTTTAATCCACTCATGTTGTCACCTTTAGAAGTAGTATCTGTAAAGTTTCCAACCTCAATTGGTAGGTGCTGGAATTATAATCTATAAATTGGCCCAAGCCCTATACTTCTTTTGTGTAATGCAGTAAATCCTGGCAATAGTACTAATTTTATTAATTATTTTAGGAAGTCATTTTATTAAAATAGATCAGCAACCATATGACAAGTGTTTCTCTTGTCTTCCAACAAAATTGATAAAGGACTTATATCTCACTTTCTTACATTATCATAAAGAGATATTTCTGGGTTAATAAATTTTGGGATTGATTTATAAATCCATGTAACCTTTCCCTTATCATAAATTTATATAAAATTTCATGTAACAGAGGTATAACATAACTATCTCCAGCATGATTGTAAATGCTATTCTATTAAATTATTTCTGTAGTAATGTCATAGAGCAGGTCTGTAAACATGTGATACAAGTCAATTCAAAATGTTAGCAATTATGGAAACAATTTCAGCTTCATTGTATGGATATATATGGATTAAGGTAATATAGACACATATTTGGGGGAAGAATCTTCTCTATTTCTCATAGCATGAAGTCCATCAATTGGATTTGTCAGAGAAAACTTATTTATGTACATCATTATATGACTCATTATTTCTTACTCATCAGCCAGTGTCACAAAAAACCTAATCACATTGATCAAAAGCACTGATAAGCCCTTAAACATCCTTTTAGGGTGCTGATTCTGAGCACCAAGTATCACAAAGATGATTTTATCTATCACCATACAAAATATTTCTTGTTATATGAAGTTTTGTAAGTTTTAATTCAAAGAAAAAGTATATACCTATCTTCCAAGAAGTGTGGTATACACCAGAGTTGTATTATTGTACTTTCAAACTACATCAGGTCAAAAACATGAGAGACACAGAGAGAGAGAGGCAGAGACACAGGCAGAGGGAGAGGCAGGCTCCTTGCAGGGAGCCTGATGCCGGACTCGATCCCGGATCCCAGGATCACACCCTGAGCTGAAGGCAGATACTCAACCACTCAGCCACCCAGGCATCCCAATCAGGTCAAATTTTGGATAAATATTGAATGTATGCTTTTAGATTAAGCTAGTTCATTTATTATAGATTAATAGTCAACATGATTCTGACTATTGGATGTGTCCACCTAATGCCTCAGAAGACTAGTGAAGACTCTTAGAGTGAAATCATTTTTTTTTAGAGTGAAATCATTTGTAATAGCTATAAAAAACTCATTTAATTTATATTCATATGATAAGAGTCAATACACAACAGTGTTATTTATATTAAAGGCATGTCATCACCAAATGTGTAAAGCTGTTTTGGTATTTATTGCTTGTCTCTCTATATTGAAGTTCTTTATTTTTAAAATACTATGGAGACTATCTGAGGAGAGTTCCTCTTGCTTTCTTTAGACACTTTCAACAGGATATGCATATGACCCATATAATGATACTTAAGAGGAATAGCTCAGGAATATCACATTTCAGTATCATTAAAAACCTTTCTCATTAATTCAATTTTCTTTTGTAAAAATGTTCCCACTACTGCAATTTGGCCTTTCGGATTTATGAGCTATTTTTATATGAGTATTGTCTTAAAAGATGAAGTACCTTGATCAATTGCCAGGTAACTCTTCCAGTATCCTTTCAATACCCTGTTAATCTAGCACGTTAAATTATTTTTAATTAAGCCATCATATTACCATGAATCTCTCTTTTTTATGAAATGAAGAGCATTTTGTGATATTTTCTAAATGGACAGACATAAGAATGTATTTAGGGAAGAGATTCCTGCAGAAACTGCTATCAATTTAGAACAAAACCAAAAATACATATACAAAGAAAGAATGAGCTATTTTCATACTTTAGAAGTGCAGCCTCCAATTTCTAAAAGGTTCTACATGATGGTCTTTACTAATGACTGCAAATGTAATTTCATTGGGCTCAGCCAAAGCAGAAACTTCTTTAAGAATTATGTTCTAAATTCAGTTTAGAGAAAAGGGATAAGATATATTTTTAAATTTTAGTTGGTATGTTATTACTCCCTGTTTAAAAAAAAAAAAAAAAAAAAGCAAAACAAAGCAAGCCAAATAATCAAGCAAAAAACTCTCGACTTGGTGATTTGTGATTCATAAGACAATTCTTACCGCTATGAAATTACCACTGAAAAATTTTAAATTAAGAAAATAAAATAAAGTATTGGGGTTCCCTAAGTAGAAAAGTATGCAATATTAAGTTATGAAATTCAGAAAAAAAAACAAAAGAAAAAATGACAGTTGTGCTTTGTTCATTATATGGAGCACCCCCGTTCTTTGAGAAAATGATAGTAAGACTAATAGTGTGGGAGAGAAAAAGACTGAAAACACTAACAATTTTTCAACAAAACTAAGTTTTGCAATTTTCTCAGGTACCAAAAGACTATGAATATATAAAAAATATTGTCCGCGATTTGAAAATAAGACACAAAAAGGTAGACAGCATACCTTCAATTACCATATGTGAGCAAAGGCTATAAAGGGATAGTCTGGAAAAAGTACTCAGTTAATTTCTTCATTATTATTGATCATAAGTCTCATATGTAGTGGATTTACTTGTTAACTTGTAGATTTTTGTCCACTGAGATGCAAATAACTTCTGCCCAGTGTTATAGATAACTTCAAATATTTATGGAACCATTTTTAAATACATTAAACCTATTACAACATCTTCTTGTTTTCCTCATTAATTAAGTTAAAGCTAATAGACTAAGAGCAAAGCAGAAAAATAAATGTATTTTTCTTATTAAATAGAGAATATTTTGAGTAGAATATTGATGTATTCAGTATAATCTCATGAAAAATTATCTTCCAAACCCAGACTGATTCCATATGGCTCATCTGAAAAAGAAAAAGAAAGAGAAACATAAATTTAAGTGTTTAATTCAAGAAATTCTTGAATGCTACAGATATTTTCTATTTCTCATTTGTTTCCTTGGAAGAGTTATGTTCTAAGAATTCTTTCAATAAGCATTAATATGTTTATACAAGGACATATCTCCAGGAAAGGGTTTGGAATTCAAAACCATTTAAGGAAGTAGTTCATTGTACTTAAGAGTATTTGAACATGAAGTAAAGCCCATTTATTTTTTGGTCTATAGAATGAAGATGATATGCATAATAATTTAATAGCGAGAACTTTAGAAACACATTTTATTATATTCCAAAATGAGTAACTTTACAAATGATTATGATTGATTTTACATGATTTCTAACATTATCAAATTTACTTGGCTTTAAATATAGTCAAATACCAAAAGTCAAAACTAAAAGACAACCTACAGAATGGGAGAAGATATTTGCAAATGACGTATCAGATAAAGGGCTAGTTTCCAAGATCTATAAAGAACTTATTAAACTCAACACCAAACAAACAAACAATCCAATCATGAAATGGGCAAAAGACATGAAGAGAAATCTCACAGAGGAAGACATAGACATGGCCAACAAGCACATGAGAAAATGCTCTGCATCACTGGCCACCAGGGAAATACAAATCAAAACCACAATGAGATACCACCTCTCACACCAGTGAGAATGGGGAAAATTAACAAGGCAGGAGACCACAAATGTTGGAGGGATGCGGAGAAAAGGGAACCCTCTTACACTGTTGGTGGGAATGTGAACTGGTGCAGCCACTCTGGAAAACTGTGTGGAGGTTCCTCAAAGAGTTAAAAATAGACCTGCCCTACGACCCAGCAATTGCACTGTTGGGGATTTAGCCCAAAGATACAGATGCAATGAAACGCTGGGACACTGCACCCCCATGTTTCTAGCAGCAAAGTCCACAATAGCCAAACTGTGGAAGGAGCCTCGGTGTCCATCAAAAGATGAATGGATAAAGAAGATGTGGTTTATGTATACAATGAAATATTACTCAGCCATTAGAAACGACAAATACCCACCATTTGCTTCAACGTGGATGGAACTGAAGGGTATTATGCTGAGTGAAGTAAGTCAGTCGGAGAAGGACAAACATTAAATGTTCTCATTCATTTGGGGAATATAAATGATAGTGAAAGGGAATATAAGGGAAGGGAGAAGAAATATGTGGGAAAACCAGAAAGGGAGACAGAACATAAAGACTCCTAACTCTGGGAAACGAACTAGGGGTGATGGAAGGGGAGGAGGGCAGGGGGTGGGGGGGTGGGGGTGAATGGGTGATGGGCACTGAAGGCGGCACTTGAAGGGCAGGATGAGCACTGGGTGTTATTCTGTATGTTGATAAATTGAATACCAATAACAAATAAATTTATTAAAAATAAATAAATAAATAAATAAATAAATAAATAAATAAATAAATAAAAACAAACTTGCTCTATTCTAAGGGGAAATCCTTTAGGTGTAGAAAACATGATTTTAAAATATCAGTCCAAAAAGGCCACTAGTAAAATAATGTCCACAGTGACAAATGATGAGAATGTATTTTTGAAATAGCATTTTAATTTTTATCCAAGAAAAAAAAAAGAATTTATTTTTCTAAGAATGCTCTGTTATTCCGAGGGGAGGTTTTTTTTCTTTCTTTCTTTCTTTCTTTCTTTCTTTCTTTCTTTCTTTCTTTCTTTCTTTCTTTCTTTCTTTCTTCTTTCTTTTTTTTTTAAACAACCTACCTAAAATGGCTTTCAACTGAACCCAAAGTGACAGAAGTCTTAATCACTGGAGCTTCACTTGACTGTTTCATTAAAATTCACTTTCCAGAAAGCAAAGCCATTAAAATGCAGCGGCTTTTTTTTTTTTTTTTTTTTTTAAGTTCAGTTAGAGGTGTATCTGCAAAGAAGTATGGCCATTGTAACTCTTGGTCTAATCATTTGTAACATTGAATGAACCAGGAATTTGAAAATAAACTTAATGTTTTAGTCAAAAGATTTAAAAAATAATTTTTGTTAAAGGTAAAAATTATTGAGATGGAAGTTCCCTGGTGAAAAGAAATGCCTTTTAAGACCAGTTATTTTTCTTAAGTGTCTCTATGGTAAAAGTCTACTTATTATTCAAAGTTCATGTCAAATGCTATTTCTTTTTTCTTTTTTTTTTTAAGATTTTATTTATTTATTTATAAGAGACACAGAGACAAAGAGAGAGGCAGAGACACAGGCAGAGGGAGAAGCAGGCTCCATGCAGGGAGCCCGATGTAGGACTGGATCCCCGGACCCCAGGATCACGTCCTGGGCAAAGGCAGGAGCTCAACCACTGAGCCACCCAGGCGTCCCTCAAATGCTATTTTTCAAATATATTTCTAATTTCTTTCCCTTAAAATAGAAGGAAAAAAAAACATACCATGGACATTTCTATAATGAAATGCTTTCCAGCAGTTATGAATTAACATGCTAGGACTACATGAATGAACATGAGTAAACTGTACAATCATAAAGTGAATTAAGTAAGGCAAGGTGCACATTTAATCCTCACAACAATGCTTTTTATCCTCATTTTACAGATCAGACCGTTGAGGCTTAGAATATGTGATTTTTCCAATGTAATGTCAGTTCAAGGGGTGGAATATTAAAACACAAGCAAAAATACAGGAACATATCTTTATAATCTTTTGGAAATATGCTTATTTTATTGGAGCTAGAGAAGAACTTCTTTAAAAACATAAATGTAGAACAGGAGAAATGAAAGAAAAACAAAAATTGAAAAGCTATTCAGGGATCCCTGGGTGGCTCAAGCACTTTAGCGTGGCCTTCAGCCCAGGGCATGATCCTGGGGTCCCAGGATCAAGTCCCACAACAGGCTCCCTGTATGGAGCCTGCTTCTCCCTCTGCCTGTGTCCTTGCCTCTCTCTCTCTGTGTGTCTCTCTATGTCTCTCATGAATAAATAAATAAAATTTTTAAAAAAATGAAAAGTTATTCAGTCTTCCTAATAAACAATGGAATATATATGAAAGATGAAAGTAGTAGGACACTACTTACCAACCATTAAATTTACAGAAATTCTTAAGGCTTATAATATCTAGTGTTGGCTTACAAGTAGGAACAGGAACTCCAAAGCAGCGCTAGAGTGAGAAGCAACTTTCACAACTACTTTAAAAAGTAATTGGATCACATCTAGTTAAGATGAAGCTTATCTACTCTGTGACACAGAAAGTCTGTTTCTTTTTTTTTTTTTTTTTTTTTTAATGAGAGAAATTCTTGCATTTATGGCCTTTGGATCACATCTAGTGAAGATGAAGCTTATCCACTCTGTGACACAGAAAGTCTGTTTTTTTTTCTTTTTTTTTCTTTTTTTTTAATGAGAGAAATTCTTGCATTTATGGCCTAGATGATGAGCAAAACCAGATAATTTCTGTCTTCCTTTGTCCCAGGGTAGAAAAAAATAGGGACAAGTAAATGTCCTCCTGTATGGAGAATAGATAAGTAACCCATGATTTAATGACTCAATTCAACTTGTTATCAATTGCATAATCAACCTAAATCCAGAAGTTTAAACAAAGTACATTTGCAAGTATTGACATAAAATTCATTGTAAGTAAAAGTTCAAAAAAATGCATTAATCAAAGCTTTGACTACAGAGTTAAATATTGGTAATGGAAAAAGCTTTTTTTTTATTTTCCAATTTTTTTCTGATGATCTTCTTAAAGAATATATTGATTTCTGATTTTTATATTATTTTATTGTGCTAATCTTTGTTGTATTCATCTTATATTATTGAATGTTATCTGCTTCTTAACGTATATTGATACTTGTGAATTATTTGCATCTATTGATAAAGTGAAATGGTAGCAGAATAGTTAGAAATTATCAACTTTGAATAGTCAAATTTGGGTAGAGATAACAGGACTCTTTAATGGATTGGATGGGAATATGAAAAAGAAAGAAGAGTTAATGATGATTCCAAGTTACCTGCTTAAGCAATTAATGTTCAGGTTGGCACTGTTTACTGCAATTAGAAACACTCGAGTGGGAACAGATTTCTGAGGGACAATCACTATTTTGGTTGGGCATGTTGTAACTGTGATATCTACTAGACATACAAGTTGAGTTGTTCTGTAGATGGTCAGTTATACAAATCTGGAATTTCAAGTGAGGGTCACTTGTGGATATAGATCTGAAAGCCATTATCATTAATATTTAACATTGTGAGATGGACTTACTTAGCAAATGATTATAGTTGTAGAAAGGAAAAAGTTCAAGAAGGGAGCACTATGGAAATAAAGCAGAAAAGTTTAATATCTCAGAAGTCAAGTGAAGGAAATGTTTCCAACAGGAGGCAGTGATTATGATTAATTTATTCAAATGATGCTGAGAAGATGAATAATTGAATATTAGATTTGATAATTTGGAGGTTATAGGTGACATTGAATACAGCAGAATGGTATAGATAAAGTCTTGATTGAAAGTGGAAAGTGCCCCTGGGAAGCTTTTGTAACTGGAGAGAACAATCCTCCAGCTAGACTAGAGTCAGTTGGTCCCCTTTGTTTTTCCTTCATAGGTGCCTTTGTGGACTCCCAGGAGAAATGTTTTGCTGTTTCTCCAACCCTAGGATTTTATTTAGGTTCCTTCTCAGAGGATCTTTCACTCTTTAAAGGTATTATTTGTGGCATTGATTACTTGGACCAAATGTTCCCCTCAACAGCTATTTGGCATTATGTTGGGATGAATTTGAGTTTGGGTTATTTCTGGAAGTGCTCTTACCTTTGTAGTAATTTTCTTTTATGTGTATTTTAGTCTTTACATTTCTATGCATTTATTCTCTATTAATTTCATCCATTTTGTTTTCTATATTTGTGGAACTTATCAAAATAGAGTTCACTGAAGCCATCCTTTCTTGCTTTTTGTATTGTTACTAATTTATTTCTATTTATACCATAGCGTCTGACATATGAGGAATTTGACTAGCGGGGAGAAAATACCAAGATTTTCCTTTAAAAATTGGTTTTTTTTTTAAAGATTTTTTTTTTTCCATGAGAGACATAGAGAGAGGCAGAGACATAGACAGAGAAGCAGGCTCCATGCAGGGAGCCCGATGTGGGACTTGATTCTGGGACTCCAGGATCAGGCACTGGGTAAAGGCAGGAGCTCAACTACTGAGCCACCCAGGCATCCCTAAAAACAGTTTTTAAAGTAAGCATGGTCTTTACAAAATCTTGACTTATAAAAATATATACACACAGTTATATTAGCTGATAGATTCTATCTGAAGCTTTAATACTAATCAAAAGTGATGTAAGAAAAAACAAAACAAAACAAAACAAAAACAAAAACCAAACAAAAGAGATGTAAGAGAAATAGGTGAATTCACTTAGGCTGAAAAAATATGCTTACTGTTGCCAAACCATAGATTTTGTTTAGATTGTTATTGAGAGGTCAGTGAGCTTTGAATAAAATGATTGCATTGAACATGGGAAGCAATATTATAAGATGCAGTTCTGATTATACAAATTATAATTAACATTGATGATGGATAAAAGGAGAATTTTTTGTTAAGTTTCTAGTCAAGTCAATGTTAAGGCCATAGATACCCCATAAAGTATTAGAAAAGTGTTTGATAGTGTAGAATTATTTCAAACTATTTTATAATTCTATCTATGTATGGGAAGTCAATGCATGACACAAAGACAAACTTATATAAAAAATATTAAATACGTAAAAAGAGGTTTAAAAACTCTGTGCTTTGAATAAAAATGAAATAGAAAAATGGCCTGGGGTAGAGTCTATAATTCATTTTCATATGAAGCTTTATGTTACATTCATTCCTCAATCCTCAACCCTTTGAGATGTGTCATATTACTATTCTCATTTTTATGGAGGGAAGAACGGAAGCATAGGGCCTATAAGAACTGATCCAAAGTCACACTGCTTGTTGGTGGCAGAAATAAGATTTGAAGCATGGAATTCTAGCTTCAGAGTGCACCTTCTTCTTTCAGAGAGTGTAGGAAGATTCTTTATATTTTTTCTTTTATATTTCTAAGCAACAGAAATCATTTTCAGAATGAAAAATGGAGTAAAATATGCTTAATTAAGTGATAAATGTAGGAGACAGTATAGCTCTTTAATAATTTGTTTATGTGTTGAAGTACAGATGAATTAGATGCCTGGGTACTGAAAGAGTTTTTCATTGTTATAAACTATAAAAAAATTAGACAGTCGTGAAAATGGAAATAAGTCAATGTCCTTTGTCTTTTTTAAAAAAAAGATTTTACTTATTTATTCATGAGAGACACACACAGAGAGAGAAAGGTAGAGACATAGGGAGAAGGAGAAGCCAGCTCCATGCAGGGAGCCTGATGTGGGACTCCATCCTGGGACTCCAGGATCACGCCTGCCCTGAGCTGAAGGCAAATGCTCAACTGCTGAGCCACCCAGGTGTCCCAATGTCCTTTGTCTTTTAAAGAAGAAATAGCAAAATAAAAAACTGCAAACTAAGAACATGAGATGAATCTTTGATCAAAATCTAGTCTTGTTAAAGAAACTTTCAGCATTTAGAAGAGAACACTGCATACATGAGGTGTCATTATAAATTCTAAGAGAAAATTATACCAATATAAGAAAAAATTTTAATTTATTTTACACTTATTACTATACTGGAGAGGTATGGCATAACATTAGTTACATATATTAAATTTCATAAATTATTTAACTAAAGAACTTATTGTTATTTTTCTGGTCATAGGAAATATTATGACTCATATAAAAATTGTTTAATATGTTTGCATTTTATCAAACATAAACAAAATATATAATGGGTGAATAAAGGAAGTTTGTGGTGAGTCTGCATTTTCAATATTTTTATAAAATATCTTTGAAGAAAAAGATTCCCATGTTTGCTTAATTTACTGTTGGCCATGAAAAAGAATCAAGAATCTGTGCTTTTAGGGAGATATATGTAAAGGGGGTGGGAAGAGAAGTCCAAATTCAACCTCATCATGATGCATGTCCATTCTCCTCAGTGGTTTGGGATCAAGAAACAAATGACCCTGCTTAAGGATCAATACCATTGGGAGACCCTGCTCTATACAGTGTGAGGAAATGTAGGCAGGCAAAGTTTATCATTTAGGGAATTGGGTGACCACTGATAGTAGAGTCCAGATATAAGGAATATGTCAGAAAAACAGAAAGTGATAGTTTTCTAGAAGCCAGGTAGAAATATCATTTCAATAGTGGAAAATTAGGAGTGGGTGATAGAGTGAAAATAAAGATGCCTGGTATTCTTTATCCAAGAAATTTGGCAGCAGGTAGTAAGAGCATAGCTCCCGGGTCCATTTCTTTCACCTCGGACAGTTTCTCCGTAAGTCTCATTGACCATAGAGATTCAGCTTACTGTTTTCTTCTTTCCAGAGTAGAAACAACTCATTTTTTTTCCCCTCCTGGGTTTCTCTCTTCTCAACTATGAAGTCAAATATGGTTTTTTTTAGTCCTTTTTTTTAATCCCAGAAAATTAGATCAGAGACTAGTCTTCCTTCCAAATATTTTATTGCTAATTTTTATTATCCTGGCTCTAATAAGCTAACTGCATGAACGTAGACAAGTTACTTAAACACACTTTGTTTTGGTTTCCTTTTCTTCTGAAATAGGCATTGGGAAAATATCAACCTCCTATTCCCATGGCATGGACTAAATAAGTTGATTCATGTTAACTGCTTGAAACAGTGTGGAACCTGGCTGACACCTTGATTTTATTTAGCTCAGAGAAACCTATGTCAAATTTTTAACCTATGTAATTATAAGGGAATAAAGTTATCTGAATTTGCAGTAATTTATTATAGCAACAATAGAAAACTACAGTAGCTGTGTTGCCTATTATTTATTACTTTGGAAGAGATTTACAAAAATAGAAAAGATTGGAGATGTTAAAAATTTTTCACATAATTGTCTCTTGGCTACTGCCACAGAATGATCTTTGAATATGTTATTTGAAGTAAGATCAGGATTAAGGTTCTGATTAGGTCTGTTATGCAGCATGTGGCTTTGAGCAAGTCACAGTCTCTTTGAGCATCATTTTCCTTATCTTTAAAATGGTAATAAAATATTTACCTGTGCTAAAGAAAATATATTTTTTACAGATTTTGTTTATGTATTTAACAGAGACAGAGAGAGAGTGCGCAAGCACAAGTGGGGTAGCCAATGGCAGAGGGCAAGGGAGAAGCAGGCTCCCCGCGGAGCAGGGAGCAGGATGAGGGACTTGATCCCAAAACCCTGAGATCATGACATGAGCCGAAGGCAGATGCTTAACTGACTGAGCCACCCAGGCATCCCTAAAGAAAATATTTTAAAAAATACTTCATATTTACTAACCTATAATAGACACAAAATAAATTACAGCTATTATTGTGTTCATTGTTTTTATTATCCTTAGAAATTATAAGACAAACCCTATTTAAATAGTCTTTTATTTTCGTTGTGCATATTAGATCTTTAATAGCTACTATGTTTATTTTATTTGGGGAAACTATGGTCAGTGTAGTTTTTATTGTTCAAAAAAATTTTTTTTGCTTGTTGTTGTAGATATGGGCTAGCATGGGTTCTTTTCTGCTATTGTTTATTCTTGTCCATTTGCAACGTCCTTGGGAACTTCCCAGGTATAATCTGAAACTGGTTCCCATATGTGCAGGTCAGGAGAGACCAAAGAAAGGCCAGCCACTGCATAATGGTAGGTGGCAATTTTAATAAGCAAGGGAAATTACCCATAAGGTTGGTCATGGGTGGCCACAAGGTAAGTAGATCTCAGCATCTGCCTGCCAAATCTTCAAAGTTTATATGGAGAGGCCTTAACTGGGTTTAGTCACATATACCATCTACATGGTCTCAACACCACAATTACTATCTCAAGGCTGTGTCCTTGCGGCAGCTTCTGAGAGCAGGAAAGGAAGTGGAGACCACATTCCAAACACAGGGGAAGGGGTTAGGAGCCTCTTGCCTGAGTCCAGCTCTGTGTCATCATGTCCTCCTGATGAACTTTCCCAATGATTCCTGAAGCCATACAGATGTGGCTCAGTCCTCTCTATCTAAAGCTTCTGAGAAGTCCTCATTCCTGGCTGGTATACTCCCATCTCAGAGACTGATCTGTGGCGGGGAGTCATCTGTGACATGGTGTATCAAACACATCCTCTTAGACGAAGGAGGAGTTTTAACCCCGAGCAACTCCAGATTTATTATTCTTCCTCAGATTCTCCTTTCATACACAGAATGAGTATTCTAATTCATTTGCTTATATCTCACATTCCTATACTTCAGATCCTCTCTTAAAAGGAAAAAGGTAGAACAATGAATTTCCCAAAATTTCAACCCTGCCCTGAGAGCTCCTGTCAATATAAGCCTAATGAACAAAATCATGGAATTAGTTAGTCACTACATGATTTTTTATCCTCCTAAAAAACATAAACAAATCTTGGAATCTCTTTAGGTTTTTTATTAGGTAAAATTAGTTCCTTTCTTGTAGATACTCTAGCTAAAATTAAGATGAAATCCTTAAACAATATAAGAGATTATGTTCTTTGTGTTTCATTTCGGCCTCAATTACAGTTGTTCATTTTTTGAAATTCCAAATAAATTATTCACATTTTTTGATACATGCAGAGTTTTCTCATTTAATTAAGTACAGGATTTTGTATTAGTATTTCTGTATAATAATCACATATTTCTGCATAAAATTTTTAGATGCCTCCCTTAGTTCAGTTCTTGATTAATATTGAGATGCTTAGTGAGTTGTTAAAAGGAATCATTAAGGCAACCAGAAAAACAATTAGACAAAAATTTATAAATGTATAAAAGAAAAATCAGGAGAATTTTTATTTAACTGGATTTTTCTGGGTTTATATTTCAATAAAGAATTGTAACTCCAGTAACATCATTAGTCACCAAATTTCTTATTTTCCCTTGCCCATATCACTTTTAGAAATGGAAAGCCTATCCCTGAATGCTAGTATAATGGACACGTAGGTGGTGGGGTGGAATGGCCAGTGCTTTGAAGACACATTGATTTTTTAAACAAATTTCATCTACTACTTAACGACTGGTGGGGTGTTGAGTTAGTTGCTCATCCTGTCTAGCATTACTTCCTTTATTTAAAAATTGGCAATAATATCTATTTCACATTGCTGCTATACTTTTAAAGAACATGACATAGCATCTGGCATACAATATATGCTCAATAAATATCAGGTCTCTCATTTTCCTTTGTGTTATATCTGGAAAGACACTTGGAACATATATCCCTGCCTTGATTTCTTAGTATCTGCTCCTCACCTTGTTGTCACTGTGTTTTGTCCACCTACTGTACCATTGCAAGACAGAATTTAGGAAAACTAGTTTGTTTCACCTGTTTTCTTCATTTTGGCCATTCTTCTTTTGCGCCCAGGAAGACTTCTAGTATAATTTGAGGGCCCTTAACAAAAAATTGATATCCAATATCTCCTCAAAAGAAAAGCAATATGGAAAAATAGATTTTCAGAAACTGGGACCTCTGAATCTCTGGAAAATTATAGAAGTTCTACCTGTGATACTGAAATAAAGGAAAAGTTAAAACATTTGTATTTTTACTGCTTTTTGATTACAAAATATTCAGGTATCAAATTCTAAGCTATTGCACAGATTAGACTCAATTACCTCTTCTGAAAACAATCATTGACTCTGATCAAGAAGGTCAGAAAGCATATTTCAAGAAAGTAATCGGCATTGGCCAAGGAAATAGAACCTTGATTTGTGAATTTCTTCATTGAGATTTCCTTCTGGGAACATTAGATCTACTTCATATGCTCTAAGCTCTTCAAGTGTTTGCCTGAGTAAGGACAGATGAATGAATGAAAAGGGCAAACTTGACTCTCTAAACAATCATAGATGTGGAACATGGCAAATTAAACAGTTCAGGGATCTCAAATAAGAATATTATTTAATCTCTTCACTGTTAAAGGACAAATATGTAATAGTTTTAAAAATAGCATAATTAGTAACTTAGAGCAAGTTTCTATCACTGAATAGCACTCATGAGCCATATTAGAATTGTTGTTGTTTTAGGAATTCTCCACATTTCTTCATACTTACAAGTACCTATTATATATCAGACCCTACCAGTGCCACAAAAAAAAAAAAAAAAAAAAGCAAGTTCAATAAGGCTTCAAAGAAGAGATGAAGCTTGAAGTGAATCTAAAAGATGGGCGATATTTATAAATAAAGCAGGAATTGTTGCTAGGGGGTGGGGTGCATAAAAGTTGAGATGAATATTGCTCTTTCAAAAGTTCAGCGCTCTGGCTTAAATGGCAGGTTTTGAGAATTGGAGGCAGTTTTATTTTAAGAAAAAAATAGAATATTTTTAAGCAACATATCTAAAGTCAGGTATCTTTTGAGAGATCTAAAATGGGAACCTTGGAAATAATGTAATCTAATATCTCCACTTTACATTTGGAAGATGAGAGTCAGAGAAAAGTTTCTTGGTTTTGATAGGCCAAGTAACATGAATTTTCAGGGTTCCTGTCTGCAACATCCAATGTTTAAAAATACTGAAATACTATAATAAGTGGGGTCAAACCACATATTTAAAGATAAGTGTGTCTTAAAATGACTGACTGAATAGTTGAAGGTTAACAGAGACCTATAATATACTACATTTATCCACTTACGTTGCATTAAAGAAGTTTGTCCAAAGTAGGATATCAGAGGACATCTTTGAAACAAATTATAATTATCAAATAAATGAATAGACAAAAGTAAACACAAATTAATATATATATAAACAAACATAAATAAATAAACAAATAAATAAATCCTAGTTATATTCATGGGTAATTATTATATAATTTGTATACCATACACCATAATCTTGGTTCTAGAATTTAGTTATAAAGGATTGAGTTATATATAGTACTATGTAGTATGTTGCAGATGTCACTTGGAAGTTCCAGGATGTAACTAAAATCCATATGTTTTTTTAAAAGTAAAGGTAACATTTTAAATATGAAATTAAGTATAATTTTAAAAATTTAAAATTTTCCATGAATAATTCATGAGAAGGCAAAACTTTGTCAAGAGACAAAAATTACAGTGATGTCTGGGTGGCTCAGTAGTTGGACTTCTGCCTTCAGCTCAGGGCATGATCCCCTGTTCAGGGATTGAGTCCCGTGTCAGCCTTCCTGTGAGGAGCCTGCTTCTCCCTCTGCCTATGTCTCTGCCTCTCTCTGTATGTCTCTCAAGAATAAATAAATAAAATATTTTAAAAAAAGACAAAAATTACAAAGGCAAATATGGTATTGACTTTGATCTTCAACCCCAAATTTGAAAATTTTGCATTTGATTAGAAAGGTCAGAAAGATTGGTCATACATCAAATAAATTGAAACATTAAATATGAAATACATTCAGATAAAATATTTTGATATATATTTTTAGGATTTAAGTAAAGAAAGTATAATGTATATATTGCCTAAATTCATGATTTATTGTCATCAAATTGCATGCAACATTTTTCTGCCTGAATTAGCTTAGAGCGAACATTAAGATATAATTAAGGGTATTTGTGTTCAATACTCACATTTGGAAACCTGAGAGATCTGTAGGAAGATTATTACTATCTTAATTATCAATGCTATTGTTTGAAGTAGATTTGGGGAATAATTATAATGAAATTGCTGGAGCAGTTCTTATATATCAAAGTTAAACCTCTTTCGTGTAAACTTTGTTAGTTTTTCCATTGTTTTGAGTCACACTAAAATGTCTAAATACTTTTAAAAATATGTAACTCAGTTTTGAACCAATATCATCATGTTTCTGAATTCAGACCTGTCAAAGGGACAATCAGGAAGGTACAGGACTCTCAGATCATTTTTGTATATGGCTTTTTAATGCTTGCTGACATAGAACAGGTCACTGCTCATACAATATACTTAGTATATCAGGTGAATTACACAGAATTTCTTTCAGTGGTAAAAATGAGTTTGCACTGAGAGGTGATGAAAAGTTGTAATCTTTATAAGAACTCGATATGACTTGCAGAAAAGTACAAGACGCAGAAAATGTAAGGAATAGAGTTCTATAACATGGAATGTATTTAAAGATCATCTTTGAAGTTATTTCTGTTTTCTAAATAGCAAATGAGATGTTATAATTGCAGATAACAATTATAACATTGCAGTACCAATGCTTCTACGTCACAAATAATATTTCTAGTTTAAAGTAGAGACAAAACTTTAGACACAGAAAGAATTGGGACAATTTTGAGAGAGGAAGGGTAGCTATAAATAACAATGCCAGGACAATAGCATAAGACAAAACTGTTTCAGAATAAAATGTATTCCAATCTTCTTTTTAAAGATGATTCAGCCATTCAAAGGAATTTATGAATTGTCCTCATCATATGATACATTAGTGGCAGAGCTAAAAGTAAAACCTAGATTTTGTGATACACATTTGAACTTCTGGAAACCCATAATAGGCATATGGAAGGAGTACAAAATCAAGTATATCATATTAAAGAAAGTTCAAAATATTTTTATCTACTTAAAAAATCATTATTATCAAGGTAAACATAAGTTTTGCTATTAACACCACAAAGCAAAGTACAGGCAGTCTTTGTATCGTTTTTAGATGGACAGATTTTAGTTACCATGGTTTAGTTATATGGCACTCGTCCTCTAAAAACAAGGTTCAAATTTCCACCACCTCAGTGTAGTAACTGTGAGTAAATGGATAAGGTACAAATTTCTTTGCTAGTTCTTAAGTCCACAGTTCATAACAGGTGCAAATCGTGATCACTGACAACTTTATTCAAAGTCCGTCAGTGACTGATCACCGTGCATCTCTTATTTAGTTCATGTGTAGAGAGCAAAACGTAGTTTTGTTGCCTCCTTTCCTACCAGTTATTAACCCACTTGATATTTAATAAAAATGAATGATAAAAATAAGAAATTGGCTAATATACATGAAAGTACAGCAAAGAAACAAAATGACACTGAAATGAAATTCAAATTGAATGAAAAGGAATTCTAGAAAGAAATAACTGACCATGGCAATGTTGACATTGCTTCCATTCAGATGATTAGCTATGTAGCCACTGAAACTTAATGAAGGTGAAATTAAATGAGGAACAGAAATGAGAAAAGTAATCTTGTTGGAATGACGAAGATGTTCCAAGGGAAGGGACACCAGCAAAAACTTCACATTTAAGAAACATTTGGGAGAATGCCTCGGTGGCCCAGTCGGTTTCTCAGGGTGGTGAGATTGAGCTGCAGTCTGCTTGGGATTCTCTCTCCCTCTCCCTCTCCCCACTTGCTTGCTCAAATACATACATACATACATACATACATAAAATCTTTTAAAAAAAGAAATATTTGGAAATATTTCATGGCATTGAAAATGCAAGGAACATAATAATGTTGGAGCTGATTCAAACATAGTATAGAATAAGACCATTTGTCAAGTCAGAGAATGGCAAACACTCTGCAAACTGATCTTGGTACCTTTTTATGAAGAGATCATTTTCATTGTTGATGTTTCTAATGTTTTAAATTACGATGTACAAAATAAATATAGTTTTATTTTTTGTCATTTCCCTGTGGATTTATAACTGACATTAAGAGACTTTAATGTGCTGCCAAAATTTTTAAAGATCATGGAATGAACAATCAGTTTTTCCCATTGATTTTTAAGCGTGCTTTGTGTGTTTTCAGCTTGCATGATTATTTTATGGTCTCCCAATATCTGCAAATTGAGGACTGCTTGTAACGTACAACATATTTAAGCAGATTTTTTAAGTTATAATTTGTTTCCATCCTATTGACAATTATTGTAATTTTTAATTTTGATATAATTTTGGATTTTCGGAAAAGTTGCAATAGTACAGAGGACTAATAAAGACCGTTTATTCATATTCAACAGTTTACACTTTGCTCCATTTATTATTCTCTCTCTGTTGTCTGCCATCCTCTCTTTCCCTCCTCCTTACCTCTTTATCTTTCTTGATTTTGCCATTTTGAACCTTATAGGCAAGTTAGGTTTGTAGAATGCCCCTCAATTTGGACTGGTCCAGTGTTTCCTCATGGTTATATCAGGGTATGTGCAAATTTTGGCGAAAACACCATGAAAGTGAGACTGTGTTCTTTCTAGTGAATCTTGTAGTTTAATCCCATGATTGATGATGTTAGCTTCAGTTATTTGACTAGGAAAATCACTAGTTTTGGATTATAATACATATACATTTTCAGGAAATAATTTTAAAATTCATAAATACCTAATTTCTCATTGAGGCTTTTAATCCACAGCTTTAGCATCCATTAATGATACAAGTTTTAGTTATTAAGTGCAAGTAAGACTAAGGAATATAGTTTTACTATATAAACGTGCCATCTTTCTGTGGAGTAATTTGAGAGCAAGTACCAGAAATTTGTAAGCTTAAATATGTAGTAATTTCTTTTGTGACAATTTGTCCTAAAGAAATAGTCATTGATGTATTCATCTCAGCTGCATTTAAAGTCGTGAAAGTGAGCAGCCCAGGTGGCTCAGTGGTTTAGCGCCACCTTCAGTCCAGGGTGTGATGCTGGAGACCCGGGATCGAGTCCCATGTTGGGCTCCCAGCATGGAGCCTGCTTCTCCCTCTGCCTGTGTCTCTGCCTCTCTCTGTGTGTGTCTCTCATGAATAAATAAACAAAAATCTTTAAAAAAAATAAAGTAGTGAAAGTTTTGAAATAAACTAAGTAACTTAGCAGGAATTATTAAAACAGTACAATGGAATATTAGGCCACCATTAAAAATTTTACTTTTGAGAAATATTTAATGATCTAGAATAAGTAAAATAAATCAAATTATAAAATAGTATATAAATTATAAAATATATTTGCATAGATTAAATGTTTATAATAAAGATTGGATATGTATTAAATGACGACAGTAATGATTATCTCTAGTTAGTAGAGTGACATTTTATGTAATATTTTGCTTTTTCTAACATTTATTGTTTAATGTTATAATATGGTCTATATTAAAACAGTTTTAAAAATGCTTTCATGGTGTAAAATTTCTACTTTAAGCAAGGGAAGTTTTTTTTTTTTTTTTGCAAGGGAAGTTTTATAAGTATTTTCAGTCCTGTTTTAATTAACTTTGCACAATATAATTTATCTGTGCTAAGTAATAAGTTATTTTATAATGTTCAATTCACTTCTTTAGCCATCTTTTTGGAGTGTGGTGCTAAGGATGCCAAATTCTGATTCATTGAGGTCACTTGAAAATAAAGAAATTAATCAAAATCTCAGCTGCTTATAAAATCATGTGTTTTGAAATAAAAACACAAGAATTCAGAATTAAATTAATAACCTTTCATCTTCTAGGAAAAATATCTATTCTCAGATTTCAATTAGTATATATTTTTAGAATTTATCATTTATTCATCTTTGATGTAAGTAAAGATAAGCTTACTATTTTTATTTTCCAGTTGAATGACGGAATTGCTTTATTGTAAAATACCATCCTATTCATGCATTTTGCAAGATTCTTCATAACATGTCCCCTGCTTTCTCATCTCTCTACGATTCTTATTTCCTTTGCCATAACTTGTACTTCCATGTTATACTAACATGTTTTCATTATTGTCATTCTTTGTCATTTGTTCCCTGAACTTGCTAATTTTCTTTTTTACATTGTCATAACTTTATATATGCTCACAATTCCTACCTCTCCTTCAAAATTCCATTTAAATCAGCTACTCCTGGAAAGCCCTTGGCTTCAATGCTCTATCACTTCATAGGCTACTACAGCATATTCACACCTTTATATAGAGTAGAGGCAGAAAGCTTCCTTTTCCTGGTAGATTCTTTGATGGGTATAGCAATTATATTGACAAAGAGGAGAAAAACAAATCTAATTTTGTATGTATGGGAGCTTGTAGATATATGATATTCAAAGAAGTGAATACCTTTTATACCTTTTAGACAAACAATTTACTTGTGAAGAATTGACAAGACAAAGAAGTTTGGGTTTGGGTTAGCAAATTAATGAAGTACCCAGGATTGTTTATATAGTCTTTTCTGCCCTGAATTTCCTGTTTCTAGAATAGAATGCCCCCTACCCTCTAGGTACAATGAGGTTATCCTTCTCCTGGGGAATTTATTTCCTGACTTCAGAAGAACAGAAGAGTGTCAGAGTGTCCTTGCACTGGCTGTTTCTTAAGTAACTTTAATTCAAAATAATCAGTATAACAAAGTGTAATATTTTGGGGAAGCCTGCCCAAATCTCATCAAGAGCAATTTCCATATTGTTCTGCAATTATTTGTTTCCATGCTTAGTCTACCCACAAATATGGTTTGCTTTCTTTTTATCTCTAGCAAATTATATAGAGATTAGTAGATCAATAATTTAACCAAATGTTAGAAATATTAAAATAATTGATGTGGTAATGTTGGTGTTCAGAGCGAATGGTCAAGAAAGAATTCTTGAGAGGTCTTTGGTATAAAAAGGTCGTATTATTAAAGCATGCAGACAGGATCTGTGGGCAGAAAGGGCTGCTCTGGAGTTGTGTGGGGTGACTTTCAAGTCATATGCTTTCAAGTTGGGAGGGGGTTAGGGATAGTCTAAGTCGCTAAGGAATTTTGGAAGCAAGATTTCCAGGATCTTCGGGGGTGGGGGTAGCTACTGTTAGGAGAAGGTCATTTATTTCTGCCTAATAAAACCTTAGCCATGAGACTTCAGATATTTATCAGTGGACCATATGTTTGGAGGATGATTGCTAACATATATCTTGTGGGATAGAGATAAAGGAAGTTCCAAAGGAATTATATATGTTAAAGTAGACCTACAGGATCTTGGAGGTTGGGATAATATTAAGCTAAGATTGCCTTTTACCCTTAACAAAGTATTAACATTGAGGCGGTTGAGTTCCCAGAGGAAGGTCATTCTGCCTGTCTCAAGGATTTGTCAATGGGCTGTAAGTAGTGAGGAAATGTATTTTTTCCCTTTTACTTTTGTTTTCCATATCAATAATGATGATTTTTTTTTTTTGCAAATTTACTCTTTGACCACACTAAAATTTATATAGCAGCAATTTCTAAAATTAAATGTGATTTAAATATATTGTTCATTGTTAGTGTAATAGTTTTCCTAATGACAGGTGTCAGGAAGTTATTTATCTTTTTATCTTGATTCTATGTAGATTTATACTGAACTGTTGGATTGTCACTTTTTTCTGACACAGAATTTGTCCTGTTCAACAAAAATATATTAAGTACTATTGCTTGCAATATGCCTGGGAAAATGCTACACAGGGTGATTAAAGGGACAATTTTCCTAACTTTTATAACATAACAAATCTCTCAGGTTATTTGCCCTCCAGGTACATAGCTATTAATAGTTAGAAAGGAAATGAGGATAATGAGAGAAAAGAGATTAAGTTATAAGGAAATTATCATAATTCTAGAGCTCTGTAATTTTGCCAAGCAAAGATACATCAACTAACCTAGAGACCTCTATATCTTGTATTCTCTTAACTCATATCATTTGTCTGGAAAGCAGATAGAATAAGAATATCTGTCTTGTACCTGGAGCCCAACCAGGAGTCACAATAACCTTGAAAAATGCAAGGTAACCCTGAGTCTCTGAGAAAAGTGCATGAGAAAGAGTTTGAAGTAGGTTAATTAGAGTTTAAAGAAGACTTGAATTATCAAGTTTAAAGAAAACAGTTTAGATATTAGAGATATTATGGAAATTTAAAATTAATATATTTATTATCTATGTAATTTGTATTTTTCAAGAAAACAGTGTGCTAAAATATGTAAGTAATAATCATTAATTATATACATCGAGGTAACCAGAATAAAGTACATGATTTAGATTTAGAATGGAAAACTATGTTTTCAGTGGCCTGTTCTGAGAAAGGTGTATGTTCTTCCAGTAACTGAGAAAATTCAATTTGTGCTAGGATATGAGAAGAAAAATAAATTTGTATCATGAACATTTTCCCATGAATAACGGCATAGTTTCTTTGTAAATATTTTTGGAAGCTTTCTGTTTTAAAAATACATGTGTGAGAGTCCTCTGCCTTTGAAGATGACATTAGGAAAGATTTTGTTATCTTTCCTTTTCTTTTTTGTTTCCTTCTAAAGTGTAGAGGTGGGCTAATTTAGGACAGAACATCGTAGCTTTCCACTCCGCTTACTTCCAGCAGCAGTCATTTGCTTTCTGTAGGCACCACAGCTCTTTGAAGCCCTGTAGTCTGACCTCACAAGCCACATTTCTCTATGACTTAAAATAGGAAATCCTTTATGAAATGACTGCACACTGGTTGACCTCATTCTCTCAAGCCACTGTTACCGCCCAAAACCCACTGAGCCAATAAGGTCAAGCATAGAAATGGATCTGAAGTATTTGAAACCCCCTTGATTCCATTGTTCAATGATTTTAATTCTTTTAATAGCAAAACTCTACAAAAAATAGTAGGATGTTAAATTTATAAAAGTGTTAAAAATGGAACAGTTCTATCTGAAGAAGAGGTGGAATTTCTACCTTCCTTCTTAGAACCTTCCCCTATGGCAGTTTCTGAGCTGTTTTCTCAGCAACTTCTTATATCCATCAAGCACTGTTTGAAAGCTATTGAAAAACTTTGGAAAGAATGGAACAGGCAGCAGCCAATGGAAGCCAATGGAAGGTAAAATGGCTACAGGCAGATCTGTATATATATATATATATATATATATATATATATATATATATCAGTAAAGTATATATCAGTAAAGAAAAAAATATATATATATCAGTAAAGAAAAAATATTTCATATATATGTGATTTTTTTTTTTTTTTTTTTGCATTTTGCAGGCTAATAGTTGCCTGGACACTGAAGGAATTTGAATTAACAATTCCTAATTACATTTTTTAAGATTTTATTTATTTATTCATGAGAGACACAGACTGAGAGAGAGACAGAGACACAGGCAGAGGGAGAAGCAGGCTCCATGCAGGGAGCCTGACGTGGGACTCGATCCTCGGACTCCAGGATCACGCCCTAGGCCGAAGGCCGGTGCTAAACCACCGAGCCACCCAGGGATTCCCCAACAATTTCTAATTAAAGCTTTCATTCTTTACTTTCCTTTTTCGCACCCATTAACTCCTTAATTCTTGTAAGTGTAGACTTAAACTAAAGCTTTTGTCTAGTGACAGTATTATTACAAATTATCCAGACTAATTATTGGCAAATATACTTTACATTTCAAAGGACTGGGTTTCTAATCACAGGTTAAGGTGTACTAACTGATAACCAAAGAAAGATTGGTTAACATCTCTAATCCTCAGTTTTCTAATGTGTAAAAAAGGAATTCAAAGAATCTAGTGACACGAAACATGCAAAACATCAAGTTTAGGACCTTACCTATACTCTTTCTCAATTATATTAATTTTTCCCCATCTTTTACAGATAGAAAACTGCCCCTGTTACTTATCTACTGACTTGTTACAAAGGCAAGTACAGCCAAAAAATAAAAATAAATAAAAAATTCCCTGTTGTTGTTGGTTTGTAGAAGACTTTATTGGGTTTATTAGCAGGAGCTCAAGACTCATTCATATTATAAAAAGAATTTGTCTGAATTATTTGTCTTATCTCTCATTGTGTGCTAAATTAATGAAAATAATAGATAAAATATATTACACCACTGTCTTCATAATTGATAGAACTATTTGGTAAAAACAATAGTGAAAATGTAGAATATCTACATTAAATTGTCAACGACCTTGATGCAATTGATAAGCCCTACACAATTCCATTTCTTTTTTTTTTTTTTTTTTTTATTTTATTTTATTTATTTTTTTTTTTACACAATTCCATTTCATACATTATTTTCAAGTTCAGATGTAATGCTTCTCAAACCATATGCTGAGTCATAAAACGATTCAGTAAATTCAAAAGATTGAAATCTCAAAGGGTATATTTTCTAATGTCAACAGAAATAAATTATGTTAATAATAATAAATTAGCTTGAATAATACAAATATTTGGAATTATGCACATATTTCTAAATAGCCCATGGGTCAAGAAGAAATCACAAGTAAATTTAGAAAATATTTTATGTTTACTGAGAATGATTATATATCATGTACAAATTTATAGATGCAGCTAACTCTGCATTTAGAGGGGAATTCAGAACTTTAACTATATTAGAAAATAAAAATGTTTAAATTTATGTTTGTGCCTGAAGAACAAATTAAATATAATGAAATAGAACAAGAAATAATAAAATTTTAAGCAGAGATAAAATAAAAATATATAATAGTGGGACGCCTGGGTGGCTCAGCAGTTGAGCATCTGCCTTTGGCTCAGGGCGTGATCCTGGAGTCCCGGCTCAAGTCCCACATGAGGCTTCCTGCATGGAGCCTGCTTCTCCTTCTGCCTATGTCTCTGCCTCTCTCTCTGTGTCTCTCATGAATAAATAAAATCTTAACAAAAGTGTAATAGTATTGGTAAAACCAGAAGTTTGTTTTTTTTAAATAATAAAATTGATAAATATAGATATACATTAACATTGATAGATCACAAATTAGTAATGGATGAATGGAAAAGGACATATTACTATAAAAACCTCCATATATTAAAAGAAAAAAATGAAGCATTATTTATGTTAATAAACTTCACAAATTCCTTGGGAAGAAAACCATGATGAATCAAAGATGACAGAAGAAATGAAAAATGTGAATAGCCTTTTACCTATTAAAAAAAATTGAATTGGTAATCAAAATATTACCAGAAAGAATTCAAGGTCCAAATGATTGTACTAGTGAATTCTAACAAATATTTAGGGAAGAAATTATATCAATCCTGCATAAACTATTCCAAAAAGTAAAGAAAAACTACTCCTCCAAGTCAATTTATGATATCAACAAAAAGCAATGAAAATATTACAAAAAAGTAAAATTGTAAACTAATATCCCTTATGACCTTAAAAGCAAAACCTCTTAAAGTATTAACATATCAAAACCAGTAATATATAAAAAAATAACACTTCATAGTGAAGTAGAGTCTATCTCAGAAAAACATAGCTTTGCTTATTTAAAAAATAACCAGGGTAATTCACTACTTTTATAAATAAATTAGAAAAAAATTACCTTAATAAAAGTAGGAAAATCATTTGCCAGAGCTCAACAATCATGTATGCTAAAAACTCTAAGCAAACTATAAATAAAGGAATTTTCATTTCTTCTGGTAAAGAGAATCTATGAATAAACTAGAGCTAACATTATATTTAATGGTGAAATATTGAGTGATTCCCCCCCCCACCAGGATCAGAGGTAAGCAAAGATGCTTGCTTTCATCATTTCTATTCAACACTGTATTGAAATTTTATTTACTCCAACAAGGCAATAAAAGTTACTTAAAAGAAAAAAAAAAAACTTTTAAAAGTAAACTCAGTACTTGTCTTTAGATAATATATGCATAAATCAAAAGGCATCTACAAACTACTCCAACTAGTAAGTGAACTAGTAAGGGAATACTAGATTAACATGCAAAATCAATTACCTTTCTAAACAGAAAGGACTAAATTTTGGAAAATAAAATTTAAAAAATTGAAATAGTGTCAAAATTAGACATAAAATGCTGACTTTAAAGTTTATATAGAAAAGCAAAGAGCCCAGAATACACACAAAAGTTTTCTGCTTGCATTCATTAATCAAAGTTTAGCAGATTATACACTGAAAATCAATGCATTTTCCTGTGTAAATATTTTACTTTAGTAAAATTGATGAAATTCAGGGAAGATCATATATTACTTATCAATCTAAAGAGTACTAGTTGAAATCTTTTCGTATTTTTTGAGGTTCTTTTTTTTTTAATTTTTTTTATTTATTTATGATAGTCACAGAGAGAGAGAGAGAGAGAGGCAGAGACACAGGCAGAGGGAGAAGCAGGCTCCATGCAGGGAGCCCGACGTGGGATTCGATCCGGAGTCTCCAGGATCGCGCCCTGGGCCAAAAGCAGGCGCCAAACCGCTGCGCCACCCAGGGATCCCATTTTTTGAGGTTCTATATCTATCTTTATATTCTCATCATACTGAATGGGCTGCTTAACTTAATAAAGTACATTACTTAATTTTCCAGCATTTGGAAACACGTAGAATATCTCCATAACATTGTTATTCTTAGTATCTTAGCTGATCACCTGTTGATCCAACTAAAATCTCAATGAGATATTTGAAAAACTATCCTCGTTTTTTTTATTCTTATCTTCAGTATTTATCTGAAAGTAAAATTTCCATATGCAATCCTCACATTAGGGACCAGATAATAACTCTGAAAAAAAGTAGGTTACATATTAAACACCAGATAAAAATTACCTGTCATTTGCTTTTCTAAAATTTAAACATTTGAAATAATTTCATATCTTTATTGTTCTAGATTACCTTTCTTCACTTTTGAAAATGGTGAAACACTATAGTTATAAGATTGTAGAGAATAATATTGTGGAAACTCATACGTCTACCACTGAGATTTAACATATGTAGGCATTTTATATTTACCATATTTGTTGAAATACCTTTTAAATAAAATGCTACAGATCTCATTAAAGTTCTTTGTGCCCTGCCATCTTTCTATCATTTTCCTCTCTTCTCATTACAATTTTTATGTATCTTTAAGAAAAATTTCCTATGTGCCCTTTCAACAATATACTGCATAATTGTGGATATTTTACAAATACATATAAATGTATTTATTTTTTATCCTTCTTCAAATTTTATTTTTCGGGATCCCTGGGTGGCGCAGCGGTTTGGCGCCTGCCTTTGGCCCAGGGCGAGATCCTGGAGACTCCGGATCGAATCCCACGTCGGGCTCCCTGCATGGAGCCTGCTTCTCCCTCTGCCTGTGTCTCTGCCTCTCTCTCTCTCTGTGACTATCATGAATAAATAAATAAAACCTTAAAAAAATTATTTTTGCTTGATATCATTATATTTTCCACTTTAAAATGGGAAAGTAAAAAAGTCATAGGAAAACTCAATTGACATTGATTTGTTTACCCTATGCTCCTCCATTTATTATTTAAATCAATATTTATAGGCATAATAAGGAAGAAAAGTAAGAATTAATGAACAACTGTTTTGTGCCAGGCATTGTGTTAAGCACTTTGTTTACATTATCTCATTATGTTTTTAAAGCAGTGCTATTAACATCATTAAACATCATTAAGAATAAAGACTTAAGTTACTGATGGAGTTGCAAGTAGCTATAAAACTCAATCTCAAAAAAAAAAAAAAAACCTCAATCTCAATTATCAAGAGGACTATAATGTAGGTAGAACAGGAGGATATTGATATAAAACCACAAATAATACAAATTAGTATATGCAAAGTGCTAAAGGAGTAGTCATCAAGAAAGCAACAACAGTAATAAGAGTTTAAAGTTATGAATATTTACCAACTTTAGGGAAGGATGCATGGATCTATCTAATGTTTGCATTGAATGTAACAATAAATTCTCAGTTTTCTTTTTTTTTAAAGATTTTATTTATTTATTCATGAGAGATACAGAGAGGCAGAGACTTAGGCAGAGGGAGAAGCAAGGCTCCCCAAGGGGACCCCAATGAGGGATTCCATCCCAGGATCTCAGGATCACTCCCTGAACCAAAGGCAGATGCTCCCACTGGGCCACCCAGGTATCCCAAATTCTCAGTTTTCAACCTGCCTCCAGTGTTTTCTGGAAATCATTCCAAAAGTTCTTAAACAAAATGTTTTTATTCCTCAGGCTTTCCCATGCTTTTCAAGCCTTCATTCAACTACCTTGCTTCTTGGGCCCAGTAGAAGTTTGATTCACAAAACACTAGAGATTATCTGTGAAGGATCACTGGTTTCTTCCACTCTGTAAAGCATGTAGAGTTCAGTGTCCCTTCTTGCTCTTGATTTCTTCCTTGGCCATATAAGTTACTTTGGCCATTGTGAAGCTAAAAGATGTGATGTGAGCAGGGACTTGAAATGTGCTTGCGTGTTTGGGCTTACATTTTTGCATTCCTGCCTTTTGCCACGAGGCACATCTGTCTTGAGTAGCCAAGATCCAAGGAGGTTAAGGTAGATAGAGCAGAGCTGTAACTAATCTGGTGTTGGAGACAATCCCATCTGTACAGTTTGTACCAGCTGAAGCCTAGCTCATCAACAGATGCAAGAGCCAAGCATAAATGCTTATTCTTGCCTGCCACTAAAATCTAGTTAGTGCAGCATTATTGTGGCAATAGCCTACTGATGCGGCCCCCTTCCACCCCTCCCCTGCTTCCAATTTTTAAAGTATTATGAACATTTTTCATGAATCCATCTACATAAAATATACTGATGTTGAGTTAATGCATGTCTTATACACCTATTTAAATCATTCTCTTGAGTGTTAAAATATGCAAATGTCAATTAATTACAACAGATATCTTTTACTCAAACCTAACCAGTTTGAAATTGAACCAATTATTTCTTTTCCCACCAGTCTTATAAATCATCTTTACAATTTCCCCACCCAGTTGATATCATTTCACCTATTGCTCAAACCAGAACCATGGGAGATATGACTAACTCGTTCTTCTCTCCATTATTACTCCATCCAATGATTCACTAAGAGCTTTGATTTTATTTCCTAAATATCTCTTCAATCTTCCTCCTGTGTCCTCTTTACTTTATTTTAGACCCGTGTTATAAAATCTTTCACTTTACCTCCTGGCCCACTCTGTGTGACCCTCCAATCATTTCTCTTTATTGCTGCTATAATCTTGAAAACCTAAGTCTGATCATGTCATTGTCTCTGCTAATACCCTCAGGGCCCTCTGTTGCCAAGACAATGGCAAGCACACTAAGCATGTCTAAGACACCTTCTCATGGTGAGTTAATGATCCTAAGAAACCCAGCCTACCTTAAGAGCTTTGCCTTCTGCCATTTTTTTCTTTCTTGAATTACTCCATCCAGCAGTAAGAACTGCTTACTATACTTGAATACTCTATGCTTCTCTAATCTCTTTAAGCTTTTACGTATGCTCTCCCAACAACATGCTCCCTAATGATTTGCTTTTTAGTCCACTTAAATATTATGTATTCTTCCAAAATCAAATTCCTAATTTAATTTTATCAAAATTTCTTCTTTAGGAAAATTTCTCTGAGCAAACCTTCCCCTCTCTCCTCCCTCCCTCCTCCCCCCACTATCTATTATATAGAGAATCAGGACTAGGACTTTTCTGTTTCACTGTCTCACTTATAACTTTGTATTTCCCTTATTCTAATTATTGTATCACACTACATTTGTATTTTTATTTGTTTCAATATCATAACACTCAGATTCCAGTGTTCAGATTACTCTCATTCTTCTAGTGCCTACAATAATGGGCACAGAGTAAATGCCATGAATGAAAATAAAAAGGAAAGAGGTTGTTAGTATTATTTTTTTTTAAGTTGTCATAGTCTCCCTTTACTTTTTTTTTAAATGGTAGCATATATTTTCTTTGGGGTTCTCCTTACAATTAAATTGCTGCTATATTTGAAAAGAAAATTTAACCCCTTTTGGCAAATTCTGATAAAATCTCTACTATTTAGTAAACTTTGCTTCTGACAAAAATGTCATAGGTGTAATGATATTGAAAATCTAAGGACAGAGAGGAAAGTAATATTTGTGGGATATTTGTTATACCTCATGTGTTTTTATTGGGAAGGCAAACTTTTACCTTTACCTTCTTCTTAGAGTTTGTTCGTTTGTTTGTTTGTTTGACTAGACCTGAGAAATTAGGTTGACATAAGATAGATCAACAGTAAAAATATTAAATCATATTTAATACTAGTTTTACATGATGTGGAAGCCTTTATAAGCAATGAAGACCCAAACCAGTGGTGTAACCAACTTGCTTATTTATATTGGGTTGAACAAAGACAGGCATTATTATGTTAATATAAATAATCATTTAATGTAAGAGGTGACTGTAAAAAATAAAAAGATTTCTAAAAAAACAGGAATACCAGATACAATGAACCATCACTACTACTTTGGCTAAGATAGAGCACCCAATGAAGAACTTTCCCACCAGTCTGAGATCAGAGGTTTTTGGTGAGGGTTCTGCTGGCTGAATAGCAGAGAAATTGCCCCATAGCATGGTGGTGGGACATGTTGGAAATTTGTCCTTTCAGGTGCTAGCAAAAGCTATTCATGAGAAAGTCTTGTGGGAGGCTGCCATGGGAAGCTACTTGATGTTGCTGGCCACCATATGCTTCAGGAGCCCGGTATTAATGAAAGTGCCTGCACCAGAGGAACTGGTGGGGTCGGAGCTCATGTACTCCTGGAGCCAGCCTAAAGGCACCACAGAACCAGTAAGCAAACTTTTTGCTCCTGCAATATCTCCCTAGCACTCTTTTATTGATGGGTGGTAGAGGAAAATCATTTGTGAGATTAAATGACACTTTGCTAGAGCAGACGATTTAAGAATGAGTTTGGAGCTGGGAGGCAATAAACTGATAACTAGCACAGTAGGTATTACCATCTGGTTTTTAAAGGTGACAGCAACAAGTCTTAGAAAGGTTTACAAAGGCTCTAAGCTCATACATCTATGAAATAAAGAAAGATTTTGGTGGGAAGTGAGGATATAGGTTAAATGACATAGAGGATATTTGTTTTAAGATCTTTAGAATGATTCCCCAATTAGGAAGTGCAATGCCTTCAAAATAAAAGTTAATTTGTTTCTCAATAAAGATCACCTTTATATGCACATACTACATTACTAAGGTCAAAACCCTCAGTATCACTATTTTATCTGATCAATACATATTGTCAGAATTGTATAATATTACTTATTCTAAATTAGAATCATTTGCTCATTCATTCAACCAAAATTACTAACTGATGATTATGTTACATGTATTATACTAGTGTCTTATTTTTGGCATTATTTGGTAAAAACAGAATTTAAAATATAAATATAATGTTTTTGACTTGAACTCCAATTCTAAAATTCAATTTAACTTTCTGTATTTGATACCACCATTTGTTTTCTGAGTAACAAAAACACAAAACAAAAACAAAAACAAAAACAAAATCAAAATCCTCCCATTTATCAGGAAGGCATTTAGTTTTTAAAAAGGGAAGGTTGAACCTATTTTGAGATTACAGGATGGATGATTGGAGTTTTTGTTTTGTTTCTCACT
The DNA here is from genome assembly GCF_053574225.1 of Canis aureus. NCBI lineage: Eukaryota > Metazoa > Chordata > Mammalia > Carnivora > Canidae > Canis > Canis aureus. The sequence goes on from NC_135618.1 coordinate 29,479,656, forward strand.
AAGTTTTACTTTTATGTTTCTAATAGTTTCTACTTTGAGAATATAAATATGTCAGACTAAATGAAGTCAGCCCTTACTGGAAAGACTGAGAGTGCCACAAAATATAATAAGACCCAGAGTATAGCAGTGTTCTAAGTTGGTTTAAAAGTGAATGATACCTATGGAAAGTATAAATTATTTTATAAGAAAAGTATTAAAGAGTAAAATGGTTTCTTCATTCCCAGAAGAAACCTATATATGCTCAATGAATTAGAATCCATTCAAACTTCTTTAAAATATTTTCCCCGTGAGAAACAAATATTTCTGTCATTTATGTTTTTATTTTAATAAGATAAATATTTCTTAAGTATAGTTATTTTGATCTGATTTCTTAGAAGGTGCATTATTTACTCAACAGAGAGTAACTGCTGGTTGTGCTTGAACATTTTAAAATAGGACTAGTAACAAATGTTCCATTAAGTCCATCTGCTTGGTCCATTGTCAAACTGCGAATGAGATCACTGTAGTTCATCTGATTGATGTGAAATTATTTGAAAGTGTCATTTTCAAAAGCAGTGAGAAGTTTTCTGTAATTTTTCCCTATTCCTGGAACTTGTAAGTCTCTGGTCATATCATATTAGCAAGTAAAACTTTTGATAGCTGCAAGAATTATAGTCACCTGAGCCTGTGGCATTTGGTGCAATGTATCATTTATACTACCGTACTTAAAATCCATATAAAAGGCATTGGGAACCGTAGCTACTCTGAAAGTAGCTTTTTCTAGAAGTTAAATGACTTTGAAGTGTCAACATTTATAGTAGAAGGCAGCATCTAATATTAAGGATCTTGTGAATTATTCTATCATTGATATGATTGTAAGAATAGAATCTAATCTGTAAAACTTCACTAGAATCCTTAAATGTTTCTTAAAAATTGGAATTTATGGTAACCATACATCAACCTTTAAGAAAAGTGGCTTCCTAAGAAGTCATATATTTCATCTATATTGTGGATCTACAATATACATCAGATGTGCTTTTGAACTTCTCTTACATTTTAAAGCTTTCTCTGTGTCCTTCCTATTTTCGTTGACTTCCCAGGGAGTCCATGAAATATTAAAAATTTTCATTAAGAATGGTCTGTAAACAGAATGTTTTGATTGTTAAATATCCTTGTTCTAAGTGCCTTTATTTATCAAAACCAATTCTATTTCAGTTCATAAGTTTAAATTATTTCTATTTTATTTTCCTAATTTATTAAATATTACATTTTATAATTTAAGATATTTGTAATACTTCATGTATAATCATACTATCCTGTATATTACCACCTTTGTCATAGTGATTTCCATAAATGTTCTATAAGCATGTCTTTTTCTGAATTGTGAAGGCTTTGGTGTAGGTACTTCTTTTAATTATATGTGTTTCCTAGTAGCACAGTATCTGCCCTCAAAATAAATTATCTTTCAGCAATTATATTATAGTCACTGTCCACTGACCAAATTATCCAGAATGTAACCCAGACTTGGAGTCATTAAAAAAAAATTCTGTCTATGTAGTCTCTATGCTAACTGAAAGCCCTAGCACTCATATTCTTCATTTAGCAGAAACTCTTTTTAGAGATGTTAACAATTAATTTATTTTCTTAATCCATAGCAGACTAAAGCAAGCAAATATAACTCTAGGGGGAGAATGAGGAACTATAACTTACAATCCTAGCATGTTAAAACCAGGAGGTAGCATAAAGATTATTGCATCAAAGACCCTTACTTACTTCATTATTTAGGAAATTTAGGCCTATTTGGGGTGTGTTCTCAGGAAAACACACTTTCAGATGGAGATTGCATGTAGGAGGCTTACTGAGGAATGCTCTAGGAGAGTGACTAGAGGAAGCAGGATTGAATGAAGAGAGAAATTTGGCTGAGATGAATTGTAGATAGAGGTGTAAGCCAGCCTCAGAAGACCTCGGGAACTGGGAAGCTTCAAATGGAAGCAAGGGAACAATGCTTTGTACTCCTAATCAACTAGTCACTGGAAGGAAAACAAGCATATTCGTGGGTGAGGGAACTCCCTACTGTGAACTTCCATTCCCAGAGTTGGGTCTCAATTATGAGGCATTAATAATCAACTCTCCTGGCATCTGGGAGAGTGAGTACCTTTCTGAAGCCGAGATGGGAGAGGAGCTTGGGTAGAGCATTCCATGGGTTGTTAATGTTATAGGACAGCACTGCACCATATTTCTTAAGGTAGGGAAGGGTCAACACACAGGTGGCATGAATAACATCTAGGAGAAAGCTCCCTGTACCTGCATTGCCTTAGCACCCATCTAACCCTTAGGGAGAATGGAAGCAAAAAGAAGTGTTTTTAAATGTCATTGCCAAAGAATAATGAAATGTGGGGAGTAATAGCTACATTTTCAATACCCAAAGGAGCATGATAGTTTGATAATTGGAAATATATTCACCAAAGCACCACAAGTTCCCCAGTTTTGAGATGTTTCCTCAGCCACACTGATGGCCGTTTGCTCTTTTGAGGAGACATTAATCATTCTGGAAGCTCCAGCAAAGGAAATTCCAAGTTTGGCAGATTTTTTTCCCCCAAACCTACCCCCAAACTTTTTTTTTTTTTCTCTTTGACATGGTCAGTGGTTTGAGCTGGAAAACATCCCACAGTGAGAAAAAAAAAAGCCTAAAATAAATTACTTGGGGCCTGGCATTTGGAGCATTTGAGGATTAAAAAAAAAGAAGAAGAAATAGATATAAAATGCAAGTTAATGATATTTTAATTTGCTTTTATTTCAGTCTACTACCCAAAGGGATTTTTTTTGTGATTCAGCTTTATAATTAGTACCACGAATACTGTAAACTTTGAATAAAATGTATTGATTACTTTGATTGTAGACCATGATAGCATGTTTTATAAATAAACATATGCCTGAGAATAGGATTATCTCCTTATCTTATTCTTTTCTTTTTAAATATTTTCAGTTCATTGGGACCCAGGGTTAGCATGAAAGAATATAAATAATCGGGATCCCTGGGTGGCGCAGCGGTTTGGCGCCTGCCTTTGGCCCAGGGCACGATCCTGGAGACCCGGGATCGAATCCCACGTCGGGCTCCCGGTGCATGGAGCCTGCTTCTCTCTCTGCCTCTCTCTCTCTCTCTCTCTCCCCTCTGTGCATTCTCATGGATGAATAAATAAAAATCTAAAAAAAAAAAAAAAAAAAAAAAAAAAAAAAAAAAAAAAGAATATAAATAATCCTGGTTCACAGAATTTTTTAACTTTGCGACACCTCCACCTCCTTTTTTTTTTTAAGATTTTATTTATTTATTCATTCGTGAAAAACACAGAGAAAGAGAGAGAGAGAGAGGCAGAGACACAGGCAGAGAGAAAGGCAGGCTCCTTGCAGGGAGCCCAACGTGAGACTCGATCCCGTGATCCCAGGATCATGCTCTGGGCCGAAGGCAGGCGCTAAATCGCTGAGCCACCCCGGGATCCCCTCCACCTCCTTTTAATGAGATGTAACTGATATAAAACATTGTGTAAGAGGCACAACAAGATGATTTGATACATGTATATATTATGGAACGCCTAACACGATACCGTTGACACCTCTATCACCTCACATAATTATTTTGTGTGTGTGTAGTGAGAATATTTAAAATTTATTCCCTTAGCAACTCTAAGTATATAACACAGTATTGTTAACTATAGTCCTCATCCTGTACATTGGATTCCTCGTGACTTATTTATCTTAAAACTGGACATTTATACTCTTTAGACAACATCTTCCTGTTTTCCCCCATTCTCCAGTCCTGGACACCCACTATTCTATTTTCTGTTTATATAAGTTTGGCTTTTTAAGATTCCATTTGTGAGTTCATATTTCCCTTTCTCTGTCTGACTTATTTCACTCAGCTAAATGCCTCAAGGTCCATCCATGTTTTTGTACATGATAGAATTTGCTCCTTTCTTATGGTTGAATATTATACCACTCTGTGTGTGTGTGTGTGTGTGTGCGTATTTATGTGTATCACATTTATCCATCCATCCACTGATAGAAGCTTAGTTTGTTTCCATATCTCGGCTACTGTGAATAATACTCAATGGATATTGGGGTGCAGATACGTCTTTGAGATCCTGATTGCATTTCTTTTGGCTACATACCCAGAAGTGGTTTTGTTGGATTATATGATAGTTTTAAGTTTTTGAGGAACTTTCATACTTTTTTCCATAGTAGCTGCACTAATTTACACTCCTACTTGCAGTGCACAGGGGTTCTCTTTTCCTGACACCGTCACCGGTACTTGTTGTCTCTTGTTTTTTTGAGAATGGCTCTTCTGTCTGGTGTGAGGTGATAACATCATTGTAGTTTTGACTGGCAGTTCCCTGATAATTGGTGATAGTGAGCATCTTTTCCCATATCTATTGGCCATTTGTATGTCTTCTTGGAAAAACAATTTTAACTTTTTGTGTTTTGTTTTTTCTTGTTTCAGTTTTTAAGTTAATAAGTTGTTTGCATTTCTTATTTATTTTGGATTTTGACCTCTTATTAGATAGATGGTTTGCAAATAGTTTTACCCATTCCATACATTACCTTTTCATTTTGTCGTTTCCTTTGCTGTGCAGAAAGTTTTAAGTTCAATTTAGTCCTTTTTGTTTATTTTTGCTTTTGTTATTTATACTTTTGGTATTATATTAAAAAAACCATTGACAAGACTAATGCCAAGGAGATTTTTTCCTATGTTTTTTTTCTAGGAATTTTATGGTTTCAGGTCTCATATTCAAGTCTCTTATGCATTTCCAGTTAATTTTTATGAGTGATGAAAGATTGGGATTCAATGCCACTCTCTGCATGTGATCGCCAGTGTTCCCAGCACCATTTAATGAAGAGACTTTACCTCACTGAGTATTCTTGGCTTTTTTTGTCAAATACTAGTTGAGTTTATATCCAAATGTTTCTGGATTCCTGTTTCTGTTCCATTGGTCTACTTTTATGCCAGTATCATATGGTTTTGATTAATTTTGCTTTTTAATATATTTTGAAATCAGGAAATGCAATGCCTCTACCTTTGGTTTGCCTTTTCAGAATTGCTTTGGCTATTTGAGGTCTTTCTGTGGTTCTGAATGAATTTTAGTATTATTTGTTCTATTTCTCAGAAAAATGCTCTGGGATTTTTATAGAGATTTTATTGAATCTATAGATGACAGGAAAAGTTTGGACATTTTAACTATTCATTCTTCTAATCCATGAACACAGGATATATTTCCATTTATTTGTTTCTTCTATTTTTTTATCAGTGTCTTACAGCTTTCAATATGCAGATTAAATTTGATTTAATTTTGATTAATTAAATTTTGATTAAATTTTCTCATTGTTTTCAATACTATTTAAATGGATTATTTTCTTTATTTCTTTTAAAATATTTTGTTGTTAGTATATAGAAACATAATTGAATTCTGTATGCTGATTTTGTATCTTGCAACTTTACAGAATTAGTTTATGAGTTCTAACAGGTTTTAGGTGGAGGCTTCAGGATTTTCTCTATATAAAGTCATATGATCTGCAAACAGAGACAATTTTACTTCTTTGTTTTTGATTGACTTGGATGCCTTACTTTCTCTTGCTTAATTGCACTGACTTGGACTTACTTCTAGTACTAAACTGAATAGGAGAGGTGAGAGTAGGCACCCATGTCTTGTTCCTGATCTTAGAGGAGAAGATTTCAACTTTTCACCACTGAGTATGATGTTAGTTTTGAGCTTTATCATGATGAGGTAAGTTTCTTCTATAACCAATTTTTTGAGTTCATTGTTATTATTATTATGAAAGAATGTTGTGCTTGTCAAGTGCTTTTTCCACATGATGATCATGTGATTTTTATCAATTAATATGGGTGTCACATCTACTGATTATAGTGAACCATCCTTCCATCCCAGCTCTGTCATCTGTGGGTGATTACCTAATTTAGTGTTCTCCTGGGATTCCTGGATTGCAAACAAGACACTGGAGCCAGTTCATGGATCTACAGCCAGGACCAAATCTGTATGCCCATTACCCTATGTATAGGTGATGACATTCCCTTAGGATCCCTTGAAGTATGGTGCTACTGACAGAACCAAAGTCAATTATTGCTGGAGTTGAGTTCTCAAGGTAACACAGTTGTTTCCTGGTCTGAGGTTGGGACAATAGTCAGTGAGTCAGCCACCTGGGTGTAGGCCTACCTTCTCAGAAAAGCTCCTCCTCATTCTTATACTGCACCAGAGATCCACAAACTCCTTTCTGGATACACAAAAGCATTTTTGTTTTTGGATGAATGCTAAGTTGTTGTTGAGGGGAAATATATTGAAGAATATCTTATTAGATCTTCTTGCTGACATCTCTCTTTCTACTTATTTATTTTTTGTCACCATGCCTGGGGCATCATAGAACACAGCTTAAAAGTATACATTTAAATAAGGCCCTATATGACAGATCAAGTTGTCCTACTACATCCTAACAGTCCACATCCTCTCCTAATTTTAGCCTCTTCCTATAACCAATACAGCCAGGGATATTCTCAAATGAATATTGTGACACATCACGTTTCACATCTAAATACAAAATGTTTATCTCAAAAGTCTCATTTTATCATCGACTTGTTAATTCTTACCATTTGGGGATATTCACAAACCAGTCAAATATCTTAGCATCTGAGATTTTACTCGGGTCCCCCTTTAGGTGCAACACTAACTGATTAAATTATAGTGAGTTTTTATAGACTTGTCAAAATATTAACAAAAGATAAAAGCTAAATGTGATGGCAGAGATCTTTTATATTACCTAATCTGAGAGACTTTTCAGGAAAATAACGGGTTGATACAACACTTTAACTACATATCTCAGAAGCGTAGGTGGAACTAAAACTGATCACAAGGCACCTGGATGTCTGCGTGGTTGAGCGTCTGTCTTTGGCTTAGGGGATGACCCCGGGATCCCGGGATGGAATCCCACATCGGGCTCCCTGCATGGAGCTTGCTTCTCCCACTGCCTATGTCTCTCCCTCTCTCTCTGTATTTCTCATTAAAAAAATAAATAAAATATTTAAAAACATTTAAAAATAACACTGATCATATATAGGATTTTGGGGGACCCCAATCATTTGTTTCCTTTGTAAGATATTAAGTCACCTGATTGTCTAGTAGTTAGGCAGTTTGGACTGCTCTATAGAACTGTATATAAGCTGTCTGGCTCTCTGGTATTGTTTATCCTATGAAAAAATCCTATGAAATTATATGCAATGTACAAAAATTAAGATACTGCATTTGTATCTTGGGATGTCTTTATATAGTGTGTATTGTTCTTGCTTTTTCTAACCACAACAGTCCATTTATACAAGCAAAATTTAAAGAAGAGTTTTAGTTTAATGCCACTGAAAATGAAAACTACCTTTTAGCATTTGGCCATATTAATATATGATCTTGGGTTTCCTGAATTTTCTTTCTAGGCTCTGAAATAATATCAAGAATTGCCTCAAGTGCAGTTTTGGTTCTCTTTCTTAGCTGCAAAGGGCAGTTTGATCCCTGAATCAGAAATATTTCTAGCTTAATAAAAATATTCTTTTAACAACATAAATGTCTAACAAGTATGTGCATTATTAAGATGCATTCAGATTCTAATAGTAATTCTGTATTGAAAGCTATGTTCTTTACAGATAGCATTCATATAATCATTCTTAAAACCTTGTTTTTTGTTAAAAATAAGTAGAAAATATTTAAATTTTCTTCTATAAGGGAGGATATGGAGAAATTATCAGATCTTTTATAATAATGGAGCACTCTTCAATTTAATATGCCATTTACTATCTACTCAGTGCCCTGTACAATGCTTCATACAATGCAGACATTTAATAAATATTTTTAATCAGTGAATGAAAGGCACAAACATTCATTGAATATCTGATGTATACAATAGAGTTTTTCCATGTATGCTCTGGAGATTATTTCAGGGATTTTAATATTTTCCATACCAAAAGAGCCTTATGGTCAACAAAATTTAGAACATATTTATTAAAATACAACAAAATAGAGGCACCAGGATGGCTCAGTTGGTTGAATGGCCATCTTCTGATTTCAGTTCAGGTCCCAGGATCAAGCCCCATGTGTGGCTCTGTGTTCAGTGGGGAGTCTGCTCACGATTTGCTCTCCCCCTCTGCCCCTCCCCTTCAAATAAATAAATAAATACTTTAAAATACAACAAAATAGGCTTCTTTTACTGTAGAATTCATATCAGAGCATATAACACACCACTGAAGATTTTTAATCTCTCAGAGAGAGGCTATAATATATGATGTTTCTTTAACTAATTTTCAAATATTAAGCCTTTTTGCATGTGACTAAAGGATGTGACTATCATCTTACAGAATATACTTCAGGAAATACTGGTATATTATATAAGTAAAACTGTGCTAGTCCTCCTTGGCTGTACAAAAAATGTACAAAATGAGAATCTTTTTTGTTGTCTAGGAGATACACTTTCAGGGCATCTGTTCATAAGTAAAGGCAGTTATGCAACTAAGATAAGGCCTCTACTTTTCAAGGTCTTGCTAACTATGTGGTTTTACTTGAGCTGATCACACTGGTCATCTGTGAAGCTTGAGTATGGAAAGTGATGCTGTTTGGATTCTACACTAGACACAATAATTTAATAATTCATTTTAACCACTCGTATACTGCCTTTAAATACTTCATCTTATTTTTTTAATTATCTTTGATCAAACAATTTTATATTTGCCTGTGGAAGAACCTTACTCTCAAATATGTCTTTGGTATTGCATCCTTCTCAAAGCTGTGGACTGTTAAATCAAAATTTGCCTGTGGCATTATTGTTTCATTTATTATTTCATTTATTGATAATGTATAGTGATCATACATTTCTATAACATCATGACAAAATAAAATAAATAAATATAAAAAACATCTCTCATCTTTAATTACCTAATGTCTAGACTATTGTTAATTTAAGTATATTGAAAGGAAAACTACTTCATTAGTAATTCTAAGACAAGGCAGTCAAGCCTGAAGATCACCTGGCAAATTTTTAAGATTCAGTTAGATATATTCTATTATCTCATCAGTTAAAGTACTTTTATATGTCAGTCCCTATAGATCCAATAAGTTTTCTAGAAAATTAAAATACAAATGCATTTTTATCATCAAACTACTCAGTTGAAGACTTTGTCATAAATTAAGAGATTATAGAAAAGATGCTTATAAGGTGGTACCATGACGAATTGTATGGCCACTTTTTCCAGAAAAACAACTATAATTTGTTTTAAGAAATTATTACAAAAATTTGTTAGCAAAAACAAAACAAAACAAAAACCCAACCATTTAAAGTCTCTGAAAATTGTCCTGAAGGCATACAGAAAAATAGAGAAACATTTATTAAAAAAAAAATACTAAATCTCACATGACTGTGCATGCCCAAGGCTACACTCTCTGGGGGAATGACATCAGAGACTGCACACAGAAAGGGTAACAGATATTCCTGAAAGCAGGTCATTACACAAATAAACGAGCAAAAACAGCAAGCTTTTGGAGGTGGGAGGGATATGTAAGTATCCAAATTTATTGTAACATATTTCCTAAAGTGTCCAGTTTTCAACCAAAAAAACTATGAGGCATAAAAAGGAACAGAAAAATGTGATCCATACCCAGGAAAAACAGACAATAAAAATCTTCTTTGACAGGAACCAGATGTCAGACTTAGAAAACAAAGATCTCAAAGCAGGTAGTATAAATAGGTGCAAAACACTCAAGAAAACTATGCCTAAATAAGTAAAGGAAGGTATGATGACAATGTCGCATCAAATAGAATATCAATAAAAAAATAGACAATATAAAAAACACCAAATGGAGATTCTAGAGTTGAAGGGTAAAATAATCAAAATGAAAAATTCATTATATAACATCTGTATGCAAGGCATTGTACACAGAGAAAACAAGTTTAAATAGCATACCATTTTTGGCCTAGTAGATTAGATACACTGACAGAGGTTTAAAAATGCAATTTAATAAATTCTGGAACAGAAATACATAGAAATCACTGCAGAAGCAAAGTGGTTGAAATCATTCTGGGAAAATGGAGGAAGTTTTAAAGAAATGGTGATATTTATACTATACCTATATGAAAACTATCCTAAGCATAGTAAGAAACGAAAGATGTTCAATGCAAAGGAGAAATGTCTGTGGCAGAGAATGATTGTGAAGATATTAGCATATAGCATATACCACTACAGATAGTAGTAGTGTAGAAAGGTTATCTCTGCTGAAATTGTGAAGGATTGATTTACCTGTGATACTATAGATTTTGGATTTTCAGTAAGCAATCAGGAACCAGTTTAAGATTTTAGACAAGAGGATGGCCTGTTGTGATTTTCATTTTGGAAAAAATACATCTGTAGGCAATGTGACAGACAGATAAGGAGTGGTGAGAAAGTTAAAGCAGGAAAATGAGTGAGGAAGTCATTGTTATTGCCCTGGTAAAAATTGAGAACTTATTCAATGGCATATGAGATAAAGAATAGGAATAGTTTAAAACAGTGTTTTTAGATAAAGCCAATATGATTATCTGACTCTAAAATAAATAAAAAGTTGACTAGGATTTTCAAGTTTATAGTCGGAGTTAATACATGGTTGGTAATACAGAGAGAACAGGAGGACAGCAGGGTTGAAATGGTCAGAAGAAAAAACAAGTAATGAGTTTATTTTAGGTCATAATGAATTTGAGGAGGAGCTTTCCACTGTGCCATTTGGTACATTGGTTGGGATCTTTGGAGACCAGATTAGAATGCAACCTGAGGCTTCATTTATATTATAAATTAATTAAGTGTAATCAATGACTTCTGTATACGAATTCATTTAGCTTACCTGTTACCTCAACTAAACTGGGAAGTCTAGAATAAGAGAAATTAATTGCAGTATAAACTGCTGCCCAGAGAAATTGTGTATAAATTTCAAGTGTATAAATTATGACAACTATTATTTCCTTCTTGACGACACATACAAAAAAATCAGAGCAAAAGAAGAATCCTTTAATCTAATGAATATTATCATTTTGATTGTGGTAAGGCGTGGATGGGAGCTAATTTGAGAGGTGGTTTTACTTATTCAAGTAACTTCTGTATTGCTGTACTTTAAGTGTTCTTATTTTCTTAAAATTTATATAAATTAAATTTACATTAGAAAATTAATTCTCACAAATTTAAATTAATTTTTTGTATATATAAGATAGTTTTATGAATAAAATTATTCAGTCTTTTTGGTCTAAACTCATTTTTTAACATTAATTGAATTTATAAAAATTACCATAGTAATGATACAAGATTCTCCATAAAGCAAGAAAAGGGAACTCTTTTCAACTATATGACAGAAATACACTTATTCATTCATTCATCAAGTATTTATGGAACACTTAAACTGGGCCTTATTCTTCTAAGTGCTATAGTAGGGAACAAAACTGTTCTGGAGATTGCTTTCTAGTAGAAGAGATAGACAACATAATTCTAAATGAATATGACATATATTAGTTCATCAGCACAAGATGAAAATCAGGAAAGAGATTTAAGATTCATTTAGAGAGAAGAGGATCCTCTTTTGATCCTGGTAGGGAGATTTTTAAAAATAACAATAACTTCTAGATTAATCAGCTTAACTACACACCAGTACTTTCAAAATGATTTCACTGAATAAGTGCAAAATGGAAACACTGAAGCATAAAGTTTCATTACCCAAGAAATCTTATTAGTAAAGAGGAAAATAGGAGAAAATATACAATTTAACACAAAAAAAAAATAAGTGAGTTTTAAAGATACCTATGGGAGTTTGAATCTGTAAATGTTTATTATCTATTTTCAAGATTAAAATATAGTAGATTGCTGGTAAAGCAGATATATCAATAAGGACTTCAGAATGACCATAAATGACAGGCATAAATGGAAGAAAAAAAGGTTTCAAATTCCTCAACAAACTTTCAAACTGATAATTAAACATTTTTAGGGTTTATTTTCTCAGATGTATTCAAAATACTAGAAAATGCTGGGTTTTAATTATAAAAGTGAAAAAGAAAGCCATTTTCTTGTCTCAGGTTGAAATGTTTGTCCTTTACTTTTTTTTTTTTTTTTAAATAAACTATGAAATATGTAGGTAAAGCACTGTTGGAAGAGTTGAGATAGCATAACACCGATAACACGGATGCATTATTATTAAAAGTCCATATTTTATTTTAATTTGCTTAGTTTTTACATGAAATCTTTTTCTGTTTTAGGATTCCACCCAGGATACCACCTGAAATTTACTTGTCATATCTCTAAGCTCCTTTTTGGTAATTATTCTTAGATTTTCCATGTTGGTGATGACCTTGGTAAGTTTGACATTTACTGGATAAGCATTTTGTAGGATACTCTCTACTGAGAGTTGTCTGATGTTTTTTTCATGATTAGATTAGGATTATGGGTTTGGAAAGGAACATCACATAACTAAAGTGCCGTTACATTATATTGTATCAAATGTTCATAGCGACATAGTGATTTATTACTGTTGATATTAACCTTGGTCACCTGATTGAGATGGTTTGTCAGGTTTTCCCATCATAAAATTAATCTTTTTCCCTATTTTCATTTTGTACACTTTGTAAATAGGTCACAATGCACATACTACACTTTTAAATTTTATGTTTCTAATTCTTCAGGACAGATTATCTATATCAAGTATTTGGATTTTTTCTGCAAGGAAAAATTGTGTCTTTTTTTCCAATTTCATCATTTGTCCAAGAATCCATTTAAATGGGTTTGGATTTATACCTATTTATTTTATAATTTGAATTAAAAGCCAAAATTCAACTGTCTTGTTGTTCAGATTGAACCAGCTTTAACCATTGGGAATTCTTTCATTTGGCTGCTACATCCCTCTGATACCCTCCCATCAATATAGGTTTGTTTGTTGTTTTGAGACCTTCCTTACTTTCTGGCATTACAGGATGCTCTAGGGTCATCTTGTATATTGTTTTCCCCAGTCTAGAATCAGCAATTTCTCTAAGGACCTATGTTTCCTTTTATTGGAGATTGGTATAAAAGAGCGAGATCTGGTTGCTAGGTATGTTCTTTGCTACTAGAGAGTCTTCCTTCTAAACAGTCTCTTCCAACAGAACAAATATCTGTACTAATCTGTGTGCATATTATTATCTATAAATATTTGTGTATATAATTATTTGCATCTATATTATGCTAAATATGAGTTCATTCTGATATCTCCAACACTAACCCATTACCACGTGGATCATTTTAGCTCCTAGCATCTAATAGTTATTTAATTGTTCAGTTCCGTTGGACTTACATAGCAATATCAGAATTGGTAACCTGCACCCCAGTGAGAAGCAACTTTATGAACTAAAATACAGCTTCATGTATGATTCCTTTCATTTTGGTCTTTTGGGCTCTACTCATTACCAAAATTACTCGGATTAGCAATTTCCTCTCCCAATTTTCTTCACTGAAGTTGTTTACATATCTGTAGTACAATTAGATTCTCCTGCTCCAGTGTCCATTCCTTCCCAGGATCTCATAATTTTCTATTTTTTTTCTTTTTAATTGTAGAAAATTCATTCTTTGCACTGTAAAATTATGTGGGTTTTAATAAGTGCATAATGTCAAACATGCACTATTAGAATATCATACAGAATAGTTTCACTGTCCTAAAAATCTCCTGTGCTTCATCATTTTAATTCTAAACCACTGGCAACCACTGATGTTTTTACTATCTTTATAATTTTGCCTTTTTCATAATGTTATATAATTAAAGTTGTACAGTATATACCTTTTCAGATTGGCTTCGTAGCAATATGCATTTCAGGTTCTTCTATTTTGGCTCTCTGATTGATAGTCTAATCTTTGCAATGATGCATAATGTTATATTATATGGATGTGTCACAGTTTATCCATTCACCTACTGAAGGACATTTTGCTTGCTTTCAGTTGTTGGCAATTATGAGTAAAGTTTCCATAAATATTCACATGCAGGTTTTTGTGTCGCCATATATTATCACATCAGTTGAGTAAATATCTAGGACCACAGTTTCTGGATTTTTATGGTAAGAATATAGTCAGTGGGGATCCCTGGGTGGCGCAGCGGTTTAGCGCCTGCCCTTTGGCCCAGGGCGCGATCTTGGAGACCCGGGATCGAGTCCCACGTCGGGCTCCCGGTGCATGGAGCCTGCTTCTCCCTCTGCCTGTGTCTCTGCCTCTCTCTCTCTCTCTGTGTGACTATCATGGATAAATAAAAAATTAATTAAAAAAAAAAGAATATAGTCAGTGTTTAAAATGACTGCCACATTGTCCCCTAAAGTGGCTTTACAATTTTGCTTTCCCATCACTAGTGAATGAGATTTTCCTGTTGCTCCTGCACTCTTTAATATTTGATATTTGGTTTAGCCATTATAATGGATAATAGAGGTATTTCAGTTTTGCTTTATTTTGTAACTTCCTAAGGGTAAATGATGTTGAATGTCTTTTCATATGCTTATATGCCACATAGACACCAATTTATTATTTGATGATGTGTCTCTTTAGATCTTCTGCTCATTTTTAATTGGATTGCTTTTTTTTTTTTTTTTGTAGAAGAATTCTTTGTATATTTTGGATGGAAGTTCTCTATTTTATATCTGTTTTGCAAATATTTCCTCCCAGTCTGTAGCTTCTTTCATTCTATTAACAGTGTCTTTCACAGTATAGAACTCTTACATTTTAATAAACAGTTATCAATGTTTTCTTTCATAAGTGTTTTTGGTATTTAAAAGCTCATTGCCAAAACAAAAAAAAATATGCTTTAAAAAATCATTTTCTAAATTTTTTAAACAACATTTTACCTATACCCTTCTACCCAATCTTAAGCTGAAGGAGTGGTTGAAATATATATTTTTGTTATGAATTCAGCCTGAAAAGAATGTTGGGAGGAGCATCGCCTAGGTTTACCTTTGCTTCTCCAACCTGTGAGAGTTTAGGCAAATTACCTTACCTCTTTGTGCCTTAATGTCCTTATTTTCAACTTATTGATAATAAGATTTAAATAAGTTCATAAATAGTAAGTCTATCAACAACGACCACAACAAAGGCAACAAAGGCAGTACCCAATTCATGTGAGGTATTACTTTCATCATAACTATCAGTAATAGTAGTAACATTTATAAGTGTGAGTGTTTGTGTTCTATTATTAGCTTTTTCTCCCCTTTGGTCTTGATGAAACTAAATTAAGATTATGGTTATGGGTCAGGTTTCTGTAACCAGTTTTCAGTTATCCTGGAAAAATCTCCTTCATTTGCTTATTTTTCAGTGACTGTTTCCTTTGGAGTAGGAATGGTGTCTTTCCTTAATCTGATTACATTTGCATGCTCAAGCACTAATTTCTAAATTCCTGTTATACTGCTAACATTATTCCTTAGCTTCAAGTGCTGAGATCTTTCCCAGTTTTGGCAGGAGTTCAAGAACAAATTTATTTGCTTGTGAGCTGTTACTTAGAAGTCACTTAAATGTATTAAAAAGTCAATTTTAACTCATAGAGTCAATAGAATGAAAATAAAAAAAAATAAAAGAAATAAACATATTCTTTGCATAGTATGCTGATGACTCTTAAGTCTCACTTTTATATTTTTATTATGTATGTATATATTTGGATATTTTTAAATCACACTTATCCGTTTATTGTCCCAGTAATAATTGTTACATATTTATTGTTTGAGGACTACAGAGGCAATATATGTTGAGGGTGACTGATTGATCACCCATTTAAGACATTTTATCTCTAAATCCAGGCAGACTGCTAGGCACAGTGGTAAACCAAAGGATTTGCTCCTTAGTTCTATAGAGCTGGTTTTCTAGTTGG
The DNA here is from genome assembly GCF_053574225.1 of Canis aureus. Lineage (NCBI taxonomy): Eukaryota > Metazoa > Chordata > Mammalia > Carnivora > Canidae > Canis > Canis aureus. Next base: position 29,495,549 of record NC_135618.1, read on the forward strand.
GAAAGTGGGTATTAATCATGGAAACAAATAAATAAGTATACACATATAAATGAATATCATGAAGAAAACAATACTGCTATTTTCTCTGAATATCACGAAGAAAACAATACTGCTATTGATAGAGAAAAATAAAGGGTTAAATGAGGGATTCTGCCTCTAGAGGTGCTCAGGGAAGGTCTCACTAGAGGTTATCTAGTCGGTCACCTTTTAATGCTAAAGAGAAAGTTAAAAAACAGTGTTTTGTTTTTTTTTTAATCAGTCTTCTATAACTAATTGAACATAAAATAATTTAGGAAATGTGTATTATTGAATTGTTGACTAAACATCCAAGTGTTCATTATTGGAAAATGCCAAGGGAAAAATGAAAAATAGAAGGAATAACTCCTATGCTCCAAAGGCTCATAATCTTGGTAAATTCTCTAGTAGTCATGTTCTAATATAAAATTTGATAGGATTTTATAGGCATGAAGAGAACTGGTTTTTCTCAGGTCTAATGTCTCATAGGTGAACTTGATCCTGATATTTGTGTTAATGTTTTAGGTCGGAATTAGATCTGGTTCTCAGGTGTGTTGTCAACTAGAAACTAAGTCTCTTTTAGTTCATTCTCTCCGTTATCCTCCCTTTTCATAGTTTAATTAATACCTATATAAAAATTACTAAGAACCTAAAGTCTAAACACATTTCTTTTATGTGAGCTCAAGCTCTCTGGATTCCTGAAAACAACAAGGCATCAGATTCATGTTTCTTCTTCCAGATATACAGACTGGATAATAACCTGGCTCTTTATTTTTTATAAAAGAGTTGTAATTGTATTTTAAAGTACATAATTATATATCATTTCATAAGTGAATACCCAATAGGGTAATATAATCAATGAGTTGAACTATATATATATGTATTTTTTTAAAGCATCTGGCAGAGTATATGGCATCAAAAGTGACCATTAAATGTTCATATTTGTTATTCCAATTTGAAAGAATCACGTGTAAAAAACTTTACATAATTTAATATCATATAGTTTCTTGAAATAATGTCTAGAATCTTTATCAACCACAATGATATGAAACCATAAACCAATTAGAAGAAAACTAGAAAAAACTAGAAATACAGAGATTAAACAACATTTTTTGAACAACTATTGGATCATAGAAGAAGTCAAAGAAGTCAAAAAATACCTAGAGGCAGATGAAACCAAAAAATATAATATACCAAAATCTTTGGAATGCAATATGTGATTCTAAGACGGGAGTTCATAGCAATACAGGCCTAGCTCAAGAAATAAGAAAAATCTCAAATAAACAAATAAAGAGTTTAGCCTTACATCTAAAGGTACTAGAAAAGGAAGAACAAAGCCCAAAGTTAGTAGTAGGAAAGAAAAGCAAAGTTCCAAGCAGAATAAATGAAATCGATACTAAAAAGATAGTAGAAATGATCAATGAAACTAATTGCTGATTCCTTGAAAAGATAAACAAAATTGACAAACCTTAGCCAAACTAATTGGGACAGTGGGGCTCAAATAAGTAAAATCAGAAGTGAAATAGAAGTTGCAAATGATATAGAAATACAAGGGATCACAAGATGAATAGACTAGTTTATTAAAGTTCTGTAAGTTATTTATGGCCAAAATCCCTGTAAATAACAACATACTCTTTACTAGCCATTTCTTCTGGCCCAAAAAGTTTCTACTGAGAAATCTACTGATAACCTGATGAGATTTCCCTTGTACATAACAATTTATTTTTCTCTTGCTGTGTTTTAGATTTTCTTTTTATCTTCAAGTTTTAAAATTTTAATTATGATGTGTCTTGGTGTGGATCTCTTTGGGCTCATCTTATTTGGAGCTCTCTGAGATTCCTGGAGCAGGATGTCTGTTTCCTTCTTCAGGTTAAGGAAGTGTGTGCTTTTCTCTCTTTTCTCTTTCTGGGACCCTATAATGTGCTATTCTGCTTGATGTCCTATAGGTCCTTCAGGTTATGTTCATTTTAAAATTTTTTTTTTAATTTTTTCTTTTTGCTGCCCTAAGTTCCATTGTTTTATCTTCCAGCTTGCTAATTCCTTCTTCTACTTCGTCTAGTCTGCTGTTCAACCGCTAGTGCTTTTCTTAGTTCAGTTATTGTATTCACTAGTGCATTTTTTATTTTAGTTATCCCTGATGGCCTCCAGACCAGGAGATCTGGAGGTGTCCCCTGGACAACAGTTGCAGTAATTGGGGCTCCAGACAAACATATGAACTCCTTTTTGGGAAGTCTCATCAAGCTGTAGTGAGGCCAAGAAGGTGCACCAAGATGATGTCTTTCTACTTACACTCCCTGGGAACACCTCCTTAATGTCTAAATGTGTGGGAAGCCTGAAGCCTATTACTCAGTTTAAAGCTCCAGGTTGTGTGAATAGGCTTCTTTTTCACAGGAAAACTGGGGTTGTATTCCAGTCTAGAGCCTGTGCATTATCTTAGTGAGGGTGGTCTCCCACGGACTGTCTTTCTAATTGTTACAGTCCCATGGGAGCTCTGGAACATCTGCTTTCTTGGCCATAAGGGTAATATGATCAAAAAATGCCCCCTGTATGGATTGTGCACTCTTACTGACTTTAGCAAAGCAGCTGAAAAATGTAGGGAATGAGCATGCTCAGCAGAGTCAGGAAGATAGCGGGAAAATTCCTTGACCGTGTGTACCTGTGGGCTTCGGCAATGCAGTGGGAGAGTGCCTTGTCAGCATATGCTGGACTTCAGGCTGGGAATGGAAGAATGCTACCACTGTTTGCACTTGCCAGCTGCAGATGGGGCAAAAGAGGGTTGCTTCTACCTGTGTTTACAGATTTTATCTACAGAATGGGAGAACTCCACAACTGTTTGTGTTCACCTGCCCTAATTAGGGAGCAGGAGGGCACTGCAATTGCCTGTGCTGTCTGGCCTCAATAAGTGTCATGACACTGGCAAAGGGACAGGAGGGTACCCAAATGAGCTCACTCATCTGTGCTAGCAGGTTAAGTGGAGAGTGCAACAGGGGCAGCTGCCAGCATGCCTGACTCTGGAGTGTCTCTACTGTCTGTCCTAGCCAATACCCTCAAATCAGCAAATGGATCTCTTACATATTAAGGCACTTTTCAAACTACCTTTTTTGTTTGTTTTTTTGGTAGGTCTTGGGGGGAGTGAGACTGCATGCAAGGCCTCCGAGCAGGATATCTCAGTTTCCTATACCACTTTGGAACCCTTGGTTGGAACACCAACCCTTAACTCTTTCAGGAGAAGCATGTGTTTCGTGAGATCTCTCCCTATTGTATATTACCATGTTGGGGTGTTTTTTTGTTGTTGTTGTTTTGTTTTGTTTTGTTTTTCAGAAACCATGTCTTTGCCTCTCCTACCTGTCTGGATGTGGAGAGAAGTTTATCTAATTTTCAGAAGGAAATGATCCATATGTAGCTGTAGATTTGGTGTGTCCATGGAGGAGGTGAATTCAGGATCTTTCTATGCCTATATCTTGGACTCCCCTCTGGCAGGAGGATTTTAAAGTCAGGGCAAGCTAATGAAATAGTATTAGGAGACATTAGGTAGGAGGTAGTAAGTATTATTAGGCCATTTATATTTGCTAATTATCCATTATTTAATTTAGGTTCCTACCCTCCTACTGAGACTGAGATGTAGGGGTGCTATCTTCTCTAATGATTACATTTCAAAAAGATGGCTCCCAGATTCTTGAGAAAGGCATTCCTGGTTTGTAAAACTGGCAAGAGGCTGGGAGATTTATGTGTCAAAGGGATAAAGAAGGAATTTGCAATTATATTTTCTAATGTAAATGCTCTAAGAAAAGAGCACAGGTTTAGGATCAGGAAGTATCATGTCTAAAATTTAGTCAAGTTGAGGGGAGTAATAAGGCCATCTTGATAGTTTTACTTTTTTTCCTCTTTTTCAAATATATTTTTCCAACCTGCTACCTAGTTAAATACTATTTATTTTTTGGGTTTTAGCTTTGTTATATTTCTTTTCCTAGTTTCCCTCACTGATTTCCAAAGCTAGGCTAGGTACCTAATTATACTTTCCCATTTCTTCCATTTGTTTTGTAACCCTCATCAATACTTATAATTGTTCAATTGCCTTCACTATTAGATTACAAGGTGTGTGGAAAAAATTATATCTTCCTTAATTTCCATGTAGCCTGAGGGCCTAGAAAATTGCCTACTATATTATAATCATTCAAAGCAACAATAAATAAACATTTGCAAGAATGCATTTCTTGATTTTAGCCCCAGAAACATAATGGCTAAAATAATTGTCAATTCATTCTGCCGGGTTTATGCTTGGTGTCCTGGACATCTTATAAGCTTGACATTTGTGCTACTTCCTTCCACTCTCAAAAGGATCCCAGTGTGAATGATCTAGTGCCCTGACAATAGATTTTGCCATTCTGAAATTTTCTATTTAACAGGAAACTGATGCCTACTCAAATAAAAAAAAAAATCACTGAAATTGAACTAATAACCTATGTGAGTTAGGGATCTCCCTAATATTCTGCTTTTGAAGAAATCTTAAGCCCTTTTGCAAAAAAAATTGCTAAATAAAAATGAGCAGTAATCTCCATCTCTGTATCAGTAGTATAAGACCATTGTTATCCTGGGAGAGTACCCAGATAAAACAGGCTAGGAATCCTTCATAAGAGAGGCAGAAAGAAATTAATTAGCTCCAGCTACCTGAGGGTTACCAGAGAATTTTAGTGGGAAAAGAAAAAAAAAAAAAAAAAGCTCAGATGGGTCTGGCAAGTTCAGGTAAATTTCGGCTAATTATGGAAAGCTAAAGTTGTCCAATGTGGTAGCGAATGGCTCTGGAAAATGATGCTTTAATGAACACGTAACATGCAGGTAGAAAATGATTTTTTCAGAGAGTATTTTCATTCATTAGAAGGATGACTGTGACTAAAGGTACAGCGAGCAAAATTTCATATTCCAGGGTGTAAAATAATGAGTGCCTTGTGGGACACAGGTATTGCTCTTAAGGGGCCTGAGTTTAATGGTTGAGTTACAGTCTGCAGGGACTTAGTCCATTCAGGATGCTATAACAAAATACTTTGGACTAACTTATAAATAATAGAAACTTATTTCTCCCAGTTATGAAGGCTGGGAGCTCAAGATCAGGGTGCCAACATGGTCAGGTGAGGATCATCTTCTGGGTCACAGACTTCTTGTATTTTTAGATGGTGGAAGGGGCAAAGGAACTCTCTTGGGCCCCTTTTGGTAGAGCATTAATCACCCTCCAAATTTATCATTTCCCCTTAAGCATTAAGATTTCAACATATGAATTTGGGGGTACACAGATATTCAGACTATAGCAGGAACTAAATTTCTAGATAAGAAACATGTAGGAGATTGCAAGATTAGGAAAGGAAGATACAATAAATTCTTTGCCCTAATAGTTACTAAATTTAAAGTTGTCCATTAATTTTTCTAACTTTATCTGGAACAGCTAAGAACACAGTAGATTTAAAAGTGTACTTGGATTAAACCAGTAATTCCAAGTAATAGAGACTTTGGAAAGCAGGATTTATACTTTCTTAAGATTCTATAGGGAGATTCTTTGAGAATGTTTTCTAAATTTCCTAATTTCATCCCATGTCTTATGGACTTAGATTTTTTCTTGGCAGTACTATAGCCTAACAAAGTTTTTCTCTAAAGTACCTGTCATCTGATGATTAAATCATGTTTTTTTAATTGCTTCTACCTTGTTAGCCAACATATTTTCTAAGAGCATAGTAACTCTGGCAGCAAAAGAAAAGAACTGTGCCTTGGGGACCCAGTGCTCCCATATGCCCCCAAACTACTTTCATCTGCTTCCTCGTAGGAAAGAAATGTTCCTGAAGTAGTGCTGGCTAACCAAATTACAAACAAGAAGTGTCACTATATATGTGTCACAATTCTCTTCTGTGTATGAACTGAAAGTTGCACTTTCTTATATTTCACAAAAATATGTTCTGTTGATCAGTGAAACAAATTAGCAAGAAGGGATTTCACAGAGGTGTGTATTTTACAATCCATTTTCTTACACAAATTAAAATTTAACTTCTCATTACATAAAAGTATATGAAACAGTATTGAAACCTGATCCTTCTACTCTTTCAGCATGCCATGCAAAGGCCTTGGACTTTGATTTGATAAAAGAAGCATGATGTCATTGAACATCAATAATGTCCTAATTTTTAGACAAAAAGAAGGATACATACATTAGGAAAATAATGGAGTCTATATTAAATATCACTCTAGACCTCAGAGTTATTACTCACCACATTCCACTTGTTCAACCATGACCTTCATGACTCTTTTATTGTACTGAATCCTGATCACCCATTATGCAAAGCATAATTGCAACTCAGGGAAGTAAAATAATATTAATCAGGGATAACATTGCAATGGACTTTGACCCATAGGTATAAATCTAATAAATGTGTAAGGCTTTTTTTTTTTTTTTCATGACATAATGAGTTCTTCCTTATATCATTACTCATGGGACCAATGTGAAATCATAATAGGAATATTTAAGGCAATTAATGAGACAGATAAGAAATGATTGTATGGTTTTAATTTCCTAATCATTTTAATGCTCCAAATTAAAGGTATACATCAAGATATATCCATTAAAGCCTGCCAGTCATTTTCCTCTGGAATAATGTGATAAAAGAGTAAAAGTAGAGGAAATCAGATAAAATTAAGCAAAGAAAATGTTAGGCTGACTATCAGAGAAGCAATATCCAAATGATTAAGTCAGATGGATTGTGAAACAGTCTATTAAGTGAAGTGCTTAGAAGTACCATCTCTTGGGCCATAAAGATACACTGCACTAGGCATTTTACCAAAGGGAACCATTCTGCAGTGGCTTGACTAGATAAACACAGGTCATTGAAATCTCTGATTCCAAACAACCTTATCATCTGTCTGTACCTTCTTTTCTGGCATCCATAAATCATTTGTTCAGTGATCCAAATTCAGATCTTTGTCAGCTGCACTGAATCAGCTCATTTTAGTCATATAAATAAAAATACTTTAAGTAGACCCCTTTGGCACACACAAAAATCCTTTGGAGAAAATTTTGCAAACTACTTAATTGACACACAAAACATCAAATAAGCAGGAAAATAGTGAAACCAGTGGATTAATAAGACCCTGTAATGATTTAGAAAAACTTTCTGTTAAATGCTTCAGCTTTGTACATTGTTCTAATCATTATCTATTGCCAAAGGCTTAATATATGAATTATTTTCCACAAATTCAAGAGACTTATTAAAGCCTGATATGAAAAAAATTTTATATATATATATATATATATATATATATTTTTTTTTTTTTTTTGGAAAATACAAAAGTATTGGATATCCAAGAACCAGATTATTGGAGTTTCCTCTAAGACTGAGAATTGTGGATATAGGATACACTATGGCTTCTTTTTTTTTTTTATGGCTTAGTTTTCCATTGTATATTCTCTTGTGGAACTTGTGGTATTTGTCTCATGCATATATCATCTTGCAAACCTATAAGAAATGATATCCTATCATGATTAAAATTCAAAAAATCTTTAAAAAACCCAAATATTTAAAAAAGGAGATAAATCTTCAGACTCCTAGAAAAGTCAGTTAGGAATTCCATTTCCAGATATGATATTGTAGAAAAAAGTGGATTGTGAATAATTATTTAAAATTATGAGAAATATCAGGAGCCTTGACTTTTCTAATAAAAATACTTTTAGGCAATATCTGTTACTCATATTTTCTCTAGTAATTCACCAAGCTGAGCATCAACATCAAAAGCTGACTTGAACATCTTAAAATAATTTTTAAAACTTTTTATTTATTTATTCATGAGAGTCACAGAAAGAGAAAGAGAAAGAGAGAGAGGCAGAGATGTAGGCAGAGAGAGAAGCAGGCTCCATGCAGGGAGCCCTATGTGGGACTCAATCCCAGGTCTCCAGGATCAAGCCCTGGGCGGGAAGCAGGCACTAAACCGCTGTGCCCCCCAGGGATCCCCTCTTTAAAGAATTTAAATTTAGATTGTCTTTATCAACCTTGCTGTTGGTTTACTATGACTCAGCCTCTCAAAAGCATTTGTCAATATTTCTTTCTGCATGGCTATTGTGAGGATATCTGTCAAAGTGGTTAGCATTTTTCCATTTAATCTTACTCATCATTGTCATGTTTTTTGTTGGAGCAATTTGACAAGCTAGGGTCTGAGTTACTATTTAAAAAACACTTAGATACCATAGAATAATAAATAAATGGCTATCTCAACCAATAGCTAATACTTTGCATATTTATGGTTCATCTCCCTTTTATCTGCTTTGATGTGGTATTGACATATTTGGTTTTGCTTCTCCTAAATGTTGCTTTCCTTCTATTTTAGAAATACCTAGGATATAAAAACAAGTGGCTGGTGGCCTGTGGGATAGTTAGGAAGTACACTGAAAGTATGAGTAAGAGGGAGCTTTCAAGGATTACTCATTGGATATTTGGTTCATAATTGCACCTGCAGCAACTAGCATATCATCTCACATCTATTAAGTGCATAATCAGTATCTGAATGAATGAATAAAAATTAGATCATTAGATTATCTTGATGATGTATTTACATAATGTCAAATATGCAATAAGGCCTTTAAGACTGCAAGGAAAAAAATTTGGTTGTTGTTTGTTTTGGAACACATAGCATGTTCCAACAAAAGAGGTAAGAGAAGAAAAAACCAACTGGACGCTATTATGCAGAATTGGGAAGTCACACCAAAAACCTCCTGAGCTTCTTATTTTAAGCACTTGATAGAGTGCCCCATTTCTGCTACCTTCTTAGATTTTTGACTTCCTGACATTTACTATTTCCACATAATCACTTGCTTCTGACCTTTACTTTCAGTCCACAACTTTGCTCCCGAAAGCATTGATGAAACCATTGTCTGCTCAGGAGGATCTGGGACTGACCATTCATTACCTGCTTAATCCCCACAATAAACTGTGCCTTGTTTATTCTGCTAACACCTATCAATAATGGGTCGTATCATGTGGGAGATTTTGAATTTCTTTCCATCTCTTTTGTTTCTGCTTTTAAATTACCACCCTCTCTTTCCAAAACCTTACTTTTTGCCAATCCACATAAAAGGAATTCATGGAATATGCCAGAAGACAGAAGCTGTGTATCTTTGGAAGCTAGAGGCACACCTGAAAAATAATATACATCCAATATATTTTTGCTGAATAGGAAATGAGTAAATAATTCTGACAATTGTCTACCATCTTTTTATTTTAGTCTCTTCTCTCGCAACTACAGGCCTAAGGTATCATACCCTGTATATAGCCTCTATGGCATAAAAATAACTAGTTGAGCTATCTGCTTTCCATTATTTGACCCAAACAATAAAAAAATACCTGTGCCTCCTACCTGTTACTAGGCTTCCACACATATTCTCCCTGGGAAGGGCACTGGCTTAACAATGTCACTGTTTGGGTTTTTGTTTTTGTTTTTTTGTTTTTTTGTTTTTTTTTTTTTTTTTTTTGGCCTCAGGTTCTTACAACACAATGGCTCCCTCCAGTGTTCGACACTTAACACATTATTGGCAAGACCTTGCATGGCATTCTTAGACCTGGACTTTGCCACAGGCTGGGACCCTGCTCGCATTCCTGGTTCTGCTGCCAATATATATCTTGTATTTTAAAGGAACTTCTTAAGGATTCTTTGCTTTCTGCTCCAAATAATACGAGAAATTCTGAGTTCTCATCTTCTATGTAGCTTATGGTAATGCTCATACCTTTCCAAGTTTGGCAGGGAGTAGAGATAGCTTGGTCACCTCCAATAGCCAAGTGATGTAATTTTGGGGAATAATGAAGTCTTTAAATTGTTTTATTTTTCTAGTTACTCTAATAAAGGGCTCACAAAGCTATTGGTTTGAAAAGTATTCAGGGTTATGGAGGAACTTTTCAGTAAAACATTAACATCACTACCAACCCTCTTCAATTCAGATTTTAGATTTAATAAATATCAATATGGAAAATAGATACTTGAAAATATATGTCACCTCTTTACCAGAGCTGTTAAACTGGGCTGAAAAATGCATTCATGCTCTAAGTTCATTAACCTGGCTGCCTGGTGACAGGATCAGTGCAGGTATGCTTCTAGGAAGTGGAATTGTGCTAACACATAACACTATGTTATGTTTTCTATTGGAGTCATTGACCATCAAGCTAACACAGTGAAGATGAAAAGCTCAACTTTTTCATTCACTTGGACACCAACAAGGTCATATTTTCTACTACCAATGAAGTTTTTTTTTTAAGACATTGAACATAATCCATCAGGAATGTTGTTCCATATTTGAAACTCTATATTTAGGCATCTGCTCTCTGTGATGACTAATCTCTGGCCAAAAAATTAGTTGGGGGGAAGTTGAAGAATTGTGACATTCATTCTGATCCCCACATATCTGGAATTCCATTAAACTAAAAGCTGTAATTATGTGGAATTTGCTGTGATCATTTTTATTGAAGGTGACAGGAACTCAACTAACAACACCTATAAACAAAATGAAACAAAAGAGGTATTTGTTCACATTAGCCAGGCATGGTTAGATTCAGATGTTCAAATGGTGCTTCTTAGGATCTTTCAGCTCTACTTAGTTTTATTCTCAGAATAAAAGGTGTAATCTTCCAAGAATATATCACCTTTAGAACTTATATTTGAACAAAAGCAATTTGACCCCTTATAACATTTATATCATGCCCTGAAAAATAATGATGATGTGTTTCGTGTTGGTCATGGCCTCAGAGATGAAAAATAACAATATTTAAGAGGAGGAGGGGGAAGACAAGATCACTCCTGTGACAGGTAAAGTTGGTTAATGGAAGAGCAGATCCCAAAAGGAAGGGATGATGTAAGACTGTGTAGGAAGATATGTCTACCAGAATGACCTATTCCTAATACCAAACATGTCATTCTGGTAGTGGCAAATTACTGACACTATTAGAAGCAGTTTGTTCATCATCTACTCCCAAACTGTGTATTTCTAAAGATAGAGTTGCTGGTTTCCACCCTACTTTTAGGGACTGTATCATATCTTCCAGTTCTTCTCAATGCAATAATAAGAAACGATTAAATATTAGAATATCTCTGCTACCATTGGCCATAAACACAGCTGACCCATCTATCAGCTAATTCCTGGAATTTTTTTCACTAAAACATCCCTTTATATAACAAACATAATTTTCACCCCATGCCCTTTACCTGAGAGACTATAGGCTGTATAAAGCCAAAAATTATGATATCTTATAAATGCTGAAGATGAAACTAATTGAAATAAAAATGTGTTCGATAACTCAAAAAGTGGGGAATCAAATGGCAGTTGTTGTCTATCTTTCCTTCAGAGAAAAACAATTTGCAATTCCAACTCCAATTAGAAGCTCAGAGGATCTTCTGGTGCTATCTAAATCAAAGCATTTGACAATTCTATGGCATTTTTCCATGCAGCAATTCCCCATGTCCCATTGCTCTTTGCCCTCTCTGGTCCACTGTGATCTCAGTCTACCCTACATTCTGTGATATACTGTGTTCTGGATTGATTTACTCAAAGAAGTATGCAATTACCAAAGGAATATATATTGAGCCCCAGTGGTTAGTCTATTGCCAAAGATACAGGATTTTTTAAGAGCAGAGGCCACATATTTAATTGCTATTGGAGGCCATTGGGTAATGAAAATGAGTAAAGCATATTTGATGTAATATATTTGGAAGAGGTGAGAACTGCAGTAAACTTGAAACCATAATCCATGTCTAAAGAGATCTGCCATACTTTGCTTCAACTAGTTGATCATAGGGGGAAATGCAGAGCAACTTTTGCTACTTTTTACTATTACTACTTTTCAAGATCTACCATAATTCTGGATCTTATGGGAGATATCCCCTAATTAAAATACTCTGAGTCACACAAAATATGTTTGAAGGTTGGATCCAGTGTGGAGCTATAAATTTGAGGTTCTACTGCTTTTTAGAAATGGTTTTAGGGCAGCCCCAGTGGCTCAGAGGTTTAGTGCTGCCTTCAGTCTAGGGCGTGATCCTGGAGACCCAGGATTGAGTCCCACATCGGGCTCCCTACATGGAGCCTGCTTCTCCTTCTGCCAGTGTCTCTCTCTCTCTCTCTCTCTCTCTCTCTCTCATAAATAAATAAAATCTTAAAAAAAAAGAAATAAAATCTTAAAAAAAAAAAAGAAATAGTGTTAGAGGTTTCTAAGCTAGTTAAAAATACATTTTACCTTTCCTCTACCTTTCAGGCAGAGGAAATGGTTAAGGGAAATGAAATTTTTCTTCTGAGGGTAGGGTAGCTCTATTTTCAACGTTTTGAAGAACCTCCATACTGTGTTCTGGAGTGGCTTTATTACCTTGCATTCCCACCAACAGTGTAAGAGAGTTCCCTTTTCTCAGGATCCTCACCAATATCTGTCATTTCCTGACTTGTTATTTTAGCCATCCTGATTGCTGTGAGGTGGTATCTCATTGTGGTTTTGATTTGTATTTCCCTGATGCCAAGTGATGTGGAGCATTTTTTCATGTATCTGTTGGCCATTTGAATGTCTTTGGAGAAATGTCTGTTCATGTCTTCTGCCCATTTCTTGATTGGATTATTTTTTCTTTGGGTGTTGAGTTTGAGAAGTTCTTTATAGATTTCAGATACTAGCCCTTTATCTGATAAGACATTTGCAAATATCTTCTCCCAGTCTGTCAGTTGTCTTTTGCTTTTGTCAACTATTTACTTTGCTGTGAAAAAGCTTTTTATCTTGATGAAATCTCAATAGTTCATTTTTGCCTTTGTTTCCGTTCCCTGTGGAAACACATGTAGCAAGAAGTTGCTGTGGCCAGTGTCACAGAGATTGCTGCCTCTGTTCTTCTCTAGGATTTTGATGGAGTCCTGTCTCATATTTAGGTCTTTCATCCATTTTGAGTCTTTTTTTGTGTGTATGGTTTAAGGAAATGGTCCAGTTTTATTCTGCATGTAGCTGTCTAATTTTCCCGACACCATTTGTTGAAAAGACTTTTTCCCATTGGATATTCTTTCCTGCTTTGTTAAAGATTAGTTGACCATAGAGTTGAGGGACCATTTCTGGGTTTTCTATTCTGGATCTATGTTTGTATTCTTGTGCCAATACCATACTGTCTTGATGATTACAGCTTTGTAATAGAGCTTAAAGTCCATAATTGTGATGCCACCAGCTTTGGTTTTCTTTTTCAACATTCCTTTGGCTATTCAAGGTATTTTCTGGTTCCCTACAAATTTTAGGATTTGTTCCAGCTCTGTGAAAAAAGTTGATGGTATTTTGATAGGGATTGGATTGAATGTATAGATTGCTCTAGGTAACAGACATTTTAACAATATTTATTTTTCCAGTCCATAAGTATGGAATGTTTTTCCATCTCTTTGTGTCTTCCTCAATTTCTTTCAGAAATGTTCTGTAGTTTTTAGGGTATAGATCCTTTACCTCTTTGGTTAGGTTTATTCCCAGGTGTCTTATGCTTTTGGGTACAATTGTAAATGGGATCAACTCCTTAATTTCTCTTTTTTCTGTCTCATTGTTAGTGTATGGGAATGCAACCAATTTCTGTGCACTGTTTTTATATCCTACCACTTTGCCAAATTTCTGTGTGAGTTATAGCAATTTTAGGATGGAGTCTTTTGGGTTTTCCACATAGAGTACCATGTCATCTGCAAAGAGTTAGAGTTTGACTTCTTCTTTGACAATTCGGATGCCTCTTATTAATCTTTTTGTTGTCTGATTGCTTAGGCTGATTTCTAGTACTATGTTGAACAACAGTGGTGAGAAGGGAGTCCCTGCTGTGTTTCTGACCTTGGGGAAAGGCTCTCAGTTTTTTCCCTGATTGAGAATGGTATTTGCTGTGGGCTTTCATATATGGCTTTTGTGATATTAAAGTATATTTCCTCTATCCCTACACTGTGAAGAGTTTTGATCAAGAAAGGATGCTATACTTTGTCAAATGCTTTTTCTGCATCTATTGAAAGCATTATATGGTTCTTCTCCTTTCTTTTATTAATGTGATGTATCACACTGATTGATCTGTGAATGTTGAACTGCCCTTGCAGCCGAGGAATAAGCCTCTTGGTTGTGGTAAATAATCCTTTTAATGTACTGTTGGATCCTATTGGCTAGCATCTTGGTGAGAATTTTTGCATCATCAGGGATATTGGTCTGTAATTTTCCTTTTTGTCTTTGTCTGGTTTGGGGATCCAGGTAATGCTGGCCTCATAGAAAGATTTTGGAAGTTTTCCTTCCAGGACACTGGGTAGCTTAGTAGTTGAGCACCTGTCTTCAGCTCAGTCCTTCCATTTCTTTTTTTTTTAAATATTTTATTTATTTATTCATGAGACACAGAGAGAGAGAGAGAGAGAGAGAGAGAGAGAGAGAGAGGCAGAGGGAGAAGCAGGCTCCATGCAGAAAGCCTGATGTGGGACTTGATCCTGGGACTCCAGGATCACACCCTGGGCCGAAGGCAGGCGGTAAACCACTGAACCACCCAGGGATCCCATTTCTATTTTTTGAAACAGCTTTAGAAGAATTGGTATTCATTCTTCTTTAAATGTTTGGTTGAGATGCCTGGGTGGCTCAGCAGTTAAGCATCTGCTTCTCCCTTTGGCTACGTCTCTGCTTGTGTGTGTGTGTGTGTGTGTGTGTGTGTGTGTGTCTCATGAATAAATAAATAAAATCTTAAAAAAAAAAATGTTTGGTAGAATTCCCCTGGGAAGCCATCTTGCCCTGGACTCTTATTTGTTGGGAGATTTTTGATGACTGCTTCAATTTCCTTGGTGCTTATGGATCTGTTCAGGTTTTTCTATTTCTTCCTGTTTCAATTTTGGTAGTTTATAAGTTTCTAGGAAGACATCCATTTCTTCCAGATGGCCTAATTTGTTGGCATATAGTTGCTCATAATATGTTCTTATAATTGTATTTCTTTGGTGTTGTTTGTAATCTCTCTGCTTTCATTCATAATTTTATTTATTTGGGTCTTTTCTCTTTTCTTTGTGATAGGTCTGTCCAGGGGCTTGTCAATCTTATTAATTCTTTCAAAGAACCAGCTTCTAGTTTTGTTGATCTTTTCTACTGTTCTTTTGGTTTCTATTTCATCAATTTCTGCTCTAATCTTTATTAGTTCCTTTCTCCTGCTGGGTTTAAGCTTTATTTGCTGTTCCTTTTCTAGCTCCTTCAGGTGTAAAGTTAGATTGTATATTTGAGACCTTTCTTGTTTCTCAAGAAAGGCCTATATAGCTATATGCTTCCCTCTTAGGACCACTTTTGCTGCATCCAAAAGGTTTTAAACAGTTGTGTTTTCATCTTCATTTGTTTCCATGAATTTTAAAAGTTCTTTAATTTCCTGGTTGATCCATTCATTATTTAGTAGGATGCTCATCAGCCTCCATGTATTTGAGTTTTTTCCAAATTTCCTGTTGTGATTGAGTTCAAGTCTAAAAGCATTGTGGTCTGAAAATGTGCAGGTAATTATCCCAATATTTTGGTACCAGTTGAGATCTAATTTGTGACCCAGTCTGTGTTCTATTCTGGAGAATGTTCCATGTGCACTTGAGAAAAATATGTAATCTTTTGCTTTAGGATGGAATGCTCTGAATATATCTGGAAGTCCTTCTGGTTCAGAATGTCATTCAAAGCCCTTGTTTCTTTGTTGATCTTCTGCTTAGGTGATCTGTCCATTGCAGTGAAGGGGATGTTAAAGTCCCCTACAATTATTGTACTATTATCAGTGTGTTTCCTTAATTGTTATTAATTAGTTTATGTAATTGGCTGCTCCCAAGTTAGAAGCATAAATATTTATAATTGTTAGATATTGTTGGTTAGAGCCTTTACTTAGGATATAGTATCCTTCCTCATCTTTTATTACAGTCTAGTTTATTTATGTATTTTTAAAGATTATTTATTTATTCATAGAGACACAGAGAGGGGGGTCAGAGGGAGAAGCAAGGTCCATGCAGGGAGCCCCATGTGGGACTTGATCCCAAGTCTCTGGGATCACGCCCTGGACTAAAGGTGGCGCTAAACTGCTGAGCCATCCAGGATGCCCCAGTCTTTGGTTTAATGTCTAATTTGTCTGACATGAGGATTGTTACTCCAGCTTTCTTTTGATGTCTGTTAGCATGATAAATGGGTTTCCACTCACTCACTTTCAATCTTGAGGAGTCTTTGGGTCAAAAATGAGTCTCTTGCATACAATATATCTATAGTCCTTACTTTTTTATCCAACCTGATACCCTGTGTCTTTTGATTGGGGCATTTAGCTGTTTACATTCAGAGTAAATATTGAAAGATATGGACTTAGTGCCATTGTATCACCTGTAATGTCACTGTTTCTCTACATTGTCTCTTTCTGGTGTATGTTACTTTTGGGCTCTCTCTTTTCTTAAAAAAATACCTTTTAATGTTTCTTGTATGGCTGGTTTGGTGATCACAAATTCTTTTAGTTTCTGTTTGTCCTGGAAGTTTTATTAAATCTCTCCTAGTTTGAATGATATCCTTGCTGTATAAAGTATTCTTGGCTGCATAATTTTCTCGCTTAGCACCCTGAATATATTATGCCAGTCCTTTCTGGCCTGCCAGATCTCTGAGGATAGGTCTACTGCAAGTCTATTGTTTCTACCCTTGTAGGTTACAGACCTCTTGTCCCAAGCTGCTTTTCAAGATTTTCTCTTTTCTCTGAAATTCTCAAGTTTTGCTATTATATGTTGAGGTGTTGATGTATTTTTATTGATTTTAAAGGGGTTTCTCTGTGCCTCTGTGACTTGAATGCCTATTTCCTTCCCCAGCTTAGGGAAGTTCTGTGTTATAATTTGCTCCAATATACCTTCTGTCCCTATCTGTCTTTCCTCTTCTTCTGGGATCCCAATTATTCTAAAATTGTTTCACTTTATGGTATCACTTATCTCTCAAATTCTCCCATAGTGATCCATTAGTTGTGTATCTCTCTTTTTCTCAGCTTATTTATTCTCCATCATTTTGTCTTTTATATCACTAATTCTCTCTTCTGCCTCATTTATCTTAGCAATTAGAGGTTCCATTTTTTAGAGCTTTCATTGAGCATCTCATTAATGACGTTTTTTATTTCAATTTCACTAGATTTTAGTTCTTTTATTTCTCCAGAAAGAGACTCTCTAATGTTTTCTATGCTTTTTACAAATCCAGCTGGTATCTTTATAATCATTATTCTGAACTCTAGCTGCAACATCTAATTTTATCCATACTAATTAGGTCCCTGGCAGTTAGTCCTGCCTCTTATTCTCTTTTTTGGGGTGTTTCTCCATCTTGTCATTCTGCCCAAAAAAAATAGATGAACAAGAGAACAAAATGCTAAATGGCAATGATGATCCCAGAGAAATATACAGTAAACAAATCAGAAGAGACCCCAAATAAAAATAAGTAAATGTTTTTTTTTTAAAAAAAAGAAGGAATATAATCAGACAGGTGAACAGAACAGAGTAATATGCCTAATCCTATGTGTATTTTGTTAAAAAGACTAAATCCCAACATTGTAAAGAAAGAAAAATATACGTAGCAAAATGAAATTAAATACATCAAAAGGATACAATGTGTAACTGTAAAAATGAAAATTAAAAGACCAAAAAAAAAAAAAAGAGTATAAACAAACAGGGGAGCAGAACAGAGCAATACACTGTATCCTGAGTGTATTTTTGTCTGTTTGTTAGTGGAAACTACATCCTAAAATTGTAAAAAAAAAAAAAAAAAAAAGGAAAAGCATATATATATATATATATATATATATATACACAAAAGTAAAATTAATTACATCGAAAGGATAGAATGTAACTGTAAAGATGGAAATTAAAAAAGACTTTAACAACAGCAACAAAAAAGAACAAAAAAAAAAAAAGAGAGAAAGAGAATAAGATCAGATGAGAACAGAGCAATATCCTAGATTCTGGGTGTATTTTTGTCTATTTGTTAGAAGAAACTGCATTCCAGAGTTGTAAAAAAAAGAAAAGCATATATATATATATATATATATATATATATATATATATACAAAAATAAAATTAAATACAATGAAATTATAAAATGTAAGTGTAAAAAAGAAAAAATATTTTAAAAGAGAGTTGATAAATTAAGAAATTGGTTGAAACAGGAAAGAGAAAAAATTAAAATTGAAAGACTAAAAAATTCTGGGGGAAAAATAAAAAACAAAAGAACCCTGAATTCTATATTTTTCCCTAGCACTGGAGCTTTGCAATTCCGTGTGATCCATAAACTTGGTCTTGTCTGGATGTTCTTGCTGATTTTCTGGGGGAGGGGCCTGCTGTATTGATTTTCAGGTGTCTTTGCCCCCGTTGGAGCTGCACCACCCTTGCTGGGGGAGGGGGGGCAGGCAGGCTGAGTGTAAGCCGCTCTGGATGGCTCTATGTGGTTTATGTTTCCTAAAGGCTTTCCATGCAGCTTTAGAGGATGAGAGTGAAAATGACAGCCTCCCCTTCTCCAGCGCTGGAGCCAAAATCTTGGCCCCACTCCTCAGTGCACCCACAGGGAAAAGCAGTCCATCACTGCTTTCTCCCTGGTCTCTGTCCACACTCCATGCTCACCCAGCCTGTGACCAAGTGTTTCTATCTCAGGCACATGACCCATTTGCAGTCTCCAAACCCTGCAGGCTCCTGTGGTGTGCATTCACCCTGCTCCCCCCGGGAGGGATAAGGGACAGTTCTCTGGTGGTTCAGCCACTTGCTGGGCTCCTGCTTGGAGAGCAGTTGCCCAACTGTGCCCTGGTTCATGGTTTATGGTGACCGCAAACTGAAATCCCACTCCTGGGCTTATTGATTGCAGCCAACGTCCCTGCTCCGATGCTTGGGAACTCTGCCCCATGCAGGCACCCCAGGTCTTCCTGTGACCCTGAGGATCCTGAGACCACACTATCCCACCTATGACTTTTCCCCGCTTTACCACCTGAGTGTCTTTCAGGCCAGGACATCCCTCCCTGGAACAGTCTTCTAAAAATTCTGTTTTGCTCTGTGCTGCTCTATTACTTTCCAGTGTTGGCTGATGGAGGTTTCCCACCCTCATGGTCTGTCTTCCCTTACCTCATCTCGGATTCACTGCTCCCATTTCCTACCTTGCAGAAAGTGGTTCTTTTACTATTTGTAGAGCTGCAGTTATTCTTTTCTTAGATCTTCAGTTGAGCTCGCAGATGTTCGGAATGATTTAATAGCTACCTAGCTGAATTCATGGGACCAGACCAAACTAGGGTCTCCTACTCCTCTGTCATCGGGACTCAGCCTCCTTTATATATGGCTCTTTAAGTCACATTATGAACCTGGTTGGAGTAACAGTACTGGTCTCTAGGGTTCAGCTACCGTGCCATGACACTTGCATATTGATTCTACTTCCTACAGTTTCCTGGTTCTATAGAAACCAAGCCTCTATCTCAGCAACTGAATATTTTTCAGGGGATTTCCTTGTTTCAATAACTCACTTGCCCTGTCTCTCCTTTCCCCATACCTAATTCTTCATTTATTTCTGTGGGTCCACAGTTCATGAAGTGATATATGCATCAACAGTTTCAGCCCACATGATGCACACTGACTGAAGCATTTTACCTATTTTCTGTGCCATCGAAGGAGGTTAATACTTTAAATTGTACTCTGAACTTGGTGAAACACCTATTTTTTTAAATAAATAAAGGCCTTTAATATGTATTTTCTTTAAACTTTATATGAGCATTATAACAAAATATACTATCGTTATTAGAGAGTAAAGATACTAAAAAACCTCTGAGAATAAGTGCCTGTGGAATAATCTAGCTCTTCACGAGACATGCCTCTTTTTCCTGGACATACAGGTAACTACATTTCCTGGATATCTTGCATTCAGGAGTAGCCATGCAACTGAGATGTAACCAATGATTAAAAGGAATGTTTGTACTGCCATCAGGCCATATTTAGATGGCCTTTAGAAAACATACCAGTTTACCCTATTTCTTCTTCTGCCTACATCAGAAAGCTAGGGGATTAGATACTTATATGCATACATGACTTTGCAGACATCTATTTCAATTGTTTCTCTGTAGTAAATGCAAATTGTAAAAACCATTTTAGACTGTATTCAATTGAAGGATTGAATTAAGATTTTCATGCTAAGTCTCAATGTGAAATTATTTCTCTTTTGTCCTTAAAGGATTGTTTTAGATTAAACTTCACTTAGGACATTGTCCTAACAAATGTAATTCATCAGGCTAATTAGTATCTTCCATGTATATTTTAGCAGGTACGTCTTACATAGCTCATGTCAATCACATTTTCTCTATGACTAATAAATGACTTCCAGTGTGTTACTCATTTCATTTGGTTTCAGAATATTGCACCATTTTCTGTATAGAGTGAACACAAAAAATTATAATATTGTTATAGCAATTTTAAGTGTTCTCCATAGATTTCTAAGTCTGTTGTAAATATTGTTAATTATAAAGTCATGCTCAATGAATTTTCAGTTTCTCTTTCTCTGTGAGGAGTATTGCAATTGACAGTAGGTTTTCTAGAAATTGATCTTTAATGTGTTTAATACGTTTGTTTTGACATGCCATGCAAAATAATGAAATTGATGCATACTGGCATAGAAAGTGATTTTTTTAACATTAAAAGATAAAGAAATACATGGCCTTTTTTTCAAGTGTCTATTTTACCATATTTTTAGTGTTTTTTTTTTTTTAATGATACTATTGGAGCCCCCATCCACCAGTTATACAACAGATTTTTCCCCCACCTTCCTCTCAAGATTAATTTTTCATGTTTGAGTAATTTTGTAAATTCTTCATTTTTAAAGATCTTCTCAAGTGTTTCAGATTATTAAATAAAATTCCAAGGACTATATTGAAAAGATTAATATTGATATTTAAGGTTGGAGCATGTAACTTCAAAGGCCTTTGGGGCCTGGTGTTGATTTCCAACCTGAGAAACTTTTGAACTGGTGGTTGAAATCTGGAACTACGTAAACATCTGGCAATTTAAGAAATACTTCATTTCAAATCTTTACAAATTCCCCTACCAATTACCTAAAACAACTCATATGTGCCTATATCTTATGGTGATATTAAAATGTCAAAACATATTAGAACATAAAAAACAACAAAAAAACACATACTAGAACATTCAAAGATCACAAAGTTACAATGGAGACAATCCATCATAACAGTCTGGATCTATGCTGTTCATTTACTGCTATAAAAGGGCATTTTACTTTAAAAGACATAGGCATGTAACTGATTATTCTTTGGAACAGTATTTCTGAGGTGTACTTTGACATTTTTTAATGAAACTAGCACTAATGCAGAAATCTCCTTTCTGTGGTAACACTGGAGCATTATGATTTCCAAACCATAATTTCAGTTTGGCTCTGAGCATTTATAATTTGTGACTCTATAGTAACTTTTTGCAGTGTAGGCAAGGGTTACTGATATCTGGATTGTGATATTGCCATAGAAAATTTTTGGGTAAGCCAGTTGTTTCAGTGGACTGGCTGTTTTCTGAGGCCAAAACGCTGACAGCCTCAAACTCTAACTAGAAGTATTCCTATTGCCATTTTGTAGGAATGGGTTGAAACCAGAAACAAATGGCATTGTCCATGGAAATCTTTTTACTGATCTTTAAGTGTTGTTCTGGAGGTTCTTCTCTGAGACCCTAGCCTTTCTCTAGGTATGGTTAAGTGAGGAATCATACAGGGTAAAAATTGTATTTGTTAATAAAGGAAATGTTTAGAATAGAGGTAGAGTAATTGTTTTAAAGGGAATTCAGCTGTAGCTTGTTTAATGGATTAGGCATCTTTTAGACTGTATTGAGGATTTGGAACTATAGTTTCTAATAATGGATAGAGGAAAGGAACTTGAATTATAATAAATGAAGAGAATGGTACTAAGGAGTTCATAGAAATGGAGGGTCTTTGATGAAGGAATTGACGCTGCTGATAATTTCAAATGAGCAGTGATGGTAAAGCATGGACTAAAATTGACATTATTGGGACACCTGGGTGGCTCAGTGCTTGAGCCTCAGCCTTTGGCTCAGAACATGATCTTGAAGTACTGGGATCAAGTCCCACATCTGGATCCCTGCATGGAGCCTGCTTCTCCCTCTGCCTGTGTCTCTGCCTCTCTCTCTCTCTCTCTCTCTGTCTCTCATGAATAATTAAAAAAAAAATCTTTAAATTGACATTACCATGAAAGTCTGTACTATCACCAGAAGATGTAACCTTGGATGAGTGACAGGGTAGAGATATATTCTAATGAATTGGCCAGAGAAGCCTGAAAAGTTTTAAGTTGTCAACTTCCTTTTGGGTAGTAACCCTGGGTAAGTTATGTAAATGTTAGCAGTTTTAGTTATCTCAATATGACAAATAAAAGCAGCTTCATAGTGTTGTGGGAATAGAAATAGTAAATATCCTGAACTACAGAAAAAGGGCATTTTATTTCATTGAACTTCTTACTATTAGTTATTCTAATATTTAAGTCAAACAATGTTTATGGTACTACTTTTTTTTCCATTCAGAACATTCATTTTATCCTACAATGTTAAGAAAAAAATTACTGTAGGTAATCAAATAATGAAGAGCAGAGTGTATTACCTAATTTAAGTATATTAATATTGATTACTTGAGTCTTTAGAGGTCAGAAGATTCTTTGAATTATAGGTTTGATTTAATTTAAATCATGGAAGTTTCTTTGAGCTTTATATATAATATGGAAATTAATTTTATCGCAAGTTTTTACAAAATGATTTGATCCTAATGTTACAAAGCAATGGCTATCTATAATAATCTCTTTCACTTTGGTCTTTCCTAAACAAACTTAATTTTGAAATATCTAATTACTGAGATATCAAGGGAGAATAGTTTTATTCCTAAAATAATTAGGTAAAGGTTAACATACTCAATATTGACATTTTTGTTAGGCTATGATTGATTTGAGCTTAGTTAAGAAGAAACTACTGTGGACTGGTTATTTACAATCCAAGTTCTAGAAATATGAGTATCTGTTATTTTTTAGAATTAGAGTTCTGGGATTATTGTATTCATTAATTGTTTTTGTGATTGAAAAATAGAATTTCACAAGAAGAAAATGGACTATGTTTTTTAAACTTGCATTAAATGTTTTCATAGACAAATTTCTTTCTTTTTCTCATATCCACATTATTAAAATTGAAACCTCAGGCACTCACTTAACTTTGAGAAATGGCAATGCGGTGTCCCTGAGAGGAATTGTAGTAACAGCTCTACAAATCAGACTCCTACTACACCAGTCAAAAATCAGCATGCTGCAAAGAGAGGACTGTGGGTCATCTCATGAAACATACATCACAAATCCCCACAAAGGGACCTCTGTTGTCATTGGAGGGTATTGTGTTTTGAACCCATGATGAGAAGGGGCTTTACTACTTATGGCTGGCAACAAAGTCCATCACATTTGACAGTGATTTTCTCTGCACAGTCATCTACAAATCAATGTCAAACACTGTAATTTGTGTATTGAAATTCTACTGACAAATGGCTCAGAAAGTTTTTTTTTTTCTTCCATAGAAAATACTAACACACTCTGGGATCCCCGGGTGGCTCAGCGGTTTAGCGCCACCTTCAGCCCAGGACGTGATTCTGGAAACCTGGAATCGAGTCCCACGTCAGGCTCCCTGCATGAAGCCTGCTTCTTCCTCTGCCTGGGTCTCTGCCTCTTTCTCTCTCTCTGTGTCTCTCATGAATAAACAAATAAAATCTTAAAAAGAAAATACTAACACTGCAATAGATACATATGAAAGTATGAAATGCTTGCTGTAAGTATGCACACAGATATCATTAAGCTTCTTAAAAATTAGAAGCTATTTTCAGGAGAAAATTCACTATAGTTAGGTCTATTTCTATTGATACATATCTTTAAGTTTTAAGAATTATTTTTTTAGTATATGAGAAAAGTGTATGTTACAGTAATCAATATTTGTATATACATACTATGAACATGAATTACTTTTTTGGTCTAAATTTCATAAAATTAAAAAATAAATGAATTTCATAAAATTATGTAAACAAAGCATAAGTTTAAAGTAAGTTCGGTTTTCAATATCAGTAAAATGTGAATAAAAATTGATCATTAATTGCCAAGTCATTTTTCCAATAAGAATCCTCATATGCCTCCCAAAGACATGTACATTAAAAGACAAACCTAATGTTAGTTACCAAACTCTACAAATAAAAAAGCTGTGAAGAAAGTTGATGAAAAAGCAAAGTAGTGAAACAATCAACTTTAGGTATAGTAATGAAGATGACAAAGTAAAAGGAATAAAATTTCATTTTTCCCTGATGTTATATATACATACTAGAGTTTGATTCTGATTACGGAGACTTTGACTATAAAAATATAGTAAGCTCTTGAATGATTTGCCAAGAACTTGGTTGTAAATTAAGCTCTGGTATATTCCCTGTGGAATAAAGCTGTTGGCAAAAGACCTTGGAGGAATTTTTTTGCATATTGACAGGTAAAGGAGTTGACTTAGAAAGTCTTCTCTAAATTTATTTTTATTTTCCTTCATATGTCCTTATATTATATCTGAAAAATTAGGTGTGAAGAGCTTTATACCAGGATCTCCATACATGATTAACTTATTGAGAAGAGTGGGTTATGTTGTTTTTATTTTATTTATTATTTAACTTTCCCATGTAATCATCTCGTGAATAGTCATCATTCTATCCCTAGATCCTAATATAGTACTTAGTGTATTTTAATTGCTTAATAAATTCTTATTATTTGATTTAATGGATCTTTAGATGAAACCAAAAAGAATAAACATGTATTCATTTTTTTCTATAAGAGAAATGAATTATTTTTAAACAAAATCTTGGAATTTTATTTTATTTTAATTTTTTTAAGTAAGCTCTATGCCCAACATGGAGCTTGAACTAAAACCCAGAGATCAAGAATCATATGCTCTACTCACTTATAGGTAGGTGTCCCAATATATTAATATTAATAATAATTTGTAGTACAGAGATAAATTATTTTTTTTTTGGTTAATGATATTTATTTATTTATTTATTTATTTATTTATTTATTTATTTATCAGAGAGAGGAAGCATAAACAGGTGGAGCAGCAGGCAGAGAGAGAGAAGCAGGCTTTCCACTGAGCAGGGAGCCTGAGCTAGGGCTCAATCTCAGGATCCTGGATCATGAACTAAGCTAAAGGCAGATGCTTAATGGACTGAGCCACCCAGGCACCCTAATAGTTTAAATTCTTATAATTTTTTATTAACCAAACCATCATGAGATTGTTCATTTATTTGAGGGTGGGTTTGTCTTTTTACAGTAATGGTGAAATTTCTCTATAAGTCCTCAAGCACACATATGCACCCCAAGAATACTAATACTTTTTTAAATGATACAGCTGTTATTTTTAATATGAGCTATAATTAAATTTTCAAAGATGTTTTTCTAACTAATATTTTAATGCTCATTCAGACCTCCCATTTGAAAATTAGCTTCCCAAGAAAATTATTATTTATATATTTTGTGTCATCTCTAATGGACTAATATAGTCTCGCTTTCTATGTGGGGATATGGTTTCATACCTGACTGATGATTTTGCCAAAATACTTACAAATATTTTTTCCTGTATTCACTATGTATTACTTGAGTCTTTACTGTATTTCAGTGTTATTCCAAGTATGGGAAGAACATAAAAAATAAGAGAAATAAGTCTTGTTGCATGGAAGAAGAAGCAATAAATAAAATATGTAAATTAATAATAGGTACTGAAATTGCTATGATAAATCAAAGCAGGGACACAAAGGTAGGAAAATAAAGTTTCTGAGTTTAACATTAAAATTCTGTTTGTGATGACCTGAAATTGGGGGTTGGTATTAAAAAGAAGAAATTTAATTAAAATTTGTGTATGTAATTTTCACAACTTTTTCTTTTAATTTTTTTGAGAGGAATATACTTCCATATCTAGATAATATATGTTGCCTTAAAATCTTCTGTATGCTTCCAATTCCATTACAGCAACTAGGTATGTTACTCCAAACCTCTTGTTAGAAGTAGATAAAAAATGCTGACAAAATATTTAAAAATAATTTCAAAAGTATCAAAGAGCTGAAATAATAGTAGAGAATTGCTAGAACAATGAATGCAAATGAGACTACAGAGAACTTTTCCCTGGTACTAAACAGAAAGAAAAATAGAAGTTTAAAGAAATCTGTCCCTCTAGGCAGCCTGGGTGGCTCAGTGGTTTAGCGCTGCCTTCAGTCCAGGGTGTGATCCTGGAGACCCAGGATCGAGTCCCATGTCAGGCTCCCTGCATGGGGCCTGCTTCTCCCTCTGCCTCTCTCTCTGTCTCTCTGTGTCTCTCATGAATAAGTAAATAAAGTATTAAAAAGAAAAATCTGTCCCTCCAAAATTATAGCCATGACTAGAGAACCTCAAGCAGTGTAACTGATACTAAACCAGTTTTATCTTTACATATCTGGCAGAGATAAGAATACTCTCAGAAAAAAGTAACTTTTATCTTAGGCCTTGGGAAATCACCATATTTAATTTTTAGTCAAAGATAAACAGACAAATAATAAAATAAATCAAGAAGGTAAATCTAGAGAGCAGAAACAGAATTGCTGCAAGTTCATATTTTGTAAATATTAGCCACATTTAAAAACATCCATGCTTACCTTGTTATAAGAAACACACATACATACACACCTTTAATTAAATTTATAAAAACCAAGAAAATCATGAAAAGGTCCAAAGGAAACTAAAATAAAAATTTGGAAATTATAAATATAGTGAATGAAATTTAAAAAGCTCAATGGACATATTTGATAATAGCCTGGGTGGAGCAAAGAGCATTAGCCAGTTTATGCTACCAGATATTGAAATATTAATTCAAAATGGATCAATTACCAATGGCATGAATTGATGTAATCAGTCCCTCATGTAAATATATCTAGCAGAGCAAAGGTAAACCCCTTTTGTTTTAAGATATATCATCTGAACAGAAAGTTAGACTTTATTTAATATACTTCCAGTATATTATTAATATACTTAATAATTAATATACTTAATAATTAATATGCTTCTAGTTTGCAGAATGTATTCCTGGCTTATTTCACTCTAGTACAAACAACAAATACTGTTAGTATTTTGATGGTACTAGAATCCTGAGATAAAACAAAGAATTGGACTGTAGAGTCAAATTTATATAAGAATGAAGATTTCCTAACAATTTCAAAAATACAAATAGCTGTGAGCCACGGGACGAGCAAGGGATGCTCCCCAGACAGCCAATATAGCTCTCCTGGTACTTTTTTGCCACACAAGGACGTCATTTGGCCCAGATTAATTATAGAGGTCTCCAAGTATGTTTGTAGTTACATAACTTGTATCAAAAATGGATTTTTTTTTTTTTTTTTATGATAGTCACAGAGAGAGAGAGAGAGAGAGAGGCAGAGACACAGGCAGAGGGAGAAGCAGGCTCCATGCACCGGGAGCCCGACGTGGGATTTGATCCCGGGTCTCCAGGATCGCGCCCTGGGCCAAAGGCAGGCGCCAAACCACTGCGCCACCCAGGGATCCCCAAAAATGGATTTTTTAAATGAAAATCCTTATGTAACATTCAGATACTTCCTTAGTATATGTTATATTATGATGAATCACATATATAAATATAAAATTATAATATATAAAAATTATATAAAATAAAAATAAAACATATATAAAAAAATATAAATATGTATTTAAAAATTAAGTATATGTTAAATTCATATATATGATGAATAATATATATTCAATTCATATGTATTCAATAATACAAATATTTAGTTCACATTTGTGTGTGTGTGTGAACTAAATTCTATACCTCATACTGTACACAAAATCAATTCCTAATAGATTGAAGGTTTAAATGAAAATGATAAAGAAAATAAATAATTATTTTTTTGTTTTTATTTTTTTAATATTTTATTTATTTATTCATGAGAGGCACAGAGAGAAAGGCAGAGACATAGGCAGATGGAGAAGCAGGCTTCATGCAGGGATCCCAATGCAGGCCTTGATCCCAGGACTGCAGAATCACGACCTGAGCCAAAGGCAGATGCTCAACCACTGAGCCTCTGGGGCCCCCAAGAAAATAAACCATTTAGAGAGAAAGAAAGAGAATAGGTATCAAAATTACAATGGCATACTATCACATATCCTTCCACATGGTGTACATTGGAAAACAATGACATAACAATTTTATCCAGAATATGAAGGAATCAAAGCCATCACATGATGATGATAAGAATATACATTAGTAAAACTTTTTAGTAAGACTTCTGGCCAAGAAATACTAATAGATATCATATATATAATCTATGATCCAGCAATTCTGATATTAAGTATGTACCAAACAGAAATGTGTGTGTATAAATCACAAGATTCTACCAAAATTTTCATAGCATTATTACTCATAAGAAAACACTTGAATGTACTAAAACGACCACCAATAGTAGCACAGGTAAACAGTATTCTTATTATGGAATATTATACAGAAGTGAGAGAAATCTACAATAACACCTGGCAATATAGATGAATCTCACATAGCTAATGCTGAATAAGAAAAGCCAGATATATTAGAAATCATGTTATATAATTTGTTATATAATTATATTTATATAATTTTTATAATTTGTTGTATCATTATATTTATATTAAGAGAAAACATAATATATGCTAGTGTCAGCCAAGATAGTGCACATCTTGACATCTTGACATAGGACATCATGACTGGATGAGAGTATGTGCAAGTTTCTGGGCTTCTGCTATTATTTTTCTTGAGATGAATATTTATTATATGTTTGTGTTCAGCTTATAAAGATTTATTGAGCTGCACACTTCATGCATATGTTACTATTGTTATGATTTTGAATAAAATTTTTAAGTAAGAAAATATAACTTCAGACTGGGACATAAACACAAAATGCTATCTGGAGTGCATACTGAGAAACAAAATGAGAGAAATTGCATAATAAGAGAGATTAAAGAACCTGAGGAGACAGAAAGATGTTTTAGTATTTGTTTAAATAATCTTCCCAGCAGAGAGAAAAAATGAGGAAAAAGCATTATATGAAGAGATAATGGCTGACAGTTTCAGACAATCCAGGAATACCTCATGCAGGACATAAGAAAATGATCATATACGTAAGAGTGAAACTCCAGTAATTTAAAACAAAAAGACAAAGGAGACAAAAGAGTATAAAAGTTTCAAACTAATGCGGAGATAGAGTTATAATTTGTCAATCCAAGTCAAGCCAAGAAAGGAGAAAACAAAACAGGCTGCATAAATAGAAGGCAAAAAACAGTATGTAATACTTTCAAATACTTCAGTGATCATGTTAAATATATATGAATTTAACATGCCTTGTTAAAGCCTAAAGTGGTTGAGTAGGCAAAGAAAAAACTATGTTTTCTTTTAAAAAAAAATTAAGTGTAAGCACAAAATTTTTAATGTAGAAAGATAGTAAATATCTACCAATGATAACCAAATAATAGTCAAAGTTGACAAAATAGACTTTAATGTTAAATGAATCATCAGAGATATAGAACTTCTTGATACTAAAATATTTAAATCACCAGGAAGATGTAACAATTTAAAATTAATATACACCTAACAACAACATAAAATTTGACAGAACTAAAATTAACAGGAAGAAATAAGGAAATCCACAAAGTAGTAAATTTAATATTCCTCACTCAACAATTGATAGAACACTGGGCACATAGTTTGTAAGAATATATAAGATTTGAACAACATGATTAATAAACTGAAACTGATAAACCACAGATTGTACCTTACTGCTAAGAAGACATAAAGCAGTTACAAAAATGGATCATAAATTCATCATAAGTCAAATCTCAATCAAGGAACTTAAATCATTTTAAACATTTTGCCCGAAATGCTATCAAACTAGAAATCAACACACAATAAGCAGAAAATGTCATATATTCAAAAATTAAGCCACTACTTCTAATTTACTCATTGATCAATTGGTCAAAAGAGAAATCAATATGCTTTAGAAAATACTTTGAAAATTTTGAAGATTTTACTGGACAGTTCAATGATTTCTTAGAATCTAAAATGCTCTAAGAAGTCATTTCCATCTGTTCTCTGATCTTGCCTCTATAATTCCTATGTTTTCGGAACCTAGTACTCTTTCAATCAAGTAGTGTCTAAAATATGTCTCCCTTTTATAATGTCCTGTTTATAAGCAAATATGGTGAAGGGTGCCTGAGTGGTTCAGTTGGTTAAGTGACATACTCTTGATTTAGGCTCAGGTCATAATCTCAGGTCCTGGGATAGAGCCCAGAGTGGGACTCCACACTCAGCGGGAGTCTGCTTGGGATTCTCTCTCTCCTTCTCCCTCTTCCCCTCCCCCTGCTCACGTGTGCTTCCTCTAAATTAATTAATTAATTACAATATTTTAAAAATAATAGAAATAAAGGCAAATATGGTGTATTGCTTTTGTTTTTCATAGAGATCTGACTTTAAGATTTCAATTTTGTCTTAACAAACCTTCTTTCTCCACCAACTTAGCCTATCTGCCTTTTTTTCTTTTTTTTTTACTTTTTATTTATTTATTAATGAGAGAAAAAAGAAAGGCAGAGACATGGGCAGAGGGAGAAGCAGGCCCCCTATGAGGAGCCTGATGCAGGACTCAATCCCATGACCCCAGCCAGGATCAAGACCTGAGCCAAAGGCACACACTCAATTACTGACCCACCCAGGCATACTTACTGCTTCTTTAATAGTAAAATCTAAGGCATGCTTTTTAAGGACACTTGTTTCTTCCTTGATCTCTTTTAATAGGACATTTTAGCATTTGGGTTACAATCATTTTATTTAAATGTTTTTTCTAGATCAAACTAAAAAGAGATATTCTCTTCATATCAGCAGTCTATTGTTCTTTCTTATTTGCTCAATAATAAGACTTGTCTGCCTCTTGCTTCCACTTGCACAAATTCTAAAAGTACACAGATCATGGTGTTGAAACATTATTTCCTTATAATCAAAGTTTTGCCTCAGCCATGCTTGATTAAGTAAATGTTGTGTTTTGTAGGCTAGGTCAAGTTCAGCAATAGAGCCCCACAACATTGTTGCTTATTAAGAATTATGACGTGCATTTAGTTAATACTAGTAAAAAAGTCAACTGCACAACTATATACAGTCTCAATAAACTGCTATAAACCATTAGATTCAAAACTCAGCAAAAGTCAGGATTCTAGTTATTAATACCTAAAGATTCTGGAAAGGTGGTGAAAATGGTAGCAACATAATTTATGGATCTCCTTGAATTCCCATTCAAAATCAATGAAAGCAATTCGACGGTAAACTTAAAAACAAAAAGATGAGTAATTATGAACATAAATATTCAAGCCAGTGAATGACCAGTAATCATGAGACCTGTGTGTTACTGGCATCTATATGGGACAAAGCAGACAAAAGTAGTAAGGCATTTATAACAGAGCTGACAATAGGAGAACCCCAAATAAGCCTTAAAGTTACAATGGAGAAGTGCAGTTTCGAGAATGGCTGCTGAAACTCAGAGGAAATTGGCCTAATGGGGGAGCTGATGAATGAAAGGGTTCTGCAGAAGTGCTTAACTAGTGTAAAGACTCTACACTCTCAGAACTGACTGGCCAGACTGACTCTCCACATTGAGGAGATACTGTGGGGAGTGGAATCAAAATTAAGCAAGACAAGGATAAAGGTTAAAATAGAGAGACTATAATACGCAATTACTATATTAGTAGTAATTAGTAATTAGTGTATATAATCTTACACTAAGATAAAGAGTGAACGTAAAAACTGGAGAATATTAAAATGATTCATGACTGGTTGCAGTAATAATAATTGGTAGTGATACTATTGGTTCCATTATTCTGAAATTAGTATACGAGCAATTTGGGGAAAAGCAAATTAGGAATTACGGAATGTTCTTGTTCTATCATCCTTGTGTTCTGGATAACTAGCATTTTTGTTGTGGAAGAAAGGAAAAAAGAAGTTTAACATTTAAGAAATTAAGTAAAAGTCCATGTTAAATTTGAATTGGAATCATTAGTTTGAGCTCATATATTTCCTAGCTCTCTGCCCACTGCAGAAGCTTGGAAACAATGATCAAACCAGTAACAATGTGCATCCCAACTGCTTAGATGTTGACTTTAAGTGAATTTTTTTAGTAAAAGAAACCAGAGCTTCTTGAAGAAATGGTTGATACTGTTCTGGGGTGGAATATCTGTAAAAAGCAATGTTAATCTTGCGATATCAGGTAGCCAGGAAGCTATCAAAGACCATTAAAATCGGGGATCCCTGGGTGGCTCAGCAGTTTGGCCCCTGCTTTCCACCCAGAGTGTGATCCCGGAGTCCCGGGATCGAGTCCTGCGTCGGGCTCCCTGCATGGAGCCTGCTTCTCCCTCTGCCTGGGTCTCTGCCTCTCTCTCTCTTTCTCTCTCTCTATGTCTATCATAAATAAATAAATAAATCTTAAAAAAAAAAAAGACCATTAAAATCATACCAAAAGGCCTCTGACACTAACATGAAGATATTATTACTAGCCAGAAATGGAAGGGATGTTTCAGGTTTCTTTTTTTTTTTCTTTTTCTTTTTTTTTCAGGTTTCAATAAGAATAAAAATTACAATAAAGTTAAACTCACTAAGTATGTTTAAATCCACAAGTTTATGACACAAGAGTGATGTTTAACTTAATTATTTGGATAAATAAAAGGATAAAGTATTTCGTGTATCTCATATGAACTTTACCACTAGATAACCAAAGTGCAGATTCAGAGAAGCATCTCCTTATAAAATTATTCTGGCTAATTAACAAAATGACAATATTTCACCATTTTCCAACACAAGTGAATTAATAGATCTAGGCACTGAGTACCCTCATTGATCTGCTTATATCTAAAAGGAGAGAAAAAAAGATAACTATTGCATCTCCTAATGGACACAACACTACCTGCTGTGTCTGCTTGAGTATATGCATCTAACTGTCAATATGAAATGAATTGAGAGAACAGAGGGGCATGCTGAACCACGTGACAAGTATGTAATCAGCAAAATCCAGATGATATGCAATTCTATAGGTCAAAATTCTCAGGTCATAAACAGATACATTGTGTGAAAAAGAAAATAACAAAGGAGAATCTGAGGCTAGTAGAGTTAAAAGACCTATTAAGCTTAAACAGGAGGCAAAACTATATTATTAATATTTAGTGCTGCATACTTGAGTGATATCAACTGTAAAGAAATATGTGAAAATAATTACCATAAATCTGATAGTTGTTACTTTTGGTATATGACAGGAGTCTGTGATTAAGATGGGGCTCAGTGAGGACTTCTAGGCGGCTAACAAAATTCTATTGACTTTGCCAAAGCTAGACCTGGAGTGTGCTTTAGAATAATTCATTAGGCTATACAGATGTTTTGTGTCAATTTTTATACCTATGTTTTGTTAAACTAAAACCAAACCAAACAAAAATATACAATCCAAAGCTTTGAGTATAACAGAAATCTTAATCTTCATATATATTTTGGTATCTAAATTACAGGGTTTGTCTCCTCAGTCAGTATTGCTAGTTGATGCACAAAGACTTTAAGATTAAAGAGGTTTTTTTTAAAGACTTTTTTCTTTCTAAAGAAAGAACCAATCTAAAGATAAACAAATGGAGAAGTCAAACTGATGATGATCAAATATATATATATATATATATATATATATACACATATATTGTATTATTATATTGATATATATATTTGATCATCATCTACATACATATGTGTTCTGTCATCTATCATCTATCTATCTATCTATCTATCTATCTATCTATCTATCTATCATCTATCTATCTATCATCTATCTATCTGATAATAGGAGAAACTGGTCTAGATTGGTGACCAAATAAATTTATCAATACCCTATCTTGAATCAAAAGTAGAACCCAATCCCTGGATTCCACAGAAGTAAAGCAGGCTACTATGAGTTGATGACTTGAAGGCACAGTGAATATAAACATCCAGAAGAGAGGCTTGCTCTGCAAAGAAAGGAAGGAAAGGTTGGATTAACACATCCTTTACAAATCTGACCATTCAAGGAGATGAGTGCAAGGTCTGGGGAAAGAGGACATATAAAGTTACTCTAATAGACATTCCCCATTATAAAAATAGGGGTCCGGGAGAAGGGATATTACATGAAAGAACATAGTATTCTTTTATGTATAAAGTGCAGTTTATTCAACCATCTCACCGTCTCCTTTGTTAGACTTTTAAGTTGTTTCCAGTTTTTCACCAGAATAAATAGCATTTTAATCACAACTCATGTCCATATACATTTTACTGTGTATCTCTGATACATTTGCCACCTTAGAGAGAATAAATCATTCATTTTAAACCACTGTCAATAAAACTGAACAGAGCACTGTTTCAAATTTAAGATCTCATGCTGTGAGGCATTCCATTTCAGATTCATTCTTGTCTAGCAAAGAGTTGTGTGTAAATTAATCTCAAACAACAAGTAATGGAAAACAAAGCAACCTGTATATTTGATATAGATTCTATTTTTCTCACATAGCATGTACTCAGGAGTACATTAAATAGTTAAGTGCACACATTAAAGTGAAGAAGTGGGATTAGACCTCTCGCTTATCATGGTACACAGACTTCATCCTGCAGCCTCACAGATCAGTTCAGTTGACCAAAGCGCTCCAGTTGATCAGCTTTCCACCCCAGCTTCTCATCCTTTAATGGATTTTTACCACTTTTATATTCTGCAACATATAGCACAGGCAAAAATACTCCAGCATACTTCTTTTTTTCTTCTATAAGTACAAATCTTTGCTGATAAAAAAAAAATGAGTATCAAAAAAGGTGTCTTTTAAAAAAAGACTTATTATTTATTTGAGAGGGAATGGGAGAGTGAGAGGAGGGGCAGAGGGAGAGAGAATCTCAAGCAGATGCCTTGCTGAGCAGGGAGCCCAACTCAGGGCCCCAGCCCAGGACCCTGAGATCATGACCTGAGCTGAAATCAAGAGTCAAATACCCAACTGACTGAGCCACCCAGGCGCCCCAGTGTCTTTTTAAAAATATCTATTTATTTAGTCATCTAACATTCATAGCAGAAAGAAGACCAAAGTGATCTATAGGAGATGAAAAAATAAATAGGCTTTAAAATGACCACAATTGTCAGTGTGCCAATTTCCCTATTGACAGCTCTTGGTAATCCCAGACAAAAACTGGATGAATCTTAAGAGTGGCTCTTTTATTTTTGTTTTTGAATACTAATCCTTATAATCCATTTTGATTCAGCTTAAATAATCATTTCTAACTTGGAAGAAGCCTGGAGGACGGGGAAGTTTGACTACAATTTAGAGATTACTCGAGGTTGTCTGTATGTGACATGAAATAATCTCCAAGGGTTTAGTTGACTTTGAAATACTGATGTTCCCTCAAAGAAGAAAAACCTCAAGGTCCAAATGGATTCTCTTGAGTCACTCTCAATTAGTGTTGGGTAACACATCTTTTACCAGGAATGTCCTACAGGGTTCATACTGCACATATGGTTCTAATTACAAGGGACTTTTACTTTAAAATATGCATCGGTCCTCTATTCTTATACTTCCTATTAATTATATTTTGTTCATGGGTGAGAACTTAAAGTTCATTATGAATTTCCTGGAAAGGTAGTAACTTGAGAGTAAGTGTCTAGCTTACCTCTGCCACTTTCTCTTAAACTCTCTGAGCAATGGTATTCTGGTCTTTGTCCTCAAAACTATTTTTTCACAATTCCCTTATTCCACTTTCTAATGCAAGATCTACATCAAAGACTCTATTAATTTCTGCAAGCTGTGTTTCTTAGGCTCTCAGTCACAGTCTCAGTCTCAGTCTTAAGGTTTTCTAGCTAGAGTCCACCCATTGAAGCACCAATGAGAGATTTTAGGGCCCCAGCACAGGAGAAGCTGAGCATTTCCTCCCCTAAAGCTTTGTCTAAGGCTGCGTTTCTTGCAGGCACTGATAGTGCTGAAGTTTGAGCTTCTATCTTGCTACTTGGATTTTTCTAACCTCATGCTGTGGCAAATGAACTTTACCTGCAATGCAAGGAAGCCCCAGGGTGTGTGCATTGTTCTGGAAACCACTTTTTAAGAAGATATAGGCAGCACAATGGATTGAGAAACTAAGCACCCATGCATGGCAGATTATTTCTATCCATTCACTTATTTATTCATTTAGTACATGTTCACTGAGCACATAACATGTACCAGATTATGCCTAGGTGTTGGAATTACAATGTGAACAAAAAAAAAAAAAAAAGAAAAAGAAAAAAAGAAAAAGAAAAAGAAAAAGAAAAAGAAAAAGAAAAAGAAAAAGAAAAAACCCCTTGTCTCTTAAGTTTGCACTCTTTTGGAGAATACATGAAACTAGCTAACTATAAATTCTATAATATATTGAAATGTGCTAAGTCTTACTGAGAAAAGTAAATGTGGAAAAGGGTACAGAGAGTCTTATGGGAGTTGCAATTTTAAGTAGGCTGGGTGGGAAAAGCCTTCCTGAGATGACACTTGAAAAATACTTAAGGAAGATGAGTGGTAAGCCACGCAGATGGCTGGGCCATATATACAAGAAACTGGGAATGGGAGAGGGCCTGACACGTGAGGAGCAGCATGAGGCAGTGTGGCTGTCATGGACTGCATAGAGAGAGACTGGTAGGTAGGTAGGTAGGTAGGTAGGTGAGGTCAGGGTGGCAATTGGAGACAAGGGTTGTGGGGCCTTTTAGTAAGGATTTTAGTTTTTAATCTGAGCTGAGAAATCATTGCAAGAGAAACATGGTATTACTTGCATTTCAAAGGCGTCAATCTGCTTGCCGCATTGGATAGACAAACTTCTTTTGAGAAGTTTTACTGTAAGTGGGAGTGGGAAATAAGTTGTAACTAGAGTGAATGTATGGTCAAGAGATGTACTATTTTTGCTTTTAGATTGGGAGTGATACCAATACAACATGTTTGATGAATGTCCAGTTGGGGAATGCTTTATGGAGAGAGAAGAAATTGATGATGCTGAAGAGAAGAAGGAAAAATTTTAAATCAATGTCTTTGAATGAGAAGGATAAGCCAGGGCAAATGTGATAGCTTGGCCCAGAGATAAGTGCACAGACCATTTATCTCCGGGAGCAGAGGAGTGTATACAAGCAGGGAATCTGTTTCACATGCTGTGAAGGTAGATGAAAGAGGTGACAGAAGCTTGTGGAATTTCTATTCCTTTATTTCTTTCTGTAAAATAATAGCACAAGTTGAAAGTGAGAGTGAAATGGTATTGAGAATTTGGAGAGAAAGGAGGATTGATTTAGTCTTCGAAAAAGTAGAAGACTGAATGGACCAGGAAGTACACAATATGGTTCCTGGGAAGTCAAAGGCACACCAAGGAAAATGCTCAGGTATTTTAAATAAGATCAGTATGTATGTATGTATGTATGTATGCTTTTCTACTGGTAAGTTGAATTGCACCAGTATTTAACCAGGGTTGGTGTTTTGCCAAGCAAGTATGATAGAGCAAGAACATGGTAAGGCACATGTGATTATATTCAAAATTACTAGTAAAGTGATACAGTGGATTTTAGTCTAGATTAGGTGAGAAGTTGGAGCATTTGGAGAGAACAGGGAAGTATTCATGCACTAATGGTGTGGAGGTTTCAGCAGAGTCAGAGGATTGTTGGAATCAAAAGGCTAGTAGAATGAGTTGGAAAATACATGGTAAAGGAGGAAAGATGGATATTTACCACTAAAATAATGAATACTGCATGGACATATCTTAGAGTGTATTCATATAAGTAAATGAAAGGCTAGGGTAGAATAGAAGTTGAAATCATTTGTGTAAAAGTGTTTAAGTGAGAAGCCAAGTTTTAGAAAGATTATTTATAAGGATATTGAAATCAGTAAGAATTAATGAAGAACAGTGTTAAGGAGAAGGATATAAATCTAGGATTTCTTTGAGAAATCAAAGTGAATCATTCTAGGAGATAGGTGGTGAATGTAATAGTTGGTAGCATAGGCTGAATATAATGAGAGAAACTGGGAATTGCCAGGAAAGAGAGGAGAAGAATATTCTAGAATTGACAATGAAGACAATGAGGAAGCATACCATAGTTCTAAGTTCAGAAGCATAAAGATTGTGTGTAGGATGGAGAGTTTCCCGTTTTAGCTATCATAGCTATGACTCTTGCTTTCTCAGCTTCTCCCAGGCAAAAATAAAACACTGCATCTCACATTTGGTGATTTACTGCTGGGTTGTTGGTTTGCTCATTTTGATCTTCCCTTCCCCCGGGAAACTGAGGATATGAATAAAGGCATAGAATTCTAGGAGACCAAGGCTAGACCTCCTGAGACACGAAACTAACACCACAGAAATAAGGTTCAAGATACAGTTCCTAATTTAAAAAGAAAGAACTCAGATTGAAAAATTAGAAGACATTAAGAAAGTCGTTTAAACATAATCAAGAGAATTTGCTCTTACATTCCTTTGGAATTTTCAAGCTACAACAACAAAGCAAGAAATCTCCAATAATACAGGAAATAAAAATTTAGTTTACAAACAAAAGAACAAAGTTGCATTGTCTTAGAAGAGCTAGAAGAAATAGAACTATAGATCTGCAGAGCTCTGAAGGAAGGAAGACAGATTATTAACCATGAGTTTCAAGATCAAGCAAGTTTATACCTTTAAAGTTAATAGAAAGTCTCATATAATCAAGGACTTAGATAGTATAATAATGCCCTGGTATAAATTACCATTGGTAAACAATTAAGAAATAAATGAGAAAAATAGTCAAAAGGAAGAGGCATAAGTAAATTGTTACTCAAATAACTAGTTAAAAGAATTGAGATTAGTAAATATCATGTATAAGCAAATTTAAGATGAGGTATTTTTCCATCAGATTATCTAAACTATTAAATTAACAGTTCAAGTAGACATTTAACAATATTTTAAACATGGCTTCATCCTTATGTATTCAAAAACGGTGAAAAATATCACCAGGATCTTTCCCTGAGGAAAATGTGGGGCCATCTATTTGTGGTTATATTATATTCAAGAATATATATTATTATATTTTTAGCTATTTCTGATTATGCTATTTAATGCCTTCTTTTTAAGAAAATTATCAATTTCTCAGATTACAGTCAGCAAATATATTCAAACATAGTATATAGTATAAATAGATCACACTTGATATGACTATGGGTTTAAACTGATTCATATTTTTTCAATATAAAAGATATATAATATGCATTGTCCCCAGATCCACATTTTCAACAACAGAAGGTGTAGGAAGAGTATTTAAACAATTTAATTTCCAAAGTGTAGATTTCATTTATTGTTTTCTTAAAACATGTATGATTTGATTATCATGGCAAAATAATATTTACAAAAGAATGGTATTATGACCACTAGTGGAATTGAAAAGAAAGACTAACTTGATTCAGTTCT
Organism: Canis aureus; assembly: GCF_053574225.1. Classification (NCBI taxonomy): domain Eukaryota; kingdom Metazoa; phylum Chordata; class Mammalia; order Carnivora; family Canidae; genus Canis; species Canis aureus. The sequence goes on from NC_135618.1 coordinate 29,535,099, forward strand.
GCAGGGAATTGTAACTAAAGACTTTATTGAGGATGTGGCCCAAGGGTGAAAATGCAAACAAACAAATAATAATTAAACAACATGACAGAGACAAAACCAAACAAGTTATGAGTATATATAAAATAGTTAAATATTTTATTATAAGAAAATATAGAAAACACAAAGCGCTTGAAAAAATATTGCCTGATTTAGCTAATAAAAATTTAAAATATATGTAGACTGTGACACCTGGGTGGCTTAGTAGGTTAAGCGGCTGCCTTCTGCTCAGATAAAGCCCCACATTGGGCTCCCTGCTCAGTAGGGAGTCTGATTCTCCCTCTCCACTGTGTGTGCTGTCTCATGTGCATGCTGTCTCTCTCAACCTCTCTCAAATAAATAAATAAAATATTTTAAGAAAATAAATAAAAGTGAAATATATGTGTACATAATAGATTATAAGAAATATATATATTAAACATATCTAATGGATATAATGAATTAGAAAAAATATATATAATGTATTAAACATATATGTCTAATAAATAATAATCATTAAAAAATGATTAACCCAAAGGAAAGAGTGTTAAAGAATGTGTGTCACTAAAATATGAATATGTATTCAACCAACCTAGTAATTAGGGATGCAAACTAAAATAGCAGTTTCCTGTTGTATGAGGGAAAATTAAATGCCTGAAAACATCCAACACTTTGGAAGCTGTGGTAATGGGCACCATACTGTTTTGGATTGAGAACTGCAGAATGCTATTTTAGGGAAGGAGGATAATAAGCTGTTGGTATGATTTAAACACAGAACATTGTATGTGTTTTTTTCATCATCAATTCCACTTTTGGGACATATAGAAGATAGAAATAAAAGCATCATAATATAAAGATTTATGCACAAAAAACTTATAACATTAAAATACACATTACATTTTAAGGAAATGAAGTATTCCCATGTATTTTACAGAAACTAAAATTACAAGGTGGACTATATGTACTGGTATAAATGAGCAGCATTGGTATACTGTTAAATGAAAAATAAGAGAATATTCTAGAGCAAAGTGTATGTTTCACTTTGCTAAAAAAAGCTACATGTGTATATATTTAACTGTATGAACATATTGTTTGGTGCAGAAAGATCAAAACAAATATAATAATTTTGAGCAGCTTAAATAAAGGAATTTTAAATGTTAGAAATGCATTAATTCATAGATATAGAAATGATAAAAATATATTGGTTTAAAAGAATAAGCTGTATCAAGAAAAATGAAAAAAAATATAGAGAGAAATTACTTAGGATTGCCTTACACAGAAGAAAGTCCTCCTGTTTTCAGAATCCACAAAATTTTGAGGAAACTCTAATAAATCAAGAAGACCATGATTTTTAGATATTAAGTGTTCAATATAAAGTCCATATAATAGACATTAATTATAACTGTTTAGATAGCACCAGATATAATAATGATCCAAATACCTGAAACTTATGGAAAATTATAGCTGAGATTGTAAATATTTAAGAATCAATAAAATGAAAAAAATCTCAAAGCACAGCTAACAGATGAATCTAAAGGCGTAGGCAGGTGCTAATTAGGCTAATTTTCATTATATTTAAATATCATAAATATTTTAGAAAGAATGAATCAAAAAAAGAGGAAGACAAACCAAGTTAGTGATTGGCATCAGCTTCTATTGTCTGAAGACCCTAGATTTGAGTGTTGTCTCTGGCCTTACTTGGATAAATTACTGAATTTCACAGTCTTATTTTCCTTAGATGTGTGATTTGTTAACATTTAATCATTTTGAATTTAAATTTTCTGTAAATGAAGATAATATTACCTACTTCATGCATTTTTAGAAGTATTCAGTGTATTAATCTTTATCCCAGTATCTTCAAAAAGTTAATTATCTTCCTACTAATTCTAACAATAAAAAATGAAATTTTCACAGAGCAAGATATCTTCAGATGATCTTCAAATTATATCTTATTGAATATTTGCTAACTCTGCCTAAAAATAACATTGGCCTTGCACACAAAAGTTAGGTCTGCCAAAGAGCATCTGTGTATATACTAAAGCATAAAATTTGTCATCAAGACCCAGAAGCTATCTTCAGGTCAAAGCACTGCTGTCTCCTTGCTAAGTGAATTGAATTACTCATCTATAGCATATTGGTAATAACTTCCTTGACATGGTTATAGACCTTTCTGTTAAGAATGTGTTAAATAATTTTCTACATGCAGACACACTCAGCTATTAGTTTATGCTGATGGGTAGGGTAGAGCATTTGCTAGCATCTTCTTTTCATGCAAATCACTCCTCCATTGGAGAATTACATACTACATAGGAAGAAAGCATCATTCTCTAAAGTGGAATCTGGATATTCATGAGGATCTATTTTGGTTTATGAGATCTTATGAGACATAAATGTTGGTTGAGCTAAGGCAGTCAGTCTTTTAAATGAAGAAATGTGGGAAGTGAAACTATGCATTTGAAGGTATTTATTTCTGTGGAGAAATAAAGAAATAGAATCTTAGAACTAGCAAGACTGGACAAATGTCCTATGATGTGATACAAAAGGTGGGAAAACTGCTTGATTAGAAGATGAATCAAATGCCAAATCATGTCCTTATTTTTTATGTGAAGCTGACAGATCATAATAAGCAATTATTACAATGACAAAATGAACTACAATTGTGAAAAACAGCTTTAAACATTAAAAGTAGAAAATACTTTTAAAGTTCACAAATAATAATCTGAGGTATACTCATGATTTCACAGGCATGTTGGTTTATTCGTACACTAAGCCAGTAAATAGTTCCTGCCTTCCTGAAGCAAACAAGGAGTTTTGGCAGTACTGGTGAATTAGTCAAGTCACCTAAAACAACAGTGTGACCTGGTATTGTTGGGATAGGGATAAATACTTTACCCAGAGGAGGAAATATTCTTTGATCAGAAAAAGATGCAATAAAGCAAAACCATGCACTTTTCTCTTTAAAAAAATACAATCTGTTTTTGGAAGTACGAATGCAGGCACACAAAGCCACACCCACAAAAAAAGGAAGCTGTATATAATGCATAATGACATTATGATTCTTAAGTGATATGGAAATTTAGGAAAGGAAGACACCAATCAGCACAGAAGTGTCTGGCAGTAATTCCATGGGTAGGTTACTAAGTACTTTCACTATGTTACATGAAGAGAAAAAAGGAGCTGATGAGTGGAGAAAGTAGAGAATGACAAAGGTAAATACTTGAACTGTTTTTACTTTAATGGGTTTAATGGTTCTTAAAATTAACTTCAAGCTCTAATACTGCTTCCAAAACCATTGGAAACATCATTTTCACTCTGGAATGGATCCAGGTGAAGATAACAGCAAATATAATACACAGCAACATGTCTTAGGTAGAGCAAATAAATAAAAGTAATTTTCAGAGAGAAAAGAGCTGCTTCTATTAAATGCTGTGTAATTTTAAACTCGCTGGCGAGAAGGACAAAAGCAGAGGAGAACCATATGGGGTGTGGAAAAGAAAAAAAAACTTTACATTAAAAAAATCTTGGTGATTCTGTTTCTATGCTTATGAATTTATCTGAGAGAGGAAATAAAATCATACAAAACGTTCCAAAAGTCCAGGACCATCACATATGCTTCTAACTCATCAGAAGTGAACTGTTGAGATACTGATTGATAAGAAATTGAGAACACAGTTTTGGTCTGTAAGAGCTATTGCAGGAGAACTATTAAACTTATTTTAAGTTGTACAAAATATCAAAGTAGGCTAATCTTCACATTATGAAGACACATTGAAATGTATAGTTTAAATGTATGGTAGCAGGTGTCAACTAGACCTATTTGTGGCGGTCGTTTCACAAATATATACGAGTATCACTTCATTATATGCACCTGAAACTAATATAATGCTGTATATCAATTATACCTCAATGAAAAAAATAAAATAAGCATAGTTTAAAACCATCTCTGTTTGTAAACTTTCCTACATGAAAAGTTGTCTTCAGGTTAGAGTTCTCCTTTCCCTGACATTGAAGTTCTTTTTAAATTTGTAGAGTACTTACCCCCTTCTGGAGTTTGCCAAATTTAACAAACAAAAATGCAGAATTATCATTTACATTTTAATTTCAGATAAACAATGTATAATTTTTTAGTATTATTTGTTGTTTATTGGAAATTCTAACTTAAATGCATCAACTGTATTTTATCCAGAAACCCTATAGTCTATATTACCTAGAATGCCTACCATGGGCAAAGTAATTTTGGGTCAGTATGATGGAAAAATAAAATTTATTTAAAAAAAATCTTTCGTTCTGGCCTTTCCTGAGAAGAGGATCAGATAACAGGTAGGCTATTTGGAGATGATCCTAGGAATCATGGATCAGAAAATCATGAAGAGAGGCAGTCTATAGTTAATTGGAATCAGCTATCAGGGTGAATAATCATACAAGTGATATCCATTTAGCCAAGAAGGCCCCCAGAAATTTGGAGATAGTAAAATGTATTGCAGAGGGACACCAACTATAGACTGCATGCCCACAGGCTTGCAGTACAAGCTTAGTCATCCTTAAAGTCCTTGGCATACTTCCACTTCCATCATAACAAAATGTCGTCCAAATTCCTCATAATCACCCAACTCGGCTTTATCTATTTCCACCATTTAATTATTTTCCTAATTTCAAATGGACCCTTCAAGCCATTAAAATAATATTTTATCTCTTCAACCAAATCAACTTGGAGATAATTAAACACTTTTGACTTTTTGTGTATATCCTTTTACTTACCTGGAGTGTCCTCTTCATTTTACTTGAATTCTTTCTTCAAATCCCATGAAAGTGTTTTTCAGATCTTATGCATGACATGAGACATGATGGAAACAAGAGCAAAAAATAGGTGGATATTTGCTCTGTTTGGATTATACAGATTTGAAAATCCTCAAGAAATTAGAGAACTCCATGATTAAAACTTAGTTGACCTCTCAAAATAATACTTAGAGAATTCCAATCTAGGAACCATGATTCCCCCTTCAAGTTGTTTAGGTGGATTTTTGACACTGACTTTCCTTGTTCTTGCTGTATGTTGTATCAATTTCCTGGGACTACTGTAACAAAATTACCACAAACTTGGCATTTTAAAACAATAGAAATTTAATTAGCCCCCCCTCCCCCAGTTCTGGATGCCAGAGGTACAAAATTAATTTCCCTGGGCCAGAATCAAGGTGTGGACATAGGACTATGCTGCCTCAGGAGCTCTAGGGGAGGATGGTCCCTTGTCTCTTTCAGCTTCTGGTGACTTGCAACATTCTCCTATTTGTAGTCTTATTATTCTGCTCTCTGCCTTTGTGGTCACAGTGCTTTTCCCCTTCTAGGTATAATCTCTTCTACTCTCTTATAAGAACACCTGTGATTGCATTTAGGGGCTATAATCTAGGCTATAATCTATAATATCTAGAGGATATTATCCCTATCCCAAGGTCATTAACTTAATCACATCTGCAAAAATGATTTTTCCACATTAGACAGCACATTAGGTTCCAGGGATTAAAACCTGTTATCTTTGGGTGCCGCTATTTAGCCTGCCTCAGATATTACTGGATCAATTGAGCATATGCCCTTCTAATATATTTTTTATTTTTGTTATTTATACTTTCACACTGAATTGTATCATTTGTTTTTAAAGTATTTACCTCCTGCAATAGGCAAAATTGATTTGTTTCATGTACTGTGCATCTTTGAAGAAGATTCTGGGTCTCATGCCTAAATTTCTAGTATGTACTACTTAGTATGCTAGACACCTGTAGACCCTCACCAGTTATTGTTGAATTAATGAATATGACTGATTCCACTTATTTTCTTTCTCGGTTTGCTCCTGCTCTGTTTCTTGGAGTTTAAAAATACTAATCTAGCATTTTCTTTTCCCTGAAAAGAAAATGCAATTTAATGAGTTATTTATTTCAGTCCTTTTTCTTTTAGTCTTGATATACTTATTGTATGGCATACAATGTGGTGACTCATCAGGTGCTAGTCTATCCTACCATGACAAAAATATTACCTATTGCAAGGTGTTCTACAGACTGTTATTCATGCCATAATCATTTGTTTATGTCAGCTATTACAGCCAGTTCTTTAGGCTTGAAACAAGTTATAAAAATTGGAGGAAGTTGTTAAGCTTTCCTGAGCTTCAGTTTCACTCTATATTAAATTGCTTAATTATATCCCAAGGATATATGAAGGATTAAAATAAGCCATATGCTGTTAACTAACATACAAAATTTTGTTAGACAAATGAAATTACTACAACTACTGCTACTACTGCTTCCATCATTAATAACAAAATAATAATACCATGTTTGGTTCTATCCCTGCATCTGCCTAATGTCTCTTAGTATTTTCATATTTTATATACAATGTTAACAGTCAGGGAGGTTTTCAGATAACCTACACATTTGATTTTCTTATATCGCCTTATTATGACAACTGATTTCCATAAATATTCTCAGAGATTTGTTTTAAAGCTCTTGGGTTCTACATGCAATGAAAAGGAAGAAGCATGAGTATGAATTTTCCTAACATTTTACTCCGTGACAGAGTAGGAAAGAGTAGGAACTAGGAAATGAATATTATTTTCAAAGTGAGGTCAACAGACTGAGTCACAGGAAAGTCTTCTTTCTCAAAAATATTTCTTCAGAACTTTCACCAAGTGAAACAGCAGACCCAGGCTCTCCCACGTGAAGAGGTAGACTTTTTCCCTCAGCAGCAAGGCCTTATTTAGACTTTTATGTACAGTGAAGCACAGTTCCTCTAACTACTGGAAATACATTGAATTGGAGATTAAGTTTGGTGAACACTCTTCTGAGAGACAAATTTCTGTGGCCATCATGACATTAACTCTAATGAGATCAGCCCAATGTCTAGCACAGATACTGCTCCCGAAATTTTGTTGGATAAATAAATCATCACTGCCTAGAAAAACTCCAGAAAAAAAAAGGAGAAGAAAATTTGGAGAAGATTTTTTAGAAATAAAAAACTGAGTCTGGTAGTGATAATGGTAATGAGAAGAAAAGTCCCCTAAATATAGGGTAAATGTCCCAGATTCAAGGCACATGGTGGTTATTGAGCCAATTATGTATAGCATGAATAAATTGAAGAGTCAAGATTAAAGAAGTATCCAGGAAAAAAAAGTTATGTTATTAAATATAAAACTTTTTTTTTTGTAATTTCACAAAATTAGTCTAGAGGATTATTTAGAAATCTACTGCCATCAGCCCTCTTCCTATCGTCTCTCAATTTTATGATCACCTATTTTAACAATAAATTTCTTGTCCAGACCAGGTCAACTCCTCTATCTATCTCTTTCACTTTAAACAATTGGGAGGAGTGGATGTAGGAATGTAATAAAAATATGGAATAATATGTGTACAAACATACTCTTCAGCTCATTTCCATTATGAAGCACCTACATCATATCAGCTTTTTTTTTTCATATCAGCTTTATCATCTACATTAGATGAGAAAGATGTCTTAAAATTAAACATAGGAATGGTCTGATACAGTATTAGAACTAGTAAGTGAATTTAGCAGCATTGCTGGATATGAGATCAGTGTAGAAAGATCCATTATATTTCTATATATAAGCAAAAATATTTTAAAAGTATGAAACAATAGCATTTGCTATAGGATAAAAAAAATTAGTTTCTAAGATTAAATTAATGAAAGATATGTAAGACCTCGTTACTGAAAACCCATAAATGTATATATGCACATATGTGTGTATATACATATGTACATAAATATATAGATATGTTAATGAAGACTTAAAAATGGACTTGAATAAACAATATTATAAAGATGTCAGTTCTCCCCAAATTGATCTATATGTCCAGCATCAAATTATTAAAAATCCAAAGATTGGGTGTGTTTGTAAATCAAATATTATGCAAATCATACAAAATGCAAATGACTAAGAAAATTAAAGAAATCTTGATAAGATTTGGATACTTATTTATTTTTTTATCTATCAACAGGAAAATAATAGTCTTTTAAACCAAAGGTATTTTAAACCAAAGGTATTAGGTCAATTAGATACAAAAATGTAGGATTAAAAAAAAGACACTTCAACCTCTAACAATACACAAAAGCCAGCTCCAGGAGGATTCCAGACCTAAATGTAAATGGTAAAGTTATAAGGCTTTTAGAGAAAAATAAATATAGGACAACTTCACGTTGGAGTATGCAAAGTTTCCTTAATCTTTCTCTTTCACACACACACACACACACACACACACACACACACACAATAAGTAACCAGAAAGAAAAAAAATTAAATATCAGAATCAAGAATCTACTTCCATCAAAAAGCTTAATTAAAGAATGAAAAACTAGCTATGGAATGTAAAGAATGGGGTGAAAGCATTTGCAAAACCCGTACTCAACAAAATCCTTACCTCCAAAATATATAAATAAATACTAATAATTAAAAAAAATCTCATAAAACAGTAGAAAAAAAAGATGAAGATTAAGCAAGCATTTCACAAAGAAACATCCAAATACCCAGTATATCTTTGAAAAATGTGTTCAATTTTATTAGTTAAGAGCGAAATAAAAATAAAAGCACAATGTGACTCTGCTACACAGACACCAGATGGTTAAAATGAAAAAGACAAAAACAAACAAATCCAGGGTAAGGATCTGGAGCAACCAGTCCTGTAATACACAGCTGGTGATTGTTGACTTTACTACCACCTCTCTGTAAAACTCTTTGGCAGTGTTTATTAAAACTCAATGCCTGGATGCCTTATGATCCATCGAATCCACTACCACTTCTATATCCACTAGAAATATGTACATGGGTTGACCAATGACATACACAGAAATGTTCATTTCCCAAAACTGAAAACACAAATTATGGATGAATCTCAAACATAATATTGAGCTAAAGAAGCCAGACATACAAAACTTTGTGTTGTGTGATTCTATTTACACAAATTTCAAAATGGGTAAGCAAATCTACGGTCAGGAAAAAGATTATAGTGTGCAGGGTAGTGACTGCAAAAACTGCCGAAAGCCTTCTGGGGTGCTGCTGATGATCTATAGCCCTACCAGGGTGCAGGTTACACAGGAATATTCACTCTGAGGATCATTGATCTATGTAAGTATTATGTGTGCACTTTATGTATGTTTACATCAATTAAATTTATTTTTTTAAATAACAAGGATGATCTGTTTATCCTTCCATGACAAAATAAAATGTGAATTTTTAATATATGCATTTATATAGGTCAGGATTTTCAAATGTATTTATGATGGTAGTTATAGAAGAAACATAGGAACTAAAGCTGAGAAGGAAATAAACTGATTCTTGTCCACAGATTCACTTTTAGGTATGTTTCAGGAGGAGGTCTAGCTAGGTCAATACCACGATTTTGATCCATTTTAAAACTAAGACTTAATTGCTTTACGTAATGATCTTTGGATATTTATTTTACTTGATTTTTCTGCAGCTTTATGTTACAGAACTCTTATTTTCCTTTTATTTTTCTGATTAATATATTTTTTAAGATTTTATTTATTTATTCATGAGAGACACACAGAGAGAGGCAGAGGCAGAGGCATAGGCAGAGGGAGAAGCAGGCTTTCTGCAGGGAGCCTGATGTGGGACTTGATCCCAGGACCCTGGAATCATGACCTGAGCCAAAGGCAGATGCTGCCTCTGACTAATAGTCTTAAGACTCCTTACTCTCCCACCACCCACATGTTAAGTACAGTATAGATATTCTCAGAGGTTTGTCCTTTGCCAATATTCTTTTTAAGTCTATACCATTTCCCTAGACAACCTCATACCTTACCATAGCTTCATATTTATAGATGATGCAACAGTTTGCATTGATCACTCTGAATACTCTTAAACACATAAGACTTGTTTTTGTTTCTATTAAACAACCTCCTAGCAATGAAATAAACATTTTCTATCTGAAAATTTTTTTACTTTTGAATTTATTCTCTACCTGCTTATTTGTCAAAACCTTTTGATGCTAAATTCTCCTTTATCATCTTTCTCAATTGTCAAATCATAGTGACTTTAACTTTTCAATATTTTCCTATCAGTTTTTCTTCTTTTTTTCTTCAGTTCTACTGTCCTATTTTAGGATCTCATTACCTGATTCAGTTCACATCAGCAGTCAGTCATCCATTAATTATTTGCCATGAGGTAGGAGCTACGGCTATTAAGAAGAACCAAAAGTTTTTTGTATTTTGGTTTTGTGTGGGCTTAGGGGGAAGAAAGAATAATTATACAGTGTTTTAAGTATAATTCAGAAGTAATGGGGGCACCTGGGTGGCTTATTGGTTGGGCGTCTGCCTTCGGCTTGGGTCATGATCCCGGGATCCCGGGATCCCGGGATCAGGTCCCACATTGGGGTCCCTGCATGGAGCCTGCTTCTCCCTCTGCCTATGTCTCTGCCTCTCTCTCTCTCAATCTGTGTCTCTCATGAATAAATAAAAAATAAAAAAAAAGAAGTAGTGGGTGCCAGATGAGAACAAACTAGAGGATATCAACTTTATTATGCAGGGAATTCTTCAACCTTAGCACCAATAACACCGTCCACCAGATAATTATTTTTTGTGGGAGTCTGTTATATGTATTGTGGTACGTTTTACAGTATCTTTAGCCTCTTTATTAGATGCCAGTAGCATCTCATCCCCAGTTGTGTCAATCAAAGATGTCCTCAGACATTGTCACACAGCCTCCGTATGGAAGGATGGGGAAGGCATGATTGTCCCCAAGTGAAAATCGCTACAATAATATAATGTTTTCTCTTATAAACTTCATGCCTTCCCATATCCATTATTTTCTTAATACCCACCAAAGATGATCCATTACTTAATAAATAAAAATCAAACCTCTGGTGGCACCTGGGTGGCTCAGTGGTTGAGCGTCTGCCTTGGCTCAGGTCATGATCCTGGGGTCCTGGGATGGAGTCCTGCATCAGGCTCCCCGCAGGAAGCCTGCTTCTACCTCTGCGTATGTCTCTGCCTCTCTCTCTGTCCCTCATGAATAAATAAATAAAATCTTAAAAAAAAATCAAACCTCTGAGGGTGACATTTAGGCTCTCAATGCAACCATAATATAACTTTCTGGTCTAACATCAAATATATTTTTTTCTTTAATCAAAGGTGGTATTAATCGTAGGTGTTTATTGTTTCTAAACATGTCCCCGAATCTTCACATGTTACACATGCTTTAGAATTCCATCCACTGAGGTGCCTTGCCATGGTGACTTTCAACGAGTCATCTTAATTTTCAGTTGTTCATTTATTTACCTTTGTTATAGGATTAATAGTGGTTATTTTATAAAAGATTGTGAAGATCAAATTAAATAATTCAAGTAAAGATGGTGGCAAATATTGAAAAAAGTATGGATAATGTTATGTTCAAGATAAGTCACTCACATATTCAGGAAACTCAACTGGGAGTCATCATGCCAGTTCTTCAACCTACAGGCTTTTCCATGTACTATTCAGGTTTCCTAATAGTATGATGGCTGGGTTCAGAGAATGAACATTTCAAGAAAATTAGCAAAGAGTTGTAGTGCTTTTAATGACCTAGCTTGTGGGTCACATAATATTAGTTCTGCTCTAGCAATAGGTTCTATCCAGATTCCAAGGAAAGGAAACATAAGGTTCACTTTCTGATAGGAGTAATGTTAGGTCTCCTTGTGAAAAGAGGAAGTGGAATGGGGAGTATTATTGAAGTCAGTTTTGGAAAGTACAATGTGCTACCAGAGAAAGAATATGAAGGTATGGGTGAGAAGAACTAAATTCAACAATACTCGTCAGAACCTTGTCACATGCTGGATGTTTTTTCAAGCTCCAGTCACACAGAAGTAAACAAAAGAGGCATAAATTACTTTCCTACCTTACAAGTTTTACATTCTAGTGAAATGAGTGAGAAGAGTGATAAGGGATGGGATTAGAAGAGTAGACAGACCTTTGTAGAACGTGCTGAAAATTTTGAGTTTTGTTTCTAAGTAAGGTATTTCTAAGCTTTAATGCATGGAAACAATATGATCTTATTTATACTTTCAAGATATCACTCTGCCTGCCCCAGGAAGAAACAGAAGTGTTTGTGTACCAGGAGTTGGGAAGGAAGAGAAAAACCAAGAGCAGTTGGAAGGAGAATGTAACATTGTAGGCGAAGGTGATGGGCTGGCTTGGCTAAGAGTGGTAGTAATGGCCATGGCAAAAAGATTCAAGGTATGTTTTGATGGTAGAGGCAGATTTTAGGGATCACATGTCTACTGGAAGAATAAGAAAGTAATTAGGAATTATTTTGAGCTACTCTTCTAGTTGAAGGAAGCAGGCAGTAAAAACTAAGTAAACTATTTAGTATTAAGTTGCTTCAGGTTCTAACAAATTAATACAGAGTTACTAGGGAAGAGCTCACTGAAAAGGCAATTGGAATACAGATCAGAAGGAGATGTGGGAATGAGTAATGCTGTTATATGGGAGAAGCCATACCAGAAAGAGGACATAGCAATTGAAAATGATCCAAGAGGCAGAAAGATGCCTGAATGTTCCAGGAACAGTAAGGATGGCAAGATCAAGTGTCAAAGAAGATATGTGGCAATGAGGAGGCCACAGTATATAAGGTTATATCATGCAGGTAGCCTTAGGAGCCCATGTAAGGATTTTTATCTTTTAGTCTAAATGAGATAGGTTTTTAATAGGGAGGTGACAATAAATAACCTATATTTTTTAAAAAGTCACTCAATTTTCTGTAATAAGAATTAATGAAGTGAGGGAAGGTGGTAGTCAGAGGTCAATCAGGAGGCTAATGCTCTAGTTCAAGTGTTTTTTTTATTTTTTATTTTTTAATAAAACTATTATTGGTAGTTATAAGGACTAAGGTATAGCCACAAATTAAGTAGTTGAGACAGTTGGAGAACATGATCTTTTGAGAATTCTTCAAGGAACTGAGGTCATTATGCCATTGACAATTTTGATAAGCATAGTCTGGAGAAACTGACCTTGAGATAGGACTTAACATTTTGGACAAATGAGGAGTTACCCAGAGATTTGTACATTGATATATTAAGTTGACTCATTGATTACAAATGAGTTTTTGAAATGAGATTCAAAACTGGATGGTTTTAAAGAGAAAATGGAAAAAGTCCTATGAAGATATTAGTGAACAATGGGAAAAATATTGATCTGGACTATTGATACAAAGAATTTGAGAAAGCAAACACCTGCCATCTTAGAGAATTTATAGGGACTCTGTGACCTCATACAAGAATCTGGCTTAGTTACCTAGGCTTAGTTGAATTGAAGAGAATAATATGATCAGAGAAGGGGCTGAGGACATAAATAATTGTATCAATGACATAATGTGTATTTCAAAGGGCAATTGGAAAGTTTTAAGTGTTGGTGTATGGTGGAAGTTAGGCTTAAAAAGGGAGCATGTTCTGTCAGTTACTCAGTCTATTAGGCAATGACTTTTCTCCTAACTTTTGAGTTGCAAATACCTGAAAATATGTGATAATTTTTCTGCAGATGGGAATATCATGGTAAAGATGCTGGTTTTCCATCATGAACAGATCATCTACAAACATGGTTCCTTTGTGAATTTTGTGAATACCTAATAGGTTTGTGTACTTCTACACACAATCTTTACTAGTAAACGACCTTTCTTTTTCTAAATGCTTTTGTCTATAAGCCTTCCTTTTCACAATATGTTCTTTCTTGTTTCATGATCAGATTACCTATGTAATATTCTCTTCCACTGGTAGGAAAACATCATTTAGGTAGACAGGCATTTTTTAAATGAGTATTTGGATATTTTTATAAAAAAAAAAACTTGAAATAGACAACTTGACTCGAATATTTATATTGAGTATGACCAAAGATCCAATCAAAGCAGTGAATTCTTATTGTAGTTTATCTTATGTACTCTCCAATCTGACCTAGTAGATAGATAAGAAAAATTCCCAAGGGAGTATGTTCCTGAATATCTTCATAGCCTCCATTGATCATGTTTATTGGGATAATAGACCTTTTGTTCTGATGCATATCTTTCACCAGTATATTACAGACTGTCTCTTTTAGATGAATTTTAGACAAAGTCAAACAAATCTTAGCAGATCTGAAATTTTATATTTGGGAATTGATTCTCTCATTTCTTCCCAGATATGTAAATTTTCTATTCTATATTTATAACTCTTTTCCAAGAAAGCCATTGTATATTTATTCATATGTTCTGAAATCACACACAGTAGATGGATGTCTTAGGTGCTGGACCTGGAAGTTTTACATGAGTTTCTGTTTCAAAATATTGAATGTTCACTCTCTTAGGGAGTTGTGTACTTCTGTGCTTTGTTTTAGGCCATCATGCTTACCATAGCTGACCTTCGTGGGGCTAGGGACATGATGTTTGACCTTTAGCGGCATGTGGACTTTTACAGACTGCATTATGCTGAACTCTCAAATGACTATGCATCTCCGGTACTTGCAAATGTCAAACATTCAAAGAACACAAAGTCGATTCATGGACTTAATACATGAATGAGTAGCTTCAATAAACATGATTTCTTGATTGAGTCAACTGGGATGATGAGATATGATTATGAGTATAAAACTAATCACAACAATAATAATGTACAATTAGATCATTTATGCCAGTGGTTTTCAACACAAGTGGCACTAGATGATCCCTAGGAGTACTTTGAAAACTAGGTACACTTTTGATTATTCTACTCATTGGAGAGTACAGCTGATGGAGGACCAAAGCTGCTAGGCCTCCTATAATGCTAAGGATGGTCTTGTACAAGGACATATTTCTTCTATCATGGATGCCTTTAGGAATGATCTTTCAATATATATATCAGTAAAAAACTCTTGAAATGATCTGAAAGTATAATCTAATTCCATTGCACACATAACACATTGTTTTTGAAAGGTTTTAATAGGCAGAAATTTTCCAGCAGTGCACCTGATGTGTAAATCAAGAGATGATTGTAGTGTATTCTTCAAAGCTCTTCTAAGTGTTATTTAGTACTTCAGAAAATCTTTCTACAACACTGTTCACAGTATACAAGTAGCTAATATAATACTACTCAGTCTTCTTTTGTTATTGTTGCATTCAAAGAGATTTCAGCAGTCATTTCTGTTATAGATGTAAGTCTCTGACTCCTTGATAATGTTAAACAATAGCTGAGGCCGAGAATTTTCATATAGAAAGACAATATATTTGAAATTACTGCATGACTCATTATTTTAAGGAAATTACATGCGCTTTTAAAAAAAGATATGTGAAGCAGTTAACATGCAAAAGGATAGACAACCTTGTCACTTCAATATGATATAGGCATGAAATTTGTCAATAAAGTAAACTAAGGTTACTCCTGTCTAAATATCTCTACAATGAAACAGGTACCAAAGCGGTAGTTTCAACTACCTGATTATACATTAGAATCACTCTCCAAAACCCTGATGTCAAGGTCACCCTTAAGGCCAATTAAATTATAAATATAAGGTGACATTCAAACATCAGATCATTCAGTCCTCTGTAGATAATTCAAATTTTACAGGTAAATCTCTGCCAGTGAATGTATACAAAATCAGGTTCTCCATAGGGAACGCTCCAGAGCAAACTGTAATTGTATTTCACAATATACTGTATTCCAAATCTCCCTCCCAAATTCCATCATTCTCCCTCTTTCATACCTCCTAATCTACCAGATATCACCTGCATTGCTACAGGAGCTTTCCAACTTGCTTTCTTATATCTAGATCTAGATCTAGATCTTGCCATACATCAGGGTTCAGGAAACTTTTCCTGTAGTGTCACTTAGCAAATGCTTAGGATTTGAGGGCCATAAATTCTGTGTCCCAGCTTGCTAACTCAACAATTGCAGCATGAACACAGCTTTAGAAAACATCTAAATAAGTAGGTTGGCTGTATTTTAATAAAACTTTATTTATAAAAATAGGCAGCAGGCTTAATTTAGTCCACTTAGTAGTTTGCTGACCCCTGCCACAGACATACACACACACACACACACACACACTTGAATCATAACTTATTTTCAGTAACAGGTACAGATTTTTTAAGCTATACCATGTGTGATATTAACGCGGATATACCCTTATAAGCATTACCTGAAGCAAAATACAGCACATTTTTATGAATGGTTTTGATATCTGTTTTTCTGATATTAAACATGTTGATCTACACCCTATTTATAATAGTTTCTTGACTATCCTCATCTCTAATATGAGTATTTATTTCCTTCCTAAGTTCTTGATAACTTGTATAAAATCAATGAATTCTGTGTAGTTAAAATATTAAGTCCTGGAGAGCATTCATGTCTGTAGGTTTTTCTATGTTTCCATGCAAATCAAGAATCTATTAACTACTCTGCTCTTTACTGAATGGGGTGCTTTACAGATTTCCAAAGAAAAATCATGGTCTTTGTCAATACCGAGTATTGCATATGAACATTTTTTTCAATCTGTTAGCAGACATTTTCTATATGCATATGTTAGGATCTTGGTGAATAAACCTTGACTAAAAAGCAGGAGACCTGAATTTATGTCTCCATTTTATACTCTAGAAGTGTGCCCATGATTAAGTAAACAGACCTTTATCTGAAGCTAAACTTTATGACCTTGTGAAAGAAGAGCAGTAATTCTTCTGTTCTTGTTCATCTTACTAGGTTGTAAAAAAGAACTCATCATAAAACAATATAATTGAGAACAATGTTTGAACTTTCAATAGGATAAAAAAGCTCATTCTTCATAATTGTATTGTTTTTTTCTATCTTTTTAATTATTTTTAATGATCAAATATGTAAATATCTTAGATGCATAGATAAACTGGGAAACAAAATCAAAACATTTATTTTGTTATCCATAATCTAGTAGCTGTTAAAAAGTGATGCAACCTAATCTTCCATTATTATTACTGAAGATTTCCTGGGCATCACCTTCAATAAGCTGCTTTTTTGTATGAAGCATACAAAATACTACTTAATAATACTTTGTTCAACAGTCCTTTTCATATTTCTTTGAATATCTTCTCAGAAAGCAGCTGGGGGCGACTGGGTGGCTCAGTGGTTGACCGTCTGTGTTTGGCTCAAGGTGTGATCCTGGAGTCCGGGAATCGAGTCCCACATTGGGTTCCCTGCATGGAGCCTGCTTCTCCCTCTGCCTGTGTCTCTGCCTCTCTCTCTCTCTCTCTCTCTCTCTGTGTGTGTCTCATGAATAAATAAATAAAATCTTTAAAAAAAATAAAGCAGTTAAGTAGCCTTTCTTTATTAATAAGGAAGAAAGCTGCCTTCATTTATCATCCAATCTCTATGAGTTTCATTCCTTTACTTTCTAGGAGATCCATTTACCTTACAAATTGCATTGAATATATCCACTCTGTATTAGTTTATGTATGTTCTAATCCCTGAGGATAAAACCAGAAACAAAATACAAAATCTCCACCCTTGTGGCAATGAAGTTTTAACTGTGATTTTTAAAGAAAGTTAAAGAAATAAGTGCACTAACAGTGATAAATGTGGGGAAAAATAAAGCTGAGAAATTGGTTAGAGAGAATCTTGATGGGAGTGGATCAGAGTGAGAAATTCCTGTTTTACCTCAGATGGTGAAAGAAGGCATCATTGATAAAGTGACGTGTGAAAATCAGGATGTTTTGGAGTTCGTGATTCAGATATCTTTGAAAAAAATTCCAGGCAGAGATAACAGACAGTGCAAAGCCCTCGGGTTGAGAACAAGCCTGACATGTGTAAGAAACAGCAAAAAGTCAGTATGGCTGAAGAAGAGGGGACAAAGAAGATTTGGGGTGCAGGTGAAGATGGGGATGGAGAATAGTCCTAATCTATTTAGATCCTCATAGATGAGACTGGGAATTTTGCTTTTATTCTCAGGGATCTGCCAAGCCATTGTGGTGTTTGTTTTGAGAAGTGATGTGATCTGACTTATATTTTTAAATGATCTTGGCTACATTGTTAAACTGTATCTAAATCAGTAGAAATGACTGTTAGTCTGTGGGTTTGATGAGCTTGGGTACAGTTTTAATTGGAAGTGAGCCCCAGATGACTGCTTATTCCATAATTGGCCACATCCTACCTCTTTGTGCTCATACACAGGTGTGGCCACCCACTTACAAGATACTGGATTTCCTCCCAGGATTCCTCATACTTAATTGTTCTTGTAAATTTTGGTTAGTTTTCCTTTTATTTTCAGATACAATTTCCAGAAGGGTCCAAACTTATCTCCATTAGAAGAACACAATGAAGTTAGAACTAGACTAGCTCTCTAACAGTATACAATTTTTTGTTTGTCTCAACTGTGTACAACTGATTGTGGGATACAGGATGGATTAAGATTAAGTTTGGGGTTTTGTACCTTTTATATAATCAGAAAACCTTTCTCTTCAAACTTTTACTATAAATCTGGCACAGTGGATATATTAAAAAATCTTTTTTAATGATTATGTAAATATGTGAATAAATGCATGAGTAAGTGTATAAATAAGACAAGGCCATTTTCATTGCTTTCTGTGTCACATATTTTCCAATTGTTTCTCCTGGGCTACTCTTCCAGTTTTTCTCCCCTGTTCTGTATCCTTGTGAGGTATCCTGTATAGACTATATCAGTTTCTGGGGGCCTCTGGCTCTTGTCTCCATTCAGACAATGAAGGGAAGGAGGACAGTCAGCGATGAGAGTGAGATTGGGTATTTATTGTTAGTTCTATCCACCAGAAGTAATCCTAGGCTAATATTTCCTTCTATAATGATCCAGTCTTCCTTTTACCAAGCCCACTTTGAAAGACTCTCTTTCATTTATGATTCTAGTAAATTCTTCCTCTCCTCATTCCTTTTGGCCCTATAGATGGTTGCTGCTCCATAGCTGCTGGCCAAGATTACTGTGCTCTCTGAGTCCTCTACACCCTGTCCACACCTCAGTAATTAATCTCTTTATTTATAAATCCTCTTCAAATTATCTTAATTTGTGTATGCCATCTATCTTTTGTTGAAACTGTAACAGATACGCCATCAATTACGCTGCTGCTCTACAAGTACAAGTGTGCATGTTATAAAAAGGAGGAGAAGGCATCTTTATATACATGATAATATTTTGCTTGTCATATTAAACATTCTCTATTCTATTTGATGTGACTTCCACTTTAGGAACTCAAAGGCTGATGAGATATTAAAACTTGAAGCAATTTTAGAGATATCAAACCGAAATCAGTGATTTTCTAGATGGAGAAATTTAGACTATTGTCTGCAATAGTTGATAGGCATTTGGCTGCTCCCATCTGCTATTGCCTGGCTCCTGCATTACAGCCATTGGTTCTAGATGGTCTTCTCCCTATCCCCTTGCCCATCATGAACTTAGCATGCAGAATAAGATCACCTCTTCAAAACCTTCCAATGGTTTCTCATTTCATTCTGAGTTAAAACCAAAGTTCTTGAAATCACTACATGATCCAGCCCCTGTCTGTCTTTGAGACCTCAACAATCTTATCTGTTCTCTCTCCTCTCTCTATACTTCCTCTTTTGTTCCCTGATGAGACCAGAATATCCTGTGTGTAATAAGGTTTTTGCATTGAAAAGTTACCTCCAAATATCTACATGGGATAGTCCTTCACTGATAATGAAACATCACTTCATCAATAAGGACTTCCCTAACCACTCAATTTAAAATAGCTGACTTCACTTGTTAGATCTTCTTTCCCCTTGTGTTAATTTATTTTTTAATATATCACACTAATCATCTTATATGTATATATCATATTGTATCTGTCTATTTATTCTTATTTTCCCCCTAGTCAAATGGGAGCTCACTAAAAGGAAGAGATTTTATTTTATTTTTTCTATTTTGTTCATTACCAAATCCCTAGTGCCTAGAAGAATCTCTGGCACATGGGAGGCACTCAGTAAGTGTTTGTTGAATGAATAAATGAAATAATGAATGACTCGTAAACTGTCGTTTACATAATGGAGTAGTCAATATTGATAAACAGTTGTATGGTTTTATTGAAATGTTTGTAAAGATGCAAGGACTCAGGGGATCCATTTCTAATTTATTAAATTTTCTGTTATCAGCAGAATCCCTACTATTCTACTACGTGACAAGTTTATGTATAATTTCAAAGAATGATATAAAAATTTCCTACTTTTCTAGGATGTAGATTTAAAAAGAATCAATCCAGCTGATATATAATCAAGCAAGAGTGTCTATAGGTCACAGTGTCTGGTTACTTACCCATAAATTATACCTGGGTATATTGGCAATAATATGCTAGGAATGTAAATTGATGCTGGCTTTCTTGTTACATGTATTTCCCACACCTACTATTATGTGAATCTAATTAGGATGCAAAATTTGCATTACAAGAAGATGGTAAGGAAAAGGCATATATATTTTCCCCAATAGTAAATGATTCTGGTATTGATATTTTATTTCTATTGTGCCCTGTAGACTCTAGTAAAAAGTCTATTGTCTAAAAGTGTTTACAAATTCTTCTTTTATTGAACTTGGATTTGTCATATTTTTAAAATTTCATAAAATGGATGTGTCTGTTTTTATCTTCCTGCGTGACAGCTCAACAGAATCTCAGAATTTTAGAAAGTGAAGCCTTTGTTTTCTTCTTTTTAAGTTTTTATTTTGATGTAATTTTAGATTTACAGAAAAGTTACTAGACTAGCACAAAGAATTCTATATAACCTTCAACCAAATTTCCCCAAAGTTGACATCTTGCTATATTTGATTTTATCTTTCTTTTTCTTTTTTTTTCTCATACACACACACACACACACACACACACACACACAAAATTTTCTGAATTTACCAAATTGTAGACATGATGCACTGGTACTTGGTTGGGCCTTAAATTGAGGATTTGATAAGGTAGTGAGGCACAATATGAATCAAGGCTTAAAAAAGGATCTTTATTGTTATTATAAAAGAAGAAAGTTTGCTGCTATCCCTCTTTAAATGTGTTTGAGAAACACATTGATATGGTATTTTTTTATATATAAACTTAATACATATTTAGTTACATCTGGCAGTGTTCTGTTTGCACCCTCCAGTTATATTGTACTACTTATCCTTGGGGACATTGTCTTTTTAGGTACTCACTGGATAATTGTTTATTTATTGAATAATATGATCATCTGAAAATCATGCCACGCTCAACTATTATAAAAGAAGAAAAGTGTATTACCAAGTACCATGTAGGAATTAATATCGTTTTTGCCTCTTGCCCTGTATGATTCATCTCTGAGCTTTACCTACTGCCAAAAATAAATCAGATTCTAGTTAAGACCACCAAGTGTCCTTTACTCAATTTTTATTAGCACTGTTTGATATGAGTATTTTATTACCTGCAGCATATCTCCAGAGCATTGCTAAAAAATATTGATGGTAGACTGCCCATTCTGAGTTCCAAGTTTACTTTTGGCATTTCAACAACATATGGCATTGATAGTCAACCAATTACTATGGCTAACACTGAGTAATTTTGATTTATGTTACAAAATGCACCACATATGAACTAGCAGAAAACCCAAATTGGCCATAATTTTGAACTGATTGAAATGTCATTTATTCCCTTTAACCACTCTTACCACTTCTGAAATGCTGCCCTTCATATTTATTTCTTTGATCTATACTCTAAATTTAGAATTTAACTTTTTTGAAAAGGATAACTTTTTAAAAGATGTTTCAAAAATATTTGTGACTGGAGATCAGTATGTGTAGGCCACATGATGAAGAGTAACTGATGAAAAAAATATATAGTTCAAAAGCACTGAATATTTCACATATTTAATAACCACATATCTACTATGCATGATTAACAAGGATGAAATAGCTCCAAATCCTACAAATCTTGTGCCAAAGAAAGTTACATATAATATCTAGACACTGAGTAAAGCTCTTAGTCATGGCTTTGAAATGAGCTTTTCCAATTCCATTTCAGTCGGTTCCTATGTGTATCTTCAGAAATATTGGATGTAGGCTGATAATAGAAATGGTTGCTTTTTCTGATCCCTAAGGTGATATAAATGAATTAAATGAAGCACATATTAGTGGAAAGTATGGCAAGAAGGTGATAATAATTACCACATTTCAGTACAGCAAGAAAAAGAATATGCATAATTATGTGATCCATTTCCATTTAATACAAAATTAAAAGTAGCCTGGAGGGAAAAAATAACCTCACAGCAAGACATTATAAAATAATAATAAAAAATATGAACAATGATTTATTGACCAGACCTTTGAGAAACATGTGGGACTTCAGATGGCCAAAGCAAGGGAAGAAACTATGTTAAATGGATACAAGAACAGGTGCATAGAATTTCAAAACAAATCCCATGAACATAGAAGTTCTTGGATTGTTAACATGAACATATTTTTATACTTTTAAATGTGATATAATTAATTATATAGCTAAACTGTCTTCTAATATAGTGGATAAGTAATAGAAGATCCAGATACATAAAAGGTTTAAGTTCAAAACTCAGTAACATGAGTAGAACTGCATTTTGGAAAAATTCTAATGACTCATAAGTTAATGCTTATAAATTAGATTTTTAGAATATTTCACTTTGGGAAAACAAATATGTTTGGGCAAATGAAGATGGCAATATGAGGAGTGAGAGCTTATCAGGATACTTGCTGATGAAAGAATTAGAATCTATGTGAGAAATGACCTTTCCTACAGAAAGAAGATATGTAACCAAATAGGACTAGGGGAGAGAAAGAAAAAAAATTGCACACAGTATATTGCACTATAACCTACCTAACTTGCCCTGAGCATCATTCCATCTGATGGGAATATGCCAAATTCAGGGAATTAAGAATTGTAAACTCTCTCAATAACCCAAAAGGAACATTCTCTTATTAAAATATCACTGAGGTACCTACTGTTTAAATTTATTCTTACATCATGGAAGAAGTTTTTTTTTTTTTTTTCATGGAAGAAGCTAATACTATTTTGAATAGATACCCATAAACTTCTGTTCCTTTTTATATGAAGTTAACGTGATAGTATTCAGTATTTCAGCAATGAAATGAATTATACTAATAAACTTCCAATGTTAAACAAAATTTGCCATCCTGGGATAAACTTCATTTGCTAATGATGTATTAATCTGTTTTGCATTGCTAGGTTCTGTTTGCGAATATTTTTTCATATGGATAATTGTGAGTCTTGTTTATTTTGACTGATTTTGTTCCTCATTATAGATCACGTTGATACATGCATTTGGCACATTTAGTAAGAAATGTTTTAATGCTTAATTTTATCTTATTATGCATCTATTGAGTTACATTTTCTTTTAGGATATATAATTTCATCTAGCTAACATTTATCTGTGTAACATTTTGATCTTTTCTAGGCTTCATTATCTAATTTATTTTTTTATTGAGATGTAACCAGCCTGGCATAAAATATATACCTTTAAAGTGTAGGATTCAGTGTATTTTAATATATTTCAAAGTTATACAACCATCACAATATCAAACATTTTCATCACCCCCTAAACTAATCTTATACTCATTAGTAGTCATTCTTCCTCTCTCTCCTAGTCACTGGCAACCACTAATCTTTCTGTCTTTATACATTTGCTCATTCTAGACATTTAATATAAATGGAATCATACAATTATGTGGCATTTGTTTCTGACTTCTTTCATTTTATTTTTTCAAGGGTCTTCCACATTTTAGCATATATCAGCATATAATTATTTTTTATGGCTAAATAATATTCCATTGTACAAATATATCAAATTATATTTATTTGTTCACCAATTAATAAGCAATCCCTCTCCCTTTGACCCTCCCCCTTCCCATACTCTCACTCTTGCTCTATCTCAAATGAATATATATTTTTTAATTTTAAAAATCAAATAAAACTATATATCTTCAAGTTTGCTGATTTTTTTTTCTTTTTCCATCTCAAATCCTTAGGCTTGTTTTTAGCAATATTAGTGTAGGTCCAGAGTAGCCTCTTCTCTGGGCAGGTTAAGCCTACTATTAAAGTGTGCCAAAAAAGTATTTTTGTGTGTCTCTGTACCAAATGCCTTTGGTAGTATATAAAGTCTCTTCTTGGCTGATCAAAATTCAATTGTCTCCCAGCTCAGTATAATCTTTTAAAATTATTCAGTTTACATCTCCCAAGCAATTTTTATTTTCTATCTTCTTTGAGTTTTCCAAAGGATTATGTAGCTTGGTATTCAGCAAAAATGCCAAAGATATTTCTGTGGAGATTTCTGTAGTTCTTATGTTTAGATCTCTCTTCTCCAGTATTTGTCCCATGTATTTTAACCACTACTTGCCCTCTGAAGTCTGATATGTTTCCTCAGCAACAATACTCCGCTTGTGATCTCTTTCACTATGCATGGTACATAAATTGTTTCTCAGTAGAAAATAAGGGTAAGGAAAGAGCTCTTCTTGTTACTTTTGCCTGAGTGATCACAATCCTGCAGTGTTGTCCAATGTGTAACAATATTTGTTTTATACATTTAGTACAGTGTTCCATTTCTTTACAACAAGAAAGCAAGCACACTATCACTTATTTCTTCACACTGGAAGTGGAAATCTTTCGCATTTTGTAAACAGACAAATATCATTTCATTTATTTACCTTTTCATTGATGGACATTTGCATTTTTAAGAATCTGATTCAGTTTTCTTTAGATTTAAAGAAATAATATGTGGAAAAGGTAATATTTGAAGAAGTATATAAATATATGGCATACTTCAAATCATCTTATGTGTGTGTCTACCTTTAACCTGAGGGAAAATATTCTATGATCTATTCCATTCAACAAATATATTTTGGAGTCAGTCATTATGATAGACACTATAGACACAGGGAAAACAGAAATAAATGATATGTACTTTTTTCAAGCAGTCCATTTGAACAGACAAGTAACAGTTAAAAATATACAGTTACTATATATAAGAGCTACAAAGGAATACGAAAATAAACCCTAAAAATTTATGTTAAATGCTGATCTGTTTGTATATAGAAGAGGGAGCTGTGCAGAAAATCTTTCTTGTGAAAGTGACTTTTAGTTGAGATCTAAAACATACAATAAAAAAGTACAATAAAAGAAAGACAAAATAAAATGTATGTGAGACTTAACTAGTTAATAGAGAATGAAGAAGTATTTTATGTAATGAAGTATCAGTATGTGCAAAGATTTGAAACTAGATGGCATGCCTGCACAAAATATCTAACAATAGAAGAATGTGCTCAGAATATAAAACCAGAAAGTGTCATATGTAGGCAGATAAAGATCATCAGGGCTTTCTTTCTGTGAACAACTGAAAGTTCTAAGTAAAGGCGTGGCATGACATCATTCCATATTTAGTTTTTATCCCATGTTTTTAGTGTTTTGATCATGTATTTTCTTTAATTTATTTCTTAGAAATTATTCACCTGTATTTCATCTTTCATCAGTAAAATAAATATCATAGGTAAGAAGACTGTATCTTTTTCACATCTTCCCATGACTTTATGTTTTTCCTTTGAAGAATTATTTTTTACACTATCACCCCATATAAACTTCTATCTTAATCTGTAGTACTTCATTACTCAATTTTATTTGTTTGCACACATGGACTTCTCCATTTTAAAGTAAATTTTTGGAGTAGTTCTCTTTAGTTTTTCTCACAGTAGCATCAAAAAAAATTTTTTTTAAATGCTTAGAAATAAATTTAACCAAGGAAGTGAAAGCTGTGTGCAATGTAAACTAAGACTTTGATAAAAGAAGTTGAAAAAGATACAAGCAAGTATAAAGATATTTTGTTTTACCACAGCAATCAGACAAGAAAAAAGAAATAAAAGCCATCAAAATCAGTAAGAAAAAAGTGAAACTGTAATTGTTTTCAGATAACATGATACTATATGTAGAAAACCCTAAGACTCCAACAAAACTCTGCCAGAACTGATAAATGAATTCAGTGAAGTCACAGATACAAAATCAGGATACAGAAATCTGTTGCATTTCTATACACCAATAATTAAGCAGCATAAAAATTAAGCAGCATAAATTTTTTAAATATTTTATTTATTTATTTATGATAGACACACAAAGAGAGAGAGAGAGAGAGAGGCAGAGACACAGGCAGAGGGAGAAGCAGGCTCCATGCAGGGAGCCTGATGTGGGACTCATGTTGTCCTGGCCTGAAGGCAGGCGCTAAACCACTGAGCCACCCAGAGATCCCCAAGAAATCAAGAAAACAGT
The DNA here is from genome assembly GCF_053574225.1 of Canis aureus. NCBI lineage: Eukaryota > Metazoa > Chordata > Mammalia > Carnivora > Canidae > Canis > Canis aureus. The sequence continues at coordinate 29,561,359 of NC_135618.1, forward strand.
ACCATGTATATAATTGCATCCAAAATAATAAGATTCTTAGGAATAAACCTGACCAAAGAAGTGAAAGACCAGTACTCTGAAAACTGTAAATCACTGATGAAAGAAATTGAAGATGACGCAAAAAAATGGAAAGGCATTCTGTGCTCATGGATTGGAAGATCGAATATGTTAAAATGTCTATACTACCCAAAGCAATCTACACATTTAATGCAATCTCCATCAAATTACCACCAGCATTTTTCACAGAGCTAGAACAAACGATCCTAAAATTTGTATGAAACTACAAAAGGCTCCGTAATAGCCAAAGCAATCTTGAAAAAGAATAGCAAAGCAGGAAGCTTCACAATTCCAGACTTCAAGTTACAATACAAAGCTGTAATGATCAGAGCAGTATGGTACTGGCACAAAAATAGATATAAAGATCAGTGAAACAGAATAGAAGACCCTGAAATGAACCCACAACTATATGGTCAATTAATCTTCAACAAAGCAGGGAAGAATATCCAATGGGAAAAAGACAGTCTCTTCAACCAACGATGTTGGAAAAACTGCACATATAAAGGAATGAAACAGGACCACTTTCATACACCAAACAAAAATAAATTTGAAATATATTAAATACCTAAATGTGAGACTCGAAACCATCAAAATCCTAGATGAGAACACATGCAGTTAACTATTTGACATTGACCATAGCAACTCTGTTCTGAATATGTTTCTTGAGGCAAGGGAAAACTATTGGGACTCCATCAAAACAGAAACCTGCACAGTGAATGAAATAATCAACAAAGCGAAAAGGTAATCTATGTAATGAGAGAAAATATTTGCAAATGACATATCAGATAAGGGATTAGTATCCAAAATATATAAAGAACTTATAAAATTCAACACCCTCCAAACAATTATCCAACTTAAAATGGGAAGAAGAGAGAAATAGACATTTTCAAAGAAGACATATGGATGTCCGACAGCTGCACTAGAAAATGGTCAATGTCACGATCATCAGGGAAATACAAATAAAAACCTTAAAGGAATACAAAAATACTAATTCAAAGGGATACATATACCTTGATGTTTATAGCAGCATTATCTACATTAGCCAAATTATGGAAACAGCCCAAATGTCCATTGATAAATGGATAAGGAAGATATGTTGTATACACACACACAGTGGAATATTACTCAATCATCAAAAAGAACAAAATCTTGCCATTTACAATGCAGTGTATGATGCTAGGCAAACTAAATCAGTCAGAGAAAGACAAATACCATATGATTTCACTCATTTGTGAAATTTAAGAAAAAAAACAAACAAGCAAAGGAAAAATGAGAGACAATCCAAGAAACAGACTCCTAAGTATAGAGGAAAAATTGATGGTTACCAGTTGGGAGATGGATGGGGCATTGGTTAAATAGGTGGTGGGGATTAAGGAGTGCATTTGCTGTGGTGAGCACTGGGTATTGCATGGGAGTGGTGAATTACCATATTGTATACCTGAAACTAATGTTATATTGTATGTTAATTAACTGGAATTTAAATAAAAACTTAAAAAAATGTAAATAATTTATATAACTAAAAAAAAAAAAAAAAACCCTCAAGTTGATTTTGAAAAAATGGGCAGAGTAATTAAATAAACCTTTTTTCCAAAGAAAATACCCAGTCAACAGGTACATGAAAAGAAGCTCAAAATTATCAATCATTAGGAAAATGCAAATCAAAGCAATAGGATATCATGTCACACCTGTTAGAATGGCTACACCAAAAAGATGAGTTAGTAAATGTTGGTGAGGGGATGTGGAGAAAAGAAAGCACATGTTCACTGTTGATGAGCATGTAAATTGGTTCAACCACCATTGAAAGCAGTATTAGAGAATCTTCAAAAAGTTAAAAATAAAGCTATCATGTGGTCCAGCAATTCCTCTTCTGACTATGTATGTTTAAGAGAAATGAAAATAGGATATTAAAGAGATATCTGCACCTCCAGCCATGTTTATTGCAACATTATTCACAATAGCCATGATATGGAAACAACCTAAATATCTGTCAATGGATGAAAAGATAAAGATGTGGTGTACACACACACAATGGAATCTTTCAACCATGAGAAAGAAGGGATTCCTGCCATTTATGACAAAATGGATGGACACTGAGGTGTTATGCTAAAACAAATCAGACAGAAAAAAGACAAATGCTGTATGATTTCACTTACATGTAGAATTTTAAAAGCTGAAATTATAAAAACAGAGAGTAGAATGTTTGTTATTCCAGAGGTTATGGGCTGGGGAACCTGGGGATATGTTGTTTAGGGTACAAATTTGGAAATGCTAGATAAATAAATCCTGGAGAACTAGTGCACAGCATAGTGATTATATATAATAGTACTATATTATAAACTTCAAAATTGCTAAGAGACTAGATTTAATTATTCCCATCCCAAAAAAGAAATGATAATTACGTGCCATGATAATGGTGTTAGCTAATGATAAGGCGGTAATCATATTGCAATATGTAAAAGTATCAAATCTATGTTTTATACACCTTAAACTTACACAATGTCATATATCTATTATATTTTAATAAGCAAGCAAACAAATAAATGTCGAATTTAAGACCCAGTCTGCATAGTCCTGATAGCCTAGAGACGCAGAATAGTGAATGCAAAATACACACTTAATGTCTTATGCATTTGCTTAATAAATCAAAAAATTATTATGTGATCTCTTCAATTGTAATTAATGATTTAGGAAATTTGCATGTGACAAATGTTTATACATGTTTTATTAATTTGTCTTATGTAAAATATACTATTAAACTTTTTAGCATTATAAACAGAAAACAAGGATGATCAACAAATATGATATGTAACAACCTTCAGATGTCTTCAGCAAGAAGTCTGTGGTGATTTATAAAAATATGTTCAAAACTGGCCTCAGAGGTACAGGCTTCCAGCTTTGGAATAGGTAAGTCAGAGGGACAAAAGATACAGCATAAGGAATATAGTCAATAGTGTTGTAATAACATTGTACTGTAACAGATGGCAAATACACTTGTGGTGAATATAGCCTGACATACAGAGTTGTCAAATTAGTATGTCGTATTAAATTAATAAAATCTTAGGAATGAAACACCACTTTAATATTTTGACACTATACATCTACTATGTAAGCCATTTACGAGAATATTGAAATGGATTGGGATAATATAACATTGCAACTATGATGTAGTAAAGTAACCCTTAGAATTGCGGGTGACATCAGAATGGCCAATTTGGTCTCATCAATTACAATTAGATGAGATTAATTATGTAGCTTTTTGTTAAAAAATCAATATGCTATTTTATAATCCTAAAATGAATACATTTTTAATGTAACTGCTGCTTCAAGGTCAAAATTTAACTGAGGTATTTAATTGGAAATGTTGGAACATGTACCTGGACACATTTGATGCAATATTGATCTTAAACCCTTTAATTAGACACTTTTATTACATAACATAATTACATAACAGTATATCTTCTAATATTCTCAGGTCATTTAATTCCACTTTTCCTTTGGTTTCTCATTCTGAAATAAATAAAAGTGTTAAAGTAAGCTCTCTGATATACTAAAATATATGTGTTCAGTGTATTTCATGTTTGCCACCCATTTAATCCTCATATTTTTCAGTTATTTTACTACTGAAAAGGAAGGTTATTTAATCATATTGCTCTAATTTGCTTAAGCCATATCAGTTTTTAAAAACCAACGGCTTCACCTGAAGGCTGGAGTCTTATTACAGTCAACCATCATATATGTGAATTTTCCTTCATAAAGTAATGAATGGATTTTCCTCGAAGAGCCCTTACTCCTACTATTGCCTGCCACTTGAAATCTATGCTTCAGAACTCATTCTTGTTTACCAGGCACTTAGCCTGGTTTTATCAAGACCTCTTACTGAACCTTTTTTTCTCATGGTGCATGGCCATTAGTTCCCTATCACCATATTGTCTAGATCTCTGCACAGATATTCAGTAAGTCATCTGTTTTTCCTTCCACCTACTTTAAGAATCTGAGTTTACATCATTAGGAGGTTCCAGTGTTGGCTCCTGCAAAAGTTTTGTGTCAAAGACATTGGTCCCTTGTTTTAATGTTCCTCAGTTCTATTCTCTTTACATATCCTCTTTTCAGGCTTTGACCAAGGTCCCTTGCTTCCCACCATCCTATATCTTCTAACTATCTCTTCCTCACAGTAGAAATACAATTATGGAAATAAATTGCTACTATTTAAGCCATACATCTTTCTGACTCCCCCACCTCATCTCATAAATACAATTCTCTCTCTCAGTTCTCCCCTAAGTATTTGTATAATATATTATACTCTATTTGTCTGTTCTTAGTTTCCTTATTCTCTGTAATTTTTCAGAAATATAAATGGCATAATGAATTAACCCCTGTTTAATGAGTAACAATAATTTGATCAGGACTGTGTCAGGACAGAAAGAGATCGAAATTGAAAAATATTAAAAAATTGAAGTAATGATATTTAACGAATGATTTACCAAATATATGACTGGGGATAATGAAGAGAATGTCACCTCCATTACTATCTTCTTCCTTTTTTTTTTTTTAAACACAGTAAGTTTTGCTAAGAAAGTACGAAAAGCAAGCTATAGAGATATTTTAAGGTAATAAAGGTTTTCATATATGGTATAAATCAGGAAATGTTAGAATTTACTCTTTAAGATACAATATTTAAAATACAATAATATCTATCCGACGTTCTAACTAAAGATTTACCTTAGGGATTCAAGTTTGCCAATTTTATAATACCAATTTATTAGTGATAATTAACTAGATGTTTAAAATTATTAATTTGCTCTTTAAAAGTTATGTGAGCTTTATGAAAGTAAAAATACATGAATAATACAAAATGTTTACATTACTTTTTTTCTAATAACTTTTGCTATTTCAAGAGTTTGGCCATCAAAAAAGCAACAATAATAGGTTTGCATATTTTAAGAAACATAGAATATTTATTTTAGATATTTTCTTCTTGTATTATTCATTTTATGTATAGAATTTAATGATTCATCAGTTGCATATAACATCCAGTGCTCATTCCGTCAAGTGCCTCCTTAATCCCATCACCCAATTATCCCATCCCCCAACCAACCATTCTCCAGCAATTCTCAGTTTGTTCTCTACAGTTAAGAGTCTTATGGTTTACCTACCTCTCTGTTTTTATTTTATTTTATTTTTCTATCCCTTCTCTTATATTCAGTTTTGCTTATTAAAATCCACATATGAGTGAAATTGTATGATATTTGTCTTTCCCCAACTGACTTACTTGCTTAGCATAATATACTATAGTTCCATCCACGTCATTGCAAATGGCAAGATTTCATTCCTTTTTATGGTCGAGTAATAATATTCCAATGTGTGTGTGTGTTTGTGTTCTCTTTAAGCCTTCTCTTCGCGAAGTGCCAGGGAAGAAAGATGAATGAGGAGGACCTTTCTCACCCTCAGGGAATCTGGTAGTCGGAGACACATTTTTTTTTTTTTTTTTAGTTTGTTCTTCCTTTTTTATTTAGTCACAACACATCAGTATAACAGAGGTCAAACCCAATTCAGTGGAGGCCATTTAAATTATACCTGCTAAAAGAATAAACCTGTAAAATGATGCTTTGATAGCCTGAACCAAATTAAACCAAAAGAAAGCAGCAAAGCCCTTCTGAATATCTCAACAACCACGTTTCCATGCACCAAAGAGGAAAGCACAACATAAAAATTTCCAATGAAAAGAGAAATCTTAGCGGTTCTGGGAAGAAGTAGCTTATGCATTTAACAGGTTCCACTGGACTATTCCATTGATGGCTTGCACCCCATGATCACTTATCTGTGTTAACACTTGTGAATTTGAGATCCGTGAGATTGAAATATATATATTTCATATGTATTTATCCATATATCCATAAGTATTTATCCATTTATCAGTTAATGGACATCTGGGCTCATTCTAAGTGTGGCTATTATGGACTTGCTACTATAAATATTGGGATGTGTGTGCCCCTTTAAATCACTATTTTTGTATCCTTTGGATAAATACCTAGTAGTGCAATTGGTGGGTCATACGGTAGTTTCTATTTTTAACTTGTTGAGGAACCACCATACTGTTTTCCAGAATGCCTACACTAGTTTTCATTCCCTCCAACAACACTGAAGGAGGGTTCCCCTTTCTCTGCATCCTCATCAGCCTCTGTTGTTTCCTGAATTTTAGCCATTCTGACTGGTGTGAGGTGGTGTCTCATTTTAGTTTTGTATGTATTTCCCTGATAATGTGTGATGTTGAGCATCTCTTCATGTGTCTGTTAGACATTTGTATAGTGAAACTAAGGAGTCTGCGAACACTAAATCAGTTCTGCAAGAAATATTAAAGGGGAACCTTTGAGTGAGAGAGACCAGAAGTAACAAAACTAGGAAGGAACAGAGACAACCCATAGGAATGGTGACTTTACAGGTAATACAATGGCACTAAATTCATATCTTAGTAATCACTCTGAATGTAAATGGACTAAATGCCCCAATCAAAAGACATAGGGTATTAAGTTGGATTAAAAAAGTGACCCAGGGGATCCCTGGGTGGCTCAGTGGTTTGGTGCCTGCCTTCTGCCTAGGGCATGATCTTGGAGTCCTAGGATCAAGTCCCACGTCGGGCTCCCTGCACAGAGCCTTCTTCTCCTTCTGCCGGTGTCTCTGCCTCTCTCTCTCTCTCCGTGTCTCTCATGTTTAAATAAATAAAATCTTTAAAAAAGTGACCCATTGGTATATTGCTTATGAGACTCATTTTAGAGGCAAAGACACCTCCAGACTGAAAGTGAGGGGGTGGAGAACCATTTATCATGCTAATAGACATCAGAACAAAGCTGGAGTAGCCATCATTATATCAAACTGATTTTAAAACATACTCCACTAAGAGATGAAGAAGGGCACTATATCATAATAAAAGGGTCTGTCCGACAAGAAGATCTAACAGTTGTAAATATTTATACCCCTAACTTGGAAGCAGCCAAATATATAAATAAATTAATAACAGACTTAAACTCATTGATAATAATACAAAAATAGTAGAGGACTTCAACATCCCATTCACATCAGTGGACAGATCATCTCAACAGAAGATCAACAAAGAAACAAAGGCTTTAAATGACTCACCAAACCAGATGGATTTAACAGATATATACAGAGCATTTCACCCTAACGTAGCAGAGTACATACTTTTTTGAGTGCATATGAAACAGAACATTCTCCAGAATAGATCACATACTGAGTCACAAATCAGATCTCAAATGGTACAAAAAGATTGAAATCATACCATGCATATTTTCAGATCACAAAACTATGAAACTTGAAGTCAACAACAAGAAAAAATTTGGGAAGACCACAGATATATGGAGGTTAAAGAGCTGCTAAAGAATGAATGGGTCAACCAGGGAATTAAAGATTTTAAAAAATACATGAAAACAAACAAAAATGAAAACAGGCCAGTCCAAAACCTTTGGGACACAGCAAAAGTGGTCCTAAGAGGAAAGTATATAGCAATGCAAACCTTCAAGAAGCAATATAAAAGTCTCAAGTATGCAATCTAACCTTACACCTAAAGGAACTGGAAAAAAGAACAGCATATAAAGTCTAAAGCCAGTAGGAGAAGGGAAATAATAAAGATTAGAAAGGAAATAAATAATATAGACATCTAAAAAAACATAAAACAAAAAACAAAAAACAAAAACCCAAAAAACAAACAAAACAAAACCAGTAGAATGGGTCCATGAACCTAGGAGCCAGTTCTTTGAAATAATTAACAAGATTGATAAACCCCTAGCCAGGCTTATCAAAAAGATAAAAGAAAGGACCCAAGTAGATAAAATCACAAATGAAAGAGAAGAGATCACAATCAATACCACAGAAATACAAATAGTTTATAAGAGAATATTATGAACAATTGTTGCCAACAAATTAGGCAATCTGGAAGAAATGGAGAAATTCCTAGAAACATATAAATTACCAAAACTGAAACAGGAAGAAATATAAAATCTGAACAGACTGATAACCAACAAAGAAATTGAATCAGTAATCAAAAAACTCCCAACAAAGTCAGGACCAGATGACTTCCCAAGGGAATTCTACCAAACATTTAAAGAATTAATACTTATTCTTCTGAAACTGTTCCACAAAATATAAATGCAAGAAAGACTTCCAAACTCTTTCTATGAGCCAGCATTGCCTTGATGCTAAAATCAGGCAAAGCTCCTACTAAAAAGGAGAATTATAGACCAATATCCCTGATGAACATGGGTGTAAAAATTCTCAACAAGATACTAATCAGATCCCACAGCACATTAAAAGGGTTATTCACCATGACCAAGTGGGATTTATTCCTGGGCTTCAGGGTGGTTCAACATCCACAAACCAGTCAATGTGATACACCATGTTAATAAAAGAGAGAATAAGAACCGTACGATTCTCTCAATAGATGCAGAAAAAGCATTTGACAAAATATAGCATCCTTTCTTGATTAAAACACTCACGACTGTTGTTCAACATAGTACTAGAAGTCCTAGTCTTAGCAATCAGAAAACAAAAAGAAATAACAGTCATCCAAATCAAGGAAGAAATCAAACTCACTCTTCACTGATTACATGATACTCTATGTAGAGAACTTAAAAAAATTCCACAAAAAAAAATTGCTAGAATTAATGTTCAGTGGAAAAAAAAATAGTCTCTTCAACAAAAGGTGTTGGGAAAACTGGACATCAACATGCAGAAGAATGAAATTGGATCACTTTCTTAACAGCATACACAAAAATAAATGCAAAATGGATGAAAAACCTAAATATGAGACAACAATCCATCAAATCCTGGAGACCTCAGGCAACAACCTCTCTGACATCAGCCACAGTAACTTTTTACTGATACATCTCTAGAGGCAAGGGAAACAAATTCAAAAATGAACTATTGGGACTTAATCAAGATGGAAAGCTTCTACATAGCAAAGGAAGTCATCAACAAATCTAAAACACAACCTACAGAATAGGAGAAGATATTTGCAAGTGAATTATCAGATAAAGGTTTAGTATCTAAAATCTATAAATAACTTATTGAAGTCAACACCCCAAAGTAAAAAATCCAGTCAAGAAATGGACAGATGGAAAAAAAAAAGAAAAAAAAAAAAAGAAATGGGCAGATGACTTGAACAGACATTTCTCCGTAGATATTTTATAGTTTAAAAACACTTAAAAAGCATGTAATATATTTCAGGCACAATTCTACATGATTTAACTGTATGCAGATTTTATTAGGGAGTTTTAATTAATATTCACATTTTACTGAGAAAGAAACTAAAATACAGGGAAGTTAAGTAATAATACTGTATAGGATTTACAAATAAATGGAGATTCTTAAGTAAACTTGGTAGACAAAGAACTTGTGGTTTACTTGTTTGTTTTTGACTGTGTACCTAATGCTGTGTTTTTTATTCCTGTGACTTACTCATTACATAACTGGAGGTCTGTATCTATCCCACTCCTTCAATGATTTTTTCCCAGCCCCCTACCCCCTCTCCCTCTGGCAACCAACAGTTTGTCCCCTGTATTTATAGTTCTGGTTCTTCCTTTTGTTTATTTATTAATTTTTCTAAGATTCCATTTATGAATGGAATCATGTAGTATTTGCTTTACTCTGAATGATTTATTTCATTTAGTATAATACCTCTAGGCCAATTCATGTTGTCTCAAATGGCACAGTCTCATTCTTTGTTTCTTTTTTATGGCTAATATTCCAGTGTGTGTGTAGTGTGTGTGTGTGTGTGTGTGTGTTCCACATTTTCCTTAAGTGCTAATCTATTGATGGACACTTAGGATGCTTCTGTGTCTTGGCTATGTAAATAATGGTGCAGTAAACATAGGGGTACATATTTCTTTTCAAGTTGATGTTTTCATTTCCCTAGTATAATTACTAGATTATATAGCATTTCTACTTTTTAAGTTTTTGAGGAACCTCTATACGTTTTTTTCCACAGTGGCTGTACTAGTTTGTATTCCCAACAGTGAAAGAGGGTTCCTTTTTCTCCACATCCCCACCAACACTTGTTTCTTGTCCTCTTGATTTTAGCCGTTCTGAGAGGTGTGAGCTTATATCTTATTGTGATTTTGATTTGTATTTCCCTGATGATTAGTAATATTAAGCATCTTTTCATGTGTCTGTTGGCTATTTTGTGTCTCCTTTAGAGAGATGTCTGTTTAGGTCCTCTGCCCTATTTTTAATTAGATTATTTGGGGTTTTTTGCAAGTGTATTGAGTTGTATAAATTCTTCTATATATATTGGATATTAAACCCTTAACTATTTATTTGTAAATATCTTCTCCCATTCAGTAGGCTTCCTTTTTGTTTTATTGATAGTTCCCTTTTATTTGCAAAAAGCTTTTTATTTTAGCATATTCCTAATAGTTTATTTTTGCTATTATTTTCCTTATCTTAGGAGACATATATAGAAAGATGTTGGTATGGCTGATGTCAGAGAAATTACTGCCTGTGTTCTCTTCTAAGATTTTTATGGTGTCAGGTCACATGTTTAAGTCTTAATACATTTTAAATTTATTTTTGGGTATGGTGTTATAAAACAGTCTAGTTTCATTCTCTTACACATAGTTATCCAATTTTCCCAGCACCATTTATTGAAAAGGCTCTTTTTTCCTATTTTTTAGTCTTGCCTCTGTTGTCATAAATTAACTGACCATATGAGTGTAGGTTTTTTTTTTTATTTTATTTTATTTTTTTAAATTTTTATTTATTTATGATAGTCACACAGAGAGAGAGAGAGGCAGAGACACAGGCAGAAGGAGAAGCAGGCTCCATGCACCGGGAGCCCGACGTGGGATTCGATCCCGGGTCTCCAGGATCGCGCCCTGGGCCAAAGGCAGGCGCCAAACCGCTGCGCCACCCCGGGATCCCCTGAGTGTAGGTTTATTTCTAGGGTTTCTTTTCTGTTTTCTTGACCTGTGTGTCTACTTTCATGGTATTACCATACTGTTTTCATTGCTATAGCTTCGTAGTGTATCTTGAAATCTAGAATTATGATACCTCCTGCTTTGTTCTTTCTCCAGATTGCTTTGACTATTTAGGGCCATCTTGAGTTCCTTACAAGTTTTAGTATTATTTCTTCTAGTTTTGTGAAAAATGCTGCTGGTGTTTTGATATGGATTGCACTGAATCTTTATATTGCTTTGGGTAATGTGAACATTTTGACAATACTAATTTTTTCCAGTCCACGAGCATGAAATATCTTTCCATTTGTGTTGTCTTCAATTTCTTTCATCAGTGTTTTATAGTTTTCAGAGTACAGGTCTTTTACTTCTTTGGCTAAGTTTATACAGAGATATCTTATTCTTTTTGGTGCAGATGTAAATGGTGTGTTTTTTAAATTTCTCTTTTTGCAACTTTTTAAAAAATATTTTATTTATTTATTCATGAGAGACACACAGAGAGAGAGAGAGAGAAAGAGAGAGAGAGAGAGGCAGAGACATAGGCAGAGGGAGAAGCAGGCTCCATGCACCGGGAGCCCGACGTGGGACTCGATCCCGGGTCTCCAGGATCCCGCCCTGGGCCAAAGGCAGGCGCCAAACCGCTGTGCCACCCAGGGATCCCAAGGTTTTATTTTCAAATAATCTCTTTACCCAGTGCAGGGTGCAAGCTCACAACCTGGAGATCAAGAGTCACACACTCCACCAACTATGACAGCCAGTTACCCTTGTGTTTGTAATTCTTATCAAATATCTAAAGGAAATACTTTTCTATAAACTACAAAACAGAGAATAGGTTTTTAAAATTTGGTTTAGAGCATAGCCATGAATTAGTAAGCTTAAAACTCTATTGTCTTTCTCATGTAATATGTTGGTTTTTAAATACCTCTATGTGTATTACTAATGTCTTTCATTTAATAATAATACAAGTTAATTTAACTGAATTTCTTTAGATTTCATATCTAAAGTGTTAATAAGATATACTATATCATATTATAGCACAATATAAAATATGTACATTATGTAATAATATACTATATTATAATATATTGTAGCATATCCATACAGAGTGAACAAAGTAGGATATAGATATGAGTTTTCTTAAATTTCTTCCTTAAAAGAAATTCTAACTTCAGCATTTTATATTCTACCATTCATTTCCATTTCCAACTCATTTCAATTTTTTGCCTTAAATGGTAGTTAATATTTGACTTAAAAATCCATATTCGGGATCCCTGGGTGGCGCAGCGGTTTGGCGCCTGCCTTTGGCCCAGGGCGCGATCCTGGAGACCCGGGATCGAATCCCACGTCGGGCTTCCGGTGCATGGAGCCTGCTTCTCCCTCTGCCTATATCTCTGCCTCTCTCTCTCTCTCACTGTGTGCCTATCATAAATAAATAAAAAATTAAAAAAAAAATCCATATTCTTATTCAAATACTTATATTAGTTGTACCACACTAGCTACTGTTGTTTTCATTGAGCACCAATATTCATAATTATTAACTGTGTTCTATCTAAAGACAAAGGGATATTTTCTAATCATTTTACTACATCTCTTCAAAATTGTTTAGCATTCTGTTTATTGTAATTCAAATAATCTCCTTGGTCCAGAAAATTCTTTTTTTAAAAAAGATTTTATTTATTTATTCATGAGAGACACAGAGAGAAGGGCAGAGACACAGGCAGAGGGAAAAGCAGGCTTCCTGAAATGAGACTGATGTGGGACTCAATTCCGGATCCCGGGATCACACCCTGAGCTGAAGGCAGGCACTCAATTGCTGAGCCACCCAGGCGTCCCCAGAAAATTCTTTTCCACATGCTTCCTTGCTTTCATATCACATCCTCTAATATGCATAATTACATTCAGTAATGGTATGACTCACTACAATTATGCTTTCCATTATCAAACACTTCTCTACTACTCCCTTCATGGATGGCCCACATCATCTGTTTTTCTTAATGTTTTATAATGAGTTGTCTTGTCCCTGATAAATACATATCAATATTCTTAATGAAGTAAAATATTTTATCTATAAACTAATCAAACCATCAGTGATTATTTTGTTGATGGGGTTTCAAACTTCATACATAAAGGTTGTCGAGTTTTTTAATTAATTAATTAATTAATTTTAATATTTTATTTATTCATGAGAGACACATAGAGAGAGGCAGAGACATGGGCAGAGGGAGAAGCAGACTCTATGCAGGGAGCCTGACGTGGGACTTGATTCCGAATCCCGAGATCATGCCCTGGGCCAAAGGCAGACTCTCAACTGTTGAGCCACCCAGGAGCCCCTGGTCTTTTAAATTAATGTTTTTAAAATATATTCTCTTGTTAATCTTCTCTATTAAATGTTTTAGAGGTTATATTTCATTTATGCTTGCATGGCATGGTTCCAGTTAATACCAAGTTTTTTTACAATACACACAGTATTTCATTCTTATGCATATGTTCCACTGCATTTTACAAAACAATTGTAGTAGCCTAAGTCTCTTAAAATAACACAGCATATTTTTATTACCTTTACCTTTATTACCTTTATTACCTTGTTGTGATATATTTTTAATTCATATCTATCTTTATTCTTAACATTTACAATGGGCTTTTTTCATGAAATAATACAATTTGAACCATATTAAGATTTCCTTATAATGTCCTTTATGCATTTTTATAATCTATAATAGAATTAATAGTCTACAAAAGGGTAAATTGCAGAAAACTTCAAAAGACAGTGAAAGTCAATATTGTAGTACATTATGTTACTTTTATGTTTCTAAATGTGCCGTATTTAAGCCAAAAACTTTTGCAAAAAATGACATTTTGAAATGCCAAATGTTCAAAAATAGCCAAAGTAAAACCAATGAATCACCAAATAGTAAAGTTTATTGTGCACACAGAAAAAAAGTGTGCAAATGAGGGGAGCAGTCAACCAAAACATGGAATGAGGCTCAGAGATATACTGTTATAAAGCAGCCTATATAGTGAGAAAAAAATGACTGTTTCCTCTTCAAAGCAATTGGTGATATTAGACTTTTCTTTAACAATAGGAAATTGGATTTCTGAGACATAAGCAAGAAATGACCCAGGTTAAGTTAGGCTTGCAAAATAAACCAAATTAAGCTTTGCTTGTATGACTAGACTGACTGTCTGCTCAGAGAATTTTCAAGGCTGGTCTCCATTTGTCTTTGACTTTAATAGTAAGTTAAGTGAAAAACCAACAGTATTAGGAAAAAATGTGTTTCTCAGTGATTTTCAGCTAGTATAAATTCATGCAGTTGACTGCAGCTTTTTATCATAATCTGGACAAAGGACAAATTTTATTTCTTACATTCAGTAATAATAAAGGGAGTTCTCCATTAAAATAGTGAAGTAAGGGACTCTGGGTGGCTTGGTTGGGTATCTGAATTTGGCTCAAGTCATAATTGGGGATCCTGGGTTGGAGCTCCACCTCAGGCTCCATGCTCAGGAGAGAGTCTGCTTGTCCCTCTGACCCCCCTTTTCTCTCTCTTAAATAAATGAATCTTTTAAAAATATAAATAAATAAGTAAACATAGTAAGTGTTCCTATTTCTTCATTTCTCTCTGAAACCAACAACAATGTAATAAAAAGAATTAAAAATTGAAAATCATAGAATATCTTAATAAAATTAGGAGACAATAAGTATCCTTAGACACTTGAATAATATAAACAAACACTGTAAATAAATTAAAATTTGTTTTTTTTTTTAACTATTTTTTTTATTTATTCATGAGAGACACAGAGAGATGGGCAGAGACAGACGTAGAGGGAGAAGCAGGCTTTTCTGTAGGGAGCCTGAACTGGGACTCCATCCCATGACCCTGGGATCACAACCTGAGCCAAAGACAGACATTCAACAACTGAGCCACCAAGGCGCCCCCATAAATTGAAATTTGGACCAAACTGAGATAGAAAAGATTTAAATGTACCTCTATAGAATTTGGATGGCAAGCAATAATTGCAAAAATAGGCAGCATAAAACTAAAGGATCCAAACAATGAATGATTCTTTTATTCACTTTTTTATGGAGCAGCAGGATTGGTGGCATGGATGATTATGGAAATGTCCTGCAGCTCTGTTAAATATAAAAAAAATATTAAAAGAAGGTGTTAAACACAATTCAAAATTCAACTGAATAAATCTTGAAGGTCTTACTGTCTTTATTCAAGGATTCATAAATCAGGCACCATGTAATCTAGCACATAGGAGCTCCAAGGAGCTGTAAAAATCAAAGACTTTAGGGGCACCTGGGTGGCTCAGTCAGTTGAGCATCGGATTCTTGATTTCAGCTGAGGTCATGAACTTAGACGCATGAGATGGAGCCCTGCTTGAACTTCATGCTCAGCATGGAGCTTGTTTGTCTCTCTCTCTCTCTTTCTCTCTCTCTGCTCTTCCCTCCTCTTGCTCTCTCTCAATCTCAAATAATACATACATATATATATATATATATGTATATATATATATATATATTTTTTTTTTAAATCAAAGACTTGTATAGGTAGACGGGAGCAGAAAAAAAGCAAGTTATCTAAGAAAAAAAAAACAGTTTTGTTATTACCAGCTCACTTTCCTTTAGGGGTTTTATTAGGCAGATGACCTAACTAAGGCTGATCAGGCTATTCCTGATTGACTGGTTTCAGATTCCATTTCTCGGAGAGGTGAAACCATAATTGAGTCTAAGTTTGGCGATGTGAGACTTAGCAGGAAAGACTTCATTTGACGCTTATTATTTTGTTTTTAACAAGGTAGTGTTGAAATAGAAATAGAAATAAAAGAAAATTTAAAAAGTTTCATACACGGGGGAAAAAAGCAGTAATATAGGAGATACTAGCGCCTATTACAATGAAATTAAGCAGGGATAGTATATTCGGCAGTCATGTCTGTAGAGCTGCCCAGGATCAGTTTACGTGAAGTATATGACAACGCAGAGGGTGAATGTGGAGACTCTCTATAAGGTAAAGTATATTCTTGCTTGCTCCAAAGGAAGAATTATCCAATGTAAGTGAACCATTTGTAAATATTTTTGCCTATAATCTGATTATTATTAGTTTTGTTACATTTGCTTTTGTTTATTCATCTGTTTGTACAATACCTCATCTAGAAGGGTTTTTGTTTTATCTTGGATTTTCTGATATCTGCATAATGTTTAAGGATGGTCTTCTTCATGGAGAATTAATGGAGATATAGGCTCCAAAAGCTTCCAATCCAGTCTGAGCCAACCTGAAAACTAATGGTAGATTGTCTTATTAGATCAGTGAACAATAAAAGGAGATTGGTCAAAACATTGCTTTGAATTTCCATGAGAACATTTCCTGCCTGGTAATTCATTAAATAAGTTCAGTTTGTTTTGTTGAAGTCTGTGGGTCAAGGATGGTCCAGCCACTGATACTGGAGCCCATTCATATTCTCTTAGTGGTCAGGGACTTCAGGACACTAAAAACACACTTTTGACCAACCTGGCACCTTTTGGTGCTTTTTTTCTATTTGTTAGGAGTTTGTGTGCTTCAAATCTGCTCCCTCCATAATTCTGTATGAAGTCTCAATATAATCCTATACTTGTTTTCAGAAAACCCTCTAGAGATAAAAAATATAAACTAATCCTAACTTTGGTCATTGTGGGGAACTCTGGATATATTGATATTTTTTACTTTAAACCTTCATTTATTGTTATTATTATTTAAGTTTTTACTTAAATTCTAGTTAGTTAACATACAGTGTAATATTGGCTTCAGGAGTAGAATTTAGTGATTCATCCCTTACCTACAATACCCAGTGTTCATCACAAGTGCCCTCTTTAATACCAATCCACCACCCACATCCCCTCCAACAACCCTGAATTAGTTTTCTATAGTTAAGAGTCTGTTATGGTTTGCTTCATTGTCTTTTCTCCCCACTTCCCCTGTGTTCATCTGTTTGTTTCTCAAATTCCACATATGAATGAAATCAAATGGTATTTGTCTTTCTCTGACTGACTTATGTTACTTAGCATAATACATTCTAGCTCCATTCATATCATTGTAAATGGCAAGATTTCATTACTTTTAATGGCTAAGTATTATCCTGTTGTGTGTATATGTATACACATGTATGCACACACACACACACACACACACATGCACACACAGCCCACATCTTTGTCCTTTCAATAGTCAATGAACGTTTGGGATCTTGCCATATTTGGGGTATTGTTCACAGTGCTGTTATAAACATTGTGGTGTATGTGCCTTTCAAATTAGTATCCTTTGGGTAAATAACAATTGTGGGTGGTAGGTAGTTCTATTTTTAACTTTCTTTTTTTAAAAGATTTTATTTATTTATTCATGAGAGACACAGAGAGAGGGGGAGTGAGGCAGAGACACAGGTAGAGGGAGAAGCAGGCTCCATGCAGGGAACCTGATGTGGGACTTGATCCTGGGTCTCCAGGATCACACCCTGGGCAAAGGCAGGTGCTAAACCGCTGATCCACCCAGGGATCCCACATTTTTAACTTTCTGAGGAAGCTCCATACTGTTTTCTAGAGTTGCTGCCCCAGTTTGCATTCCCACCAAGAGACTTGCCCTTTTTTAGCAACCTCGCCTACATCTATTGTTTCCTGTGTTGCTAATTTTAGCCATTCTGACCTAAGTGGGGTGATATCTAATTGTGGTTTTGATTTGTATTTCCCTGATGATGAGCAATTTTGAGCATCTTTTCATGTGTCTGGTAGGCATCGGATGTCTTCTTCAGAAAGGTGTGTATTCATATTTTCTGCCCATTTCTTACCTGGGTAATTTGTTTTTGGGGTGTTGACTTTGAGAAGTTCTTATGGATTTTGGAGACTAACCATTTATCAGATTTATCATTTGCAAACATATTGTCCCACTCTGTACATTGCCTTTTAGTTTTGTTTATTGTTTCTTTCCCTGTGCAGAAGCTTTTTCTCTTCATGAAGTCCCAATAGTTCATTTTTGGTTTTGTTTCCATTAACTCTGGAGACATGTCTAGTAAGAAGTTGCTGCAGGTGAGGTTGAAGAGGTTGCTGCCTGGGTTCTCCTCTAGGGTTTTGATGGATTCCTGTCTCACATTTATGTCCTTTATCTATTTGAGGTGTGTGTGTGTGTGTGGTGTAAGAAAATGATCTAGTTTCATCCTTCTTTATGTTGCTTGTGGGCGACCACGAAGGGACACAAGTCTGATACAGTACAAAATAATTGTTGCAAGGCCTTTTTAGAGACCTTGTACCCTTCTCGCTTCATAAGGGCTGCAAAGCGGTCATAAAGAAGACCTGTTCCATAGATTGCAACTGTCCCATATTTTTTTACTCCTGTCGTGGCCCTAAGTAACCGGGCTCCCCTTACCTGATTGTCAGCGACGACTTACCTGTATGTGCTCCTCTCTTGCATGTGCTCAGGTCCCTGTTCGGATGCCACTTGTTGCGCGCGCTTCGGCAGCACGATCAGGGTCCTGAGGATAAGGGGAGGAGGAAAATAAAAGAAAAGTAAAGAGATGGGGACAGGAGGGACACAGTGGATGATGTCCAAGCAGTGCCAGCTTTATTCAAGGTTTTACAACATTTTATAGCATGAGCAAAACAAAGCCAAGAAGGTGTTTATTTTTAGCAGGTTTGTGAAACCCTCTAAATTTCCCCTTTCACCCCTTTGGGGTGCCAGAAGACCTTGGTAAATAGATAAGCTTGTTGCTCCAGATGTGCATACTTCAAAGGAATATTAGGTATGGTAAACAGACCAGCAAGGACAGACAGACCGTTATTTACATTTATGACCAGGTCAGAATAAGTTGTATCTATTGTGTTATGTGGGTGATCACTTACCATTGCTCAAGCCCTTTCTCAAGTGTCTACCAACTATTCACCCTTTAGGCTCCAGAGCCTTTTGAGTGAATGAGGGATGCAAGTCCGGGCCTGGTTTGGTTCAGTTACTCCAGCTAGTTCGTGGTCGCCCACAGTTGCTGTCCAGTTGTCCCAAAACCATTTGTTGAAAAGGTATCTTATGGGTTTTGGTACCATTGTAAATGGGACTGGTTCCTTGGTTTCTCTTTCTGCTGCTTCACTATTTGTGGGGAACCAGCTGTGGAGCCTAAGAACTGAATCTCATAGTCCTCAGCACACTGGGGATATGGGAGATCCTGAGTTGGCACACGGACTCTTGAACATATTGTTCTCCAGATACAGATCATCCACTCCACCCTCCTTGATTCAATAGCCTATTCTTTTACCTTTTGAAGTAAACATGTTTTTCTCTGCTTCCCAAAAGTCAATCATTCCCATATCCAACCTGTTAGCTCTCTTAGTAAAAACTGGAGTAGACAAACCCTCAGGGTCCAAGTCCGAGTCCGAGCCACAGTCCTCTTGTCCCCCAGATTAAAATTCAGTGAGACTCTGAAGCTTTCTTCATATATTGCCTCAGACTATCCTGGATCTGCAGCAATTACTGGTGTAGAGGGATGCAACATATTTCTGTACATTGATTTTGTATCCTGCAACTTTGCTGAATTCATGTATCACTTCTAGCAATATGTTGGTGGAGTCTTTCAGGTTTTCTACATAGAGCATCATTTTGTATTTGAACAGTGGAAGTTTGACTTATTCCTTGTCAATTTGGATACTTTCTATTTCTGTTGTCTGATTGCTGGGAGTAGGACTTCCAGTACGATCTTAAATAACAGTGGTAAGAGTGGAAATCCCTGTTTTATTCATGATCTTATAGAAAAAGCTCTCAGTTTTTCTCCACTGAAGATGATACTAGCTGTGGGTCTTCTGTGTATGGCCTTTATGATATTGAGGTATGTTCCTTCTATTCCTACTTTGTTGAAGGTTTTTTTTTTTCAATATTTTATTTATTTATTCATGAGAGACAGAGACATAGGCAGAGGGAGAAGAAGTCTCCCTGTGAGGAGCCTGATGTGGGACTCCATCCCAGGACAGTGGGATTATGCCCTGAGCCACAGACAGATGCTCAACCTCTGAGCCATGCAGGCCTCCCTGTGAGGGTTTTTTATCAAGAAAAAGTGCTTCATTTTATCAAATGCTTTTCTGCATCTATTGAGAGGCTTGTATGGTTCTTAACCTTTCTTTCATTAATTATTTCATTAATTCTTTCATTAATTATTTGCAGCCCAGGAATAAATCCCACTTGATCATGGTGAATAGTTTGTTTAGTGTACTATTGGATTAGATTTGCTAGTATCTTGTTGAGAATTTTTGCAACCACATTAACAGGGATAGTGGCCTATAATTCTCCTTCATAGTGGGGTCTTTGTTTGGTTTTGGAATCAAGGTAATGCTGGCCTCACAGAACGATTTTGAAAGTTATCCTTCCATTTCTACTTTTTGGAACAGTTTCAGAAGCATAGTTATTAACACTTCTTTAAATGTTTGGTAGACTTCTGGGAAGTCATTACCCTCAACTCTTGTTTATTGGGAGATTTTTGATTCCTGATTCAATTTCTTTGCTGGTTATGAGTCTGTTAAAATTTTATATTTCTTTTTGTTTCAGTTTTGTTAGTTTATATGTTTCTAGGAATTTATCCATTTCTTCTGATTGCTCAATCTGGCATATAATTTTTCATAATATTCTCTTATAACTGTATTTCTGTGGTGTTGGTTGTGATCTCTCCTCTTTATTTGTGATTTTATCTACTCGGGTCCTTTCTCTTTTCTCTTTGATAAGTCTAAGAGTTTACCAATCTTATTAATTCTTTCAGAAAACCAGCTCCTACTTTCATTAATATGTTCTGTTGTTGTTTGTTTGTATATCATTTATTTCTTCTCTAATCTTTATTATTTCCCTTCTTCTGCTGGCTTTACGATTACTTGTTTCTTTTTTATCTCCTTTAGGTGTAAGGTTAGGTTGCGTATTTGATACTTTTATTGCTTCTTGAGGAAGGTTTGTATTGCTATACACTTCTCTCTTTTGACCACTTTTGCTGTGTCCCAAAGTTTTTGGACTGTCATGTTTTCATTTTCATTTGCTTCCATGTTTTTTTCTTTTAATTTTCTTTAGTTTCTTGGTAAATTCATTCATTCTTTAGTAGGATGTTCTTTAACCTCCAAGTATTTGTGGTCTTCCAAAATTTTTTCTTGTTTGTTGGCTTCAGGCTTCATAGCATTATGGTCTTAAAATATGCATGGTATGATTCTTTTTTTAGATTTTATTTATTCATTCATGAGAGACACAGAGAGAGAGAGACAGAGACAGAGACACAGGCAGAGGGAGAAGCAAGCTCCATGCAGGGATCCTGATGTGAGACTTGATCCCGGGACTCCAGGATCACACCCCAAGCCGAAGGCAGATGCTTAACCGCTGAGCCACCCAGGCATCCCAGCATAGTATGATCTTAATCTTTTTGTACTTGTTTAGGTCTCATTTGTAACCCAGTAAATGATCTTAACGACCCCTTATTTCAGGGTCTTTCTCCGGAAATTGAAATCATATTGCACAAAATTCTCCTAATATTAGTCAAACTATCTTAGAACTCATACTAAGATTTCCTTTATCTCAGAAGTTAGCACATGCTGTCCAATTTCTATTGCTAAATAAAAACACAGTGTTACGCACCTGGGTGGCTCAGTGAATGAGCTTCTGTCTTCAGCTCAGGTCGTGATCTTGGCATCCTGGGATCGAGTCCCACATCGGGGTCCCCACGGGGAGCCTACTTCTCCCTCTGCCTATGTCTAGTCTCTCTCTTTGTATCTCTCATGAATAAATAAAAATAAATAAAAAAAACAATGTTTTTCAAGTACATAATTAAAAAATTATAAAAATTTGTTCCTTGCTCCTTGTAGGAACAAGGCATCTACTGATTTGTATTGGCATCTACTTATGTAACCCCTTCAATCTAGCAATTTTAATTCTCATCACCATCAAGGATAACCCCATAATTATGGCTCTGCAGCTTAATAAATGTCCATGCCATGAACACATATTTTGGACATTTTAATAACAAATTATGCTTTACAAGTGTTTATGATGGATTTATATTAAAAGTGAAAATAGTAGTCCGGGGGAGTCCTGGGGTCGAGTCCCAAGTCAGGCTCCCTGCATGGAGCCTGCTTCTCCTTCTGCCTGTGTCTCTGCCTCTCTCTCTCTCTGTATCTCTCATGAATAAAAAAATAAAATCTTCTAAAAAATTTTTAAATAAATAAATAAATAGATAAATAAATGTGAAAATAGTAATGCTATTATAACTATTCTGGGGGGATCCCTAGGTGGCTCAGTGGTTTGGCGCCTGCCTTCAGCCCAGGGCGTGATCCTGGAGTACCAAGATCGAGTCCCACATCAGGTTCCCTGCATGGAGCCTGCTTCTCCTTCTGCCTATGTCTCTGCCTCCTCTCTCTCTCTCTCTCTCTCTCTCTCAATGTGTGTGTCTCTCATGAATAAATAAATAAAATCTTAAAAAAAATAACTATTCTGTAGGCTGAATCTATTACCAGAAGCTAAATCAACTCATGTGGCTACCCAAAGATAGTGTCTTTAAAGCTATAAGATCATGGGAGGAGTGACTGTATAGAAGTTAGTGTAATGATTTAACAGACTATTATGCTAAACAGACTTTTTAAAATTTAGTCTTATACAAAGACATCTTGTAGAGGACAAAGAGAAATTCGTAGATGTGCTCACAAAAATTCCATCATACATGAACAAGATTTAGCCCACAGTACTGTAAAGAAAATGAAAACAATCAGGATGGGAGAGCCAAGAGGCTAAGATTTGGTAATGCCTGATGGTCATCTGGTAAATGGATGTTTGCCAAAGTGTTCCATGGACCACTTATCCAAGTAGGAAAGAGTATGCGACAATCCGTAGGGAAAAGCTACATATGATAGCAGAGGACATGGACTGGCCCTAGCTAACTTGAAGATGAATTTTTTGCCGTGATCCTGGAATACCAAATTTTTTGTAATGAAACTGTGATTAAAAGCAATATTCTTACTGAATTATGAAAACTATAGAACAGAAACATATATGGTATTGAAAGTATCCCCATATAATCTATAATCACATTAAAACAATTTGTTGTTTCTACCAATGACAGAGAAGCTATAAGCTGTCAAAATTTACAACAATGTATACACAATTCATGAACCTGTTTAACTAATTGAACTACAATATTTTGGGACAAAATAGCATTGATTGAATATCAAATAGAAAAATAGAGTTTAGAAATACTCAGCCTTTGAGGAGCTATTTTATACATCTGCTAAGGTTTTTTTGTTATGATATTGAAATTATTTTATACTTGTAGAGACAAATAGCTTCGCAAGTTTCAATGCCATCTTCAAGTTCAGCAAAGGTGCTCTTTTTTAACATTAAATTTGAGGTGAGAAGAATCACACAAGTCATTTCTTTGTCATTTTTAAGTATTTCAGTATTTTTATGAATTGCTTTTTTCATAGATAACATATCTTTCACAACTTATTTAGCCTGTTTTATTATTTCTTAAGCAAAAAAGATTTATATTACTAGGGATTATATAAGAGGAAAGCAGTTACTTAAGATACTGAAATAAAGTAGAGTTAAGATGCTGGACAACAATGATACATAAAACTTACTTGACAGCAAGGTATTTTTATGATCTACACAATATAAATGTTGGTGTAATGGAGTGAAAAGTGTATTTAAATTGCCTAGAGAATAACAATGAAAGATGGAAGGAACTTTCTTTGTAAAGCTTTTATAATTCTACAGCACTTCTCATTTAATATCGTTTATTTTTTTGAGTAATATATATAATGACCTAGGCTACTTATATTTATTTCCAAGTTAAAAATTGACAAACTACGCCATTCTCATTTATTTTAATAATTCTTTTATTTTAAGAAGCATTGCATTTTATATCTGTTTGTAAGCAAGGCAGATATTTTACAATGTTTATTTTATATGAACATAAAAATTAAAATATGGGTAATTTTGTTGTCATATGATGAAATAAGGTGATTAAAGTGTTTTGAATAACTCCATTATGTTAAAAATATATATTATCTTAAATTTGAAACTTGTAACAGAATAAGTTTCATGACTATCCGTTACAATCATTTAAAGTAAGTTGAGATCTAAATTTCATTCACACAGAAATCTTCCAACCTATTTTCAGAATTATCCCAAGAATTTCCTCCTAGAGTGTTTATTTATGGTCTAAATTCAGTGCCTTTAGTTATAATATTTCTGTCTTGTATCAGATTAAAAATTCTTGAAAGAGCTTAATAGAAGTATGTGCACGTTCACATGCATGTGTGTATTTAACTGTACATATTAATAACTAGTGTCTGCTGAAATACCCTTTATACTGTAAAATTAAAAACTCATGAGGTAACCATAATTAGGTGGTACTTTGATAATTACCATATGTTTCAGGTGTGCAAATAAACTATTAGTGTTAAAATGTACACTTAAGACTTAGATTATTATTATTAATTTACTTTCAAAGACCCTTTAATGCAAATAAATAAATAATAAATAAATAAATGACCTTTTAATGCAATGAGAGATTAAACAACTCAGAATAACTTACTTTGGCAAAGGGTAAGTGCCTCTAAATACATTGATCCAGATATATTAATTAATAAGACCAATTGAAGGAAACTATAATCTTACAAAAAAATATAGACAAAGGCTATTATCTAGTTTTCATCTTTTGTATAGCAATTTGGTTTCAAACACTTATTTTTTTCAATATTTGAAAAATTCCAACTAGTTGGACGCCTGGATGGCTCAGCGGTTGAGTGCCTGCGTTAAGCCCAGGGCGTGATCCTGGAGACCAGGGATCGAGTCCCACATCGGGCTCCCTTGCATGAAGCCTGCTTCTCCCTCTGCCTGTGTCTCTGCCTCTCTCTCTCTCTCTCTGTGTGTCTCTCACAAACAAATAAATAAAATCTTTTTAAAAAATTCCAACTAGTTAATATATAGTGTAATTTTAATTTCATAGTTTCAGGAATTTAAATAAGTATTTGTAGGATATCAAGCCTGTATTCAATTAAGAGACATAAATAAAATATAGGGCATCTGCCAATTTATATATAACTTTCTGCAAACAAAATTTTGTATTTTGGTGGGAATATTTCTATCATTGACTCATTGAATTTGAGTTGTAAACTTGATGTCTAAGAGAATATATTAGTTGGAATACCCAGGGGTTGGTTGGAGGGAATAAAAACTTCTACTATGTGTGAGATTCCACTAAATGATGTATTGACTTCACCATTTAAAACATCATATAATACTGGCAGATACTTGAATTCCATGTTTTGGAATATAAGCAGAAGAGTAACAATGACAGATTCTCATTACAAAAATAAATATTTGCTCAAACATTACTAATAAGCTTTTAATATATTTTCACCTTCATGGTATGAAATTGAAATTTATGATGATAAATTATTTTCTCTGTAAAATTCACAATAAAATTTTGGCTATTGAACATTATTTGTAGTGTAGAGTTTACCATTTATAGATATTGTACCTATTGTTTATATATTTATGCTATAGTAACTGTAGTATATTTGCGATAAAATGATGCCATAAACACCTGTGCTTAAAGCTCATGACTATATTTGTGCCTTCTTTGATACATTTCTATAAATTACATTTTCAAACAACAATAGTTCTAAGTCTTGTGTTACCAGATATTAAAGTCCTTTGTCAGAAAAATAAAACAAACATACAATTCCACAAAAAATTAGAGAACATTTCTTCAAAGACATGCCATATATTCTATTCATAAATTCGTATGTATTTAAATATATTATTATTGTTATTTATTCATTTACTTCCTTCAGATTTTTATTAGATATGGAAGGATTTTATAAAGGCTTTTTGTTGTTGTTCAGATGACTTTGTCATAGCTTTCCTATTGGTTTTGCAATTTCTAATTTACCTAATGATGCTTTTAACATTCTTATTTCCCCCTCACTGCTTACTGCATTTTGTCTATTCTTTTTCTGCATAATTGAGTTGAATTTGTTTTTAATTCTTTAAGCTCTTTGGGTCTCTTCTATTTCTTCTTCTTTCTCCTTCTTTTGGAGGTAACATTTATGTTTACAGATTGCCACATAGTACAGAATAACAGTCTACAAGTTGTTATACACAGCTTTCTCCATTCCATTATTTAGTAAGATGTTTGCTTTTATAGGTTTTATTTTTTTCATTGATTTAATAGACATTTATGATTTTTTTTATTTGTAGGTGACTTTAGTGTTGTTAATGAAGGGGTGGTAGGAATTGTTTCACTTAAAAAGCTTATGCAGAGTCAATACAGTGTAGTTAATTAATTTCCATGACATATCACCTATTTTCAAGTACTTAAAGTTACCCACTAGTAAATCCAAAATAGTAACATAAATCTTTTTATCAGTTTTGTTGCCAGCAATCTTTACTATGACTACCAGTTTTCAAAACTATTTGTATTTAAACACAACTTCCCTTCTAGAAATACTCTTCATCTCTGATTGTTTATGAGGTCAATTCAGCTTTAATAACTTTTTTGAGATGACAGAAAATATCAGTGTTGACAGAATTAATAACTGAGGTCTTTGTGTATAGGACAAAAGGTTTTACTTGTGGTAATATAAGTTTCTAATTTTCTGTTGAAATTTGTGACATTAAATTATTTGCCATAGCAACTGTCTGAGTTGTCATAAACATGGGAAAATGACTTCAATACAGGTTCAATAACACAAAACCAAAGGAAACAAAATGAGAAACACATTTCTAAGCTAAAGATTCTTTTCATAATTTCATTCTTTATATCAGTAAGTCAGCATCAAGTACTTCTTTGAATATAAAATATAAATATATATACTATATATGTGTATATGCATAATACAAATAGATCATATAAAAAAATATATAAAATGTATACCTGAAAAATATGCTTTTCAATGACATTATATATTAAAATAATCAGTAGATGTTTAATTTGTGAATCACAGTAGCCAAAGTTTTCTTAATGAATGAAACATATATTTGCTAACAAAATATTTTAAAATGAAAAATGTAGGCTAGTACATGATTGCTTACCTTCTATGAAACCCTGAATCCCCAGGGTATACAGCCTGCACCAATGATGCTTAGAGAAAACAAGAGAGAGAAGACTCTAGCACCCTAGTGGTCCCGGGATGGGATCTGCCTCTTTATAGAAGTGATTGTACTCAGATTGGAACTAACCTGAACATAACCAACACTGGGGCCTATGGTACAACTTGTACAAGTGCCTTCCTAGAACAAGTACAAGATCATTCAAAGAAAATGAATCCAATTGCTTTATAAAAATCTAAAGGAAATTAATATCAGCTCTGACATGTAAAAAGATAGAAGCCATCATTACTACACTTACAGTAAGAAAAAAGTTATATAAACTGAAAATCAAGGATTTTTCTTGAACCCATCAGATAATAGATGTAAAAAAACAAACATCCACCCTGAAATCTGGAGAAATAAGCAAATATGGAGAACCAAAGTTGAGATCTCTTGACTTGGAACAGAAGCTTCCGGAGCCCTCAACTGGTAAGAATACTTATTGGTAATATTGATACATGGATAGAGACTGCATGCAGACTAGAGTGAAAGTGAGAATTTACTTGAGGCCACAATCTTGTGGAAGATCTCCCTCTGTGGATTTTACTTTTAGGCCCTAATAAGGTTCTTACCGTTAAAAGCCAAAACAAAAATCACCTCATGTCTGTGACAGGGGAGGGAAAAGTGAACAATTTTGCAATAATGAAACCAGAGCATTCTTCCTAATAAAGGCCAGCTTTCCAAGGAAAAAGAGATTTTTTTTCAGAGATTGATCTGTAGGAAAGGGCTTTTTTTTTTTTCCTCCACCCCTCTGTAACCTTCCTGTCTCTCTTAAGGTCGGGAGTAAAATCAAAGTAACTTTCTTGAAGTAACCGCTCAGGGACACAGACCATCCGCATTTTATGACTAAAATTTAATCATAACATTGTAAAATGTTTCTCTATTCCACTGCTTACTATGACATCAGCAAGACTGTGGTATAATAACACTGGATTGCAACTGAAATTTCTGTAAGTCTTAACCTCTATTTAAGAAGGACTTTTTAGGAAAAGCAAAAGAAAACGGTGGAGACAAAAACAGGGACACAAGAAGAAAACAAAGCCCCTGGCACCTATAGCTGTAGCACACAGTAAGCATAGCCCAACTGCCACCCTATTATCTTGTATATTACATCTGCTTTTCAATAAAACAAGTACAAAACAAGTACATGTTAAAAAGCAATAAGAAAATGAAGATGACCCAAAGTGAGCATCAGAACTGGACTCAGATGCAATGCAGATTTTGCAATTATCACACAGAACATTTGGAATAACTATAATTAACATGTTAAGGTCTCCAATGGAAAAAAGGAGGCAACATGCAAGAACAGATGGGTCATATAAGCAGAAGATGGACACTAAGAAAGAATAAAAATGTGAAAGGAATCAAACACTGTAACAGAAATGATAAATGACTTTGATGAATTCATCATTAGACTGGACAGGTTGAGGAAAGAATGAGTAAGCTTAAAGATATGTCAATAATAACTCCCAAAACTAAATTGCAAAGAAAATGGATTAATAATAATAATAATACAGAACAGAATATCCAAATGGTGGGACATTTCAAAAGAGCAACTTATATATAATTGAGATTACCAAAATGAGAAGAAAGGAAACACACGAGAAGAAAATTTGGAGTAATAATGACTAAAAATTTATAAAAACTTTGAAAACTGACAAAACTAATGACAGACGTCAAACCAGAGATCTATGAAGCTCAGAGAACCAAGCAAGATATAAAGTAAAATGTCTACAACTAAGGATATCACAGCTAAACTTCAAAGACAAAAACTTTTGAAAGCAGCTAGAAGGGGAATAAAACACCCCACCTATAAAGGAAAAAGCATAAGAATTAAAGCAGATTTGTCAGAAATCATGAAGACAAGAAGAAAGTGGAATGAAATTTTAATGTATTGAAAGAATAGAACATAAAAACATTTAATTCCACATGATTGAAATGAATTCAAATCCACATAAAGAAAAATATATTCTCAAGACAAAGAAAAACAATTGAGACAAATGGACAAGTTATCTATCCAGTAAGAAATGGCAAAAGAAGCTCTTCAAGGAGAAAGAAAATGATGCTGTCCTATACTGAAAGAAATGGCAAATTCTTTTTTTTATGGAGAAATTTTTAAAACTATAAAACTTGATCTTACATTTAAAAAAGGGAAAGCCTGGGAGAAGAAATAAATGAATATGAATAAAATCTTTGGTTTTCTTACTCTTATTTGATCTATAAATAAATGTTCAAAGTAATAAATCTAACAATGTCTATTGAAGTTATAACATATGGATAAGTTCTAGAATACTGGATGATAGTAATTCTCTAAGGGACAGAAGGAAGGATTTGGGAATATTTTGTGATAAGACTCCTGCAGTGTTCATGAGATGGTGTAATGTCACTTGAACCTGGACCTAGACTCATTGTAAATGTCTATTTTAAACTCTAAGGCAGGCAAAAATAGTTCACAAAACAAGCATATTAATAGGACAATTCAGGGAAAAATGGAATTATATAAAGTACTGAACTAAAATCAGAGAAGACAGAAAATGGAGCAAGGGGGATGAAAGAAACAAAGAATAGGACAAAGAATAGAAAGTAGTTATAGGGATCCCTGGGTGGCGCAGCAGTTTAGCGCCTGCCTTTGGCCCAGGGCCCGATCCTGGAGACCCGGGATCGAATCCCACGTTGGGCTCCCGGTGCATGGAGCCTGCTTCTCCCTCTGCCTGTGTCTCTGCCTCTCTCTCTCTCTCTCTCTCTCTCTCTCTGTGAATATCATAAATAAATAAAAATTAAAAAAAAAGAAAGTAGTTATAAACCATGGGAGATGTTATACAACTGTATCAATAATCATTTCAAATATTAGTGGTCTAAGTAAAACAAAAGATAGAGAAAGCTAAACAAATATACACAAAAAACAAGTATATGTTATATGTAAGAAACCTACTTTAATATAAAGCCAGAGGTAGGTTAAAAGTAAAGGGATAGAGAAAAATATGCCAGGCTAGCACTAATTTAAAGAAAGCTACAGTAATTTCAGACAGATCATATTTCAGAACGAGGAAAAGTATGAGGGATAATGAGTGGCATTACATAATGATAAAGGAGACATTTCTCAAAGAAGTCATAAAAATCTTTAATGTGTATGCACCTAATAACAGAGTGTCTATATATCACAGAAAAACTGATATAATTCCACTAAGGAAATAATTGATAAACTGGACTGCATTAAAAATAAAAACTTCTGCTCTGCCAAAGACACTGTCAAGGGAAATAGAAGTCAAGCCACAGACTGGGAGAAAATATTTGTAAAAGACACATCTGATAAATGACTCAAACAAAATCTGCCAAGAACTCTTAAAACTCAATGATAAGAGGGCAAATAACCTGATTTAAAAATGGGCCAAAGATCTTAACAGTCACCTCACCAAAGAAGATATACAGATGGAAAATAAGCATGTGAAAAGACTTTCAACACCGCCTGTCATTAGGGAATTGTAAATTGAAACAATGAGGAGACACCCCTACACAGCTGTTAGAACAGTCCACGTCTGCAACCCTGACGACATCATACGCTAGCAATGATGTAGAGCAACAGGAACTCCCATTCATGCTGGTGGGAATGCAAACTGGTACAGCCACTTTGGAAGACAGCGTGGCAGTTTCTCATAAAACTGAATATATTCTTGCCATATGATCCATCATTTGTACTCCTTGGTATTCTCCTAAATGAGTTAAAAACGTGTCTACCCAGATGAGCTGGAAAACCTGTGCCCGAATATTTATAGCAGCCTATTCATCATAAGGCAAAATTTAGAAGCAGCCGAAAAGTCCTTCAATAGGTGAAGAATAAACAAACTGTGGTTCATCCAGACAGTGGAATGTTATTATTTAGTGCTAAAACAAAATGAACAGTCAAGCCTTGAAAAGACATGGAGGAAACCTAAATGCATATTACCAAGTGAAAGAAGCCAATATGAAAACACTGCAGTATGATTCCAACTATATGGCATTCTGGAAAAGGCAAACTTTAGAGACAGTAAAAAAGATCAGTGATTTCCTGGGGCTAACGGGGAAGGCAGGATGAATAAGAGCGCAGAAGATTTTTAGGGCAGCTAAACTATTCTGCATGAATCTGTAAAGGGGGACTCATGTCATTATACCTTTGTCAAAACCCATAGTATGCACAGCACCAAGAATGCACCATAATAGAAACAATGAACTTTGAGTGAAAATGTGGTTTCACTGTGGGTCAGGGATTGTAACAAATGTATCACTCAGGTGAGGAAGGTTGCCAGTGGGAGAAGCTGCCGCATAAGTAGGGGAGAGTGTATAATGTAACTTTCTAGGTACTTCCCACTCAATTTGGTGTGAACCTAAGATTCCTCTAAAAATAAAGTTAATTTTATAACATTAAAAAAAAAAATCAGGGGCCCAGAGTCCTAGTCATAACTGATATAAAAGTTAGGTGAGGATTTTTTTTTTTTTTTTACCAAAGAACACATTGCACATAGATATTAAAAATATAAAATTTGGATGCTATGTGGAGTCATGAAAAATTTCAGCATACATTTTGAACTCTAATGAATACAATCAAAATGAAAATAATGTGTATCGCTTTAGCTAGTGATAATATTGTTTTGAGTATATTGGAAAACAAGAGCAGATATGGTGTAAGAGAACTGTATCCTCCTCTACTGGTAAGACAGTAAATAATGTTTAACATTTAATACTGAAGTGTAAGTATAGTATGGAGAAATGTAAAATGTTAAAAATAGTCAATTCTTCATTGTAGGTTGATGAATGATAAAGACTATGGTAAAAGCTGTTTTGTTGTAAGCATTTATATTTATAGGTATATATAGCATGGTCATATAATGAATTTATCCTTCATATGCATATATACTGCGATAAAAATTTAAAGCATACTTGGCAATATCAGGAGTTTAGGTATGACACTGTAATGCCAAATTCATGGATTATAAATTCTGAGTTTAAATGGGCTGTTTTGTTTTGTTTTGTTTTGTTTTAATTCCTTTCCAATTCATGTACTTTCCATCCCCATGACAAATAACATTTTACAATAAATATTTTTGGTAATTTCCTAGAGAGAGGGGAAAAGCTTTTGAAGTTTCTGTTGGGCAAGTCCCATCTGGTGCTCTGATTATCTGTTGTGGACTCTGAACATTTTATGAGTTACAGCACCTGTCAATTAGCACTGTAAAATCCACAGATGGATTCTGGTATTTCATGCATGTTACAGCCAAGGATATGCTTTAGATTTATATATGCCCTCTTCACCAGCCAACATGCTCCCATCATATTTTGATGGGAAGGAGACTATTACTTGACTCACATATGTAACTGAAAGTCAAGACTTTCAATGCTAACTCTCCAGGAGTCTATTCAGAGCCCTAGAGAAAAGGTAAAGGCCAGTGGATAGCCAAAAAGAAGTGTTAGAAAGGTATCACACTATAGATAATCATATGATCATATGATCATATAACTTATCACCCAAATTACTGTGTTTTTGAGAGGGAGCCAGAATGCCATTAATTATTATACCAAGGTAACAGGTATAATTGGGACTATCCTTGCCACCAAGTTTTAAAATCTATTAGAGGAGATATTGTACAATATTAGTGACTAATAAGAGAAGTTGAGTGCATATCAAATACTTGAGGTCTCTTTAGTTATCTATGTCTCAAAGATATTTAGGATTATTGAGACTCATGTTTGCAGTGAGCATTTATTGTTTGCTTCTCTGGCATCCATATGCCTTACTTCCATTACAGCCTTATATTTTGTTTGTTTAGTGACTTCAACCACACGATCTGGTCTCTCGCATTTCTACCAATTGGCCAACTATTGATTTGTAGTTCCTTATTCTGATGATATCAGACATCATAAGGACAAACTCCAAAATTCTTTAATGTTTTCTTCAACTGAAGTATTGAAAACTTTCTGTTCTTTACTCCTGTAACTCCCACTTAGAATGAACACAGATATTAGCATCAAGTTCATATCTATGTTTAATTTGATTTATCTCCCTTATGAAGTTTGATTTACATCTCTTGTAATACTTTTTTATTCCTGATGTTCAAAATAATTAATTTCCTGCTCAAATTGACTTATAAATAATGCAAGAAAATATGGATCAGTTTTAGATGATTAGAATTTTATGGGTAAAAATAAATGAATTATCTATTTCCTACTGGGTAGGAAGTTCAAGAATGTATCAATTGAATGATGGCATAAAATGCGGCCTAAAATTCTTATTTTATCATATTTAACTTCCATTACTTAACATAGCCTATGATTTTATTTATTTTATTTTAATTTATGATTTTATTTTTTATTTGATTGTTAATATTATTTTTGGCCTGCATGCTTCATAATACTTACCTTTATCAAAATTATATATATATACTTTGATATATATATATGGATTTCACAGACACAAAGATATATACATCCACAAACATATATGAAATCTGTACTTGTAATTTTGTGATAGAATTAACTCTTAAAGATAGCTGCCATAAAGAATTATGGACTAAATGAGGCATGCTAAAAATACCTTTTTTATTTTGAGCTTATGTATACACATGTCAAAACAACTGGCTGAAAATGTGAAGTACTCAGTCAATCAACCAGTTATGCTGTCTACATGATGCCAAGCAGCCAGTTTGATTGATATTTGTTCTTAACCAAATGAATTGACTCTATAGAGCCACCAACATTATCTTTATAAAGAATAAAGTTGATCAAGTCATATCTCTGCTTAAAAACCTGTCCATAACTTTGCAGATAAAATTCAAAAATCTTTAGCTTGACCATAAATGGCCTTTCAAGATCTGTCCACAAATTCCCTTTTTTACTCTATCCTCTTTCATTCTTTATACATTGTCCACCTGTAGTGTTCTGCGTGGTTAGGCTCTCCCCGTGACAGGACCTTCCGGACATGTTCATGATTATTTTCTGTGGGCTTTTCTTACACTATCATGTTCCCACCATTGCCTGCTGTCCCCAACAGCTTGACCTTTCATCTGGCAATTCTTTCTCTTTTTTTAAAAGATTTTTTAAAAAATATTTTATTTATTTATTCATCACACACACACACACACACACACACACACACACACACACACACAATAGATAGAGACATAGACAGAGGGAGAGACAGGCTCCCTGCGGGAAGCCTGATGTGGGACTCAATCCTGAGACCCTAGGATCACGTTCTGAGCCGAAAGTAGATGTTCAACTGCTGAGCCACCCAGATGCCCCAAGATTTTTTTTTTTTTTTAATTCATGAGAGATACAGAGAGAGGGGCAGAAACATAGGCAGAGGGAGAAACAGGCTCTCTACAGAAGCACAATGTAGAACTCGATTCCAGCGCTCCAGGATCATGCCCCGAGCCAAAGGCAGACGCTCAACTGCTGAGCCACCCAGGTGTCCCATCTAGCAATTCTTTTCTCACTCTTTATATCATATCCTAAAGGTCACATTGTCACTTATACCTTACCTTGCACCTCTGCCTTTCTGCTCAGTCCCAGTTGTTCCCATAAAATTTTTATTTGGGGTACAGTGAATAAATGATTAATGTTGGTTGGCTGGATATGTGAGTAAAAAAATTAGTAACTTGGTCAGTTATTTGCTTTTTAGTATCTGAATCAACATTCCTAAATTAATTACATGTCCTTTGGGCCTCTTCCACTTCAATTCATTTGGAAATGTGATATATACCTTCAACCTCAGGAATACTGAACATCCAGGCACTAGCTGGGATTCTGTATGCCATTTATGTATCCGAATCACTGTGAAAGACAGTTTAGGATGATGAAACAAGAATCAACAAAAAATTACCAAAGGTATGTTAAAGCTGATGAAGATTTAAATAAAAGTGCCCATTCACAAAATAATAAATGTATCAATTAGACTGGTTTCCTAGATTATTTTTGTAACACAGCTGATCTTGCATAAAGAGGCTGTCACTTTAGTCAAAAAATATTTTCACAGCTTTTGCTCAAATGTCCCTTTTTTTTTTAAGATTTTATTTATTTATTCATGAGCGACACAGGGAGAGACAGAGAGACAGAGAGACAGAGAGGCAGAGACACAGGCAGAGGGAGAAGCAGGCTCCATGCAGGGAGCCCAATGCGAATCTTAATCCCAGGACCCCAGGATCATGACCTGAGCTGAAGGCTCAACCACTGAGCCACCAAAGCATCCCCAAATGTCCCATTCTTAATAAGACCTTCTCTGGTCACGATATCTACAAGTATTACTGCTTTATTCTGATCTACATATTTTTTCCATATCCTATTTTGCTTGCTGGCTCTCATCACCTCCTAATACTCTATATAATTCATGTACTTAGTTTTTTACCTGTCACCCTCCAGCAGAAAATAAGTTCCACAAAGGAAGTAATTTCTGTGTTTTAGTAGAAATTCAGTTATATTTGCCAAATTAATATCAGTGTTTTTCCTGCAAAAGTTGAACTAGAAAATGTGACTAAAGTCTCTGACTGAAGATACTTCAACTTCAAACCCCAGTATTTAAACTCAAAACTGCAAGTTTTCCCTGAAAGGTAATGATATTTACATTTACCACATATTTATCACATAAATTTACCACAAACTCGCCCCTTTAAAAGGTAGATTTAAAAACCTAAGAAAAATTAAGGCATATTTTCAGTTCCTTCTTCTAAAAGTGTCAATCCAACATATCACTTCTCCTCCCTGGTAAAGAACCTAGATGCCCTCCTGCCATATTTTTTAAAAAAATATATCTATCTATAGAAATTCAAGAAGTGAAAAATCAGTGTTCCTCTCTAATGGACATGACCATAAATAACCTGGGGTGGGGAGAAGCATAAGGGCAATTTGCCAATTTCTAATTTATTTCATACATGAAAATACAAGACTGTGTCTCACATGGTCATGGTAACACAGTCATGGAAATCTAATGACACTTTGTTATATTACCTACTCCTACTCCTTACTTGTATCAGTGATTCTCACATGGGTATTGTTGGTTTCTTAGATGGATAATATTTTGTGCAGCAATTTCCTACTTGTTGCAAGTTATTTTGTATCTCTGGCCCTAGCCACCAGTATATAGAAACCATTTCTGTCATTAGTATTTCCACATATTTTCAAAAACCTCCTAGAGGGGCATTTGAATACTCATTTCCTAAATAAATCTTTCAGGAATATTACCTCAGAATAATGTCTTTTTAAGTAAATCAAAGATGCCAGTATGCTTCCTTAGTAGATACTACCAGAAAATAATTTATTATTCTACTGCTTTGAGGTTGATCTGAATTAATCTTAACATTTCCTGGTTAAGGAAGTGTTCGTGACTGTACATATTCATTCAATGTTTCATAGGATTTAACTTGCATCACAAGCTATTTATTCAGAACTGCAATAATTAGAATCCAAAGAACTTTATATTTTTTGAAAAAGTTGCTTAGTAGAAAAAAAGTCTTGAAATTCTCTGAATGTTTGATAGTTGAAATCAGCATCCAATGTCCAATGATAGTATATACGTAGAGCATATGTTTACTCATTAAAAAAATAAAATGGACCGCTCCCAAGATTTTACATCAGAGATAGAAATTAGGGAGGCAAATAAAGAACGGTAATTAAAAATAGTACCAATTAATCATTTAAAACAAATTACTCGTGGAGCATTCTGGGGATGTATTAGAAATTTTGCAGTCATAACCAACCAGGCCAAAAAAGGAAGGAAAGAAGCAATTAATGATAGTATTGTTTTTTCAGAAGTAAGGGCTTCTTAACAGCAATGCAGACATTATTATTAGTTTCAGTTATTCAGGAAGAAAAAATTCCAAAGAAAAAGTTTAAAAAATCAGTAATACATATATATGTTATCATTAATATGTTAATATTATGTTAACTTAAACAATTTTGAACAGATCCTTTTGCATTAATTTAAACTCTTTAAAAACAATCAAATGGTTAAGGGAGCCCTCATTCTTAAAAAAAAGCAAGGATCAAATATCAACTAAACAGAACTCAAAGGTTCTATGTGAAATAACACATTTTCTACTATCTTGGATATCAGGAATTTGTCCAGATAGTGATACACTTGAGATAGAGTAAAGCAGCAAAACTTCAAAAATCATTCTATAAGGTGGGCTCCTGAGTTAGCCTTGGTTACTTTTAGGCACGAAAGTATACACTAATTTTACTTTTTTTAATACTTGTAGGGAATGGCATAAATGTTTATTAAGAATTAAGATAGGGACATCCGGATGGCTCAGCAGTTGAGTGTCTGCCTTTGGTTCAGGCTGTGATCCTGGAGTCCCGGGATCGAGTTCCACATCGGGCTCCCTGTGTGGAGCCTGCTTCTCCCTTTGCCTGTGTCTCTGCCTCTCTCTCTGTGTGTCTCATGATTAATAAATAAAATCTGAAAAAAAAAAAAAAGAATTAAGATAAACAAAGGAGGTATTGATAAAGAATGAAAGATAGGAATTTAACTTTTAAAACCACTTTAATAATTAAGATAACATTTTAATTAAAATAAAAATTTATATTAAAAAAGAATAAGTACAATGTAGTGAAATTATCTTAATATAGGGAAATGCTAACTATAATAGTTAGAGTGCTATCTTTATATTTGCTGTCTACTGAATATAATATGGCATTTATATCACCTTTTGTTTGCTAAACCTGGAAATTAATAAAATGATCTCATTTTATCATTCCTAATTGAGTTATCATATGTAGAGTGGATAGAGATTATGGAAAGACAATTTTATTTCCTTCAGTTGAAAATTTGCATTTTTGACATTGCTTTAAAAGCCAGTGGAAGCAAAGGAATACTTAAACTCACAGGAGTATGAACAAATTATGTTATCGGAGTTTGTTTTCAGAAACAAAAACTTAGTGGGCTGCAAAAGAGACTAAAGAAGGAAGGCATTTAAGCAATCCTCAATTTATCTGTTGAATTTAGATTTTTTTTTGAAAAGATCAATAACAATTTATAACGTGTTGGCAAACTATAGTTTATAGGAAAAACCTGGTCATCTGCATATTTTTATAAATAAAATTTCGTGGTACACATTTGTTCATGTATCATCATGAGCTCCTTTCATGCTACACTGGCAAATTTAACAGTTGACACAGAGACTGCATGGCTTACAACCTAAAATATTTACTATGTGACCTTTATATAGAGCTTACTGACTTTTAGCTTAGAACTGCTGGACTATCTTATTATCTTCCGTCTCCTTAAAAAAATAATACAGACTCATTATAAAATGACAAGAATTACAGAAAGTATAAATTAGAGAAAATTCCATACTCTTGAAGTTATTTGGATATCTTAGCTATTATCTGGAAGATTGCTTATGGAAATTGTGTTACTCCAAATGAGTAGGTCTCCACCTACGATGTACATTAGAATTCCTGGAGAACTTTTAACATCTGATTTTCAAGTCATTCCTCAAACTAATTAAAAAAGAATGAGTGGAAAGGAGGAGATGCCATGGACACACCATAATTGGTATTATTTTTAATGCTCCCTAGATGATTTCATTGTGCAGCCAATGTTAGGAAATGTATCTCTAGGCAGGATCTGATCTCTTTGTTCCTCCTATAATGTTTTGGTCAAGTAAGCCATAGCTAAAATTGAGGCAGCGAAGAGACTTAGTATGTGTTCCAACAACTTTTATATTTAGGTAATATTATATTTTAAATCACAATAAATATAAAGCAAAAGTAAAACTAGTCAAAAAATTAAAAAAAAAGTTCAAATTACAGTGCTTGAGTGTAGGAAGGAAACTTTAACATTGAGTCTATAAAACAGGCGCAGACAAACACATGGGTAACCTGCTCACATCTTAGGTTGGTAAGGTTTATTTAGGTAAAAATTCTCATTTGGGTTACTACCCTTTCAACTCAGTTTATTTCCTTTAATTCTTATTATGGGGAGCAATCTTTAAAAACCTATCTGCAATATAAATTGACACAGAGAAAATGACAGTACTTTTCTACTTGTAAAAACATATTCTTTCAACTAAAAATAATATTCAAACGAGATGTAGAAGCAGCAAACTCCAAATTATCAAAATAGAGAGAAACTTCCTGCACCTCTATTAAAGAAGAAAGTTAAGCCAGAGTTGCCTAAGTACATGAAATCATAGAAGGCAATGTTAAAATAAAATTATATTCTGACAATGATGAAAATAAAGCAATAAATCTTGAATATAAAGTTGCTGAGGGATTTATTAATAAAGAAATGGAGTTGGGATCTGAAAGAAAAAAACACATTG
The DNA here is from genome assembly GCF_053574225.1 of Canis aureus. Lineage (NCBI taxonomy): Eukaryota > Metazoa > Chordata > Mammalia > Carnivora > Canidae > Canis > Canis aureus. The sequence goes on from NC_135618.1 coordinate 29,600,791, forward strand.
TGTATCTCTAATGAAGAAAGCATAGGCTTTATTGTCTCAATGTTGTTTTTGGAAAATAGAAAGTGTAGGGAAAAATTATCAGGTTGCAGCTAGAATACTACTCTTGTGTAAACTTAGGATCTTATGAAAGGTATAGTCATTATTAAAAAGTGAAAAAGTGGGACACCTGGGTGGTTCAGCGGTTTGGTGCCCACCTTTAGCCCATGGTGTGATCCTGGAGTCCTGGGATCGAGTTCCACGTTGGGCTCCCTGCATGAAGTCTGCTTCTCCCTCTGCCTGCGTCTCTGCCTCTCTCTTTCTCTCTCTGTCTCTCATGAATAAATAAATAAAATCTTTTTTAAAAAGTGAAAAATTTGTAATTAATGCCAGAATTTCTTTTTCTGAACCAGAAGAAAAAATGATATATTGCCAAACTGAATAAATTCCAGAGAATATTATAAAGGAAGGAGAACAGAAATGAAGATTAAAAGACTTAACATGAATGATATTAATATTATTAACATGGATACGGTCACATTACTAATAAAAAGAAACCATAATAAGAAGATAGTTTCAAAAGTATAATTTCACAAAGTGTGAAATTTAATTAAATGATAAAGAAAAATTTGTATCACCAAAGTTTATGCTATCAAGGATGAAATCAAAGTTTACAATACTCCATTTAAGTTTGAATTACAAATTATATGTACAGAAATATTCTTCATTTTTCTGTATATGAAATCAGTTTATTTAAGAGACACATAGGTGAGTAGAAGAAATGTAACTTTGTGCCCTAAAAGGCATTATAACTGTCCAGTTTATTTGATTCCTTTGGGTAGATGGTCTTTCATGGTTTATCACTATACTTTCATTATACTTTCATTCTTTTTGGGGGGGGGTTCAAATAAATTTTACATGAACCTCAGGGCCTTAAGTGAGAGGCATTCAGTTGTGTACTCTATCCTTCTACTCTTTACTGGATTAGCTGAATTATTCATTCATTTATTCCTTGAACATCTGGGGTATTTCTCAGTGCATGTGCAGGTGGGGTGTTCATAGACAGGAAACCCACAGTCTCTTTTCTCACATGATCATTTTCTTTTCTTTTTTTATTTTAAATATTTTTAATTTATTTATTCATGAGAGACATACAGAGAGAGGCAAGACATAGGCAGAGGGAGAAACAGGCTCCCTGTGGAGCAGGCAGCCTGATGCAGGACTTGATCCCAGGACCCTGGGATCACAACCTGAGCTAAAGGCAGATACTCAACCACTGAGCCACCCACGTGTCCAACATGATCATTTTCTACCCACACACCTCTTTTTAAAAAAAATATATATATATTTATTTATGATAATCACAGAGAGAAAGAGAGAGAGAGAGGCAGAGACATAGGCAGAGGGAGAAGCAGGCTCCATGCACCGGGAGCCCGACGTGGGATTCGATCCCAGGTCTCCAGAATCGCGCCCTGGGCCAAAGGCAGGCACCAAACTGCTGCGCCACCCAGGGATCCCCACACACCTCTTTCTGATTCAGCTCTACCGTAATTTTCAAAGGCAATGCTGATAATCTGAGAGAGTCACCTCCTCCATATGAACACAATTATTAAGAC